>NC_069500.1:842336069-842988569 GCF_027579735.1 Bombina bombina
TGCTTTGTCACTAATGTCATATACTAGAAGGCATAACCTCTCCATATACTAGCAGCACAGAAAAAGGGCAATATTGCTGTGTCTCTCCCTCCCCTTTCCTGCTCCTACCTGGGGCAGGTCATACCCTAGTTCCCTTTTCCGTCTGAGCCCAGTGGTGGCACTTCCCCTGGGGAGAGACACACTTATCTTTGGTTTGCCAGTTCCAGGGACTACCCATTGCTCATCCACCTGCTGAACAGTCCTACACTCACAAGTGCAACAGTCTATACTGAAGATATTTCTCACCTATCTAGTTTGCCCAGACTGGCAATGATGTGCTAAATTCTGCGGCACCCCTCCCCACTGGTGCGAAACAGCTGTGCCTATTGGGCCTCCCCAGTTGAGATCCTGCTCTTGACTACAGATATCCCTGTTTCCTGGGGAACCAGCCACACAATGTCACAACAAGCCAAAAGGAAGTCTAAAGGCCCCCAATCCTCAAAGCACATGGTCCGAGACCATTTCCAGCCTATTAGAGATCCTATACCAGACATCTCTGATGATGACAGGTCTATCTCTCCTCCTCTATCTGAAGGGAGGGCCAGTGTGAGAAGTTCTCCACCCTCTCGCATGCAGTCTGAAACAGTCACCATTGACTCTATAAAATTGCTATTAGATCAACAAACTCAATCTTTTGCGAAAAGATTTGACAAGTTGGAGAGGTCTTTTGATGATCTGAGGAAAGACATTGTCACAGTCAACGAGAGGACAGATATAATAGAACGCAAACAAGAAGATTTACTTGTTGACCATACGAATTGGGTTAGCTACACTCAAAATCTGGCAGACCAGGTATCATCTCTAGAGGCGAAATTAGCAGACTTAGAGGACCGCTCCAGGCGGAACAATGTTAGAATACGTGGAATCCCTGAGTCTGTGGGCCCCCAGGAGTTAGAAAAATACGCCCAGGCGCTGTTCAGAGCTATTCTGGGACCTACAGGAGAACATGATGTGAGAATTGATAGAATCCATAGAGCGGCTAGACCACAAAATCTCCATATGGATAAGCCCAGAGATACCATAGCCAGACTTCACTACTACTCCTCCAAGGATAGGCTCATGAAAGTGACCCTCAGGCAACCCCAGCTTCCAGAACAATTTCAAGATGTATCATTGTATCCAGATCTATCCTCCTTTACCCTGCAACAAAGACAGAGTTTTAATGAATCCACAAGAACCTTACGCCTGCATCAAATCCGGTACAGGTGGGGATTTCCCACGAAGCTCATCATTACTAAAGACGGAACTCAACACACAGCTCTCACCCCGCGGCAGGCTCAGGACCTGCTGCGGGTTTGGAATCTACCCGCTGGAAATATGGACGGTGACCCTCCCCGCCCACAAAGAGTAGGTCCCCCGCTGAGACCGGGGGCGCAGGCCTGGAATCCAGGCAGGCAGGAGCCGGCCCAACAACTTCCAGTTCGATGATCCAGTTTACTACTTCAACTGTCATGGACTATCTTCTATCCATAACAGGGCCCCTGTTGGCCGTGTTCCAGGCTAACCCTTGTTGGCCAACTTAATTGAAGACTGAGACTGTTCCCAATGCCTTAAATTTACTAAGAGGACTGGTAATGTACTAAAAACTGTACCAATGGTTAATTATTTGTTGTTTACTGTTTATTCCGTTTGTGGGTGCCTCGAGTGGGGCAATTGTTTTCTCTGGGTACCACACCTTCCTCTTACTTACTGTTGCTAACAAAGATCACTCTATACTCTGGCTATCTGTAATCACTCCTCTCTCTCTCCCTTACTACCTTCTTTTCTGCTGGCTCCTTCTTTCCCCTTCTTGATCCGTCTCTCTCTGGCCTCCCACCCATACTCCAGCTGCTCCTTGGTGCCTCACCCTGTTGGCCAAGTGCAATGGTCTATTCCCCCCCACTTGCTAATTATCTACAGATGTTATTTCGGGGGGCTATATCATTTTTACTGCATGATGTCACAATAGGCCACTCTCCCTACCTATTTGCTTACCTTGCCTTAACTTTATCCTTGCTACTCCTCTTTCCTCCTGATGCCTTTCCCTTTAACTTAGGCCTTCCTGTCTTCCCCATCTCCCACTAGAGCTATTTCCTGTACTCTCCTCCCTGATGCACCTCTAGCTCCTCTCCACCTTACCTAAGTCCTGCTCCCTGACCCATCCCCAGGTCCTGCTCTCTGATATGGACTTGTGTTCCCCCTTACAGCTCCTGAGGCGGTAAATGGGTTAAGATGAAGCCCTTCCCCTGAGTCTATATCCAAATATGTGACCCTTCTTATTGTAGTGTATGTTATTGTGTCTAAAAAGTTGCATACTACGTACCTTTCTACATATCCTATGTTTTAAATATACCTATTAATGTTTTATATGTTTATTCATTAAGATCTATAAGCACTAACTGAAGTATAACCTATCTATGCAAGTTAATGTCCCTTGGAATCTATGGCTTCCCTAAACCCCTGACGGTGCCTGGGGGGTTGGTAAGATGTTGTAGTGTAAGCATGTTGCGAATTGACTTCAGCCCGATACCCCTGATCAGTAGCAAGGGTGCCTTTATTAAGCTCTCTCCCTGGGACTCTAGTTTACCTTCTCATTTCAAGTTTGCTCTTGGGAATCACAAGTGTGTGTTCAATCTAACCAGATATACACCCAACATGACAAAAAATAAAGACATTACACAGAATTACCCACTACACCCTTCTTGCCTACTACCCTCAGCTCTAACCTCCCCATATTCCCCTGCTTCATTTCCACCCCCCCATTAGCCCTCTAGGTTACCTGACCACAGCTCTTTCAACAAGTAGTTAGATACTCACACATTGTGCACCGGTGGTGGAGGGGAGCCCTTTGGTCCCCTTTCCCCACTGACCCTCCCTCCCCCCCAGCTGGGGACTAATTTATTTGGTACGGTTAGGGATAAATACTATCCTCTGTACTCCTTATTTGGTAGAGTGAAGTAGTCTCTGCCCAGTCCGAAGAACCTAGCATATTACAGTGTTCCTTCCTTATACCCTTTCTTATCTTGACTATTCTCACTAATCCCCTTTTTTTTTTTTTTTTTTTTCTCTCTCTCTCTCTCTCCGCTTAGCTATGAGACTTGCCACACTAAACGTCTGGGTCTTAACTCTCCTACTAAACGGAGTCTCCTTCTCAAATTCTTAAAAACACAGCGACTGGATGTCGTGTACATACAGGAAACTCACTGGACGGGGCCGAGGGCTGCCATGTTTCGCCCTAAGGACTACCCAGTCTGTTTATCTTCAACCTTCCATAAAAAGGCTAGGGGAGTTACTATCCTAATTGGCAAACAAGTCTCCTATGAACCTATATACCTGGAGTCTGACCCCTCGGGTAGATATATTATCTGTGTTTGCCGGCTGGATAACATCCTGCTCACTTTGGTAGCTCTGTACTCCCTTAATATCAATCAGACCAGATTCCTCAATCACCTTCTTGGAAAGGTAAACCGACTGGGGGAAGGGCAGGTTATCATAGGTGGAGACTGTAACCTGGTCTGGGACCCGAGCAGGGATAGGAAGTCGCAGAAAAGGAACCCTTCACTGCGGGGAGAGGAACATTATTCCAATCTCTTTCGAAATGCCGTTACTCAATATTCGTATCACGACGTCTGGAGAGCTTTGCACCCTGACGTGGACGATTATACTTACTATTCGGCCCCCTCTCGGTCTTTCTCGAGACTCGACTATGTTTTTTGTCACTCGAGGTAGTTACAATCAGTGGAGGAGGCGAGGATTGTACCTTGTGCATGGTCAGATCATGATGCAGTGGTAGTGAGCATTACTTTATCCCCCTCGGGAGGCGGTGGATGCTCCTGGCGTCTCCCGGAATATCTTCTCGCGGATTCACAGATCCCTCTCTGGCAACGGGAAATTGAGGAGTTCCTCTGTGTAAATGACACTGGGTCCATATCAGCTCTATCCTTGTGGGCGACGCTTAAGGCCTATCTCCGCTGGCTTTTTATCCAAAGGCATCGGAATCCAAACGGCTCAGAGGAGCCAGCTTAGCCCACCTCTACCACGATTACATTCTCACCAGAAATCAGCTCCGAGGATCTAGATCGGAATCCTTGGTAAGGAAGGTTCAAGCACTTAAAAAACAGATAGAGACCCGGGAGCTGGAGAGGGTCCAGAGAGGGCTCTACTATCTGAAGCAGAGGTATTACCACAAAGGAGACAGGGCGGACAAGCTCCTTGCCCATAAACTCCAACAAAGAATTTTAATAAGTAAAATAGCATACATCACGAGAAACAATAAAAAATTTTACTCTCCTACTGACATTGGAGAAGCTTTCGCTGACTACTACAGTGAACTCTATCAGATCTCCAATGACCCCTCCGTGAATTTCGCTCCGGTGTCGGCCATTTCGGAGTTCCTTTGTGGCCTTCGGCTACCGAGGGTCCCTGAGGACAGGATGGACTCTCTTACCGCTCCTATAACGGTGGAAGAGATCGCAACGGCAATAAAGAATCTTAAGACTCATAAATCTCCAGGGCCCGATGGGTTTGAGGCTATGTTTTATAAAAAATTTGTGGGCCAGCTGGGTCCCCTTCTTGCCCGGGTGTTTCCTGGACGGGTAGGGTCGCGGCCGTGAAAATGCTTCTGTTACCTAAACTGATCTACTTTTTCAGGTGCCTTCCGGTTCTCGTCCCAGCGTACCTGCTCAATCACTTCCAGTCCATTTTCACAAAGTACATATGGAAAGGAGGCCATGTGAGACTCCCATTGGCCCAGTTACAGAAACCTAAGAGGTGTGGGGGCATGTAAGTCCCCAATGTCTCCCTATATTACAAAGCTGCCATGCTCTCGCATATCTCGGCCTGGGGAGTCAAGGAACCCTCCTCGGGGTGGTCTCGTCTAGAGCAAGGATCGTTACCTGCGGGCGTGGCCCTGGCCGATCTTATCTGGATACCAGACCACGCCGAAGTATTGAATGAAATCCATAATCGCATAATTAAGACCTGTCTGAAACTCTGGAGGGAATTGAGATCCTCTGAACAGGTTGCTCCGCATCCCTCCCCAATACATTCTGTCCCAGCTCTTTTACACTGCCTCCCGGATTCCCACCCCGGGAGATGGGAGGTCTTGGAGATCAGATTACTCTCAGACCTATATCGAGGAGACGTGCTGGCTAATTCCCCCTCACCACTTACCCGATGGATGACTTTCCTCGGGAATTACGCTTCGAATACCTCCGTCTGATATCACTTCTCCTGTCCTGGGGATTCCGTAGGTCAAACTTGAGAACCCTCACTAAATGGGAGAGGAGATGGCTGGGGGGAAAGCCCCTGCGAGGCACCCTGTCGTTCCACTATAGAACTCTCCTTAACTCACCTCATTTCACGAAAACTCAGTCGGTGGTGGCTTGGGAGAGGGACATGGGGACGGTGACCCCAGATGGAGGATGGCAACGCGGCCCTTCAAGATGTTATTGCAGCTGTTCGATGCTCTAATTTGTTCGAACTCTACATTAAACTTCTGCTACGGTGGCATTGGGTCCCGGCCCAAGGTTACACAAAATCTATCCCATCCGATCGGTTAAGACTGCTGGAGGGGTTGCAAGCGACGCGGCACCCATTTGCACATTTGGTGGGAATGCCCCAAATTGGGGCACTTCTGGGCTCAGGTGACGGCTCTGCTGCAGAGGCTGGGTCTTCTTGATACTCTCACTAGCGAAACAGCACTTTTCCACCTTGGACTACAGAGCCTTCCAAAACCATCCCGCCTACTTGGAACTACTATCCTGTTGGCAGCAAAACTCACTATCGCTAGACAGTGGGCGAAGCACACCCCTGTCCTACTAAATCCAGTCCTGGAGTCCCTAGACTACATCCAGAAATGGAGGAGTACGCGCTGAGGGTTGAGGGTCGCTATGACCTTTACTGCTCAATTTGGCTCCCTTGGGAAGAATACAGGAGGACAAAAGGTCCTAATGATTAGGTTAATCACCAGATTGTAGAATAGACTTTGGTGAAACTTAACTGGGGCGATTTGGCTGCTTCGCCAAGGCGGCTGAGTCTCTTCCCTCCATTCCTCCCTCCCCTTTTTTTTTTTCTCTTTCTTTCTTCCTCTCTTTCTTCTCTCCCTCCTTTCTTTTACTCCTTACCCGCACTCATCTATGCCAATAGTTCTTCGGACCCCCTAATTTCCCCACATCCCCATACTGTGCCCATTGGGTGGTCTACACTCAGTAGTTCATAACTCAACCCCAATATATCTTAGGCGGCTCTATACGCACAACAACCACTTCTTGTTCTATGTGATTCTCAATAAGTATTTATGATTGTGAATATCGAGTCTCCTGCAGGAACCAGACTACAGATCCCATGAGTGGATCTAATTTATATAGTTGACATATGCAAGTTCTGTTCATTAATGTACTAAATGAGGCAGCATTTAGGGTCAACTCCCCGGACTCACCGGTTAGTCAGAGAATGTCTGCAATACTGGAAGTTAATGACTTGTATTATTTTATATGACACTGTTTTTTACTGCAATGTTTGTATATTGGACTTTGTTATTGCCTCAATAAAAATATATTTAATAAATAAAAAAAATAAAAAAAACATTGCACAAGTCAAAGTACTATGTATATTATTCAGAAGGTAACAACCAAACATTAGTATTAAATATATACTGTATATATATATATATATATATTATATATATATATATATATATATATATATATATATATATATATAAAATCTTTTTTAGCTAATAGTGTCTAACCTTTGGTAGCTGTCACCCAAGATATTTAAAAACCCCTTTTTCAAGGAGATTGAGGTATCTATACCCACTGCACTACAAAGAGAAAAAAATTAAGTCCATAGCTATACTATTTTAGGACAGAGCTATCAAATATGCAAGTGTGTGCAAATACTTTCACAGAGCTGAGTGGGATAGGAGACAAAGTTGTGTAAGATGCCACCTCAACAGCACCTTAAAATATAACTTAATAGACTTGGGCACAATGAAATACTTTTTTTGCTAAGGGATATAGCTTTATCAAGTTGTTTATCTAAATGTGCACATTTCTACTCTAATATGCAAGGTCTTTGTAGACAATAATCTTTTTAATAAAGGCGTAGAGTGGAGCGATATTTGTTTTTCCAGAGAACAGAACCCCACTCCCTTAACTCTAGCTTGAGTATGGGAATAAAGCAATTGTATAGATGCAATAAATGTTCTCGGAATTCCAAAGGACCTCGATAACTGTCCCATAAGTATTGCTACCTGACGCTGTGGAATGATTTTACCCTGTTTAATGACAGAGCCACCATGGGAACACCACTTTTTCTGACCTCAGAAGAGATATTAAGAAGTTTCCGAGTGTTGACCGGTCCTTGCCTACCCTCCCTAAAATTTACTTGATCAATATACAAATTTTTTTTTTTTTTTTTTTAGAAAGATGTTTAAATTGCATTCTCTTTCTTTTTTTTTTTTATATACATTTTTATTGAGGTAAGAAAAACAGTTACAGCATATGCACTGTGAAGGGCAATATCTCACAAGGAATAATACAGTTTTACAGTCATGAACATCAACATAACACTTAGTAAAGACTTCGCTCGGACAGTCCATCACCCCTCACCAATACCTCATATTTAATATTTATATTCTCCAACGTCTTCGCCATTACGGAGATCCCCTTAGGGGATCTGAAAACTAGCACACAGTTGAAGACATTTATTCAGACTAAAATAAACATTGAAAGGGAATGTAGTAATAACCATAACACTTTGAAAGCACACTCATATAGATAATAAAAAACAGAGAGAAAAAAAAAAAAACAGAAAAATAACAAAAAGAATCACTATATGGAGACAGGACATTGTTAGGATCCGGAGAGCCATTTTTACTGTATTATAAGTACAAGCTTTTGACAAAGGTTCTACGGAGAGGGCAGAGGCTACCAAACTCTGCCAAAAGGGCACATAGAAGGATTATTCATCCTTTACCCCCCTTATACAGGGGGGGGGAGTGGGCGGCACCTAAGCTAGAAGTGTCATTCCCCTCCTTAATAGGAGTGATCTTACTTTATTTGTGCTATAAACTCTAACAGAAGTATCTAACAGAGTAGTATACTATCATGGCATACTCTACTTTTGAATACTATAAGTTGCATGTATTTGAACAGTTCTGCCACAATTTGCATAATAGAAATAGTTGCATGAGGCTTATCCCCTGATAGACATTATCTTGCTTCACATAGGAGAATTCACTAGTTAAACTCACTAAAAGACACAATTACTTAGACTGAATATTGAGATGAATAGGCGTTACAGTATGACCGTAGTCAAATCGCACTGCAAACTTAACATAGTAAAATTCTTGCGTGTGCAATACAGTTAAGCAGCTATGTAATCACATTAGTCAGCAATAACAACTGTGAGAGAGATATTTCACACATGCAAAAACAGATGGTTTCCTATAATAGAAGGGATAGCAAAAGGGCAGGATAGGCCATGATGTAATACAAAATACTAAGGCATATAATACACACAGAACCTTCTTTAGTGCTACACCAAAGAAAAACACAGAAGGGACCCAGTCATCAGAACCCACATCTTAGAAGCTATAGTGAATTTGGAACATATACGGCATCCCTTGGGTTTCTTCCAGAGGATCACTCAAAGTCTCTTATTGCTGCATGAGTGCGTAAACATCCTATACACACACTGTAAGTAAGATTAAGTCAAGAGCTATGTGCATCGATAGGAAAATTATAAGGACTCCTTAATAAAGTCTCAGGCCGCATTGCCGCCAAGAAACAAGAGAGCTGGACAGTCAATTCAGGGGTTCCACAGTTCGTTAGGTTGACAATCTATAGCCATGTGGTGAGCAAGAGATAGCACTCTACTCCAGCTTTATTGCGATGAGGGATCAAATTGTGGATGCAGACTCTACACAGCTTCAGGCGTTAGCCTTCATGCGTGTGGAGTCCTCAGATCAAATAGTGGGGGTTCTTAGGTAAGTGTCAATGCTCTGAACTCAGTAAGAGGTGCGTGTTAGGGTCAAAAGGAGACACTGGGCCTGAGCATCCGGTATCCCCTGTCACGCCTGAACCCTCACCCAACTCCAGTTTTGACACGGGTGTCCGAACTCCTCATACTCCCAACCTGTAAGCTCATTGTGGCTATGACCAGGGATAGTAGCCCTGTGCAGCGTAACTCTGGGCCCCCTACCATGTGAAACTCCATTCATACATACGTGAAGCCCTCCCGGGGCAAACATCTTCTGATACCACCAACTCACTTCTCTCAGTGGGAGCCTCACTGCTCACGTAAACGGTTCTATCGGGAGCCCATAAGCTGTACTCCAGCGCAGCAGTGGGGTCGGATCTACTTCTCCCGGGCTCGGTCCGCCCCCACTCCTTCTTAGATAGGACAGGCCCAAAGGGAGCATCTCCCGCGGCCAACTGCATGGTATCAAGCTGCATGCGGCAAACTTCCTCTCTCGTCGCACCAAGTCCATTAGGCTTAATTTTTGAGCTTACCGCTTCTATACCTGCAATTAGGCAGTCAAATCTGCTGAGGATTAGTTGCTCATAATCCAGAGGTAAAGCCTGTATCTCGGTGTAGGTGCAGTACTCCATAACAAAAGCGGTATAATCCAAGCAGAAGGTTGTTCCAAACTTTATTAATTATGCTCCCAGTTGAAGTTCACAGTTGTATCTCACTTCAGACTGCTATTATTATTAGTTCTCAAGCTTATGTCTTCAGAAAACTTAGATAAATATAATATAAAATCGGGAGCCTCTCCAAAACATGTCTTACTACAATGGCTCCCAGCTCCGCCCCCAATATACAAAATTTAATATATAGATATATTAAAGATATAAGTCGATAGTTACTACAATACACAGGATTCTTCGGGATAGACAAGACTGTAGTTTACAAAAATTCCTAAGTAGTAATGGAGCCAACAAATGGTTTAACATTTTTATAGAATGTACCTGTGTATCGGTCATGGCCCTAGGCTTTTTTCCCTTTCATTTGCTTGCGTGCTATAATACTTTGTCTAACTACCTAGCCCACCTGCATTTTTAGTGGATTTTTCCTGCTGCTTTTCTTCTCTCCTGTCTAAGTAAGATGTCTTTCTAAATATTAAGCATATCCAGAGAGGCAATGAAGCCACTGTTAGAAAAGGCAGGGCATGTGCATATGCCACCAAAACTGCTTCTGGTTTGAGCATGTATGCTGCTATATTAGATCTACGAGCCACCCAAGTATGCTGACTTATTATTATTATTATTATTATTATTATGGGTTATTTGTAGAGCGCCAACAGATTCCACAGCGCAATAAACAAAGGGGGAGTACAACAAAACAAATATAGGGATCAAATGGGTAGAGGGCCCTGCCAAGAGTTGCTCTGTTGCAGTCAGCTCTTAAGAAGGTGATCTACAAACAGCTGGACTCTTAGGCTTACATGCTAAAGGGGTTCAGGGGATAGCGATGGAGGAGTGGAACTGGTATAAAGTAAGGTTAGCATAGGTTGTAAGCATCCCTGAACAGTAGAGTTTTTAGGGAGCGATTGAAGCTTTCAAAACTACAGGAGAGTCTTGTGGAGTGAGGCAGAGAGTTCTACAAGATGGGAGCCAGTCTGGAGAAGTCCTGTAAATGGGAGTGCGATGAGGTAACCAGAGAGGAGGAGAGTAGGAGGTCATGAGCAGAGCAAAGGGGAGGATGGGAGGGAGAGTATCTGGAGACAAGGTCTGAGATATAGGGGGGAGCAGTGCAGCTGAGCGCTTTGTATGTCAAAATGAGAATTTTGTGTTTGATCCTAGAGGCAAGAGGAAGCCAGTGAAGGGATTGGCAGAGAGGTGCAGCAGATGAAGAGCGACGTGTACGGAAGATGAGTCTGGCAGAGGCATTTATTATGGATTGTAAAGGATCTAGGTGGCAGGTGGGGAGACCAGAGAGGACAGAGTTGCAGTAATCGAGGCAGGAAAGAATGAGAGAGTGGATTAAAATCTTAGTTGTGTCTTGTGTAAGGAAGTGTCTAATTTTCAAGATGTTTTTAAGGTGGAAGCGGCAGGCTTTAGCCAATGACTGAATGTGAGGAGTGAAAGAAAGATCTGAGTCAAATGTGACCCCGAGACATCAGGCATGCGGGGGTAGGGATAATGATGGAGTTGTCGACAGGTTATAGAGAGATTGGGGGTGGAGATTTTGGAAGAAGGGGGGAAAATGAGGAGCTCAGTTTTGGAGAGATTTAGCTTGAGCTAGTGAGAGGACATCCAGGAAGAGATGTGAGAAAGACAGTTAGTGACACGCGTTAGCAAGGAAGGAGATAGGTCTGGTGCAGAGAAGTAGATTTGGGTGTCGTCGGCATACAAATGATATTGGAAACCATGGGACTTTATTAGGGAACCTAGTGATGACGTGTAGATTGAGAAGAGAAGGGGACCGAGGACAGAGCCTTGCGGTACTCCAACAGAAAGTGGTGACGGGGCAGAGGAGGCCCTAGAGAAGGCTACACTAAAGGTACGGTTTGACAGGTAAAGAGCCACGAAAGGGCTGTGTCACAGATGCCGAAGGATTGGAGTGTTTGGAGCAAGAGAGGGTGGTCAACAGTGTCAAAGGCTGTGGACAGATCAAGGAGGATAAGCAGAGAGAAGTGGCCTTTTGATTTTGCTGTAAGTAGGTAGTTGGTAACCTTAACAATAGCTGTCTCTGTGGAGTGATGGGGATGAAATTCAGATTGCAATGGGTCAAGAAGGAAGCTTAGTATTATATAGTTTGCTAATTGTAAACTGATATCATTTGTTTGTTGTGCTTATTTTAATCAGAAATACATTTACTGGTTATTGCATAATCCCTTTGGTGTGAAATATTTTTTTTTTCTCAAGAACAACACATGGTTAAACTTATCCTCCCTATATAATCTCAATAGGCCAATCAAAATAGCCTACTCAGATTCTGCAGCTAAACCCTTAGCTACACTCTTTTCATCACTAGATAAAATGTCTTCTTTTACATGCAACAAATAAAAAAAATAGATCA
Organism: Bombina bombina; assembly: GCF_027579735.1. Lineage (NCBI taxonomy): Eukaryota > Metazoa > Chordata > Amphibia > Anura > Bombinatoridae > Bombina > Bombina bombina. Next base: position 842,348,118 of record NC_069500.1, read on the forward strand.
TAGTAAAAAAAAAAAAATACCTTGCACATTAAATTTATTATTTTACTACCTGCTTTTTCTATAATTTATTTTGACAACTTTACTGTATAATTTCCCCCTGTTTTTTTTTTTTCTTCTGTCATTCCTATCCATTTGAATATGGTTATTTGATTTAAAATATGGGCCCCATTTATCAATGTACAAACGGACAATGTTTGCTTCAGCAAACCTGTCCACCCAGAATCACAGGCAGCGGGCAGCAGTATGCTGCCAGCAACTTTAGCATTGCATAAACAGCTGCTTGTGCAATGTCGCTCCCCTGCTCACACTAGGCCAATGGCGCTTGAGCAGAGGCTATCAATCACCCCTTGTTAACATGTCTGAGGTGATTTTAATCTTCCAGCTAAGAGCTGGGATACAGGTTAGGAAGCAGCAGTCTCCTAACTATCAGCTGCAGGCTTGCACCCGAACGCCGCCTACACAGCTTGATAAATGGAACCTTATGTTGTATACATACAACCTGTGCCAATGCAAAAGAAATAAAACGTCTAGATTACAAATACATATTGGTGGATATTGATGATGCCACTCATTTGTTGAAAATGTGAATTCAGGTATATGTGTCACAGCACTGGGAAGTCATACTTATCAGTGTCTTCTTTCTCTTCTGGGATGTCCAGATGTCAAACAAGAACTTGATCCACCAATGGGTAGCGCATTACTTTTCTCTGCTTTATAGTTTTTGACAGATACTTGGCTAAACACTGGAAACCCTTAATTTTTGACTTTCCTAGCCAGGTGATCCAGTTATGCTCTTCTTGCCTGCATTTAGTGTGCTGACAGCTATTGCCTGCATATGGTGTTCTGTTAGCCATTACTTGACTATAATATCCTGCTGGGCATTATCGTTAGTTATATGTGCCAGCTACTCTAGTCTTCCTGTTATATTTATCTGACATAATGTAAGAAAGCATGACACCTTGAATGGACTCTCTTTTTGCTAAGCTCAGTTATCACCAATTTGGCTAGACCTCAATTGGACTTTTGACACTGTCTTTGTGCTCTCTCATTTATGAGTACAAAATCTGGGTAATACTACAATTGATGTAAAATGCTTGGAAATTCTAAACTTTCTTCCAGTCTTGACTTTGTTGAGTTCCTTAAAATAATATAATATGCTGAAACATTTATATTGTTAAAAAAAAACCAATAGGTATAAAATTGTTGACCCCTAACGTTTGTAGTATAAATGTTACATACTAGAACATAACAGGAGGGAAGAAATATACAAAATAAAAAGACTTCAGTTTAAGAACAGTACTTTATGCAGACTTAAATGCTTCTGATTGACTATACTAGCAGTAAAAATATAAAAGGATTCCGTAACAGAAAAAAAAAAGTTTCATCTTAAGCTGACACATTTGACAAAATAATATAATTCTAACTTTCTGTGCAAAATCATGCCTTTCAAATACATTTAAAGCATTTTTTTTCAATTCCCAAATGATTAGAATAACACTTTTGAACATCAAACAACAAAGCAAAACACATAAATATTTTTATCTATACGTTGAACTGAGAAAGTTATATTTTTTTAAATAGATCATGAAATAAATGATCTCTAAATATACCGTTTTCACATCACTATATAAAAAAATAATCTGTGTACAGTAAAATGTTAGCCTAAGATTTTCCCCACAACTGTGATTTATATATTATTATTTTTTTTTACAAGTTGTATTTATTTGTTCCATTTTCAATGAATACAAATAACATTGAAAACCTTTAGATAGCATATATGTTTTTTGTTGTGATATTTTTATAAATATCTGACAGTTGTACATATTTACATAATTGGTTTTGCTTACTACAACAAGAGCTACAGAATTGTATTTTTCAGTTCATCATAAACTTGAACCAATTTTCCCTGAGGCACGGTGTTTCTTTGAAAATGAGGGATTCTCATGTTGTCTTTGCCGGTCCATAATTTTACTTCTCAGCAGAAAAGCCAAGGTTCTATTAAAAATGACATTGTGTTGTTAACTCAGACAATAAACCTGCTGTTTTTAATATAAGTAACCAAGTGCCATGTCAAAATTTTGACTAATATGAGACTTTATTCTGTTTGGAATTAGGTATCACTAAGAATAAATATTATTTTCTATATTTGGGAAAAGCTAACCACAATGCACTGTTAGCCAGCTTAAAAAAGGTTGTCATTGAAGAATCAAGTGAATGTTTTCTGTTCAACATTGCTACTATGAAAAGCTATGTTCTACTCTTATTTTCTTTCAACCAGATTACGAGTTTTACGCTATGAGTATAACGCTGCTTTTTCCCTACCGCTGCTATTACAAGTTTTGTAGGTATAGGTGTACCGCTCACTTTTTTGGCCGTCACGCAACATCAGTACCACACTTTTAAAAAGTCCTTTATTAATGGGACTTTCATAGCGCCGGTATTACGAGTTTTGTCTGGGAGGCCAAAAAGTGAGCGGTACACTCTATAACCACAAGATTCGTACCACCCATATAAAAGTCAGTAGTTATGAGTTTTACGTTACAAAGCTGTAGCATAACTAAAGTGTTAAAAAGTACCACTAACACCCATAAACTACCTATTAACCCCTAAAACCGAGGCCCCTCCCGCACATCGCAATAATAAATAAGAAATTATTAACCCCTAATCTGCCGTTCTGACATCGCCGCCACTTAAATAATGTATTAACCCTATTCTGCCGCTCCCCGACATCGTCGCCGCTATACACTAACACCGATAAACTACTTATTAACCCCCTAAACCGCCGCCCTCCCGCATGGTAAACACTATTTAAATATTATTAACCCCCTTAATATGCCGTTCCCGCCCCACTCCGCCGCTATAATAAACCTATTAACCCCTAACCTAACCCTAAAGTAACCTAACCCTAACACCCCCTAACTTAAATATATTTAAAATAAATCTAAATAAAACCCTTCTCTTTAATAACTAACTAATTCCTATTTAAAAACTAAATACGTACTTACCTGTAAAATTAAACCCTATAGCTAGCTACAATATAACTAAAAGGTTACATAGGCTCTAGTTATCAAGGTCCTGTCGGACCTGATCCGACAGTGCGGATAAGGTCCGACAGACCTCGTTGAATACTGCGAGCAATACGCTCACCGTATTCAGCATTGCAACCAGCAGCTCACAAGAGCTGCTGGTGCAAACGCTGCCCCCCTGCAAACTCGCGGCCCAATAGGCCGCCAGCAGGGAGGGTGTCAATCAACCCGATCATACTCGATGAGGTTGATTTCCGGCAATGTCTGTACGCCTGCTCCGAGCAGGTGGATAGGTTATGGAGCAGCGGTCTGTGTGACCGCCTGCTTCATAACTGCTGTTTCTGCGAATCTGCAGGCCTCCTCAGAAACACGGGGCATATGTATCGCCAGATACATATGCCCCATTGTATCTATCTTAGTTTGTATTTATTTTAACTAGGTAGACTAGTAGTAAAATGTTATTAACTATTTACTAGCTACCTAGTTAAATAAATACAAAGTTACCTGTAAAATAAACCTGAGGTACACTAACACATAACATTACAATAAAAGTAAATAAATTAAATTAACAAAATACATTTATCTAAATTACAAATAAAATAAACACTAAATTACACAAAATAAAAAAAGAAATTATCAAAAATAAAAATGAATTACTCCTAATCTAATAGCCCTATAAAAAAAAAAAAGTCCCCCCCCAAAAAAAATAAAACCCTAGCCTACACTAAACTGCCAAAGGCCCCTTAAAATGGCCTTTTGCGTGGCATTTGCCCCAAAGAAATAAGCTCTTTTACCTTATACAAACAACCCCCCAACAGTAAAACCCACCACCCACACAACCAAATCCCCAAATAAAATCCTATCTAAATAAACCTAAGTCCCCATTGCCCTGAAAAGGGCATTTGGATGGGCATTGCCCTTAAAAGGGCATTTAGCTCTTTTACATTGCCAAAACCCTAAGCTAAAAATAAAAAACCCACCCAATAAACCCTTAAAAAAAAACCTAACACTAACCCCGACGATCCACTTACATCCAACCTCCATTGCGGCGGCAGCAGTCTTCATCCAAGCGTGCAGAAGTCCTCCTCGAAGCCGGCAGAAGTCTTCAACCAGCGGGCAGAAGTCTTCATCCAGATGGCATCTTCTATCTTCATCCATCCGGCGTGGAGCGGGTCATCTTCAAGACATCTGGCGCGGAGCATCCTCTTCTTCCGATGGCTGTTGAAGAATGAAGTTTCCCTTTTAAATGACGTCATTGCATTTATTGGCTGATTGGAATTGCCAATAGAATGCAAGCTCAATTCTATTGGCTGATTGGATCAGCCTGTAGGATGAAAGCTCAATCCTATGGCTGATTGCAACAGCCAATAGGATTTTTCCCCCCTAAATTCCTATTGGTTGATAGAAATCTATCAGTCAATCAGAATGTAAAGAACGCCATCTTAGATGACGTCATTTAAAGGGAAACTTCATTCTTCAACAGCCATCGGAAGAAGAGGATGCTCCGCGCTGATGTCTTGAAGATGGACCCGCTCCACGTTGGATGGATGAAGTTAGAAGATGCCGTCTGGATGAAGTCTTCTGCCGCTTGGATGAAAACTTCTTCTGCCTGGATGAGGATGGATGTCCGGTCTTCAAAAACTGTAAGTGGATCGTCGGGGGTTAGTGTTAGGTTTTTTAAGAGGTGTTAGGGTTAGGATTAGACTTAAAGGGACATGCCACCCACATTTTTTCTTTTATGATTTAGAAAGAGAATGCAATTTTAAACATCTTTCTAATTTACTTATATTATCTAATTTGTTTTATTCTCTTGATATTCTTTGATGAAAAGCATATCTAGATATGCTCACTAGCTGCTGATTTGGTTCCTGCACATAGAAGCATTGTGTGATTGGCTCACCATGTGCATTGCTCTTTCTTCAAATAAGGATATTAAAAAAATGAAGCAAAATAAATAATGGAAGTAAATTGTAATGTTTAAATTTCTATTCTCTATCTGAATCATGAAAGAAAAATGTTGGGTTTAGTGGCCCTTTAAGGTTACGTTAGGGATTAATATATTTATTTTGTGTTAGTGATGTGGGGAGGCCAGAGGTTTAAGGGTTAATAACTTTAGTTATAGTGGCGGTGAGACATTTGGGCGGCAGATTAGGGGGTTCATAAATTTATGTAGGTGTCGGCGATGTAGGGGGTGGCAGATTCGGGGTTAATAAGTGTAGGTAGGTGTCTGGCGACATTGGGGGCGGCAGATTAGGGGTTAATAAGTGTAGGTAGGTGTCGGCGACATGGGAGGGCAGCAGATTAGGGGGTTAATAAGTGTAGATAGGTGTCGGGCGACATGGGGGCGGCAGATTGGGGGTTAATAAGTGTAGGTAGGTGTCGGCGACATAGGGGGCAGCAGATTAGGGGTTAATAAGTGTAGGTAGGTGTCGGCGACATGGGGGGCGGCAGATTAGGGGTTAATAAGTGTAGGTAGGTGTCGGCGACAATGGGGGCAGCAGATTAGGGGTTAATAAGTGTAGGTAGGTGTCGGCGACATGGGGTGTGGCAGATTAGGGGTTTAATAAGTGTATTGTAGGTATCGGCGATGTCGGGGGGAGCAGATTAGGGGTGTTTAGACTTGGGGTTTATGTTAGGGTTTTTTTCCCATAGACATCAATGGGGCTGCGTTATGGAGCTTTACGCTCCACGATTGCAGGTGTTAGGCTTTTTTTTAGCCGGCTCTCCCCATTGATATCTATGGGGAAATCGTGCACGAGCACATCAAAACACCGCTTGTATTTGGGTGAAGCATGGAGCTCAACGCAAACCATATCGCCAGCACAAGTCATTTTTTTGCAAACCTGTTATAGCAGCGCTATTAAAGGTGAGCAGTGGAAATAACTTTCAAGTTATTAGTGAGCCAGCCATAACGCATAACGCAAAACTCTTAATCTGGCTGATAAGTAGTTAAAAACACATTTTATGAACTTATTTTTAGTGTATTCATTTGGTATATTGATGTATAAAAAAAATGTAATTTAAAACTCTGTGATTTTAACATTTTGCATTATCAAAATGGTCATAGGCAGAGGCTAGGCCAATTATACTTACAGGCAAAGAATGAGCCAATTATCTTTTTCTTCTGAGGCAAAGCACCTTAGGTATTGTTCCAGCAGCTGATTAGTTCTTTCTATTAAAACATTAGCCTGAAGATGCTGACAAAATGTTGCAAAAATAAAATAAAAAATGAACTCTTCTGTCAGAATCAATGACTTGAAGGATACCATGAAGATGGAAAATGAGATCATTAAAGTGATTGGCAAGTAGAGCAAGCAGTAAGATCATCTTGAGAGGATGAAATGACTTTGCTTAAAAAAAAGGGGTTCACTGCTACAAGAACTGTACTCATTAGTGGGGGTAGTTCTACGATGACATCCATCGATTTGAGTCCAAGGACAAGGTGGATCAGGTAGAGACTATAATAAACAATAGGGCTGAGTATTAGGAACTTGGTCTCATCACAGAATTATTAGGTGGTTATAAACTTGCACATTTCCTTATTTTCACATGGCAACCAAAAAGAACACTGTATGAAATCAATGATATTTTTAATTCCCTGGATGGATAGCAATGAAGTCTCCTGTAGGGTAAAAGCTTGGAAAAATGGTTGTGGTTCTTTTTGAGTTTTGATCATTATTTTCAATAATGCTGGCCCCAAATCCAATCCATCAGGATGTCTCTGAAACAATGTTCTGGGGAACTGCTTGTGCAATGCCGCCCCCTCCTGCAGATTCGTGGCCAATTGGCCACTAGCAGGGGGTGTCAATCAACCGATTGTATGCGATCGGGCAGAATTGACTGTCCGCAGCCTCAGAGGTGGTGGACGTGTTAAGGAGCAGCGGTCTAAGAACCGTTGCTTCTTATCTCCTGTTTCCTGCGTGCCTGAAGGCTTGTGCGGAAACAGATACATTAGAGGCCATTCAGGGATTGATTAAATTGCCCCCATGGCTTATTATGTGCTTTTTAAAATAAAAAAAAGAATTCCAATTGTCATGTATCAAAAAGTTGCAAAGGAAAACGTGCATTGGACACTTCAGAAGTTTAATTGCATCTGTTGCATCATTTTAAGTCGCTGTGACACATTACATAATAACATCATAGATGAGGATGAAAAAAGTCCATCAAGTTCAACCTATACAAATCTTAATTTAGCAACAATAAAAGCTCAAGTTGATCTTAAATTAATCCCATTAAAAGGTGACCCATTATCTAAGGTATTGTTATTTACTAACTCCTTAAGGTAACAAGTTCCAAAATGTAATTACTCTTACAGTGAAAAAATGAATGCATTTCCTTTGCTCCAACCTTAAATGTTTACCTCTTGTCACAAACAATTGTATTGGAATAAACAGAGCTACCCCCATATCTGTATATGGGACTTGAATATATTTATATAAAGCATTCATGTCACCTTTCAAGTGCCTTTTTTCTAGAGAAAACAGACCTAGTTTGGCTAACCTCTCCTCATAGCTTAAATTCTCTATTCCCCTTTTTAGTTTTGTGGCCCTTCTCGGTACATTTTCTAAGTCTGCAATGTTTTTTTTAGAGACTTGTCCCTAGAACTGGATTTCATACTCAAGATCAAGGTCTTACCAGTGATTTATATAGTGACAGAATTATGCTTTCTTCCCTTGCATCAATGCCTCTTTTGGTACATGCTAGTATCTTATTAGCCTTAGAAGCCACTGTGCTGCATTGTGCACCCATCTTTAGCTTGTAATCTATAAATACTCCCAAATCCCTTTCCTCCTCTGTTTTGCTCTAGTCTAGTCCCATTTAATAGGTTGCCTGCTTATTTTTACTTCCAAAATGTAGAACCTTATATTTTCCAGTATTAAATCTCATTTTTGTTAATCCCCTTGTAAGGCAATTTCATCCTACACTGTCCGTATAACCTTACACAACTTTGTATCATCTGACAAAATAGAGATGTTACTATTTAATCCTTGTTCTAAATCATCAATAAAAATATTTTTAAAAAACAGGGCCCCGTACTAATCCCTGGGGGACTCCTCTGATTACCTTAATCCAATCAATAGAATATTATCCTTTACAAAGTACTTATTGCTCTGTGTCTTTTATACAGTTATTTATCATGAGGCTAACATTTTCATCTATTCCTAGTCCCTTAATTTTGTACATTAATCTCTTATGTGGCACTTCAATTTCAAGTATAATCACATTAACTTATTCCCCTTGTTGGTGATATTCACCCTGGACTGAATAACTCTTCAGACCACGACAAGTTAAAGAGGGTTAGTTTATTGTAAAGCACACTGCAGTGAGGAGAGAAAGAATATAAGGTTTTTCTCGGGGGGGGGGGGGGGTCAGTCCCCCGTTCCAAAGTATTTATACACAGGAGACAGGGCATTCCTGGACTCCATATCTAGGCTAATACAGTTTATGATTGGCTAGCTAAAAATGTAAGGGTTTTTACCAAATATGGTGTATAACATAAGTAAAAAACACAGTTAGACATAATTCTATTCACTAAGTTCTTTCCTGGTTTAACTCTGACCGTATATCAAAAAAGGCAAAGGTCAGGATGAACTAATGTCTGGCTTTTTCTGAGACATTCCTTATGTTTACAAAAGAGAATTGTGTAGAAAGCATTTCATTCTACAAGCTTACTTAATCTATGGTATACATACATATATTTTATATACACACATATATTTGGCCTATCAGGATAACAAGGATAGAAAGAGATTAGATTTAAAACAATAAACAAACATACACTAGCTACCATAAAACATAGCCCCATTAAACGAGACTGGCCTCTCCTGACTAATAATGCCTGCATAAAAATGAATCCATTCAGAGCCTCACTAAGCACTGCAAAAAAACAGTTACAGATATTGCTTATTATTTTCAACAGTCCCTCCTCTGATGCAGTTAAACTCTGTGACAATAGCATCAAACAGCCAATATGATTTAGTCGGGTGAATTCCCATCTCAAACTGCAGTGCAGAGTCATAGCAATGGGGCACAAGCAAGGCCTGTGAGCTTCACAGGAGGGTATCAGTCTGCTGGTTGCTGGGCTGACGCGGTTACAGAGCTTGTGTAGCATTAATTTTGAGGACAGATTACTACGAGGAGAAAGAAAAACAATTAGTACGACAAAGATTAGCAACCTTGCAGTATCTGTACCCCCCAATTTACCCAGCCATCCTGACAGGCCAAAAGTCAAATCATAAATTCAAAACACTAAACTTAATATCATGCAGGATAGTTAAGTAATAAAATTATAATTTTCCATTGTTCTCTCTAAGTATTGAGCTTTGGTTTTCCACATAATTAAAAGATAAGGATGTAAGTCTGTGTAAACAAAGTAATAACATAATGGATATGATATTACCAGAAGCTCAACCCCTTGTAATAGGCTGAGTTTAAAATCAGAAAACCAGCTACTTCATTTATACAAATAAACCTGAAAATGCAATTTCTCATACATTTTATACTCTGCAGCTGGTATAACAAGTCTAAAATAGATAATATAAAAACAATTGTACTGTGTACTGTCCCCTTTAAGAGACTGGGGTTGCCACAGACATACAGTATATTGCTTTGTAATCTGTATCTAATAGCTAAACATAAGTATATACGTATTTATGCACAATTTATATTAACACCTAAACTACTTTGAATGCTCACTGCTATTGAAATGAATGCAAAACTAATATCCATCTAAAAATAAACAAAAAACAAAAACACAAATAGAGAATGTAGGGAAGGAGCAATATACAAAACCTCCCAGATACATTAGCTAAAATAATTAAGACCAATCATCGCTGGGAGAAAATTTAACAAGTACAATTTTTATATGTACTTTCAAAAAATGAAAGCAAAATAAAATGAATGTTTAGTAATGTTTCAGTGTCAATAGTGAAACTGTATACATTGTTGAAATGCCTAACTTTAATAGTATTTTAACTAAAATAACATTAATAGCAGGAGGGTACCAGACTCATGGCTATGTGGTATGAAACCACGGATCCAACAGGCACCTGTACCATCAGTGTGGCAGTTAACAATACAGTAAATGTATTGTCCTGTTCCCATGGGGTGGTATGGCAGACATAATGGGAACAATAAGAAATAGCCCAAAAAATATAAAGGATACATGGTAAGTTTGATAGTACATATAACAATTACACAGTAATAGAATAAATAATTATACATAAAAGTAATTGCTAACATTTGAGGTGATTATAAAAGCTTTAGAAAAAAGAGAATCTTTACACACCAAGTAAGAGCTCACTAGGGTATAAATGCGAGCATATAGAAATTATATTCGATAAAATAAAAATCAGTTCATGAAGCATTTCAGGAATAATCAAGCACGTATCAGAGAATGATACTTCCCAAAGGCTCAGTCTGTATGGGATTTCCTTGCCAGTGATAAGAATCAGTCTGTGGTGGCGACCAATTTGTAATGATATCCATGATTTAACTTCTGTGACTTCAGTGGCTGTATTTGTGGATAATAGTACCCAGACAGGCTCCTTCTACTTTGGCTCTATAGGTATTTTTCTGGAAAAACTTTCAACCATTAGACGATCACCAGGTGAGGATGGCATGCACTACACGATGATCATTCTGTAAACTGTGCAGCATGTACCTGGTAAGGAAAGCTTAAGCATTGATGTTAGTTGTATGTCAGTCTCCAAAATCAACATCACCGATATTATATTTACAGCCTGTTTCTGAGCAATGTTAAACTAATATTCATCAGCATTGTACACAGGGGGTATTGTAAAATACAGGGGTAATTTATGTTTCTCTTTAAAGGATCAATACAATTGAGACTTTAATGATTTTAGTTAGGGCATTATATTCAAACTCAACTTTAAAAAATAATTTTATCATCAAATTGCTTGGTTCGCTTGATATTCCCTGTTAAAGGCTAAAACTAGCAGGCTCATAGGCTGATTTCTAAGAAACTTTGTAGCCGCCTCTTATTTCACTCGTCTGGCTGTGAAAAATGCTAATTAATGCATTGCTAGTTAACTGTGCTACATATACAACATTCAGCTGACGCAAGAGTCAGCACTAATTGGCCAAATTGCAAGCTTATAAAAAAAGCACTGAGATAAGTGGCATCTGCAGAGATTCTGGATACTAAATAATCACAGCAGTAAAAGAAGGTTTATCAATACAACCGTGTTGATTATGTAAAACTGGGGAATGGGTAACAAAGTGACTATTTTTTTTAAACAATAAAACTATGTCAAGTACAACTGTCCCTTTAATTCAATTAAAACTTTCCCCCAGACGATTTTAATTAGTCACAAATCTTTAACACATAGATTCTGCAATTATCACTCCAAGGCAGGTATACACTTTCTTGTTCCCCCTTCTAGACACATTAAGGGAAAACTTTCCCTAGTTTACATAGTGGGTCCTATTTATGAAAGGTCTTGCGGACCTGATCCGACAATGCGGATCAGGTCTGCAAGACCTCGCTGAATGCAGACAGCAATACGCTCTCCGTATCCAGCATTGCACCAGCAGCTCACATGAGCTCCTGGTGCAACGACCGCCCACTGCAGACTCGCGGCCATCGGCCGCCAGGAGGGAGATGTCAATCAACCATACGGAGCTGATAAATGGGCTCCAGTAATTCTTTCCTAATGAAATTATTGAACAGTTTTGGAACATGTCATTCCTGTTTCAGGACCTACAGCTACACTCAAAGGTTCTAATATGATAAACCCTTATTCCCAACTAAAGTAATTATTAAAGTATTTGGCTATATTTACAAAGGGCTATTTGCTTTGTCTAAGAAGAACTTACAGTCAGTCAGAGTCTGCATTCCTCTTAGGTTAACAGTCCCCCTCTACCCCTCCCTTTTCCTTATAGCAGCTCTGGGTTTTTTACTGTCTGATTGTTCAAAGTCTTATCTATGTCACATTTTTCTAGAGTTAAAAACATTTTATCTCCACGTGAAAAATGATGTAAAAAGAAGTTAAACCACTATATACAAACATCGTTATTGAATATTATACCTGGTTTAATTGTATTAATCACTAATATTATTTGAACTAAATATTTTCTGTGCATAATTATTGCAGCTTGCCAGTTCTGCAAATCAATACAAGACAATATGTATATATTTGAAAATTTGCGGCAAATAATTTACCATCAATAATTCTGTGTAATTTCAGTGGAGAACACAATAAACCTTATACACACACAAAAGTTCAAAATACAACATTTACCTTCAACTACACATTGTGCACTATTGCTTTGACAAAATCATACAACAGAGACATATTTAACACTGACAATCAACCACTAATTAAAACTTCAAAAATATTCACTCTAAGGTGGAAAAACGCTACCATACAAACTTCTAATATCTCCTTACATACTTACAGCACCTCTTCAATAGTTATACAATAGTTATACACATTTTCATGAGCATTACTTTCTGACAAAGAAATAAATTTCCTCTCAATTATTCCTATTTTTACAAAATGTTATAATATGCCATTGCCATTACTTTGTCCATGGGTACTCCCTGATAACAAACACTAAAACATGATTTACTCTACTTAAAATGTCATAAAGCTCAGTTTTAATTTATTACTTAATCTTTTAACCATTAAAACACATACTTTTCTAACAAATACTTTTTTTTTCTCAAAATCTTTTTATTAAGAATCCATCAGATTAAAATCGTACAATAACACAAAAGTAAACAAAAATACATTTGCAGAACATATACAGTATCAGTGTACAGTTATCCGTAACACATAAATCACATTCAGTTTTGATATACCGCAACTATGAGAATGAAAAGTTAATTGATTTATTTAGCAGCCATATCAAAGGATCCAAAGGCAGGGCTGTTTGGAATATACCTTCTTTTTCTGCAATTATATTTCTCCACATGGTATTCAGTTGAGAGCACCACCACCACATATGGCCCATCCCACTGCCCACATGCCCACACCTCCAACAGCTATTGCTAGTTTTAGGGAACAATTTATGTAGCCTCCTAGGGGTCAAATACCAGCAATGTAAGATTTTACAATTCAATTCTCTAATAGAGACCGAGGAGGAACAGGATTTAGTATTTTGGAAAATGTGAGCAGCCAGGTGGAAAGTGAAAGTTATCCCTAACTCCACCTCCCAAGTCTCAGCAGAATGTGGCATATTACCTGGCGGTGGTTGTGTGATGATGGTGTAAATGCGAGAGAGACTATGTTGAAGTGGTGGAAGAGAGGAAAACAGTTCTTCGATAAGGGTCAGTGGTCAGGACATGTTCAAGCAGTGTCTGTAGGTTGTGACATAATGATGCACCCTCCTGTAGGAAAACCAGCTGGCAGCCCAGGGAAAACCCCTGTCTACCAACTGATCTTGTCTTGAGTGCATAACTGTTCGTTAGAAATAAGGTGAGTGATTGAGATCTCTTTTATTGTGTCGTCTATCCTCTGACTTCTAGGAAGGGATAACAAGGAGAATTCACTATTGTAAATAATTGACGCCAGGGGGCCAGGGCATGAAGACAGGTAAGGATTTAGTCCAGTAGTGTGATCCCAAATTTTGAGTGTTTCCTGTGTAATTGGGTTGTTAATCTGATTGTAAACAGTACGGAAGTCCTGCCTCCAGAAAACAGAGGGGAGGTGCGTTCCCAGATTCAGGCTCCCCTCCAACGCAATCCACCTCTTATGGGCTCCATGAATCCTCCAATCGAGGACTATCTGGAGAAATATAAATCTCATGACCTCATTTAAAATGTGTCTCTTGAAGCATCACAACATCACAGCAAATTTTCTTATAGTCCCTAAGTGCTATGGATTTTTTTGGGGGGATATTAAACCCTTTAATGTTATGTGAGAGAATTTTAAGGTTATTCATATTTAGTGTTTTTTGTGGAGTCTTAGTATGTATAGTATTTCGACTAGCTTGGTGAAATAATAAACATTTTTCTTGGCATATAGAGTTATAATATACAGGAATATATGAGACAGTACAAACATAAATAACATAACTGTGACCATAAAAATACAGTAAACATTTTGAACACATAGTGTATCTTTGAAACTATACACCATAATTGGGGGGCAATGGAGTCGTATCGTTGCTCTAACTAGGTAAATTTAAGCTACTTGAAGGGTAGTGTGAAGGCTCATATAGTGAAAAAAAAGTGGGTACATGTTAACTCCCTTATCATGATAGTTTCAGGGGGCTTAGCTATATAAGGTGTTTTTACTGCAATTTAGCCCTGAGGGCCGGAATCGCTATAAGCAAGTGTCTATGGAGTGCATGAAATAAGTCAAAGTAACATAACTTCCTCTCTTTGATCTATTTCTGCCTAATTTTGCATATGCAACCAAAAGAAAGAAAACAAGGACTAGGTCAATAAGTAAATTCAACAAAACAGAGTCATAACAGTCTTTATACACTCCTGGCTCTTACCCTACATTCAAGCCCAGGTGTCCTTTAACTAAGGGCCATATCAGGATCAACTCTATAGACCTTACGTCAATCCATATTGGTGGGGTCAGCATATAGACCAGAGTAAACTTGCGGACAGATCAAGTTCATGCATTTGTTAAGAGCATTCTGGTGAAGGGGAGATCTGTTTTTCTTCTCTTGGATTGTGATTTGATCCATTGGGAGCGTTGGTCCCTAGGGGGATCTTGATTGATATCCTTTTGTTGATGAGAGTTGACTAGTACGTTGTCCTCAGGGGGACAAAGTTGACGTTTAGTTTCTTGGAGAGGTTATCTAGGTCCTGGAAGTTCTTATAAATGACTTGAGAGCTGCTATGCGAAACTATTAGGCTGAACGGAAATCCCCAGCGATATTGGATATTATTTTCCTGAAAGGTCTTGGTGATAAACCTCACTTCCTTCCTTCTTTGTATGGTTTGTGGACAATGGTCTTGATAAATTTGTAGGGAATAATCCCTGAATGTAATGTCACGCCTTGACCTCGCCACATGCCATAAGTCCTCTTTCGTGGTATATCGTAGGAACTTCATAATCACATCTCTTGGTGGTGCTGGAGGTTTTGAAGGTGGTCTGAGCACCCTATATATTCTTTCAATGTCTTCACTTTGAAGTGGGGGGCCCTGGGGAGTAGAAAAGCAAACAAGTCCCTTAGATATACTTTTTTTTTTCCTTTTTAACAAGCTTTATTGAAACATTTGCAGAGAAAAGTTACAATAAGATCACAGCAAATGAAACTGATTACCGTTAGCAAACGGAATGAGCATAAAGGATTATTTTACAACAGTCCGTGACCGTAGTCAGGTACAAGAAGCAAAGTCTGCATAATGTGCGCATATGAAGGATCAGGGGACCCCCCCCGAGAGGGGGATCCCAAGGTCTCCATACATGTGAGAAGCCTGTAAGCTTTTTCTTTTTTTTTTTTTTTTATAAGAACATTTACAGAAAGTGTACAAACTTATAGATATAGCATATTATCAAAAGATTAACTATAGGAAAGAAAGAAAATAAAAAGTCAGAGAGAAAAAGAAAGGAGGGGAAGGAGGGGGAAAGAGGGGGGGAAGGGCACATCCGTGTGAGGGGGGGTGGGGGAGAGGGCCGATGGGGAAGAAAAAAAAAAAAAAAAGGGGGGGAGGAGGGATGGAATGGGACCGTCAGATGATACCCTACAGGGGGTTTCCCTCCAGGCCGCCTATAATCATGTCGTGATGGAAGGCCACTTGAGTTAGTTTTAAATAATGTAGTCTCTCCAAAATTAATAGGTTCCTCTACTGAGGAGACACTCGGCAAGGGAGGGGACCTGTGTTAGACTTCCATTTTCCTGAGGAATCAGTCTCTTAGCCCCTGTATTCAATGATCAGGAGGAGGGGACCATAGTGAAAACATCTTTGGTTTTGGGAAGGCGAAGCAGAGCAGAATCTCAGGGGAGTCCGGAATAGATATTTTGGCCCCTGCGAGACATAGTCTCAATGACAGCCGTCCAGAACCCCCAGTAACAAAGGGCAAGACCACCAAATGTGGAACAGTGAGCCCTGCTCGCCGCAACCTCTCCAACATAGAGGGGCTGGCTGATGGAAAAGTACCTGTGCAGTCTATCTGGGGGTATAAATACCATCTGGTTAGGAGCTTCAAATGGAATTTCCTGCACAGCTGCAGAGACAGAGGAACGTCTGGTGAGAGCAAATGAGCGTAACCAGTCCTCCATTTCATAAGTATTGTTAAGGTCTTTAGTCCAAATTATAGTATAGGAGGGAAGATGTGTGTTAGGTGGCAATAATAACAGTTTATATATCTTTGAGATTAGTCGTTTGGGGAGTGTCACAAGGGTGCAGATGGTCTCAAAAGGTGTGTAAGTCTCTCATGAACCTGTCCTATGTTTATGATGGGTGAGAAAGTGAGAAAGTTGGTGATAACGGAGCCAAGACGAGAACAAGGCTCCGTACTGTTCAAACATGTCGGATTGGGAACGTAGTCTGCCTGCGTGTAATGCGTGGTGTAGCGAGCCCTCTCGGAGACTGTAATATGTACTCATGCGGGTCCCTAAGGCACAATATGGGATACTGGGGTTTTCTATTATAGGGAGCAATGGGGAGTATGTCGAGGAAATGTGGGTGGAGGTGGCTAATAATCTGTCCCATTCGTGAAGTATAGAGGAGGTAAGATGGTATTTCTGTGTCAGGTCAGGACGTTCAGAGGGAGGAACCCAGGCTAGGGTACCGACGTTGTGTAATTTAAAGATTTGTCCGTCAAGTCTGACCCATTGTTTTTGGGTAGTGTTGTGAGACAATTCAACTAATCTCTGTAAAAGGATTGCTCGTCGATATGTGGCTAGATCTGGGAATCCCAGGCCACCCCTCTCTCGAGGGAGATATAGCGTTTTCCTGGGTATCCTCGGTTTCGTCCCGGCCCATATAAACTGTTCTAAGAGTCGTTGTAGTTGAGGGAGGTAGTCTTTCGGTAGAGTTATTGGAACCGTTTGGAGTAGGTACAAAATGCGGGGCAGGACATTCATTTTGATTAGGCTAATTTTGCCCAGCCAGGATAGCATTTTATTTGACCAGGAGGATAGGTCTTTTGCTATTTCACTACGAAGAGGAAGAAAATTATTTTTATAGAGATCCGAGGGGTGGGCAGATAGAAAAATACCCAGGTATTTTAATTTGGATGTAGATATGCGAATGTGATACTTGTGGGCAAGGCTCTGAATTTGGTCCGTGGGGGCGTTGATATTTAGGATTTCTGATTTGGTTAAATTGAGATGGAAATTGGAAAGTTCTCCATACTGTGATAGTTCAGTTAACAGTTCAGGGATTGAAGAGTCAATATTGGTAAGGTTGTAAAGAATGTCGTCTGCATAGAGAGCCTGTTTGTAATCTGTGTCACCCAACCGGATCCCACTAATTTTAGGGTTGTCACGAACCTTCTGGGCTAATGCCTCTATGGAAAGGGCAAAGAGGAGGGGGGACAGGGGGCAGCCCTGTCGGGTACCGTTCGAGATGGAAAAGGTGTCAGAGAGGGTGTTGTTGGCCCGAACTCTGGCATTTGGAGAAGAATAAAGAGCGAATGCCATATTAATAAAAGGATCACCGAAGTTCATAGCCTTCAAGACCCGACGCAGAAAAAGCCAGTCGACGCGGTCGAAGGCCTTCTCCGCGTCGGTCGAGAGGAGTGCCAAACGTTCTCCCGAAACCTGGGCATGCGAAATGAGTTGGATCACTTTGCTAGTATTGTCGCGTGCCTCCCTTCCGGGAACAAAACCCACCTGGTCGGAGGAAATTAATAGGGGGAGATATTTGTTAAGCCTCCTTGCCAGAATTTTAGCGAAAATTTTAATATCCGAATTTAAGAGAGATATCGGGCGGAAATTGGCTGGGGTGGTGGGGGGTTTACCCTGCTTAGGGATAACGGTGATGTGCGCCTCGAGGGAGGAACTGGGCAACTGCGGGTCTTTTTTCAGATTATTAAATAATTCTAACATATGAGGGCCAAGTGTTTTAAGGAAGACCCGAAAATATTTTGGTGTGAGTCTGTCTGGGCCGGGACATTTGCCTACTGGGAGGTCTGTCAGCGCATGGGACAGTTCTTCCATGGTGATAGGCGCGTCTAGTGTTTCCTTACCGACTGAGTCAAGCTGTGAAAGGTTTATAGAGGATAAATAGCAGTCTATCTTGTTGAGTCGGGTCAGTGAGGAGGGACTCTGTGCATGAGCAGTGTCTGTGGATGATATATTATATAGTCTAGAATAGTAAGAGTGGAAGGAGGTCGCTATTTGTTTGGCTCCACGCACTATAGTACCGTCCTCCTTTTCTAAAAAATGTATGTGGGATTTGAGTTGTTGTCTGCGAATGCTCCTGGCTAATAATTTTCCGGGTTTATTACCCCCCTCGTAGTATTGTTGTTTCGTGGAAAGGATCTTGCGCTGGTAGGATTCAAGTTGGTGTTGTGCAAGTGCTGATCTAGTCTCCTTTAACAGATTACCTGTGACCTTATCTAAGGGGTCATTTTTATGTATAGCTTCTAGCTCCGCTACTTTATCTAGGAGTTGTGTCTGTTTTAATCTGTGTTGTTTGACTAAGCGGGCCTTGTGTTTAAGAAATTCTCCGCGAATGACACACTTATGGGCCTCCCAGAAGCAAGAGATAGAGGTATGTGAAGGTGTGTTGTGTAATAAGTAGTCATTTAAAGAGTTTTGAATACTGTCCTTCACGTCTTGTCTATCTAATAGGTGGTCATCAAGTCTCCATATATAAGTTGAAGGGGGCAAGTCAGGCCAAAGAATGCTGCAAGTTAGGGGGGCGTGATCAGACCAGGTTATGGAACCGATCTCGCTGTGGCTTGCCATGTCAAGAGCTGTGGAGTCAAAAAGGAAGTAGTCAATACGTGAGTATTTGTTATGGGGAGGGGAATAATATGTGTAGTCACGGCCATTGGGATGGTGGGATCTCCAAACATCATGAAGTCCAAGATTCACAATGTTCGTTTTTATAGATTTGAGTATTTTTTTGGAAACACTTGAAACACCCCCAGAAGTGTCCACTCGGGCGTCAAGAGGTACATTAAGGTCTCCGGATAGAAACACCGGACCGCACGCCTGGTCCAAAATCAACTTAGAGATCCTGGACATGAAGCGATGTTGGTCGATGTTCGGGCTGTAAACTGTGACCAACGTGATAGGGTGGTCAAAGAGTAAGCCGTTAATTAACAGGAATCTGCCGTCGGGGTCTTTAACTGTGTGTGTAATTTTTAGAGGAACGGAGTGGTGGATCAGTATACCAACACCGCACCTTTTAGTCGAGCCCGAGGCAAAAATAGCTGTCGGGTATTGTTTATTAAACCATCGGGGTTCATGGCCTCTGCGAAAGTGGGTTTCCTGTACGAAAAGGACATGACTATGTAGCTTATCTAGTTCTCGGAAGGCTATAGATCTCTTACCTGGGTTGTTAAGACCTTTGGCATTTATAGTGGTGAAGTTCAAGCCATGGGAACCAAATTTGCTTGCTCTATGGGCCATCCTGCAAGGGGAAAGGGGGAGGGAGAGGGGAGGAAAAAAAAAAAAAAAAAAAGGGGGGAGGAGGGAAAGGGGAGAGAGAGATCTAAAAGGTTAAAGAGTGAGAAGGGGCAGTAGGGGGGAGGGTCAGGAGGAGGAAAGGCAGGAGAGGAAGAGGAATAAGAGAGAGAGGGAGAAATGAAAGAAAATTGTCCCTGGAAAGAACCGGGAGAAAAGGAAAAGACAAAAAATAGGTTCACAGAAGTGAGTAAGAAATAAGATCAATAAGGGGAAATAATCCCCAAAACAGCATACATTAAATAAAATCATTAAGCATCCGAGCGACAAAGTCGCCATCGGGTGACAAGGTATTGTGGCACAGAAGGAAGGAAGGGGGGGAGAAAGTGGAGAAGAGAGAAGAGGTGGAAGAGGAGGAAAAAGGGGAGGAGGGAGGGGGAGGAGGGGAAGGGTAAGGAGAGGAGGGGGGGGGGGGGGGGAGGAGGGGAAGGGGGGGGGGAGAGGGAGAGAAATAGAAGGGGAGGGGAGGGAAAGGAGGAAAGGGAGAAGAGGGGCAAGGGGAGGGGGAGGGGGGGGGGAGAAAAGGAGGAGAGGGGGAGGGGAAAAAGGAGGAGGAGGGGAGGGGGAAGGGAGGGGGGGGAGGGGAGGAAGGGGGAGGGGAGGAGGGTGAAGGAGGAGGGAAGAGAGGGAGGGGGGTGGGAAGGGGGAATGGAGGGAGGGAAGAGGGGGAAAGAGGAGGAAGGGGGAAAGTGGGGGGGGGGGGGGGAGCACCAAGGAAGAAATGATACGCTTTATAGAACAATTATGAGAACAGCATATGGAAACATTAAATTCAGTCAAAATACATAACATAATACAACCATAATAACATGTAAAAACATATAAAGGCACTTATAAAGGTGCTAAACGTATCCTCGGGGGGGTGTGCGGTGAGTATGAAGATAACCTGTAAGCAGAGAGTGGGGGCCCTATTGTGGACCGTATCTTAAAACTAGATTACTAATATAGGTATCAGGTTAAGAATATGGTATTAGATGATTTATGGAATGTCTCACTATCAGTTCACCCAGGCCCCTAGAAAAGCCATTATACAAAGGGCATTATCTGAGGATTATCAAAAAAGGATACAGGGTTCAGAATGCTAGGATGTAGGTTCTGTTCTCCAACAAAAAGAGTGAGAAGGAGAAGTGTCCATCTTGAGAGCGGCAGCTCCCTAGACAGATGAATGTGCGACATCGGTGCTTGAGAGGTGCTGTGAAGCATCATCCTCAATGGAGAGGCTTGAAAAGAAGTCCTGAGGGTCAGAGCCTGGGCGAAAAGTTGCTGATTTATTGCGCCAAGTAGCCGTCAGTGCTACAGGGAAGCCCCATCTGTAGGGAATTTTGTGTGCTTTCAGTCTATCTGTGATATGTGAGAGGTCTCTTCTTTTTTGAAGGGTGACCGGGGACAGGTCTGAGAAGATTTGTAGTGGTTCTCCAGCATATTGCACAGGTTGTTTGATACGGGCCCATTTGAGAATTTCCTCCTTATCCTTAAAATTCAAAAAACGGACGATGATGTCCCTGGGGGGCGATTTAGGGGGTGGCTTAGCTCGCAGTGCACGGTGTGCACGCTCCAGGGGGACATCAGGAGCTGAAGGAGTGTCTTTTAATGTACGAAACAAGCTTTGCAGGTAGCCTTCAATTGCTGGAGGGAAAATGGTTTCAGAGACCCCCCTGATCCTTAAATTGTTGCGGCGGCCTCTATTGTCAAGGTCTTCAACTTTGTCTGATAACGTTAGTATGGCCTCTGACTGCTGTTGTACAGTGTGCTGCAAATGCAGGATAGAAGTGGTTGCTTCAGCATGTTTTGTCTCTGAGTGTGTGACCCTGCTGTCTAGGGAATTGATGTCTTTTTTCAGTTCGTTAAAGAGGTTTCTCATTTCTCTCACAGCATTTTTAATGTCCTCTTTAGATGAGAGAAGTTGCAGGTCTTCTTTAGTTATGGGTTGCATAGTTGGGAGATCAGGGGCCTGCAGGTTTGGTGGTGCGATGCATAGATCTTGTTCAGTGCTACTAGATGAATCAGAGCAGTGAGTGTCAATATGTTTCAGGTAGCTGGTAAGGGTGCGTGCTGGAGTAACTTTGTCTGTTTTATGCTGACGTTTGCCTGGCATCACTGCTTGGCCTGAGTGCTTTATTGAAGATGCATGTGCAGGCCGCAGTTTTGAATAAGGCCCACGTGGCTGTTTAGGCCCTTAAAAGGTTCACGGTAGCCCCAAAGAGTATAGTGGGGGCAGGGCAAACCTTAATCAGGTGGGCAGGATAGTTTGCCTGATGGCCTTAAGATCCGATTAGAGGAGTTAGAGAGGCGCTAAGCATAAGGTTCCTCAGAGACTCTTAAAAAAAAATGGCGCACACCAGTTCTGGGAGGTAATGCGGGCCAGATATACGAATGAGAAGTGCGGGGTTTTGTTGGGGCATGAGCCCCTCCACAGTGCAGATTAAAGTCTCAGGATAGCAAGACCCCGGTAATAGACAGAGGTGTTTGTAGGGCCTTTTGTTTTGTGTGTTTTTTTAGTGTTGGGCAAGTTGCCACTCACCGGGTTCAGTAGGGGGTCTTCCCAGCAGGAGTTTCAGCATAAAGAGTGAACCGGAGGTCCTGCGGTCCAAACGCCAACGCCTCCGGTGCTGGTGCAGGGGTTCCGATGATCAAGAGTCAGGGCTTAGTAAGCATCAGGGCGCAAGTGACGTGCGATGCAGGCTCTGGGCCTCCGGTGATGGCGCAGGCTTAGTCACTCGTTACAAACAAAAAGTTCCGGAGCGGTCAGAGCCAAACTTCTTGCCCCCAAAATTCTGACTGGGTTATGTGGGTAGTGCTCCCACACAAGAAGGGATGATTTAGAGAGGGAAAGTGCCTAAATTTAAAACATATGCTGCTTGGGGATTTAGGAGCTGATTCAAAACCCAGCCATCCGCCTGCGTGGCTAAGCTCCGCCCCCCTTAGATATACTTTTAGCTGGTTCTGCTGTACCTCCTCTGGTATGCCTCTTATCCTAAGGTTGTTTCGCCTCCCACGATTATCCAAGTCCTCAAGTTTTTCCTGTAGAGACTGTACAATAGAGTCCTGAATCGATAATTGAGTTGTGTTTGAACTGACTAGAGTATTAAGGGCTTCTTGACCCTCTTCAAGATATTCTATCCTGGAGACCATGTCATTCAGGTCCCTTTTAAGCTCTCTCATCTCCTCTTTTATAAAGGACTTCAGTGACTCCAGGTCAGATTTAGAGAGGAGATCTGCAAGTTGTGATTGTAGCTTCTGTAACATGCTATTGTGCAGAGATGATGATTCCATTTGAGGGTCAGATACTAGCCCATCTTTAGATTGGGTTGTTTCAGAGGACATTGATTCTGAAGTATGAAAAAATGCGGACACTGATGGTGTGGTGACCGCAGGTTTGGCTGACTTATCCCCTTTTGGGCCTTTATGTTGAGACATTTCCATGTACTCCAGTGTGCACACCAGAATGCCTTCAAGTTTTATTAAGCTTTATTAAGGTGTAGTTTTAAATTCTCTGATAGGTCACAATTTTAGGTAATGGAGGTCTCCCTGTGTAATGGGTAGAGCCCAGACAGACCTACGCAAGGAATATTATGGGGGCAATAAAGTCACAATACACTGCAGGTCACCAATAAAGCCCTCCAATCCTCTCTCCTATTTTCAGCAATTAAGCGAGGCTCATAAATTGTAGTAAAGAGTGGTATGAGAATAAGATATATAGTTTAGTGTCCAATTTTAATTATGCCACGCTGGCTATAAGGCCCATTAATCCCAAGGGTAAACTATGTTGGGGTTGATATTTGCATGCCCCTCGCCCCCCTTCTCCTCTATATATCCCCCTATCTGTTTATTTAATCATAAAAGTACCTGTAGAGGGGTGGAGGACTGAGTGTCCGGTGGCTTAGAGGCTTAGGACGTTGTGTCTATGTGTACCTCTAACTGTTTCACCTCCTCCTTATCAAAAATCGATCACAAAAGTGTCATCCGGTGTTGTCCTTCTCCGTAGCAAGTAAAGACTTGCCCTTCTAGCAGGCCGCAGGGAGACGCGGCGTGATGCAGGCAAGGACCAACCTCTTATTGCCTAAACCTATGCCTGGTGTGGCGTGATCGAGTCCATGAGGATGTCGATTGGGCTGAGAGATAGTGTCTCTAATTGGTGAGCTGGGAAGGCAGTCAATTCACACAGATGGCGACTCCGTTTTTAACAGGCCTCTCCCAATCCTAGATAGTGTCCGCGACTGCAGCGGTCTGAAAGAAGGGCTCAATAGCAGAGCGTTTTGTGGGACTTTGCTGGGTCATCCTGATTCTATGTGTTGTCCTAAATGTTTTCAAGGGAGTTTGTGCAAATCCGAGCCTCCACCTTGCCTTTATATGTTTTGTGAGCTACGACAGCTACAGAGCAAAACTAGAGCGCAGCCATGTTCCAGCACAGCTTAGCTCCGCCCCCTCTAACAAATACTTTTACCCGCCTTTCTATAAGTATTCCTATACCCCTCCCTCTTACATGCAGCTCTTGTGTCTGTGTTTTTGTGCTGCTGGAGTGACCAACAATCTTTTCTCATGTGTCCCACCTTTCCACATTTGAAACATTTTATTTTTTTACCCCTTGCACTCTTTTCCTTATTATTTTTTTTTGCTCTTTTTCTTCCCTTACTGGGAGATTTAATTTAAATTATTTAATTTCTTTCTTTTTTTTGATAATTATCCTATAGCGAAGCCTTTAACGACTCTGTCTTTTTACTGCCTCAGTATTCCATTTAAACTATGCTTTCCACTCTTCTGATGTAGGGTTGTTCTTTTTTTAAACCTCTGTTTTAACGTTACTTAGGGTATTTATTTTATCTAGGCTCCAAGAGCCACCCTCTGGCCATATATTGGACCCTTTAATTTGAGTATGATACTTATTACAAAAAGGGCCATGGTGTTGATTCGTATAGTCTGCTTAGGAAACTTTTAGCCATTTAAGATTAGTGGAACAGCCTTTAGAGGAACTATGTCCCATTTTAAATCGACTGTTTACTTTTTACTATTTTTTTTATATTTTTTTAAATGTCACTTGGGGTTTTTACTTTACAATTAACACAAATTCTTAAAAACTAAAACAACAAAACCAACAAAACAGAACAAAAGAGAATTGTATTGTATCAGGGGAACCTTCACCCGACTACACCACATGTCTGCCCATAAATAGTGATGTCGCGAACAGCTCGCCGGAGAACAGTTCCCGGTGAACATAGCTTGTTCGCGTTCGCCGCTGCGGGGGAACAAATGCGATATTCGATCCGCCCCCTATTTGTCATAATTGAGGAAACTTTGACCCTGTATCTCACAGCCTTCTGACACATTTGAGCCAATCAGCAGCAGACACTCCCTCACAGACCCTCCCAGCTCCTGGGCAGCAGCCAATTCATTATGATCTTGATTTTTTAGTGAGAGGAGCTTTAGTGTTGCTGCTGCTGACATTATAGGGAAATAGATAGCTAGGCTAGTGTATTTAGTGTCCACTACAGTCCTAAAGGACTCATCTAATCTCTGCTGTAAGGACATCACCCCAAAAAGCCATTTTAAGGGCTAGAACTTCAGTCTTTTTTTTTTTTAAATATTTGTAATTTTATTTGCATTTGCCTGGCTTTCAGCCTGTGTGTGAGGCTCACAGCATATACTGTGATAAGTGCCACCACTGATATCTGCTTAACATTAGTGTAAATTTAAACAACAAAACTTTTAAATCATTTTGCTAGTGTAATCTAATTTCATTTTCTATCAGGCCTGTGTGTCAGGCTTACACAGCATACATTGTGGTTAATTGCTGTGCCAGCAGCCACCACTCATAAATGCTTAACATTATTTTAAATTTAAAAAAAAAACTTTTAAATCATTTTGCTTGTGTAATCTAATTTCATTTTCTATCAGGCCTGTGTGTCAAGCTTACACAGCATACACTGTGGTTAATTGCTGTGCCAGCAGCCACCACTCATATCTGCTTAACATTATTTTAAATAAAAAAAACAACTTTTAAATCATTTTGCTAGTGTAATCTAATTTCATTTTCTATCAGGCCTGTTTGTCAGGCTTACACAGCATGCACTGTGGTTAATTGCTGTGCCAGCAGCCACCACTCATATCTGCTTAACATTATTTTAAATTAAAAAAAAAAACTTTTAAATCATTTTGCTAGTGTAATCTAATTTCATTTTCTACCAGGCCTGTGTCTCAGGCTCACACAGCATATACTGTGGTTAATTGCTCCGTGCCAGCAGCCACCACTCATTTCTGCTTAACATTAGTGTAAATTTAAACAACCAAACTTTTAAATCATTTTGCTAGTGTAATCTAATTTCATTTTCTATCAGGCCTGTGTGTCCGGCTTACACAGCATATACTGTGGTTAATTGCTGTGCCAGCAGCCACCACTCATATCTGCTTAACATTATTGTAAATTTAAAAAAAAAATTAAATAATTTTGCTAGTGTAATCTAATTTCATTTTCTATCAGGCCTGTGTCTCAGGCTCACACAGCATATACTGTGGTTAATTGCTCTGTGCCAGCCAGTGCTAAGAATAGTACTACTTAACACAACCTAGTTACCCATGGGTCCCAGTCCCAGACCGCATGTCTTATTGGTTTATTTGGTCCGGGTAATCATGCAGGCCATATAGACCTCCCACCATTACGGGTTGTAACAGGTATTAAACTAATAAGAACAGTACTACTGAAATAAACCTAGTTACCATGGGTCCCAGACCGCATGTTTTATTGTTGTACTTTGTTAGGCTAATCATGCAGGCCATATAGACCTCCCCCGATAGGGTGAGTAACAGGTATTAAAATGCTAAGAACAGTACTACTTAACACAACCTTACCATGGGTCCCAGGGCGCATGTTTTATTATTATATTTTGTAAGGGTAATCATGCAGGCCATATAGACCTCTCCTGATAGGGTGAGTAACAGGTATTAAAAGGCTAAGAACAATACTACTTAACACAACCTTACCATGGGTCCCAGAGCGCATGTTTTATTATTATATTTTGTAAGGGTAATCATGCAGGCCATATAGACCTCCCCCGATAGGGTGAGTAACAGGTATTAAAATGCTAAGAACAGTACTACTTAACACAACCTTACCATGGGTCCCAGGGCGCATGTTTTATTATTATATTTTGTAAGGGTAATCATGCAGGCCATATAGACCTCTCCCGATAAGGTGAGTAACAGGTATTAAAAGGCTAAGAACAATACTACTTAACACAACCTTACCATGGGTCCCAGGGCGCATGTTTTATTATTATATTTTGTAAGGGTAATCATGCAGGCCATATAGACCTCCCCCGATAGGGTGAGTAATAGGTATTAAAATGCTAAGAACAGTACTACTTAACACAACCTTACCATGGGTCTCAGACCGCATGTTTGGTTGTTATACTTTGTCAGGGTAATCATGCAGGCCATATAGACCTCCCCCGATAGGGTCAGTAACAGGTATTAAAATGCTAAGAACAGTACTACTTAATACAACCTTACAATGGGTCCCAGAACCCATGTTTTATTATTATATTTTGTCAGGGCAATTAGCAGGCCATATAGACCTCCCCCGATAGGGGGAGTAACAGGGATTAAAGTGCTAAGAATAGTACTACTTAACACAACCTAGTTACCATGGGTCCCAGACCGCATGTTTTGTTGTTATACTTTGTCAGGGTAATCATGCAGGCCATATAGACCTCCCTCGAAAGGGGGAGTAAGAGGGATTAAACTGCTAAGAACAGTACTACTTAACACAACCTAGTTACCATGGGTCCCAGACTGCGTGTCTTGTTGTTATACTTTGTCAGGGTAATCATGCACACCATATAGACCTCCACCGATAGGGGGAGTAACAGGGATTAAAGTGCTAAGAATAGTACTACTTAACACAACCTTACCATGGGTCACAGACTGCATGTTTTATTATTATACTTTGTCAGGGTAATTATATATCTATCAAATCGATCTATTTATCTTCTATCGATTCTATCTAACTATCAATCTATGTATATCTATCTATCAAGTCTATCTATCTCGTGGCCGGACTGTTTTGAGACAGCCACTTGTGTTTAGGACAAATTTGAAGTAGGAGAACAGACCAATCATCTTCTTCCATCTCCCTGTTCTAAAAATGCAGGCCATATAGACCTCCCCCGATAGGGGGAGTAACAGGTAGTAGTAAACTGCTAAGAATAGTACTACTTAACACACCATGGGTCCCAGACCGCATGTCTTATTATTATACTCTGTCAGGGAAAATATATATCTTTCAAATCTATCTATTTATCTATCGAATCTATCTAACTATCAATCGTATCTATCAAATGTATATTGCATCTATTGATCTATGTAATTCGTATCTATCAAATGTATATTGCATCTTTTGATCTATGTAATTCATATCTATCAAATGTATATTGCATCTATTGATCTATGTAATTCGTATCTATCAAATGTATATTGCATCTATTGATCTATGTAATTCGTATCTATCATATGTATATTGCATCTATTGATCTATGTAATCTATGTATCTATCTATCAAATCTATCTATCTTGTGGTTGTGCAAATGGACTGTTTGCGGTTGTTTGCGGTGCGTTACACGGAGAGTTTGGTCTGTCACTGTGAAGTGGGCGTAACCCTTACACTACCTGATCGATACAACATCATACCTGATGTTTTAAAGCACGTTATTCCAAACAATTTAGGAATGTTAGGTGATTTAGGCCCTTTATGGGTTAAAACCAGACTCTGCATCAACTATGTAATTTTCCATGGGAGTTTTGCCATGGATCCCCCTCCGGTATTCCACAGTCCAGGTGTTAGTACCCTTGAAACAACTTTTCCATCACTATTGTGGCCAGAAAGAGACCTTGTGGGTTTTAAAGTTCGCCTGCCTATTGAAGTCAATTTAAGTTCGCGACATCACTACCCATAAATGACCACTGCGGTCTTACGTCTACCCAGGATAGCCCCTTCACTAAGACTAACAATATTTTCTTCACTTGGAATACTATCAGTGCTCATACAATAAATAAAGCTGTCTAATTAGGGCTTATCCAGGAGGTTTTCCTAAACAAATAATCAGATAACAGATAACTATGTTTCCTCTTAGGGTGTCTGCCAGGTCATAGTTGCGGATATAGATTTGTCACAGTTCCCCTTGCATATCAAACACTGACTGGTTAACATCCGGTGGGACTTGCAGTCAGGTTGGGGCGGCTAGAACTGTAAACCCAGTCTCCTAATCCCATTTGCCTTTTAATAGACACTCTCCTAGTTTTTTACTTTTACAAAAACAATTTACACAATACAACACACAACATTAATGAATCAATAAACGGAGCCTCTTAGGATAGCGTCACCCAGAACGCCAAACAGCTCTGACCCTTTACCCAGAGACACTCAATTACTGTTACACTAAAAATAAAAAATAAATTCTTACCATTCAGAAGACCGGTCTTAAGTGAGTGCCCCTGGAGCAGAAAGTCTTTGCCACTTGGACTGGTGTCTGAGATTGTGCCATCCTGTTTGTGACGCCATGTGTTGGTGATATTCACCCTGGACTGAATAACTCTTCAGACCACGACAGGTTAAAGAGGGTTCGTTTATTGAAAATCACACTGCAGTGAGGAGAGAAAGAATACAAGGTTTTTCTCTGGGGGGGGGGGGGTCAGTCCCCTTCCAAAGTATTTATACACAGGAGACAGGGCATTCCTGGACTCCATATCTAGGCTAACACAGTTTATGATTGGCTAGCTAAAAAATGCAAGGGTTTTTACCAAATATGGTTATAACATAAGTAAAAAAACAAAGTTAGACATAATTCTATTCACTAAGTTCTATTCCTTAAAGTAGCTGGTTTAACAGTCTGACCGTATATAAAAAAAGGATGAACAAATGCTGCTTTTTCTGACTTACTTAATTTATGGTATACATACATATATTTATATACACACATATATTTGACCTATCAGGATAACAAGGATAGAAAGAGATTAGATTTAGAAAGAATAAACCTACACATACACTAGCTACCATAAAACAAGACTGGCCTCTCCTGACTAATAATGCCTGCATAAAAATTAACCCATTCAGACCTCTCTAAGCACTGCAAAAAAAAAAACACAGTTACAGATATTGTTTATTATTTTCAACACCCTTTATGCATATTTTTACTTCCTCCTAGAATCTAATTAGATTAGTTTGACATGATCTATTTCTTATAAAACCATGCTTATTTGAACTCATAATTTTGTTTTCACGAATATACTCATCAATATAATCCTTTATAATTCTTTCAAGTATCTTCCCCACTATTGATATCAGACTAACTGGTCTATAGCTTCCTGGATCAGCCCTGTTTCCCTTTTTAAAAAGTGGCACCACATCAATTTTACACCAGTTCTGAAGTACTATGCCCGAGAATTAAGAGTCTTGAAAAATTAACAGTAGAGGTTTGGCAACAACAGTGGCAAATTTCTGCAAAACCCTTGGGTGTATTCCATCTGGACATGTAGTTTTATTTTCCTTAATATTATCCATTTTTTCCTTATATCCTCAAAAGATAACACAGTTAATGGAATGGGCTTGTATGTTCTAGTTTGTTTCAAAGTATCTACCATTGGTTCCTTTCTTGTGTATACTGAAGAAAAGAACTGGTTTAGTACTCCAGCCTTATCCCTGTCACTTTTAATCATGCTACCCTTCACAAATTTTAATGTACCTATATTTTCCCTCTTAGTTTTTTGCCATTTATGCAACTTTTAGAGACTTAGAACCCTTTGCAATTAATCTTTCATTTTCAATTTTGGCCGAATCCTTATATATTTGGAGTGCTGAGTCTGTTCTATTTTCTTTGAATAATTTAAATGCCCTATGTTTATTTCCTAATTTCTCTTAACACATTTTTATTTATCTAAATTGGCTTGGATTTATTTATTTTACTTTTATAAACGTGCTATGTATTGATGTGTATATTTATTTAACAAAGTTTTAAATATTATCCATTTATCCTCTTTATTTTTATTAGAGAATACTTTGTTCCAATTTATGTTATTTAGCAATTTCTTTAAATCATTGAATTTTGCTTTCTTAAAATTAAAAGTCTTAGTTGAACCCTTATAACACTGCTTATCAAAAGTGATTTCAAACGTGACCATGTTACCAATCTGTTACAGAAGCATTAGTTATTTTGTTGTGAAGAGCTTATTTCCCAGCAGCAATGCCTGAACCAGCAAGCCAGCGCCTAAGAAGGGCTCCAAGAAAACCGTAACAAGTTTCATTTCATAAAGAGTTAACTCTTTTTTTTCAGCTTTTAGAAACTATTGTCTAATCACCTCTGGAGCCAGACTGCTAATTGATAAGATGAACTTGTAAACTTGTTATCTTAAGTACTGTAATCCTATTGTGGCCTGTCAAAGGACAGTGCTCTCTATCTAAATGTGTGATGGGGGATTTTGTGCTTCCCCCCCTCTCCCCCTGGGAGTGCCCTGTGTGCATGTAACCTTAATAAAAAGCAGGCTGGGCATCCCAGTCCTGAGTTCTTGTTTGACCCTCAATCGCAGCGTTGACTCGTTTTTGTGGGCAGAAGGGTATCCTAGCTGTACTGCAGCTAAGGGAGATTATTCTATATTTGCGAGACTCATATAGAATACTATGGAAAGCAGCTTCTCCCCTCTTTAGCAATAGGGATCCAGGCTACTAAGCGGTCCATCTCTCAGCGAGACTAAGGGTAACCGTAACATTTGGCGGCAGCGGCGGGATTTTCCTGGATTTCCTAGGAGAGGTACAGAACGGATGGAGAGCGCTTACGAAAAATTGAAGCGTACAACCCTAAAGGATTTACTTGAAAGCAGAGGGGGGTACGCCAGCAACCGGCCGAGGAGAGAGCTGATCACAGAATTGACCGAACTGGATCAGAGCTTCACAATGGCGGAAACACCGACCACGATTAGTGACGAAAAAAACAGGATTGTTCGGGAAAGGCTCTCATTATACGGGCCGAACCCCTCCATGGAATTGGTACAGCAGTTGATGGCGGAGGCGGACAAGGATATACGAGAGACTCGAGCCCACGAACTCAACCTAGCGAACGCACACCGCAATGCTGAAGCCCCGCAGGTAATCATCCCTGTCGAAAATGCTGGGAGGCCCAAGATACCCTATGCGGCATTTCGACCCTTCCTAGAGAGCGAGACAGGGATTGATGAATATTTGGCGGACTTCGAAAGGCAATGTGCCCTGCACCAGATTCCCAACAGAGAGTGGCCCACGATATTGTCTGGGAAACTATCCGGGCGAGCCCTGGAAGCCTTTCGTACTCTGGGTGCTGATGAAGTGACACAGTATGAGCTAGTTAAGGAGACACTGTTGCGACGATACGCTGTAACTCCGGACACGTATCGCCGACAGTTTCGGGGCACGGAAAAGAAGCCTAACGATACCCATATGGAATGGGCGCACCGAATGCGGAGAGCGGCAAATCACTGGCTGAGCGGAAGTAAAGCGGTGACTGGGGAGGAAATTTTACAATTGTTTCTCTTAGAACATTTTTATAATGGCATGGAACAGCAAGGGAAGGAATGGCTGCGAGACAGGCGGCCTTCTACCTTAGAAGAAGCAGCCAAATTGGCCGATGAACATTATGACTCCCGTCTTCATGAACCCATGAACTACCGAGCTCCAGCACGGGTCGAACCCAGAGAGGTTTACCGTGCACCCCCTCGTGCTGAATTCCGAGCCCCGGTGCCCACAGGGCCCGTCCGACACTCAGGACCACCCAATAACAGCTCTGAGCGTCCCAGACCGACTTGCCACCGATGCAAGCAACCAGGGCATTTCATGGCTAGCTGCCCCCTTAATATGCACCAGACACCCAGGAATTACAATTACCCCTCTGGGTCCTATCGTCCGGCCCGGGCCCTCTGTGTTAACCAAGAGGCCCCTATGGAGGGATATGTGGGGCCGCTTCACGAGGCAGACCCTGTATATGCTGCCTCAGATAACCGCCAGCACCATCGGCAGAGGGTATGGCTCGAGGGGGCGATCTACCGAGGGATTGCGAGACACAGGGGCTACTATCACGCTGGTACAGAGTCATTTGGTGCCAGAGCACAAGCGATCCGGACAGACGGTGGCCGTTAGAGTGGCGGGGGGGGGATGTGTACAAAATTCCAACAGCTAAAGTGCATCTTGATTGGGGAGCGGGAAAGGGGGCTGTGAACGTGGGCCTAATGGATAATTTACCTGCCGAAGTACTACTGGGCAACGATTTGGGCCCCATGACTTCTGCCTATGCTCCAGTATGCAACAACGAGGCGGACCCAGTGACTACACGGGCCCAAGCCCGGACGGAGCGAGAGCTTTCACCAGTGCGGGAGACACAGGTAAGACCTACCCCGACCTTGCCTGACAGGTTAGGCCCCATACCCTGGGACACCCCAGATGCTTTCGAGGCAGAGTCTAAGACTGACCCGACCTTACAAAAGTACCGGGAACGAGCAGAGACCGGAGGGGGCGGGGCAGATAACGAAACATTCTTATGGGAAAAAGGGAAACTATACCGCTGGACAGAGAAAAGGGGACAGCGTAGGCGACAGCTGGTAGTGCCCCACAAATACCGTCAAGAAATCCTCAAAATAGGCCACGACATCCCCTTAGCAGGCCACCTAGCCGTTACCCGTACCCTACACCGCATTACTCACACGTTCTTTTGGCCAGGGGTGCACGCTGACGTTAGAACTTACTGTAACACCTGCGATGTGTGTCAACGAGTAGGAAGGCGAGGCGATCACCCTAAAGCCCAGCTAGTAAATATGCCCATTGTAGAGGAACCCTTCAGCCGGGTTGCTATTGACCTAGTGGGACCACTGGCTACCCCTAGTCCCTCCGGTAAGCGATACATTCTTACCGTAGTGGACTACGCTACCAGGTACCCAGAGGCTGTCGCCCTATCCAACATACAAGCGGATACGGTAGCGAATGCACTAGTACAGGTGTTCTCCCGGGTAGGATTTCCAAAAGAAATCCTATCCGACCGAGGCACCCAATTTACGGCTGAATTGACCCAACAACTCTGGCAGGTTTGCAAAATTAAGTCCCTCCTAAGCTCCCCATACCACCCCCAGACGAACGGGCTGTGTGAGAGGTTCAATGGGACCCTCAAGCAAATGCTCAAGACGTTCACTCAGGAATACCGAGACTGGGAACGCTTCCTGCCGCACCTCCTATTTGCTTATCGGGAGGTGCCCCAGGAAACGACAGGGTTCTCTCCCTTCGAGTTGCTCTACGGAAGAAAGGTACGGGGACCCCTAAACCTGATCCGGGAGCACTGGGAGGGAGAGATGGAGGCTGACGGTGTCCCAATTGTGCCATACGTGCTGGAACTCAGGGACCGAATGGAGCAATTAGCCAAATCCGTGCGGGCTAATCTCCAGTTGGCCCAGAGAAGACAGAAAGTATGGTACGATCGGGGGGCCCGAAAGAGAATCTTCACCATAGGACAAAAGGTGTTAGTACTTAAGCCGGTGAAGACAGACAAATTGCAGGCGTCCTGGCAGGGTCCCTACCAGATCGTAGAGAAAAGGGGAGACACCACTTATGTGATAGCTAGCTGCCACGACAACAATCTTAGAAAGACATTCCATGTAAACATGCTCAAGGAATATTTTGAGCGACCAGAGAACGTGACGGCCGTATGTTGTTCCCCTCAGGAAGACCCCGACAGTTTACCCATTCCAGACCTATTAGAAAAGAGCCTCCCCACAGGTATAGTGGCGCAGGTTCAGATAGGGGACCGACTTAGCCCCACTGAAAGGGAGCAGCTCAACCAACTCCTCCAGTCCAAACACCTCACCTTCTCCCCGAAGCCAGGGTACACTACTTTAACCACCCACCAGGTAGATACTCCGGGACAAGCTCCCTTGCGCCAGGCTCCGTACCGAATCCCCGAAGCAGTTAGGACAGGAATGAAGAAGGAGATCGATGAGATGCTCCAGCTCAGGGTAATTGAGCCCTCCGATAGTCCCTGGGCCTCCCCAGTTGTCTTGGTGCCCAAGAAAGATGGGACCCCCCGGTTCTGCGTAGACTATCGGAGGCTCAATGAAAATACTGTGACGGACGCTTACCCTATGCCCAGGGTAGACGAGCTACTCGATCGTATAGCCAGGGGAAATTACCTGACCACTATTGACCTCTGCAAAGGTTACTGGCAGATTCCCCTGGCCCCGGAGGCTATCCCCAAGTCGGCATTCGTCACCCCATTCGGCTTATATCAGTTTAGGGTAATGCCGTTTGGGATGAAGAATGCCCCAGCTACATTCCAGCGCTTGGTGGATAGGCTCCTGGATGGCTTCCAGAGTTTTGCTTGCGCCTACCTGGACGACATAGCGATCCACAGTGAGTCCTGGGAGGACCACTTAGCTCATGTGGGAATGGTTCTGGATCAGATCCGGGCTGCTGGCCTGACTCTGAAGCCAGAAAAATGCCACTTTGGGATGGCCGAGGTACAGTACCTGGGTCACCGGGTGGGGTGTGGAAAGCAGCGACCAGAGCCGGCCAAAATAGAAGCTGTCGCCAATTGGCCCACCCCCATCACTAAGACTCAGGTCCTAGCCTTCCTGGGCACGGCAGGGTACTATAGACGGTTCGTACCAGACTACAGCACACTTGCCAAACCCCTGACTGACTTGACCAAGAAGAACTTACCTCGACAGGTCCTGTGGTCTCCCCACTGTGAAACGGCTTTCCAGGCTCTCAAAAATGCTCTAATTAACGCTCCTGTCTTGGTGGCCCCAGCCC
This sequence comes from Bombina bombina, assembly GCF_027579735.1. Lineage (NCBI taxonomy): Eukaryota > Metazoa > Chordata > Amphibia > Anura > Bombinatoridae > Bombina > Bombina bombina. Next base: position 842,383,521 of record NC_069500.1, read on the forward strand.
TTAACAAACGTTTTATCGTCCATACAGATGCTTCCATGTTCGGGCTGGGAGCCGTCCTCAGCCAAGTAGGCGAAGATGGAGGGGAGCATCCAGTTGCCTACATCAGCCGGAAGCTCCTGCCCCGCGAAGTCAGCTATGCAGCGGTCGAAAAGGAGTGTTTGGCTTTGGTGTGGGCATTAAAGAAATTGACTCCCTATTTATATGGTCAGGAGTTCACTCTGGTCACCGACCATAACCCGTTGGTGTGGCTGAACCGGGTCTCTGGAGATAACGGCAGGCTATTACGTTGGAGCTTATCGTTGCAAACCTTCAATTTCACCATTACTTACAGACCTGGGAAACAGAATGGCAACGCCGACGGGTTGTCCAGACAAACCGACCTCAGCCCCGCATAACCAGCGGTCTGGACAGCCTTAGTCTGCCCCGAAAAGGGGTCAGACCGTGTCTGCCAGAGTGTTCCACAGAAAGGGAGCAATGTTACAGAAGCATTAGTTATTTTGTTCTGAAGAGCTTATTTCCCAGCAGCAATGCCTGAACCAGCAAGCCAGCGCCTAAGAAGGGCTCCAAGAAAACCGTAACAAGTTTCATTTCATAAAGAGTTAACTCTTTTTTTTCAGCTTTTAGAAACTATTGTCTAATCACCTCTGGAGCCAGACTGCTAATTGATAAGATGAACTTGTAAACTTGTTATCTTAAGTACTGTAATCCTATTGTGGCCTGTCAAAGGACAGTGCTCTCTATCTAAATGTGTGATGGGGGATTTTGTGCTTCCCCCCCTCTCCCCCTGGGAGTGCCCTGTGTGCATGTAACCTTAATAAAAAGCAGGCTGGGCATCCCAGTCCTGAGTTCTTGTTTGACCCTCAATCGCAGCGTTGACTCGTTTTTGTGGGCAGAAGGGTATCCTAGCTGTACTGCAGCTAAGGGAGATTATTCTATATTTGCGAGACTCATATAGAATACTATGGAAAGCAGCTTCTCCCCTCTTTAGCAATAGGGATCCAGGCTACTAAGCGGTCCATCTCTCAGCGAGACTAAGGGTAACCGTAACACAATCTAATATAACTTTTTTCTTAGTTGGCTCCTCCAGGGTTGCCACTATAATTTTTGGGCCCTTACTAAATCTTTGGTCAGGGCCCTTCCCCTATATTTTGGCTAGAGATGTCTGGTATGTCAGTGTGTCATAGTCAGCCATATTATTTAATACATGGTTAGCATGCAACAGGAATAAGCCATTAGCTTTAAATAAAGAGATTAGTGAAAATGAAATATGACATTGTGTCACACTGACAGTCAAGCCTCAAATAATATTTCTGATCTATATAACCAGATCTATAAAATATAGAATAATATAGCTGCTAATAAAAGCCACCAAGACATGTTTTTAACTGTATCTAAGTCTTTTTTTTTAATTATTATTATTATTGTTTTAGATCTATTGCAAGTTTAAGGTACGTGAAGGAGTGCAAGCTTATAAAGGTGCAATAGGGGGACTGTGTTAAAGAGCCTTTTTAGTTGAAAAATTAAAGGGACAGTCATGTCAAAATTAAACTTTCATGATTCAGATAGGGCATGCAATTTTAAACAACTTTCCAGTTTATTTTTATCATCAAATTTGCTTTGTCCTCTTGCTATTCTTTGCTGAAAACTAAACCTAGGTAGACTCGTATGCTAATTTCTAAGACCTTGAGGGCCGCCTCTTATCTCAGTGCATTTTGACAGAAATCGTTTTTAATTTTAAAACCATATGAAGCATTTTGCACAGAAACTATGATGTATTTTATGGGTACAGATGAGGAAGAAGCACTTTTTTTGTAATTTAGGTTCCTACATAAGCTCTAAACTATGTTCCCATTTATGAAGAGAAGTAAATAGTATCAGGTCCATTTTTGTGTTTTATAAACTTGTTAACAGAAATGTTTCAAATGTCGCACTCACAATTTTGAACGCACTATAATAAGTGCTTCTGTCCTCATCTGCTGGAGGGATCTTGTAATGGTGAACTCATTCTAAAATATATGCAATAAAGAAATAAGAGAAGAAAAAAATATACAACTAAATTAAAAAACAAAAAAAGTATACAACCTCATTGGCTCTGAAAGAAGAAGACACAACTGAGGGACTTTATTGGGAAATAGAATCTTTATGAATTCCTCGTGCTGGGCCTAAGTGTAGGTGACAAATCCTTACAATGCCTCTAGAATGTCCCAGAATGCCCATGGCCAACCCCTTGAGACACCTTTCATTCTATTTAGTGAGAATACTTTAACATAACAAAGGGAACATACAAATATTTTACAACTACAAACATTTCCGTAAACTTTTTTGTAAGCTTTTTCCCTAGGTGTAGTAGTTTTGTAATAAGCGGTTTACATTTGTGCAAAATGTTCCTCATTGGGCACCTCACACAACTACTGATATAAATGGGAGGAATGTCCCTTAACAAAACTGTGGGAAAAGTGAATTGATGTTCAATGAACTTTGAATATGATCGTGCCTTTACAAAATAGCCCCTCTTCAACCTAAAAAGCATCTATGAATCTAGCCGTGTCTGGTCTCTGGCAATTTTTATTTGTCTGAGGAGTTTGTCAGCAGTCAGGGCCGGACTTGGAAATCAGACCAGCCCTGGAAATTTGTATAAACCGTCCCCGCCCCCTCCAGCCCAGGCCCACCCCTCCAGTCCAGCCATGCCCTCTCCAGTGAGAAATACAGAGCTCGTCGCATAAATGGCCAAAATGAACTTGTTCATTGTAGAAAGCATCAATGTATTATGGTGAATGATATTAACTGGCTAAATATGATTATTTTGTGTTCTATGTGAAGTGTGAAAGAGATAACAGTTAAATATACAGTATTAGTAGCAAAATGTTACATTATATATCCTTCCTCAACAATCTATTTTAATGATGATTCCAAACTACCCTGCAGAGTAATATATTTCTGGTTCTTTTAATTTCTGTCTTTAGACCGCTGCTTCATAACTTCTTTTTCCGGTGAGCCTGAAGGCTCGCCGGAAACACAGAGCATCAAGCTCCTGACCCCACTGACTTGAAAACAGGCAAGTTCAGCTCTGGACCAGCAGTGGATTGCTAGCCTGGAACTGACTTTAACTATGTGCTTAATCCCTGCAAGCTATAGTACAATAATAAAATGCTCTAGCATTTCATTATTGAACTTGTACATAAAGCACTGTAGAAATATCTCCATAAGAAGCAAAAGCATCACTGAAATAAGTACTATGCCCTTTTACTGAATACCCTGTGTAAACACTATTCAGAATTTCTACCTTTATCCAAAAAGTATGTGTATATATATATTTTTTTGTTTTCAACTGAAAAGTATGGAAGATTTTTTCAGTAAGTAAAGACTATGGACAATATTTTTTAGGATTTTGTTTTATTCTAATCACAGCAAAGTGCAAAAAAATACAATTATAATATAGCACTTAACTTTGGCAATTAAAGGTATTTTGTTATGACTTGCTTGATTAAAACTAGAACATCTATTTAAAATGAAAATTGCTTTTGTTGCCACGATTTTTCTATTTTAAAACACTGACTGTTATCACGGTAATAAAATGCTGTCACTTTTTTCTGTCATGTAATTCACAACAAAATCCATTTGCATTTTTTTTTTTTTTGTTGTTGCCGTCTCTCTTGTTTATTTTCGTAATTACAAATGGATTCTGTTTTCTTCTTTCCTCTGTCACCTGGATTGAAGAGGCTGTCACTCGACTGTCAGAGCATTTGGGATTTTGGAGTGTGGGGTGGGAGGGGGACTATGAGGAGGGAGGAAGGGGGAGGATTAGAAGATTGTACTCACAAAGCTTCCTCAAATATCACAGCTAATGTTTCACTTCGCAGCTCAAGCCAGCTTCCGCTACGGATGAGATTCTTATCGCTACTGGTTGTAGCCTCTTCCAAATCATTTATGAATAATATATTGAAATCAATATTCTAAGCAGCATTCTTTGAAAACAAAATATTTGATCATATTTGAAATGAATTTGCCTTGATTTATTTCAGAGGAGCTGAGTAATATTATTTGCGAACAATTTGCTTGAGAAGTAATATGCTTTTCTAGCATCAAGTATTTTACACATGAATTATCTCAAATTACATGTTAGAATTTATGCAAATGTTCTTCACTCTTCTAATTCAACCCTTTTTTTTGTTTAAGAAGCATTAGTACAGGTGGATAAAATTGAAATAAGAAACAAATTATTTTTTACATCAATATACATGATGAGAATCATTTCAGGTACATTTCTTTAATCTAAATGCAGTATTTGAAGCTTTTTTCCCCCTTTTACTTTCATTGTAAAATGCAGTCACTCAAGATGTTAAAAGTGCATGCTGGTTCTTATACCTAAAAAGCATAATGGCACAAATTAGTAGATATTAAGGGGACAGTGTAATGTTAAATTTTCTCGTCTTTAATGTGTTTCCAATTATCCTTTTTATCTGCTTGTGTGTATTCATTTGTTTATAAATAGCTACTTTATCTTTATTTTGTTATTTTAAAAATCAGTTTTTTGCCAGTTGAAACCCTCGCCTATACTATATATTTCAGTACTGCAGTAATGGGACAGAAAAGCTAGGTGAATTTGTAATCAAAGAGTAATTTTTGGAAGAACTTCTTTAGAGAAAGGGAGATTGATTAATGGAATAAACTTCTATTAGAGGTAGTAATGACACTGTGGGGGACTTCAAGAATGCCTTGAATAAGGAGAAGTCTATTTTACAAGTTTACACTTTCAGAAAATGTTGGGCCTATAGGTTATTATCTGCCATTAAAATCTATGTTTCTGTATAAACAGAAACAGCAGATGATATCTACCCTGTAGTAGGGGTGGGTGGGAGAGATAGGTACTAAAATGGCAACGTTCACTTCTCCCTCAGATTAGCACATTGTTTATACAAAGCTAAGATATGGCTGTTTAGAAAGTAAGAAGGCAATTAGGTTTTCTCTCCCTTTAAGCTCAGCCCATTTGTTGGTGTTGGGATTTCAAAGACCAAAAACAGCTATTTTATATAACAAATAAATATTTAAGGAACAATTTCCATACATTAATACCTTGTAGTGGGTATAGCAAGTTATTGAATACATATTAACCAACTTTACAGTACTCTACCCTTTTAATACATAATATAGATCCTTATGTCAATCCATGAGAAGAGCCATACACATTGTTTCTCATATTTGTGGATTTAGAAAATTCAAACTCAGTCTAATCCATGTGGTTCTCAAGTATCTTCTCACAGTTTTAGCTCTCAAAAATGTTGTATGGGGAAAATTTAAGATTGGTATTCCAGTCATGAGAAAACACTTTCAATGAGATTTAATTTGAGTTTAAGTTTTTCTATTTTAGAGCACTGACTTGTTAAAAACACATGTGGGTGTCTTTTGAATGTCACCTCACCATGTTTTATATTTTTGCAGTAAATTTAAAAATGTTCTAATTCATTTTGCATAGTTTTAACTTGGATTTCTGAGTTCATATGCCTTGGTTTTTATTATTATGGGTTTTTATGATGTTTACTTTGAACAAACAAAATCAATTCTTGGTTGATAATTAAATACTAAAATAATTATAAACATGGGAAATTCCTTTTTATCAGATGAAAGCTATAAGTGTAGTGTGGGGGAGAAATAGTAGCATCCCAAAGCTGATCTTCCCTTTCAGTTTTGGTTTGGTCCAGGTCATCCATCTCGTTCTCAAAGTTTATCTCCTCTCCTTTACTGACTTTAGCTTGTCAAGGATCAGGACATTCTTGCCTATCCAACTGTTCCTGACAAGCATTTCTTTCTCATGCCAACCCATATAACTGCTTTATATCTTCCATCCTAGGAGAATGTTTCTGCTCAATATCCCCTTATCCCCTTCCACTATATCTCTCCCAATTCTCGTTCTGTTCTCTATTTCAAACATTTATCCCTACTTCTCCTCCTGTCACTGTCTTATCAACACAACAAAAAAAATGAAAGTGTTTAGTGTGTGTGTATATCTCTCTCTCTCTCTCTCTCTCTCTCTCTCTCTCTCTCTCTCTATATATATATATATATATATATATATATATATATATATATATATATACAGTATATATATAATATACAGTATGATATATATATATATGTTTAAAATACAGTATATTATATATATTTATATATGAGATGAGAAAAAAGAGAATGCAGCAAAATACTCATTTCCAGCACTAAACATAAAAGGAAAGTAGCCAAAGAGTTAAAACCATAGAATATCCAATCCAAAAGAGCATGCAATTTTGAAAGATAAGCTTTACACAGTGGGGGCCGTAAACTCTCCACACTGGTATCAATATATTATTAACTCAGTTAAGTTCACAGCCCTATTAAGGGCCCTATTACAAGTGGAGCAGTATTAGATGCTTCCGCTTTTGTGTTAACTTCATAGAAGAAAGCTTTTTGCTCTTTGGGTTGCGCTCGTATTACAAGTTGAAAGTAATCTGTTTTCGCACAAGCGCTAACCCAATGTGTGCAAAAAGCTAAACTTAGGATAATGTGGGCATGTTAACATATTTCCCCATATAAGTCAATGGGCAAAAAAGGGGGGATAACACCCTACTCATGTGAAAAAATGTGCTAACCCGACATAAAAATATGAATATTTCACATTCCAATGTTCTTCACATAGCAGAATATGTTCTATTTATTTATAAATACACGTTCCTATACATATCTGATGATATTTTGGTATAATATATATCTATACCTATATCTATCTATCTATCTATCTATCTATCTATATATACCGGTATATATATATATATATATATATATATATATTATATATATATGTATGCATGATTATATATAGGTATTGATATATACAGATATTTATAGGAATATCTATTTATAAATGCTTATAACTTATTCCACAATGTGCAGAACATTGGAATGTGAAATATTTACAGCAAATACACTGTATATTACATTATTAAATATGAATACTGCATTAATATGCTTTTACCTGTTTTCATCGACTTAACTGCAAAGGGCTCCAATGCACTTATATATATATGTCTATATATGTATAAATATGTATTTATACACATATAAATACATATATAAACAGATATATAAACATACATATATACTATATATATATATATATATATATATATATATATATACACACATATTTATTTAGAAATTTATATTTATGTATCTCTATGTTAAAGCCCTTTGCCTACCTTTTTTCTCTAACAACTGAGACCTCCTATCTTTGATTGTTATAAAAAAAAATTGTGGAAAACAGCACACTTTTTGTCACAGAATCACAGACTTGCCCAGACCTCATCTGCAACAATAGATTCCAGCCTCCAATTTTAAAACAGACCCTTATTTTCTTACATTGGGTCCAAGGAAAGAAATACAACGTTTAAGGCCAGTACTAGGCCCTTAGTTATGTATGCACTCTTTGAGCCCTTATAACTTTTTTGTGCAATATTTTTTATTAGATAGTGTTATAATGAGTGTAACTGTACTGAATTAATAACGGCAGAATATCTTGATTCCAGTGTGGAGAGTTTACGGCTCACGCTGCGTACAGCTTATCTTTCAAAATTGCATGCTTTTTTGGACACCATTATCTAATGTTTAAGGAGCACCGTGTTAGGAGTAAATCATAAACTTTATTTGGATTTGTATAAGAAACACAGAGGGTAAAATACAGTGAATGTATAAGGAATACAATAACTCAGGCTCTGGCGGTTATGGATACCCTGTGTTTCTTATCCAAATCCAAATAAAGTTTATGTTTTACTCCTAACACAGTGCTCCTTGAACTATTGTGTTTTCTGTTCATAGATTGGCCAGGAGTGAGCATGTGTTAGTGTAGTGAGCCTGCGGAGGATTGGTCGACAGTGACGGCCGGACAGCTGTGAGGAACAGAGGTACTGAACGCCGGATAGAAGTTGCGTTCACATGCACCTAGCAAATCGAAGTGATGGTTAGAGCACCCCTACGGAGGTCAGGTAACAAAGGACGTTACTCCAGGGGAGAACTGGAAGGTTCGCACAAGGAGCTGGGATGGATGCATGCAGACTTGATCCGGTGAGTCACTACGATTTCATCTTTATTGTCACTATCCTTATTTGAACACACAGTGGGTGTGTGGGGATAACTCTCACTATGATCTGACTGTCGGTTAGTGGTCTGCCTTTCTATTGCTCAGTTCTGAGCTTGTTGTACTGTTGCACATATTAAGCAATGCAAATTAAGCAATTTTTGTATAATATGTTCTCCAATGAGAAATATATTAATGTATTTTGAAAAAAAAAGATAACTGCTACTAGTTACCTGATGAAATAGATTTACTAACTTACAAATTTCTGTATTGTGGCCAGTGTTACATAAAGCTCAGTGTGTCAAAACTGCACTATTTATACAATATGCTTATCATTAAGTTGCACTTATTTTGACCAGGTTGGGGTTGTCATGACAACTATAACCATGTTACATAATCAATGGACCTTTCTGGCAGCTACAGGCATAAATAGTGTGACCTTCTAAAAAATGCAAATACATTCACCTAGATTATGAGTTTTGTGTTAGAGGCTGTGTGGTGCTAACGAGCAGTTTTGTCTCACCGCTCACTTACCTGCAGCGCTGGTATTACAAGTTTTCAGAAACCCGTCGTTAAAAGATAAGAAGTGAGCGTTAAGCAAAATTTTGCTCATTACCGCACTCCATTACCAGCGCTGCTTAAGTCAGCGGTGAGCTGGTGTAACGTGCTCGTGCACGATTTCCCCATAGGAATCAACGGGGAGAGCCGGCTGAAAAAAAGTCTAACACCTGCAAAAAAAGCATTGTAAAGCTCCCTAACACAGCCCCATTGATTCCTATGGGGAAATAAATTTATGTCTACACCTAACACCCTAACATGAACCCCAAGTCTAAACACCCCTAATCTTACACTTATTAACCCCTAATCATCTGCCGCCCCCGACATTGCCAACACCTGCATTATATTATTAACCCCTAATCTGCCGCTCCAGACACCGCCGCCACCTACATTATATGTATTAATCCCTGATCTGCTGCCCCCAACATCGCCAACACCTACATACTATTTATTAACCCAAAATCTGCCTTCCCCAATGTTGCCGACACCTACATTATATTTATTAACCCCTAAATTATCCGCCGCCCCCAATGTCGCTGCCACTATATTAAAGTTATTAACCCCTAAATCTAAGTCTAACCCTAAACCTAACACCCACTAACTTAAATATAATTTAAATAAATCTTTATTAAATATTCCTATCATTAACTAAATTATTCCTATTTAAAACGAAATACTTACCTATAAAATAAACCCTAAGCTAGCTACAATATAACTAATAGTTACATTGTAGCTAGCTTAGGGTTTATTTTTATTTTACAGGCAAGTTTGTATTTATTTTAACTAGGTAGAATAGTTATTAAATAGTTATTAACTGTTTAATAACTACCTAGCTAAAATAAATACAAAAGTACCTGTAAAATAAAACCTAACCTAAGTTACAATAACACCTAACACTACAATATAATTAAATACATTTACTAAATTAATTACAATTAAATAAATTACATACAATTAGCTAAATAAATTAAATTAGCTAAAGTATAAAAAACCCCCACTAAATTACAGAAAATAACAAACAAATTACAGATATTTAAACTAATTACACCTAATCTTTTGCGGGGCATTGCCCCAAAGTAATCAGCTCTTTTACCTGTAAAAAAAATACAAACAACCCCCAACAGTAAAACCCACCACCCATACAACCAACCCCCCAAATAAAATACTATCTAAAAAAACCTAAGCTCCCCATTGCCCTGAAAAGGGCATTTGGATGGGCATTGCCCTTAAAAGGGCAGTTAGCTCTTTTTGCCGCCCAAAGTCCCTAACCAAAAAATAAAACCCACCCAATACACCCTTAAAAAAACCTAACACTAACCCCCTGAAGATCGACTTACCGGGAGACGTCTTCATCCAAGCCGAAGTGGTCCTCCAGACGGGCAGAAGTCTTCATCCAGACGGCATCTTCTATCTTCATCCATCCGGCGCTGAGCGGGTCCATCTTCAAGACATCCGACGCGGAGCATCCTCTTCTGCCGATGGACTAACGACAAATGAAGGTACCTTTAAGTGACGTCATCCAAGATGGCGTCCCTTAGATTCCAATTAGCTGATAGAATTCTATCAGCCAATCGAAATTAAGGTAGAAAAAATCCTATAGGCTGATGCAATCAGCCAATATAATTGAAGTTCAATCCTATTGGCTGATCCAATCATCCAATAGGATTGAGCTTGCATTCTATTGGCTGTTCCAATCAGGGCAATGGGGAGCCTAGGTTTTTTTTGCAGTCAGCCAATAGGATTGAAGTTTTTTTTAGATAGTATTTTATTTGGGGGGTTGGTTGTGTGAGTGGTAGGTTTTACTGTTGGGTGGTTGTTTGTATATTTTTTTTACAGGTATAAGAGCTGATTACTTTGGGGCAATGCCCCGCAAAAGGCCCTTTTATTGGTAGTTTAGTTTAGTTTAGGCTAGGGTTTTTTTTTTTATTTTGGGGGGGCTTTTTTGCTATTAGATTAAGTGTAATTAGTTTAAATATCTGTAATTAGTTTATTATTTTCTGTAATTTATTGTTTTGTTTTTTTGTACTTTAGCTAATTTAATTAAATTTAAATTGTATGTAATTTATTTAATTGTATTTAATTTAGTAAATATATATAATTATAGTGTAGTGTTAGGTGTTATTGTAACTTAGGTTAGGTTTTATTTTACAGGTACTTTTGTATTTATTTTAGCTAGGTAGTTATTAAAGAGTTAATAACTATTTAATAACTATTCTACCTAGTTAAAAAAAAATACAAACTTGCCTGTAAAATAAAAAAAACCTAAGATAGCTACAATGTAACTATTAGTAATATTGTAGCAAGCTTAGGGTTTATTTTATAGGTAAGTATTTAGTTTTAAATAGGAATAATTTAGTTAATGATAGGAATATTTATTTAGATGTATTTAAATTATATTTAAGTTAGGGGTTAATAACTTTAATATAGTGGCGGCGACGTTGGTGGCGGCAGATTAGGGGTTAATAATATAACGTAGGTGTCTGCGACATTGGGGAAGGCAGATTAGGGGTTAATAGATATAATGTAGGTGTCGGCGATGTTGGGGGCAGTAGATTAGGGGTTCATAAATATAATGTAGGTGGCAGCGATGTTGGGGGCATTAGATTAAGGGTTCATAAATATAATGTAGGTGGTGGCGGTGTCCGGAGCGGCAGATTAGGGGTTAATAATATAATGTAGGTGTCGGCGACATTGGGGAAGGCAGATTAGGGGTTAAAAGATATAATGTAGGTGTCGGCGATGTTGGGGGCAGTAGATTAGGGGTTCATAAATATAATGTAGGTGGCGGCGGTGTCCGGAGCGGCAGATTAGGGGTTAATAATATAATGTAGGTGTTGGCGACATTGGAGAAGGCAAATTAGGGGTTAATAGATATAATGTAGGTGTCGGCGATGTTGGGGGCAGTAGATTAGGGATTCATAAATATAATGTAGGTGGCGGCGGTGTCCGGAGCGGCAGATTAGGTGTTAAAATTTTTATTATAGTGTTTGCGATGCGGGAGGGCCTCGGTTTAGGGGTTAATAGGTAGTTTATGGGTGTTATTGTACTTTTTAGCACTTTAGTTATGAGTTTTATGTTACGGCGTTGTACCATAAAACTCATAACTGCTGACTTTTAAATTTTCTTGAAAGGGTAGGGTGTACCGCTCACTTTTTGGCCTCCCAGGACAGACTCTTAATATCAGCGCTATGGAAGTCCCATAGAAAAAAGACTTTACGAATTTTACGTAAGTCGTTTTGTGGTAAGTCCAAAGAAGTGTGCGGTGCCCCTAATCCTGCAAGACTCGTAATACCAGAGGGCGTAAAAAAGCAGCGTTAGGACCTCTTAACGCTGCTTTTTTACCCTAACGCACACCTCGTAATCTATCCATTAGTTATCAAAATGTGGTAGGCAAATAGTAATTTCAGGCAAATAGCTTTTGCCTAGGAAAATAGTTATTTTAGCTTTAAAAACATTTGCCTAGGCAAAAGCCTTTTACCTAAATAGTATTTTGTCAACAAGTTTTGCAGGTTTCTTTTGGGGTTTTTTCAGCTTACAAAGTTATTTTGCTTAGGAAATAGGCACCTAGGCAACTTTGCAAAGTTGCTCCTTGTCACCAATAGCTGCCTAGGCATCCCCGAAAAGTGCCCCTGCTCCCCAATAGCTGCCTTGGAACTTTTAAGGAAAGTGGCCCCTGCTCCCCAATAGCTGCCTTGAAACTTTTAAGGAAAGTGGACCCTGCTCACCAATACACACCCAGGCACCCTGGAAAAGTGTCCCATGCTCACCAATAGATGCCCAGACACCCCTGGAAAGTGGCACCGCTTGCCAATAACTACCTTATAACTCTCAACAAAAGTCGTCCCTGCTCCCCAATACACACCAATGCACCCCAGGGAAGTGGCTCCTGCTTGCCAATAGCTATCTAGGAACCCTCAATGAAAGTGGTTTCAACAAGCAAATATGCACCCAGGTACCCCAGTAAAGTGGCCCTGCTAGTCCAAAGGTAACAAGGCACCCCGGGAAACTTGCCCCTGCTAGACAATAGGCAGCCAAACACCCCAGGAAGTGGAACCTTCTCTCAGATAGCAGCTTAGAAACCATGAATGAAAGTGGCTCCTGCTCACCAATAGGTATCCAGGCAACCTGGGAAAAGTGGCACCATGTTTGCCAATATGTGCCCAGGCAACCAGGAAAGTGGGTGTGTTTTGGTGAGCAGGGGCCACTTTCCCAATGTGCCTGTGACCTATAGATGAGCAAGGGACACTTTCCTGGGGTGCTTGGGCACCTATTGGCTAACAGGGACCACTTTCTCTGAGCTCCTGGGTGCCTTTTGGTGAGCAAGGGTCAATTTTCCAGTGTACCTGGGGGCCTATTGGTCAACAGGGGCACTCTCTCAGGGTGCCTTGGCTTTAAAAGCTGAAAAAACATGCACAGTTAATTTGAATGCGTGAAAATGATTGTGCACATATTTCTGCTTAGAAGGCTTTTGCCCGGGCAAATGGTTTTAATGCTGAAAAATATCTTAAAATACCTATTTGACTAGGCAAAAGCTATTTGCCTGAAATCAATAAAGAATTAGTAGATGCTAAAACATGTTTACTCTGATGCCTGCTAATGCAATCTAGACCAATGTGCCCTGATTGCTTCCAGTTAGGTAGACAAGCCAACTATGGGTCATTTTTTTGTCAGTGTTTCAGCAAAGAGTGATCGAAATATATTTAGGGCAGCATCATTCCAAACTGGTGTCTAGCTTGGCCAGCATCTATGTTCAGCTACATAATCTTTATCAGGCCTGTTTCCTTAATGCACATTCTGAAGCACAGATTCTGCTGAAGAGAAACTGAGGATAATCATGCAAAGTCCTCATAAATCTAGCCCTATACATGTTCATGAGTTTGATAAAGGGACAGTCTAGTCAAGATTAAACTTTCATGATTCAAATAGCGCATGCCATTTTAAACAACTTTGCAATTTACTTTTATCATCAAGTTTTTCTTTGTTTTCTTGTATTATTTGTTGAAGGCTAAACCTAGGTAGACAGTTTTTAGAGCTAAATAGCCCTAGTTTATGTGTGCCATAAAGATAACATTGTGCTCACTTTCATTGAGTTATTTGTGAGTCAGCAATGACTGGCTAAAATGCAAGTCTGTCAAAAGAACTAAGATAAGGGTGCAGTCTGCAAAGGCTTAGATACAAGGTAATCACAAAGGTAAAAATTATATTAAGATAACTGAGTTGGTTATGCCCAGATCTTTTGTAGATCACCTTCATGAGAGCTGATTTACAACAGTGAAACTCTTGGCTGGGCCCTCTATCCCTTTGTCTCCCATAATTGTTACATTGCATGATTATAGCACTGTTGGCGCTCTACAAATAACTGATAATAATAATAACATGTTACAGAATAGTTTGTGGGCAGTCCTATCATAACCATCTATAGCTGTGTAAAGTGGCTAATATATAAACCTTGCACGTTAAACAAGAACCTATTGCTAAATGATTAAAATAATTTTGAATCTAACAACTACAGAAACAGGATTTGACACAGATAAAGGATCAGATTATGAGTGGAGTTTGTGTTCATCTGGTTTACCGCTGGTATTATGAGTTAAAAGTAAATGCAATCACTAGAGCGCAATCGCGATTTACCCTATAGGGATTACCACATCAGAGCTCTGGTTAATTGTTTCACGAAAACTAAAAAGTTGCACAAAACACATCAAAAATACATTAAAAAATACACTTAGACTCATAATAAGACATTGGGGGGTAGTTATCATCGTGTCAACTTTCTTGCCTTCGCCGGCCCAATACGCCCGCCTAAGCTCGCCTACCTTCGCCGCCGCGGACCTGAAAAAATACTCCTAAGTTATCAAATAAAGCTGTCAAAAAGCCGTGGGGCAATGAGCAGCGGACTGTGAGAGTTATCACTCATCCGATCTCGCTGCTCTTCGGCTTTTTCCCAGCTTTATTGCTAGCCTGTCACTAAGCACTCACACTAAACTGCACTGTTCTACCCCCTATACCGGCGCCCCCGGAGCCCCCCGCAACTAAATAAAGTTACTAACCCCTAAACCGCCGCTCCTAGACCCTGCCGCAACTCTTATAAATGTATTAACCCCTAAACCGCCGCTCCTAGACCCTGCCGCAACTCTGATAAATGTATTAACCCCTAAACCGCCGCTCCCGGAGCCCACCGCCACCTACATTATACCTAGTAACCCCTATCCTGCCCCCCCTATACCGTCGCCCTCTATAATAAAGTTATTAACCCCTATCCTGCCGATCCTGCACCTCGCCGCAACTAAATAAATAGTTTAACCCCTAAATCGCCGCTCCCTGACCCCGCCGCAACCTATATTAAATTTATTAACCCCTATCCTGCCCCCCCTACACCGTCGCCACCTATAATAAATTTATTAACCCCTATCCTGCCCCCCACTACACCGCCGCCACTGTAATAAAATTATTAACCCCTAAACCTAAGTCTAACACTAACCCTAACACCCCCCTAACTTAAATATTAATTAAATAAATCTAAATAATATTTCTATTATGAACTAAATTAATCCTATTTAAAACTAAATACTTACCTATAAAATAAACCCTAATATAGCTACAATATAAATAATAATTATATTGTAGCTATCTTAGGATTTATTTTTATTTTACAGGTAACTTTCAATTTATTTTAACTAGGTACAATATCTATTAAATAGTTATTAACTATTTAATAGCTTACCTAGCTAAAATAAAGAGAAATTTACCTGTAAAATAAAAAATAACCTAAGTTACAATTAAACCTAACACTGCACTATCTTTAAATGAATTAAATAAATTAACTACAAATAACTACAATTAAATACAATTACATAAACTAACTAAAGTACAAAAAAAAAAGCTAAGTTACAAAAAATAAAAAAAATAAGTTACAAACATTTAAAAATATTACACCAATTTTAAGCTACTTACACCTAATCTAAGCCCCCTAAAAAAATAACAAAGCCCCCCAAAATAATAAAATGCCCTACCCTATTCTAAATTAAAAAAGTTCAAAGCTCTTTTACCTTACCAGCCCTTAAAGGGCCTTTTGTGGGGGCATACCCCAAAGAATTCAGCTCTTTTGTAAAAGAAAAATACAACCCCCCCCAACATTAAAACCCACCATCCACATACCCCTAATCTAGCCCAAACCCCCCTTAAAATAACCTAACACTAATTCCCTGAAGATCATCCTACCTTGAGTCGTCTTCACTCAGCCGAGCAGCGATGGAACCGAAGTGGACATCCGGAGCGGAAGAAGTTATCCTCCAAGCGGCGCTGAAGAAATCTTCCATCCGATGAAGTGATCCTCCAAGCGGCGCTGAAGAAGTCTTCGATCTGGGCGATGTCATCTTCCAAGAGGCGCTGAAGAAGTCTTCTATCCGGGCGATGTCATCTTCCAAGCCGGGTCTTCAATCTTCATCCCGCCGACGCGGAACATCCTTCTTTACCGACGGACTACTGACGAATGAAGGCTCCTTTAAGGGACGTCATCCAAGATGGCATCCCTTCAATTCCAATTGGCTGATAGGATTCTATCAGCCAATCGGAATTAAGGTAGGAAAAATCTGATTGGCTGATGGAATCAGCCAATCAGATTCAAGTTCAATCCGATTGGCTGATCCAATCAGCCAATCAGATTGAGCTCGCATTCTATTGGCTGTTCCGATCGGTGGGGTAATAACTTTATTTAGTTGCGGCGGTGTAGGGGGGGTCAGATTAGTGGTGTTTAGACTCAGGGTACATGTTAGGGCGGCAGTTTAGGGGTTAAACTATTTATTTAGTTGCGGCGAGGTGCGGGATCGGCAGGATAGGGGTTAATAACTTTATTACAGAGGGCGGCGGTATAGGGGGGGCAGGATAGGGGTTACTAGGTATAATGTAGGTGGCGGTGGGCTCCGGGAGCGGTGGTTTAGGGGTTAATACATTTATTATAGTTGTGGTGGGCTCCGGGAGCGGCGGTTTAGGGGTTAATAGGTATAGAGTAGCTTGCGGTGGGCTCCGGGAGCGGCAGTTTAGGGGGTAATAACTTTATTTAGTTGCGGCGGTGTAGGGGGGGTCAGATTAGTGGTGTTTAAACTCGGGGTACATGTTAGGGTGTTAGGTGTAGACAGCTCCCATAGGAATCAATGGGATGTCTGGCAGCAGCGAACTTGTACTTTCGCTATGGTCAGACTCCCATTGATTCCTATGGGATCCGCCGCCTCCAGGGTGGCGGTTTGAAAACCAGGTACGCTGGGCCATAAAAGTGCCGAGCGTACCTACTAGTTTTTTGATAACTAGCAAAAGTAGTCAGATTGTGCCGCACTTGTGTGCGGAACATCTGGAGTGACGTAAGAATCGATCTGTGTCGGACTGAGTCCGGCGGATCGAAGTTTACATCACAAAATTCTACTTTTGCCGGTCTCTAGCCTTTGATAACTAAGGCGAATCAGCCTCGCCACAAATACGCTGCGGAATTCCAGCGTATTTGAGGTTGACGGCTTGATAACTACCCCCCTTTATAATAAAAAAATTAAAAAAATGTTGGACAAAAAAGTTATAATGGCTCAATGATATGAGGTCTTACGTGTTATAAAAAAGTACTTTAACATAGATACATACATATACATGTCTAAATGTGTATATCATGTATATTTACATGTCTATATGTGTACATATGTATTTATATGTGTATATGTGTATTTTAAGACATATATACTCATATAGGGGGATATTTATCATAGCCTCAACTATGCTAAATTAGACGGCATCAATACGCTCGCCTAACATCGCCTAACATCGCGGCTGCGGACCTGAATACGATCTCCATATTTATAACAAAAAAGCTGGCAAAACGACGCACACCAAGTACGGAGCGATGAGCATCGGACTGTTGTTAACTAACAGTCATCGATCTCGCGTCTATTCGGCTTTTTACCAACTTTATTTATATCCTGTAAATAAACGCTGCCACTATACTAAAATGTTTAACCCCTCTCTCGCCACTCCCCGACCCAGCCGCAACCTAAATAAAGTTATTAACCCCTATCCCGCCATTCCCGGACCCCGTCACCACAAAAATAAAGTTATTAACCCCTATCCTGCCGCTCCCGGACCCCTCCACCACTAAATAAACGTATTAACCCCTAAACCTCTGGCCTCCAACATCACTACCACTATCTAAACCTATAAACCCCTAAACCGCCAGCCCCCCCACATCGCCATAAACTAAATTAAGCTATTAACCCCTAAACCTAACAACCCGCTAACTTTAAATTAAAATTACAACATCCCTATCTTAAAATAAATTTAAACTTACCTGTAGAATTAAAAGAAACTATTTTTAAACTGTATAACCTAGATTTAGAGTTTTGTCAGTAACGACCAACGTAGCTAACGCCGGCTTTTTTCTGGCCGCACCATAAAAATAACTCTGGTATTGAGAGTCCACAAAAAGGCTGCGTTAGGCTCCAAAAAAGGAGCGTAGAGCATTTTTAACGCAGCTTCAACTCTCGATACCAGAGTTGCTTACGCAAGCAGCCAGCCTCAAAAACGTGCTCGTGCACGATTCCCCCATAGGAAACAATGGGGCTGTTTGAGCTGAAAAAAACCTAACACCTGCAAAAAAGCCGCGTTCAGCTCCTAAGCAGCCCCATTGTTTGCTATGGGGAAACACTTCCTACGTCTGCACCTAACACCCTAACATGTACCCCAAATCTAAACACCCCTAACCTTACACTTATTAACCCCTAATCTGCCGCCCCCGCTATCGCTGACCCCTGCATATTATTTTTAACCCCTAATCTGCCGCTCCATAAACCGCCGCTACTTACATTATCCTTATGTACCCCTAATCTGCTGCCCCTAACACCGCCGACCCCTATATTATATTTATTAACCCCTAATCTGCCCCCCTCAACGTCGCCTCCACCTGCCTACACTTATTAACCCCTAATCTGCCGAGCGGACCTGAGCGCTACTATAATAAAGTTATTAACCCCTAATCAGCATCACTAACCCTATAATAAATAGTATTAACCCCTAATCTGCCCTCCCTAACATTGCCGACACCTAACTTCAAACATTAACCCCTAATCTGCCGATCGGAGCTCACCGCTACTATAATAAATGTATTAACCCCTAAAGCTAAGTCTAACCCTAACACTAACACCCCCTAACTTAAATATAATTTTAATCTAACGAAATTAATTAACTCTTATTAAATAAATTATTCCTATTTAAAGCTAAATACTTGTAAAATAAATCCTAATATAGCTACAATATAAATTATAATTACATTGTAGCCATTTTAGGATTAATATTTATTTTACAGGCAACTTTGTAATTATTTTAACCAGGTACAATAGCTATTAAATAGTTAAGAACTATTTAATCGTTACCTAGTTAAAATAATAACAAAATTACCTGTAAAATAAATCCTAACCTAAGTTACAATTAAACCTAACACTACACTATCAATAAATTAATTAAATAAAATACCTATAATTATCTACAATTAAACCTACCACTACACTATCAATAAATAAATTAAATACAATACCTACAAATAACTACAATGAAATAAACCTAAAGTACAAAAAATAAAAAAGAACTAAGTTACAAAAAATAAAAAAATATTTACAAACATAAGAAAAATATTACAACAATTTTAAACTAATTACACCTGCTCTAAGCCCCCTAATAAAATAACAAAGACCCCCAAAATAACAAAATGCCCTACCCTATTCTAAATTACTACATTTCAAAGCTCTTTTACCTTACCAGCCCTGAACAGGGCCCTTTGCGGGGCATGCCCCAAG
Source organism: Bombina bombina (assembly GCF_027579735.1). NCBI lineage: Eukaryota > Metazoa > Chordata > Amphibia > Anura > Bombinatoridae > Bombina > Bombina bombina. Next base: position 842,403,009 of record NC_069500.1, read on the forward strand.
AAATTCAGCTCTTTTGCCTGTAAAAAAAACATACAATACCCACCCCCAACATTACAACCCACCACCCACATACCCCTAATCTAACCCAAACCCCCCCTTAAATAAACCTAACACTAAGCCCCTGAAGATCTTCCTACCTTGTCTTCACCCTACCAGGTTCACCGATCCGTCCTGAAGAGCTCCTCCAATGTCCTGATCCAAGCCTAAGCGGGGGACTGAAGAGGTCCATGATCCGGCTGAAGTCTTCATCCAAGCGGGAGCTGAAGAGGTTCATGATCCGGATGAAGTCTTCATCCAAGCGGGAGCTGAAGAGGTCCATGATCCGAATGAAGTCTTCTATCAACGGCATCTTCAATCTTCTTTCTTCCGGATCCATCTTGCAGACCTCCGACGCGGAACATCCTCTTCTCCTGACGTCTACTATCCGAATGACGGTTCCTTTAAGGGGCGTCATCCAAGATGGCGTCCCTCGAATTCCGATTGGCTGATAGGATTCTATCAGCCAATCGGAATTAAGGTAGGAATATTCTGATTGGCTGATGGAATCAGCCAATCAGAATCAAGTTCAATCCGATTGGCTGATTCGATCAGCCAATCAGATTGAGCTTGCATTCTATTGGCTGTTCCGATCAGCCAATAGAATGCGAGCTCAATCTGATTGGCTGATTGGATCAGCCAATCGGATTGATCTTGATTCTGATTGGCTGATTCCATCAGCCAATCAGAATATTCCTACCTTAATTCCGATTGGCTGATAGAATCCTATCAGCCAATCGGAATTCGAGGGACGCCATCTTGGATGACGTCCCTTAAAGGAACCGTCATTCGGCTAGTAGGCATCGGGAGAAGAGGATGTTCCGCGTCGGAGGTCTGCCAGATGGATCCGGAAGAAAGAAGATTGAAGATGCCGTTGATAGAAGACTTCATCCGGATCATGGACCTCTTCAGCTCCCGCTTGGATGAAGACTTCATCCGGATCATGGACCTCTTCAGCTCCCGCTTGGATGAAGACTTCAGCCGGATCATGGACCTCTTCAGCCCCCCGCTTGGGCTTGGATCAGGACATCGGAGGAGCTCTTCAGGACGGATCGGTGAACCTGGTAGGGTGAAGACAAGGTAGGAAGATCTTCAGGGGCTTAGTGTTAGGTTTATTTAAGGGGGGTTTGGGTTAGATTAGGGGTATGTCGGTGGTGGGTTGTAATGTTGGGGGGGTATTGTATGTTTTTTTTTACAGGCAAAAGAGCTGAATTTCTTGGGGCATGCCCCGCAAAGGGCCCTGTTCAGGGCTGGTAAGTTAAAAGAGCTTTGAAATGTAGTAATTTAGAATAGGGTAGGGCATTTTGTTATTTTGGGGGTCTTTGTTATTTTATTAGGGGGCTTAGAGTAGGTGTAATTAGTTTAAAATTGTTGTAATATTTTTCTTATGTTTGTAAATATTTTTTTATTTTTTGTAACTTAGTTCTTTTTTATTTTTTGTACTTTAGATAGTTTATTTCATTGTAGTTATTTGTAGGTATTGTATTTAATTTATTTATTGATAGTGTAGTGGTAGGTTTAATTGTAGATAATTAAAGGTATTTTATTTAATTAATTTATTGATAGTGTAGTGTTAGGTTTAATTGTAACTTAGGTTAGGATTTATTTTACAGGTAAATTTGTAATTATTTTAACTATTTTAGCTATTAAATAGTTCTTAACTATTAAATAGCTATTGTACCTGGTTAAAATAATTACAAAGTTGCCTGGAAAATAAATATTAATCCTAAAATAGCTACAATGTAATTATTCGTTATATTGTAGCTATATTAGGGTTTATTTTACAGGTAAGTATTTAGCTTTAAATAGGAATAATTTATTTAATAAGAGTTAATTAATTTCGTTAGATTAAAATTATATTTAACTTAGGGGGGTGTTAGTGTTAGGGTTAGACTTAGCTTTAGGGGTTAATACATTTATTAGAATAGCGGTGAGCTCCGGTCGGCAGATTAGGGGTTAATAATTGAAGTTAGGTGTTGGCGATGTTAGGGAGGGCAGATTAGGGGTTAATACTATTTATTATAGTGTTAGTGAGGCGGATTAGGGGTTAATAACTTTATTATAGTAGCGGTGCGGTCCGCTCGGCAGATTAGGGGTTAATAAGTGTAGGCAGGTGGAGGCGACGTTGTGGGGGGCAGATTAGGGGTTAATAAATATAATATAGGGGTCGGCGGTGTTAGGGGCAGCAGATTAGGGGTACATAGCTATAATGTAGGTGGCGGCGCTTTGCGGTCGCAGATTAGGGGTTAATTATTGTAGGTAGCTGGCGGCGACGTTGTGGGGGGCAGATTAGGGGTTAATAAATATAATACAGGGGTCGGCGGTGTTAGGGGCAGCAGATTAGGGGTACATAAGTATAACGTAGGTGGCGGTCGGCAGATTAGGGGTTAAAAAAATTTAATTGAGTGGCGGCGATGTGGGGGGCCTCAGTTTAGGGGTACATAGGTAGTTTATGGGTGTTAGTGTACTTTAGAGTACAGTAGTTAAGAGCTTTATGAACCGGCGTTAGCCCAGAAAGCTCTTAACTACTGACTTTTTTCCTGCGGCTGGAGTTTTGTCGTTAGATGTCTAACGCTCACTTCAGACACGACTCTAAATACCGGAGTTAGAAAGATCCCATTGAAAAGATAGGATACGCAATTGACGTAAGGGGATCTGCGGTATGGAAAAGTCGCGGCTGAAAAGTGAGCGTTAGACCCTATTTTGAGTGACTCCAAATACCGGAGTTAGCCTAAAACCAGCGTTAGGAGCCTCTAACGCTGGTTTTCACGGCTAACGCCAAACTCCAAATCTAGGCCTATGTAAGCAAAGTCATTATTTTGCACTTATATGAATACAAATAGTTAGTAAGTAAATATAGAATAGTATATATTCTATTATGGATCCTGTACACAGTAGCATCCAAATACGCATTTGTATTCTCCTCACTGGCCTTCCAGAGTTTAAAAGGTTAATTATGGCACTTTAAAGTAAAACTGTGTGATTGGTAGTCTATTGACCTATCACTGAGTAGATACCTCTTTAAATGAAAGACACGTTTGCATAGAATCAGCTCTGATTACGGCAGAAGTCCAAAACATGTCAGCCTAATGCTTTCGTGTGTATGACTTTTTATGTGCACTATGGTACTCCCAGGATTATTGTTTTTACCACAAGTGGATATCAATACATTTTTTACTTCGCCTTGGATATAATTTATTTTCAAGTTTTTATATATATGCATTGGAACCCTTTGCAGTTAATTAGATGAAAACCTGCAAAATCATATTTATGCAATATCCAAATTTAAAATGTTATTTGTATTTAGAAATAGGTATTCCTGTATATCTATAACTATATATAGTCATGTATATATATTGATATACCTTATATTGTACAAAAAAAGCTATCAGATATATGTAGAAATATTTATTTATGGATAAATAGAACATATTCTTTTATGTGAAAAACATTGGAATGTGAAATATTTATTTTTTCATGTCCGGTTAGCGCACATGAAAATATGCGTTCGGCTTTTTACGGTTAGTGCACGAACGAAAACAGTTTAATTTCAACTCAGAATATGAGTGCAACCTGATGCGGGTTTCTGAGCTGTTTAATCTGAAAGATTCACATGCAATATGGACAACATTTAGAATACTGTTATACCACTTTACTCTTATGTCACTAAATTGTTAATGATTTTTTATATACCAATGACTATTGTCCCCTCAAGTTATATTCAGCAGGGTCATTTGAGGTACTTGCCCATTTGCGGGAGCAAGATAATTAACCAGCCATTACAAGTGGCAGGTTATTACTACCGCAAGCTCGTGGTAGCAATTAGCGCTTATAAAATTAACCATAGATCAGATCTATTGAAGCCTATGGAAGTGTGCTCTTGTTGGCTCTTGGCTTCCGGGTAATGCGAACCCGAGGTCACGCACACATTGCACCACACTTGTAATACCAGCACACATTACGGTACATTGCTTTTGTCTTTCCTACCTTTATGCTTCCTATTCTCTACTTGGCTATATGTTAAACTAAGAGAGAAATGGGAAATGAGAGGGATTTTAAACTCTTGTATGGGTTCTTGACCTGCTCTTAGTGATGAGAAATATATCACATTTGTTATGGAGGACTGTGGACCATCATGATTCAGAAAGAAAAGAACACCAAAAGCTATAAACCAGAGATATGATGTTAACCTCTTTATAGATTAACTATCACTTGGTTGATAAATATTTGAGGATGTGTCTATCTGGTATAAGATTCTTTTGCACAAAGGCTCTCATTGAGCATTGACGTAGTGGTACCAAATATGGAGGTTTTTTGTAAATACATTATAAGGCTTTGTTACACCATATAGAAATATATACAGGTTATTCAATTAAGGTATTTTAATTTTTTAGTTAAAGTCTGTCTTCAGTGTCTATCACACATTTACAAGATTGAAACACACAAGACTGCACATGGTGAACACTGAAAACAAATTGCTGTTAAATTAATTTGTATTTTTTTATTTCCTTTTCTTTGGTATATTGAACTTGATTGCTTTTGCAATTTAGATTTGTGTTGTGATGGCCATTACAAATGAACATAATATATTTATGCATTGTAACCTATTAGTAATGTCGATCATAGACTATTCAAACTGATGAAATGTAAAACTTGCGTTCATTGGCCATAATAATTTATTTAAGTGCTATCTGATTTTATCCCAATTATCTCTGATGAGGCACATGTGACATTCAAGGCTTTCAATGGCACTGCTCCCCCTATATCTCAGAACTTGTCTCCTGATACTCCCCCTCCTGCCCCTTCACTTTATTCATGACATCCTCCTCTCTTGTTTCCTCCTCACATTCCCATATACAGGACTTCTCCAGACTGGCCCCTATTTTGTAAAACTCTCTGGCTTGCTCCACAAGACTCTCCCCTAGTTTTGCAAATTAGAAAGCGCTCTTTAAAGACTTTATATAACTTGTTTTGATTGAATAAATGCTGAACAAAACAATATGTATTCTAAAAGAACAAATGAGTCATCCATGGTTGACTTCTTGTCACAATTAATAGAGGAGCCAGCTAGGAGTAACGCTATATTGGATTTAGTGCTATCAAATAATATAGATATAATATCAAACATAGAAGTCAAAGAACATTTGGGTAACAGTGATTATAACATGGTCACATTTGAAATCTCTTGCCATAAGCAGTGTCTTAAAGGTTTAACCAAGACTTTTAATTTTAAGAAAGCAAAATTTAACGATTTAAGGAAATCATTAAATAACATAAATTGGGACAAAGTATTCTCTAATAAAAATACAGAGGATAAATGGATAGCATTTAAAACTTTGTTAAATAAATATACATATCAACAAATACCATATGGTTATAAAAATAAAAAATCCAAGCCAATGTGGCTGAATATAAATGTGTTAAGAGAAATTAGGAAAAAACGTATGGCTTTTAAATTATTCAAAGAAATTAGTACAGACTCAAAATTCCATATTTATAAGCAATGTACCAAAGCATGCAAAAAAGCAATCAAATTAGCCAAAATTGAAAATGAAAAATTAATTGCAACATTAAATAGCAACAGCTCTATTTTTGCAGAGGATACTAAGTTAAGTAAGGTCATTAGGTCAGCGCAGGATGAACTTTCGTTACAAAGGGACCTGCAAAAATTAGAAGTATGGGCAGGTAAATGGAAAATGAGATTTAATACGGGAAAATGCAAGGTTCTACATTTTGGAAGTAAAAATAAGCAGGCAACGTATTATTTAAATGGGACAAGACTTAGCCAAACAGGAGGAAAGGGATTTGGGTGTAGTAATAGATAACAAGCTAAAGATGGGTGCACAATGCAGGGCAGCAGCTTCAAAGGCTAATAAGATACTAGCATGTATTAAAAGAGGCATTGACTCAAGGGAGGAAAGCATAATTCTGTCACTATATAAAGCCCTGGTAAGACCTCACCTTGAGTATGGAGTGCAGTTCTGGGACCAATCGCAAAAAAAGATATTGCAGAACTAGAAAAAGTTCAGAGAAGGGCCACACAGCTAATAAGGGGATTGGAGAATTTAACCTATGAGGAGAGGCTAGCCAAACTGGGTCTGTTTTCTTTAGAAAAAAGGTGCTTAAGACATGATTACTTTATATAAATATATTCAAGGCCCACATACAGAGATGGCAGAAGCTCTGTTTATTCCAAGAAAATTGTTTGTGACCAGAGGTCACAATTTAAGCTTGGAGGAAAGGAGATTTAATCTCCTGCAACGGAAACGTTTTTTCACTGTAAGAGCAATAAAATTATGGAACTCATTACCAAAGGAGGTAGTGAATGTCAATACCCTAGATACATTTAAAAATTATTTGGATACATTTCTGTCTATAAACAAAATTCACGGATATGATTGCTAATATTAAATGGGTCAACTTTTAGTGGGATTATTTAAGCTTAACTGGAGATTTTTGTATATATTTTAGATTTGTATAGGTTGAACTCGATGGACTTCTATCTTTTTTCAACCTCATCTACTATGTTACTATGTTACTATGTTACATTTGTTGGACCGGATACATCTGGACAAGTTGTTAAGAGACACATAGGCAGTAATGTAAGAACTATAATTAACAGTATATCTAGAGGAGCTGGGACTTTCTTTTATTTGGACTTCTCACTCCAAGGACAGAGACGTGCCGCTTGTAAAAAAAATATTGAAACTCCCAGATCCTCTATATCGTTCGGGCTGAAGTTGACGGGAATCCCCAGCCAAAGTGGAAGATATATGATGCATTATCTGGTGATGTAGTGATTTATTTTACTTTTTTTTATAATAAATTTTTATTTAGGTAACAATGACATACATAAACAATATCATATACTTTCATGGCAACATACCTATAGACATACATTAAGTCTTGCACATTTGATACATAGGCATGTTTTAGAACTATAAACAGCATAGAGTCCTAAACAGTAGGAAATATAGTAGGCTATGAGCGGTACCTCCTTTTATAAATAAGTATTGAGGTTTGAACTATACATAGATTAATGAGCACCAAGCATGCACAATACAGTACAAATAACCACAAACAAGTTAGGCATTGAACATCTGTAAAGAAAAATTTATATATTATTTATTATACTGTTATAGGTGTCCATAAGCCTCAGGTGGCATATACACCTAGTGTAAGGGGTTACATAAGATAACCTCCAACCTGTACAAAATATGCACCACAACCATAAGCGGATACTTACAAATCTCAGGAGGTTCGTATAGCTATACTAACACAAACCCCTCTAAATTTACTTAGTGCGGGGGCGTGGCCTAACTGAGCAGGGAGATGGTCGCATGAGTGTAGAGCTCCGCTCAGCACACTGGCTAATAAGCTGTTTAATTGACCCCCAAGTGCTGTATCTTGCAAGCTAAATTAATGGGGTGCCCATACTAAACCCACCACTACTGGAGAATCCTGCAGCTGGCAGCAGAGGAAACGGTAAAATCATGGAGACGGCCATAGAAGTATAGGAGTATAGGGCTGCACCGGATCCATTACAGACTCACCGGATGACAGAAGAAAGCAGAATCCGGTGAAATATACAGCAACAAGTGGCTGAGGATCAAGAGCTCCTTGCGAGGAGCGGCAGATGGTGAGAGGTTCGGCAGCATTGTGGATGGAGGCCGCAAGGCTCAAACAGAGTTACCAAGATGGCGCCGGCCCTACAGAAGCTGCAGAAATAACGACGCAGCATGGTGTCTGACAGAATAGAGGGAAAATCCTAGACACAGAAGCTAAGGTGAGACCATGCAGAAAGCATATTAACAGTACACATATGGATGTCATAAAATAACAGCGGAGCCATACTTCAAATAAAATATCTCAGAGGGGAAACAAGGGGATAAATTGAACTCCAATATTTGCCTATAACTGCAATTAGGAGCAGCCTGTGACTTCGGTTACTTCTAGCATAGACAATCAAAGAGAACAAGAGACAACAAAATATACAGCCGCAGGGAACAATTATTATCTTAATGTCAAGGGGTAGAAACATAGCAACGAGATCTGAAAAATAGAGACGTACTTGACCCCTTATTCTAAACTACCACGTGTAGAGGCTGCAGTACCAGATATATACAAGGACACTACTATAATGTCTACTAGAAGATTGATTAAGGGAGATAAAACACCCAAAACAGTCACAGTAAACGCTTTTTTCAAAACATCACAGAACATAAAACCGAACCTATTAACAGAGCCAGATCTAGAAGTACAAGAGGACTCAAATATGGAGCCTACAGTGACAGATGAAGACCTGACCCCAGTTACAAAAGGGGATCTGAGAGACTTGGTCTCTAAACAAGATATCACATCAAACTTCGAAAGATTATGGAATAAAATTGATAATATGCATACGGCAATGACTAACAGCCTAGCAGATATTAAAACAGAAATAACGGAGCTAGGAGGCCGCATTGACTCCTTAGAGGAACACACTGACACGCTAGTGGAAGATATTACTAATGTCACTCAATCGGTTGCTGCCCACCATCAAGAGCTAAATGAGATCCAGGAAAAAATAGAAGACCTGGAAAATAGGAGTAGGAGAAATAATATTAGACTGAAAGGGGTGCCAGAGGCTATCCAAAACAAAGATCTCCTCACCTATATAGCTCAACTTTTTCATCAAGTGACGGCGGAGAAAGCAGAATTCAACATGGGCATTGAAAGAGCACACAGAGCCCTCAAACCTAGACCTAAAGAGGGCATGCCTCCCAGAGACATTATAATCAGGATGGCGCTATTTCAAGACAAAGATAAGGTCCTGCAAGCAGCCCGAAAAAACCCCACGTTCAAGTTCCAAGGAAACATAATACAATTCTATCAAGATCTTAGTATCAGGACTCTACAGCGAAGAGGCTCCATGAGACCACTTACACAGCTCTTGCGGAAACATCAAATCCTCTATAAATGGGGCTTCCCCTTTGCACTTTATATTACCAAAGACTCCAAAACGATAACCATCAAAGAACCGATGGACATACCTGAAGTCTGTACCATTCTAGGATTAGAAGCTCCCCAGCTTCCATCCTCTACACAGTCAACTCATTCACAGAAAGTAGTGGAACAGCTGTCAAAAACGCAATGGTCCAAGTCAAATAGGAAAAAACAGAAAACATGAGACCCCTGCCGCAAACCAACAAAAAACTTAGGAGACCCCTCTCTTACAGGGAAAACAAACCTCAATGAAGACATAGACGTTTCCTAAACAGCAGATCAATATATTCTCAGACCTACTTGATAAGGACTTGGAAAACAAAGATGGACTGACGAGACGTAAACTAAGATGTGGTCACTGGGGATAATTCCCCCCTCTCCCATTTTTTGTTGTGGGAAGAAGCTACTGGACTACAGTGAATGGGAACAACTTAGCTTAAATATCATGTATCAGCACTTGAGAACTTTTCAAGCCAGTGTAGCTGGAGCAACACCTCCAGTAACTTTTTTTTTCTGATTTTCATTAATTTTCCTCTTCTTCATTCCTTTTGTTACTCTATCACCTCTCCCCCCCCCCCCCCCCTCTTACTACCTAACCTTTTTCCTCCCTTCTCTTTCAACCTCGGTCATCTTTCTTTTGGCCTCAGTTTATATCTTGCTGGGTAGGAAGAGATTTATGGGACCCACTCCTTGGGTTACAAGTTATGATGTTATGTTTGAATGTTATTTATCTTGTTATGTGTTTAAGGATGCCGGGAGTGGAAAGCTCCCAATGTTAGACTCCCAAGAATATATGGAGAAAAAACGCAGCTTAGAAAACAGTAGAGCCAAGAAGGGTGATGTAGGTGTTGGGGCTGTATCGATGCGAGGTAAGTTAGACAATTTAAACCAGGTGGAATATGGCAGGTGAGCTGAGGATTATCTCCCATAATGTAAGGGGTTTAAATACAGATGTCAAGAGACGACTGGCCTTTAAACAGTACAATACACTTAGAGCCAACATACTATTTTTACAGGAGACACACTTGGTTGAACCACTCCTCCCTTATTATTGGACTAAAAAATATTCAACACATTACCATGCCACAGTAGGAACAAAAAAAAGAGGGGTATCGATATTAATTCAATCCACGATAAACGTTGTACACAAATCCACTATCACCGATGTAGAAGGCAGATATATAATTTTAAAGGGCCAACTAGACAATGTAGACACTGTCTTGTGTAATGTTTATGCACCCAATGAAAACCAACACTTATTTTTTGAAAGTCTCTCACACCTTCTGACACAATGGTCGCAGACCAGAATAATTCTAGCAGGAGACTTCAACATTCCCATGACAACTCAGGGTAACCCAAATAAGACACTTGGGTCAAACAAACTCCAGAGGCGCAGCAGTATAATTAAATCTATACATAACTCGCTGGGCTCCCACTCCCTACTTGACACATGGATTTCCTTAAATGGCGACACAAATGAAACCACATTTTATTCAGCGGCACACAATACCTACTCTCGTTTAGATTATATATACACTAGTCAAATACTGCAACCATTGTTAATTTCCACTTCTATCTCTCCATGTGTGTGGTCGGATCACTCTATAGTGGAGCTTAGCTTGAAAGGTTTGAGTGACCCTCATAGAATTAGGTCGTGGGCCTATGACCCCGTATTACATAAGAACCCAGAAATACATTCCAAAACCTTGCAACACCTCACTGACTACTGGGAAATCAACTCAGGGACGACAGACAACCCAATTCAGGTATGGGCGGCTCACAAGGCAGTAATTAGGGGGGCACTTATCCAGGGAAAGGCAATACATAACAGAAAAACAAGAAAAGACCTAACACAAGCACTAAGTGATATAACACGTATGGAAAGACAACACAAGCTGACAGGTAGCCACTCTATACTAAGGGCACTACAAAACAAAAGAGAACTAATAGCAAAACACATGACGTCTCAAGCCACCAGAGCCATAATGAGACTGAAATCTCAATACTTTATATACGCCAACAAGCCAGATAGGTATTTGGCCCATAAGATCAGAGAGAGATTTCGAGCAGCCAATATAGCATTAATCGAAAAAAAAGACGGCACTAACACCACCCATCCCCAAGAGATAGTTAACACATTTGGGGAATTTTATGCAGAACTTTATAACGGCCAAAAAGTTAAACATTCTCCGGAAGTAGAGAAACTCACACAAGATTTTTTGGGATCTACTCCCCTAGAAAAATTGACGGAGGAAGATAGAGATGATTTGAACAAACCCATAACAAAATTAGAGGTGGTTCTAGCAATCAGAGCCTTAAAACCGGGAAAGGCTGCAGGACCAGATGGCTTTCCCTGTGAATACTACAAACTATTCAAAGAATGCCTGGTTCTAACTAAATTTTGCAATTACATACTGGAGGGTAACCCAGTTCCCCCTGAATTGCTCCAAGCAAAAATAATAGTCATACCTAAACCAGGCAAAGACCCAAAGAAATGCGCCAGCTAGCGACCCATATCTTTAATAAATCAAGATTTGAAGATCTTCACAAAAATTTTGGCTAATAGACTCGCACACATACTGCCCAAACTAATACACAAAGACCAGGTAGGCTTCATAAAAGATAGGGAAGCCCCGGACAACATTAGACGCTTGATAAATACTATACATTACTTAAATGAGACAAAAACGCCTTCTCTGTTCCTGTCTCTGGATGCGGAGAAGGCGTTTGACAGGGTGGACTGGGGCTATATGAGGAAAACTTTAGCCAGAATGAACTTTGGGGGTCCCTTTGTTGAGGCGATAGAAGCAATATATACTGGCCCGACTGCACAGGTTTCCTCAAATGGATATAGATCTGACACTTTCCCTATCTTAAATGGCACAAGGCAGGGGTGCCCACTGTCACCCTTGCTGTTCGCGCTATGCATCGAACCATTAGCAGCGAAGATTAGGGCTACGCCAAGCATCTCGGGAGTCAAAATAGGAGACATTGAATACAAATTAAATCTATTTGCAGACGATGTGTTAGTCACTTTGACCAAGCCTCTCCTCTCTCTGACCAACCTCTATTCGATAATTGCTGACTTTTCAACGCTCTCAGGATATCGAATCAATTTAGATAAGTGCGAAATCATACCAATAGAGATCCCCCAACATACAAAGAAGTTACTAGATATCAACTTTGAACTAAAACAGACAAAACAGACATTAGCATATTTAGGGGTAAAATTAACTCCACAGATACACCAACTATACAAAGCCAATTATCTTCCGCTATATAAGTCCATAAGACAAGACATGCAGAAGTGGAAAAAATGTAATTTCTCCTGGATGGGAAGGATGTCAGCGGTAAAGATGACGATACTGCCCCGCCTGCTTTATCTATTCAGGGCCCTTCCCATAAAAATTATATATTCTGATATAGAGAGGCTACAGTTAGACATTTTAACATTTATCAGGGGTAAAAAGAATGCCAGAATAGCTAGCAAAACTATGACGAAACATAGGAGCCTGGGAGGGCTGGGTGTGCCGAACTTGATTGACTACTTTAAGGCCTCTAGATTAGCCCAAGACACACTAACACTCAGATCTAAACATGAGGCTCTTTGGACACAGCTAGAATCTGACATGGGAAAGTGGAGTAAAGCTGACGCTATATTATGGGAATGTAAAACTACTACTCACAGAACAGATGCCTGCCTTTCGCTGGCCAGTCAGTGCACACAATACATCTGGCTAGAGTTAGCGCACAAAAAGGGACTATGCCCAGTGGGGTCAACATTGCAACCTATTCGATACCTACTACACGGGGAGTCACAGAGGGAAGTAGCTAAATGGGAAAACAAAGGACTATATCGTGTGGCAGATTTGCTGGTTCAGAATAAGGTAATGACTTTCACCCAAATTCAAGAGAAATTGGCCCCTATAAAAATCCATTGGTACTTGTATTTGCAGGTAACTTCGTCTCTACGGGCATACCTCAGAAAAACAAATGACAAAAATAATTCAATATTGGAGGGACTTAGCAATTCACAGGGGAGACCGAAACATGCTATTTCTATAATATACCTAGGTATTCAGAAAGCAAGATCTAAGACTAAAACCACACTAATGCTCAAATGGGAGGCAGACATAGAGAAGACAGTAGACTTAGACACATGGTATGAGGTATTTAATACAGATACGAAGGGATTGCTAAGTGCAGACTTGAGAGAAAATAGTCTGAAGACAACATTCAGATGGTACCTAACACCAACTAGAACCTCATATATGTCACAAAACAACTCTAGACAATGCTATAGAGGGTGTGGGGAAGTGGGAACTTACAGACATATGTTATGGGACTGCACAGAGGTCCAAACCGTGTGGAAAATGCTCTCTTCCATGTTAAGCTACCTATTAGATGAACAAATCCACCTCAACATCACACAGGCACTGCTACATGAAAGAATTAAAAAATATAATAAGCCAATAAATGCCTTTATTAGAATCATATGCACGATAATACGAACCTGTATAGCCAAATATTGGAAGGTGGGTACACCCACCTGGCCAGAAATCAAAAATAAAATTCAACACACATATAACATGTATGAATGTGCAGCTTGGTCGCTAAACACAAAATATAAAAATGATGAAGTATGGTATTATTGGATACTTAGAGATGGCTTTAACTGGTCTACTTAGAAGGCTAGATAGGACTAAAAGGAGCAACAACTAGGGACTTGTGAGGCATTATAGGAATCTAAGACAGGTAAGCCACTTCCCGGCATCCGGACACTTATTTTATAACTGTTTCAGTTTGTTTTGGTTATTAGTAGAGAAAAGAAAACCACAAAAAGTTGATGTGAGTTATCTTACGCTTTGTAATGCAACAACAGAGACCACCCACTCAAATATGGACTTTCTGGGACTAACCAACACGGCAATGTAAAAGGGTGAAGAGTACATAAGACGGAATATAGAGAGCTCATAGATGTATTAGCTGATGGCAACTGATAGTGACAATTGTATATGTTGTATTTGATGATGCCTGTAGATATATAACACTTGCTCTGTTGTTGCACGAATGAAAGTTTTTCAATAAAAATGATTTAAACATAAATTTACTTAGTGCAATACATATCATCATATACGTTGGGGATAGCTAGGAAAACCTTGATGGTGCAAACTGCTAACCTCTTATTTTGCCCTCAAAGATATTATAGGCCACTCTTGGACCTCACGTTACCCAGGTACACAAATGAGGGATAAAATAGTACAAACTTTATGCTGGCCTCCTAACCATTTCTTGGGCCTTACGCGGCTATTTACATAACATAGGAGGTTTGCCTAATAACACCAGCTAGTCAGGTAATACTAACATATACAATATATAATGTGAGGGATTAATTAGACCGGTCTTTATTCTGACCCCCTAACCATGTAGAGGTCTCTCATAAGCCCTACACATCTATTTCCATAGCATAGGAGGTTTACCTAATTGCAACAGCTAATCTGATCAGGTTGTCAAAATTGATCTTCAGAAAAAACATAAAGCATAGAGACTATGGCTTAGCATGTTTAGAGAACCAATAAATATAAGCTCAGACTAAGCTAACAGAATAAAGAATAATTGGGCGTCTAAGGGTTAAATACGCCAAGTTTAGAGGATGTTTTGATCTGAGCGCACTTTATATCCATGGTAGTCCAGTCACTATACATTAAATTCCTTTTTTTTTTTTATTAGCAGGAAAATTAGTAGATAATACCAGGGGTTGTGCATTCCCTTATTTAAACACTATGGGGTATAGGCTGCCTCTAAGCATAATTATATTCCCCACTTTATAGCAACCTCCTGTATTGAAAATCTGGCCCCACTAATCCCCATAAGGTAAAAAACTAACCATAGTTAGTTATTTCTTGCCAAGGGTCTCATAAAGGTATTAAGGGTTCACCTTAAATATAATTAGACATATCCTGTAGTTTCATAATGCTATAGAAGTTATTATATGGAACTCATATTGAATTTCTACAATCAATAATCCCCCACAATAAACAGTACTGGATAATTTCCTAAATTATACATGTTTTTTTTTCTGTGGCTAATAAAGGATATGAATGGAAGAAAGGAGGAGAACTAACATTCATGTAGTAAATACATTAATATTAGCCCTTAACTGGTGGTGCACATTAAAAAGGACGCCACTGTCTCTCCCAGTAACTAAACAGAGCCAGGCCTTCCCTCCTCCCCATATGAACATATACTGTATCATAAATTGTATAAGCATCTAAGCTCAAGTATATTGTCTCACAGGGTAGTATCCGATGTCTAGGCTTAAGGGAGGGTGTAGTTCATAAGAAAAATAGTCAGTCAGAGCTGGCCCTCCAGATTCCACCCTTATATCGAATTCTTTAACTGACACCGACTCTGACACAACTGTCCCAGTCCTGAGTACCTCCCGGTACATTATAAGGTTCCAACGTGACAAAACAACAGGGGGATACCAGCCCCATATTCTCACCCGCATAGCCAATCACTGAGGAGCCGGCCGCTCTCACCCATGTGCAGCAAGATAACCGCTCCATGCCTCCATTGGTGTTTGCTTGCTGGTGTTAACCCCTCCAATCACATTTATCTCCTCAGGCAAACTATGGTCTAAGGGAGCTCCGACTTCCTCGCCATCGCCTCCCAAGTATTCCTCTTCAGGGTTGTCTTCTCTCCTCTCCCTCTCCGAAAAAGCAGCTCTGGTATACAAGCTCTCATCCCGCTGCTGTTCTGTGCCACTCTGCACACTTGGAATTGTCAGCCCCACTTTAGAAGGCCCAGAAAGCGTCTCTGCAAGGGAACCTGTCAGTGCCATGAGGCGGTCGAATCTGTGGCTTATCTGCCGGTCGGATTCTGCGAACAGGGCTTGAATCTTTAAATAGAGGTCCTCCTCCATGATATGCTAGGCAGAGGATATCCTTAATCTCTGCAATTATTCTCTGTCTGTGTAGTGTAGAAGGAGATTCAGAAAATATCTCCACATACCCGGTTCCCCGGGGTGGGGGGGGTGCTGAGGAATTCCCTCCGTGGAGGCCGCCAAGAATAAACTGCAGCAATCCGGTCTGAGAGACCCTGAGGTTGCACAATAAAAGTATTGCCTTAGCCAGCAAACTATTCCCTTTCTGGTGATTCAGGATTTTATGCTGGATGGCATCCGAATATTTTAATTACATGGCGGAATGTAATTTAATCTGCCAGATCTCCCAGTTTTGCTTCCATCTTCAGCCTAAGCCCGGACACGCCCCCGCCTTTTTTACTTTTATATAGACAAGTTCTTATGATACATTATTGTTTAAGATTGTTCTTTTCTTTTATGAATAAACTATTATACCTATTAATAATAGCAAAGAGTTCAATTATTGCTTTTAGAATATGTAATAAGGTATGTTTTTTATGAGGTAAAACACATATGATTACTATGTTTATAGCACTGCAGAGTCTGTTTGCGCTCTACAAATAACTGATAATAATAATAATAAATAGAGCAAATCAGATGGGAGCGCTCCAGTAATCTTAAAAGATGTATTATTTATTCACATCAACACCAAAAAAGACAATAAAACAATGACATTTCAGGTGTTACCCCTTAAAGGGACAGTCAAGTCCAAAAACAGCTTTCATGATTTAAATAGGGAATGTAATGTTAAACAACTTTCCAATTTACTTTTATCTCCAATTTTGCTTTGTTCTCTTGGAATTCTTAGTTGAAAGCTAAACCTAGGAGGTTCATATGCTTATTTCTTAGACCTTGAAGACTGCCTCTAATCTGAATGCATTTTGACCACTAGAGGGCATTAGTTCAGGTGTTTCATATAGATAACATTGAACTCATGCACGTGAAGTTACCCTGGAGTGAGCACTGATTTGCTAAAATGCCAGTCTGTCAAAAGAACTGAAATAAGGGGGCAGTTTGCAGAGGCTTAGATACAAGGTAATCACAGAGGTAAAAAGTGTATTTCTATAACTGTGTTGGTTATGCAAAACTGGGAAACGGATAATAAAGGGATTATCTTTTTTTTAAACAACAAAAATTCTGGTGTTGACTGTCCCTTTAATCATGTTGTGTCATGATTAAGGGGTAACACCCGAAACGTTGTTGTTGTTTTGTTTTTTTGGAGTTGATGTGAATAAATAATACATATTTTAAGATTACTGGAGTGCTGACATTTGATTTGCTCTATTGGATTGACTTTTGGGACTTTTGGTGTGAGGTCCTGGATGGTGTTGTCACCCACTGGATACACAGGTGCTGGAGATAATATATTCTAATAATAATAAATAATAACAGTAGTAGACAAACGTAGGAGAGAAGTTGATTAAAGAGGGTTGTTTGGGAAATATTTTTTTTAGATATTAGTGAGGAAATATATTTGGGTGTAAGTTTGCTGAGAGCTTTGTAGGTCAGGAGCAATATTTGAATAGTATTCTAAAATGCATGGTAAACCAATGTACAGATTGGCAGAGACAGACAACCAATGGGAATCAGTGGTCGGTGTAGCTGAATCTAGCTGAAGCATTCATAATAGATTGGAGGAGGAGAAATGGGAGTCTTCTACAGTAAGATAAATGTCAGGTGTAGAGTAATTATGGTAGGAATAAGAAGAAGCTAAGATTTGAAGAAACTGAGTTGAAGGTAGTACTTTTTTATTTATTAATAATAATAATAATAATAATAATAATAATAATAATATTAAAAAATAACATATATATACTGTATATATATATATATATATATATATATATATATATATATATATATATATATATAAATATATATATATATATATATACTAGGAAAGCCTGCCCAGAGGGCAGTCTATTGTGGTGACGGAACCACGGAACCACCCTGCCATTTTCAGAATCCACCTCGATGCAGCTTACGCTGCATCCAATTGGATTCCGAAAATAGCAGGGTGGTGAAAGAATCATACTGGATGCAGCTTACGCTGCATTCAGGTGGATTCCAAAAAAGGCAGGGTGGTGAAAGAATCCATCCAGGTGGATTCTTTCACCACCCATTTTGCTCTCTCCCCCCCTCTCTTTTGCTCTCTCTCCCCCCCTCTCTTTTGCTCTTTCCCCCCTCTCTTTTGCTCTCCCTCTCCCCCTCTCTTTTGGTCTCCTTCTCTCCCTCTCTTTTGCTCTCTCTCTTTGCTCTCTCTCTCCCCTCTCTTTTGCTCTGTCTCCCCCTCTCTTTTGCTCTCTCTCTCCCTCTCCCTCTCTCTTGCTCTCTCCCCCTCTCTTTTGATCTCTCTCTTTGCTCTCTCTCCCCTCTCTTTTGCTCTGTTTCCCCCTCTCTTTTGCTCTCTCTCTCTCCCTCTCTCTTGCTCTCTCCCCCTCTCTTTTGCTCTCTCTCTCTCTCCCCTATCTTTAGCTCTCACTCCACCCTCTCTTTTGCTCTCTCTCCCCCTATCTTTTGCTCTCCCTCCCCCTCTCTTTTACTCTCTTTACCCCCTCTTGTTTGCTCTCTCCCCCTCTCTTTTGCTCTCTCTCTCCCCCTCTCTTTTGCGCTCTCTCTCCCCCTCTCTTTTGCTCTGCCACCTCTCTTTTGCTCCCCCCTCTCTTTTGCTGTCCCTCTCCCCTCTCTTTTGCTCTCTCCCCCCTCTCATTTGCTCTCTCTCACTCTCCCCTCTCATTTGCTCTCTCTCTCCCCTCACTTTTGCTCTCTCTCTCCCCTCACTTTTGCTCTCTCGCTCCACTATTTTGCTCTCTCTCTCCCCCTCTCTTTTGCTCTCTCTCCCCTCTCTTTTGCTCTCTCTCTCCCTCTCTTTTTCTCTCTCTCTCCCCCCTCTTTTGCTCTCTCTCTCCCCTCTCTTTTGCTCTCTCGCTCCCCTTTCCTTTGCTCTCTCTCTCCCCTCTTTTTTGCTCTCTCTCCCCTCTCATCTGCTCTCTCTCTCTCCCCTCTCTTTTGCTCTCTCTCCCCTCTCTTTTGCTCTCGCGCTTCCCCCTTTTGCTCTCTCCCCTCTCTTTTGCTCTCTCTCTCCCCTCTTTTTCTTTCATGTAATTAGCAAGAGTCCATGAGCTAGTGACGTATGGGATATACATTCCTACCAGGAGGGGCAAAGTTTCCCAAACCTCAAAATGCCTATAAATACACCCCTCACCACACCCACAATTCAGTTTTACAAACTTTGCCTCCGATGGAGGTGGTGAAGTAAGTTTGTGCTAGATTCTACGTTGATATGCGCTCCACAGCAAGTTGGAGCCCGGTTTTCCTCTCAGCGTGCAGTGAATGTCAGAGGGATGTGAGGAGAGTATTGCCTATTTGAATGCAGTGATCTCCTTCTAAGGGGTCTATTTCATAGGTTCTCTGTTATCGGTCGTAGAGATTCATCTCTTACCTCCATTTTCAGATCGACGATATACTCTTATATATACCATTACCTCTGCTGATTCTCGTTTCAGTACTGGTTTGGCTTTCTACAAACATGTAGATGAGTGTCCTGGGGTAAGTAAATCTTATTTTCTGTGACACTCTAAGCTATGGTTGGGCACTTTGTTTATAAAGTTCTAAATATATGTATTCAAACATTTATTTGCCTTGACTCAGAATGTTCAACTTTCCTTATTTTTCAGACAGTCAGTTTCATATTTGGGATAATGCATTTGATTTAATCATTTTTTCTTACCTTCAGAAATTTGACTTTTTTCCCTGTGGGCTGTTAGGCTCGCGGGGGCTGAAAATGCTTCATTTTATTGCTTCATTCTTGGCGCAGACTTTTTTGGCACAAAAATTATTTTCCGTTTCCGGCGTCATATGTGTCGCCGGAAGTTGCGTCATTTTTTGACGTTATTTTGCGCCAAAAATGTCGGCGTTCCGGATGTGGCGTCATTTTTGGCGCCAAAAAGCATTTAGGCGCCAAATAATGTGGGCGTCTTATTTGGCGCTAAAAAATATGGGCGTCGCATTTGTCTCCACATTATTTAAGTCTCATTTTTCATTGCTTCTGGTTGCTAGAAGCTTGTTCTTTGGCATTTTTTCCCATTCCTGAAACTGTCATTTAAGGAATTTGATCAATTTTGCTTTATATGTTGTTGTTTTTTCTCTTACATATTGCAAGATGTCTCACGTTGCATCTGAGTCAGAAGATACTACAGGAAAATCGCTGTCTAGTGCTGGATCTACCAAAGCTAAGTGTATCTGCTGTAAACTTTTGGTAGCTATTCCTCCAGCTGTTGTTTGTATTGATTGTCATGACAAACTTGTTAATGCAGATAATATTTCCTTTAGTAAAGTACCATTGCCTGTTGCAGTTCCTTCAACATCTAAGGTGCAGAATGTTCCTGATGACATAAGAGATTTTGTTTCTGAATCCATAAAGAAGGCTATGTCTGTTATTTCTCCTTCTAGTAAACGTAAAACATCTTTTAAAACTTCTCTCCCTACAGATGAATTTTTAAATGAACATCATCATTCTGATTCTGATGACTCTTCTGGTTCAGAGGATTCTGTCTCAGAGGTTGATGCTGATAAATCTTCATATTTATTTAAAATGGAATTTATTAGTTCTTTACTTAAAGAAGTTCTAATTGCTTTAGAAATAGAGGATTCTGGTCCTCTTGATACTAATTCTAAACGTTTGGATAAGGTATTTAAATCTCCTGTGGTTATTCCAGAAGTTTTTCCTGTTCCTAATGCTATTTCTGCAGTAATTTCCAAAGAATGGGATAAATTGGGTAATTCATTTACTCCTTCTAAACGTTTTAAGCAATTATATCCTGTGCCGTCTGACAGATTAGAATTTTGGGACAAAATCCCTAAGGTTGATGGGGCTATTTCTACCCTTGCTAAACGTACTACTATTCCTACGTCAGATGGTACTTCATTTAAGGATCCTTTAGATAGGAAAATTGAATCCTTTCTAAGAAAAGCTTATCTGTGTTCAGGTAATCTTCTTAGACCTGCTATATCTTTGGCTGATGTTGCTGCAGCTTCAACTTTTTGGTTGGAAACCTTAGCGCAACAAGTAACACATCATGATTCTCATGATATTATTATTCTTCTTCAGCATGCTAATAATTTTATCTGTGATGCCATCTTTGATATTATCAGGGTTGATGTCAGGTTTATGTCTCTAGCTATTTTAGCTAGAAGAGCTTTATGGCTTAAGACTTGGAATGCTGATATGGCTTCTAAATCAACTCTACTTTCCATTTCTTTCCAGGGTAACAAATTATTTGGTTCTCAGTTGGATTCTATTATTTCAACTGTTACTGGCGGGAAAGGAACTTTTTTACCACAGGATAAAAAATCTAAGGGTAAAAACAGAGCTAATAATCGTTTTCGTTCCTTTCGTTGCAACAAAGAACAAAAACCTGATCCTTCATCCTCAGGAGCAGTTTCAGTTTGGAAACCATCTCCAATCTGGAATAAATCCAAGCCAGCCAGAAAGGCAAAGCCTGCTTCTAAGTCCACATGAAGGTGCGGCCCTCATTCCAGCTCAGCTGGTAGGGGGCAGGTTACGTTTTTTCAAAGAAATTTGGATCACTTCTGTTCACAATCTTTGGATTCAGAACATTGTTTCAGAAGGGTACAGAATTGGTTTCAAGTTGAGACCTCCTGCTAAGAGATTTTTTCTTTCCCGTGTCCCAGTAAATCCAGTAAAAGCTCAAGCATTTCTGAATTGTGTTTCAGATCTAGAGTTGACTGGAGTAATTGTGCCAGTTCCAGTTCAGGAACAGGGGATGGGATTTTATTCAAATCTCTTCATTGTACCAAAGAAGGAGAATTCCTTCAGACCAGTTCTGGATCTAAAAATATTGAATCGTTATGTAAGGATACCAACGTTCAAGATGGTAACTGTAAGGACTATCTTGCCTTTTGTTCAGCAAGGGAATTATATGTCCACAATAGATTTACAGGATGCATATCTGCATATTCCGATTCATCCGGATCATTATCGGTTCCTGAGATTCTCTTTTCTGGACAAGCATTACCAGTTTGTGGCTCTGCCGTTTGGCCTTGCTACAGCTCCAAGAATTTTTACAAAGGTTCTCGGTGCCCTTCTGTCTGTAATCAGAGAACAGGGTATTGTGGTATTTCCTTATTTGGACGATATCTTGGTACTTGCTCAGTCTTTACATTTAGCAGAATTTCATACGAATCGACTTGTGTTGTTTCTTCAAGATCATGGTTGGAGGATCAATTTACCAAAAAGTTCATTGATTCCTCAGACAAGGGTAACCTTTCTGGGTTTCCAAATAGATTCAGTGTCCATGACTCTGTCTTTAACAGACAAGAGGTGTCTAAAACTGATGGTAGCTTGTCGAAACCTTCAGTCACAATCATTCCCTTCGGTAGCCTTATGCATGGAAATTCTAGGTCTTATGACTGCTGCATCGGACGCGATCCCCTTTGCTCGTTTTCACATGTGACCTCTTCAGCTTTGTATGCTGAATCAATGGTGCAATGATTACACAAAGATATCTCAATTAATATCTTTAAAACCGATTGTTCGACACTCTCTAACGTGGTGGAAGGATCACCATCGTTTAATTCAGGGGGCTTCTTTTGTGCTTCCGACCTGGACTGTAATTTCAACAGATGCAAGTCTCACAGGTTGGGGAGCTGTGTGGGGATCTCTGACGGCACAAGGAGTTTGGGAATCTCAGGAGGTGAGATTACCGATCAATATTTTGGAACTCCGTGCAATTTTCAGAGCTCTTCAGTTTTGGCCTCTTCTGAAGAGAGAATCGTTCATTTGTTTTCAGACAGACAATGTCACAACTGTGGCATACATCAATCATCAAGGAGGAACTCACAGTCCTCTGGCTATGAAAGAAGTATCTCGAATTTTGGTTTGGGCGGAATCCAGCTCCTGTCTAATCTCTGCAGTTCATATCCCAGGTGTAGACAATTGGGAAGCGGATTATCTCAGTCGCCAAACGTTGCATCCGGGCGAATGGTCTCTTCACCCAGAGGTATTTCTTCAGATCGTTCAAATGTGGGAACTTCCAGAAATAGATTTGATGGCATCCCATCTAAACAAGAAACTTCCCAGGTATCTGTCCAGATCCCGGGATCCTCAGGCGGAGGCAGTGGATGCATTATCACTTCCTTGGAAGTATCATCCTGCCTATATCTTTCCGCCTCTAGTTCTTCTTCCAAGAGTAATCTCCAAGATTCTGAAGGAATGCTCGTTTGTTCTGCTGGTAGCTCCGGCATGGCCTCACAGGTTTTGGTATGCGGATCTTGTCCGGATGGCCTCTTGCCAACCGTGGACTCTTCCGTTAAGACCAGACCTTCTGTCACAAGGTCCTTTTTTCCATCAGGATCTGAAATCCTTAAATTTAAAGGTATGGAGATTGAACGCTTGATTCTTCGTCAAAGAGGTTTCTCTGACGCTGTGATTAATACTATGTTACAGGCTCGTAAATCTGTATCTAGAGAGATATATTATAGAGTCTGGAAGACTTATATTTCTTGGTGTATTTCTCATCATTTTTCTTGGCATTCTTTTAGAATTCCGAGAATTTTACAGTTTCTTCAGGATGGTTTAGATAAAGGTTTGTCCGCAAGTTCCTTGAAAGGACAAATCTCTGCTCTTTCTGTTCTTTTTCACAGAAAGATTGCTATTCTTCCTGATATTCATTGTTTTGTACAAGCTTTGGTTCGTATAAAACCTGTCATTAAGTCAATTTCTCCTCCTTGGAGTTTGAATTTGGTTCTGGGGGCTCTTCAAGCTCCTCCGTTTGAACCTATGCATTCATTGGACATTAAATTACTTTCTTGGAAAGTTTTGTTCCTTTTGGCCATCTCTTCTGCCAGAAGAGTTTCTGAATTATCTGCTCTTTCTTGTGAGTCTCCTTTTCTGATTTTTCATCAGGATAAGGCGGTGTTGCGAACTTCTTTTGAATTTTTACCTAAAGTTGTGAATTCCAACAACATTAGTAGAGAAATTGTGGTTCCTTCATTATGTCCTAATCCTAAGAATTCTAAGGAGAAATCGCTGCATTCTTTGGATGTTGTTAGAGCTTTGAAATATTATGTTGAAGCTACTAAATCTTTCAGAAAGACTTCTAGTCTATTTGTTATCTTTTCCGGTTCTAGAAAAGGCCAGAAAGCTTCTGCCATTTCTTTGGCATCTTGGTTGAAATCTTTAATTCATCTTGCCTATGTTGAGTCAGGTAAAACTCCGCCTCAGAGAATTACAGCTCATTCTACTAGGTCAGTTTCTACTTCCTGGGCGTTTAGGAATGAAGCTTCGGTTGATCAGATTTGCAAAGCAGCAACTTGGTCCTCTTTGCATACTTTTACTAAATTCTACCATTTTGATGTATTTTCTTCTTCTGAAGCAGTTTTTGGTAGAAAAGTACTTCAGGCAGCGGTTTCAGTTTGAATCTTCTGCTTATGTTTTTCGTTAAACTTTATTTTGGGTGTGGATTATTTTCAGCAGGAATTGGCTGTCTTTATTTTATCCCTCCCTCTCTAGTGACTCTTGTGTGGAAAGATCCACATCTTGGGTAATCATTATCCCATACGTCACTAGCTCATGGACTCTTGCTAATTACATGAAAGAAAACATAATTTATGTAAGAACTTACCTGATAAATTCATTTCTTTCATATTAGCAAGAGTCCATGAGGCCCGCCCTTTTTTTGGGGTGGTTATGATTTTTTTTTGTATAAAGCACAATTATTCCAATTCCTTATTTTATATGCTTTCGCACTTTTTTCTTATCACCCCACTTCTTGGCTATTTGTTAAACTGAATTGTGGGTGTGGTGAGGGGTGTATTTATAGGCATTTTGAGGTTTGGGAAACTTTGCCCCTCCTGGTAGGAATGTATATCCCATACGTCACTAGCTCATGGACTCTTGCTAATATGAAAGAAATGAATTTATCAGGTAAGTTCTTACATAAATTATGTTTTTGCTCTCTCTCTCCCCTCTCTTTTGCTCTCTCTCTTCCCTCTCTTTTGCTCTCTCTCTCCCCCCTATTTTGCTCTCCCTCTCCCCCCTCTCTTTTGCTCACCCTCTCTCCCTCTCTTTTTATCTCCATCCCCTTTCTTGTGCTCTCCGATTCCTCCTCTCTTTTGCTCTCTTACTCCCCTATCTTTTGCTCTCTCTCTTCCCTCTTTTTCCTCTCTCTCCCTATCCTTTGCTCTCTCTTATGCTCTCTCTCCCCTCTCTTTTGCTCTCTCTTTTGCTCTCTCTCCCCCTGTCCTTTTTTTTTTTTTTTTTGTATTAGGGCACTCCCACCGATCGCACTCTGGCTCCATATGCCGCAGATGCATGAAGCTTCAGGAGCTTCAGCTCTCATGCTGAGTTGGCTGAGCGTGCATCCAACATTCCTTTGAGGATGCATGCGCAACTGCCGATTGTGACGGACGCGTTACAAATGCAATTATAGTTTATATATATATATATATATACTTTTAGGACATCTTACTGAGTATAAAATGTTTGAACAGGAGACAGTTTATCTTAAACTCTTATTATATAATATTTTATTATGACACTCAATGGCCTCTAGTTATGAAAGTCTGGCGGACCTCGCTGAATACAGCGAGCAATACGCTCGCCGTATTCATCATTGCACCAGCAGCTCACAAGAGCTGCTGGTGCAATGCTGCCCCCTGCAGACTCGCGGACAATAGGCCGCCAGCAGGGGGGTGTCAATCAACCCAATCGTACACAATTGGGTTGTATTGTTGCGATGTCTGTCCACCTGCTCAGAGCAGGCAGACAGGTTATGGAGCAGCGGTCTTTGTGACCGCTGCTTCATAACTGCTGTTTCTGGCGAGTCTGATGATTCGCCAGAAACACGGGGCATCAAGCTCCTTTCGGAGCTTGATACATATGCCCCAATGACTCCTAACATCATTTAGGTGTTGTCATGCTAACAGCCAATGTTGAATATGCCAGCTTTGTCTTATTCCCTATTAGATGTAATCACAGAAAGCCAGAAATATTAGTATCAGAAAATCTGTATTTTTGAACAATCTTGCTAGTTTGTGATATATTGGGTAAGAAGGATCTGCAATAACAATAGAAGAAGGAAAGCCTTTTTAATATAGATTCCAATATAGAGATTAGAAACTTTTTCACAACACGTTTTGCTGCCCCGTTAGGCCATTTTACAATTGCACTATTGCAGTTAAACTCAGCTACAAAGCAGCAATGCACCACTGAGACTTAGCTGAAGACATCAGGTGAGCCAATGAAAAATGTAATATGTGTGTTGCAACCAATAACCACATAGCATCCAGTAGTGCATTTCTGTTTATGAGACTTTCAACAAAGGATACCTAAAGAAAAATGTTAATGCTTTAATAGAAGTAAATTGAAACATTTCCTTAAACTACATGCATGGGCCTCTATGTATGAAGCAATCTACTTTCCTGCATTCGGCGGCCCAATACGCTTGCCTAATCTCGCCTACCATCGCCGCCCCCCGACCTGAATACATTCGCCAAAGTTATCAAAAAAGCTGTTAAGAAGCCGCGCACCAAGTACAGGGTGATGAGCAGCGGACTGTTAACTGACAGTCATCGATCTCGCTGCTCATTGGCTTCTTCGCAGCTTTTTTGACAGCCTGTCACTAAGCACCCACACTAAATTACACGGAGCCCCCCGCAACTAAATAAAGTTATTACCCCCTAAACCGCCGCTCCTGGACCCCGCCGCAACTATAATAAATGTATTAACCTCTAAACCGCCGCTCCCGCACCTCGCCGCCACCTACATTATACCTATTAACCCCTATCCTGACCCCCACTACACCACCACCACCTATACTCAAGTTATTAACCCCTATCCTGCGGATCCCCTGACCCGCGCCCGCAGCAACAAAATAAATTGTTTAAACCCCTAAACAGCCGCACCCGGAGCCCACCGCCACTTATATTAAAGTTATTAACCCCTATCCTGCCCCCCACTACACCCGCTGCAAACCTACATTAAACTCATTACCCCTAAACCACCGCTCCCCGGACGCCCGCCGCCACCTATATTAAACTTATTAACCACTAAACCTAAGTCTAACACTAACACTAACACCCCCCTAAACTTTAATATGATTTTAATAAATCTAAATAAAACTTACTATTATTAACTAAATTATTCCTATTTAAAATAAATACTTACCTATAAAATAAACCCTAATAAAGCTACAATATAACTAATAATTTATATTGTAGCTATTTTAGGATTTATTTTTATTTTACAGGAAACTTTGTATTTATTTTAACTAGGTACAATAGCTATTAAATAGTAATTAACTATTTAATAACTACCTAGCTAAAATAAGTACAACATTACCTGTAAAATAAATCCTAACCTAAGTTGCAATTAAACCTAACACTACAC
This sequence comes from Bombina bombina, assembly GCF_027579735.1. Classification (NCBI taxonomy): domain Eukaryota; kingdom Metazoa; phylum Chordata; class Amphibia; order Anura; family Bombinatoridae; genus Bombina; species Bombina bombina. Next base: position 842,430,365 of record NC_069500.1, read on the forward strand.
TATCATTAAATTTACCTAAAATTAAATTAAATTAAATAAACTAAACTATAGTACAAAAACAAACAAACACTAAATTATAGAAAATAAAAAAGGAATTACAAGGTTTAAACTAATTACACCTATCTAAGCCCCTAATAAAATAATAAAGCCCCCCCAAAATAAAAAAATGTCCTTAACCCTATTCTAAATTACAAAGTAACCAGCTCTTTTACCAGCCTTAAAAGGGCTTTTTGCGGGGCATTGCCCCAAAGTAATCAGCTCTTTTACCTGTAAAAAAAATACAACCCCCCCAACATTAAAACCCACCACCCTCATACCCCTACTCTAACCCACCCAAACCCCCCTTAAATAAACCTAACACTAACCCCCTGAAAGTCATTCTACCTTGAGTCGGTCTTCACCCAGCCAAGCCGAATTCTTCATCCAATCTGGGCGATGTGGTCCTCCATCCGGGGCAAAGTATTCATCCAAGCGGCAAAGAAGAGGTCCTCCATCCGGGCAAAGTCTTGATCCAAGCGGCAAAGAAGAGGTCCTCCATCCGGAGCGATGTCTTCCTCCAAGTGGCATCTTCTATCTTCTTTCTTCCTGGCTCCATCTTCAGACCTCCAACGCGGAACATCCACCTTCCCCGACGGACTAAACGACGAATACGGGTTCCTTAAGGACGTCATCCAAGATGGCGTTCCCTCGAATTCCGATGGCTGATAGGATTCTATCAGCCAATCGGAATGAAGGTAGGAAAAATCTGATTGGCTGATTCAATCCGACTGGCTAATATTGATATTATATACTAAATATTGATGTAATATTTTCTGTTGGGGTGCCCAAATTTATGTATCTGTCTAAATATCGTTTTTGATGCACATGCACATTTTTTGTTAATCCAATAAACCTAATTTCACTACTGAAATATTACTGTGTCCTTTAATTATTTGATAGATCAAAATGAAATTGCTAAACCAAACACCCAATTATTTATAAATGAAAAATCGTGGAAATCGTCAAGGGGTGCCTAAACATTTGCATACGACTAAATAATATATATATATGGCTTTTTTGTGGGGAACTCACCGGTACTGAGTACCAACAACTTTGCCATATATTATATTACAGGTAATATTTGTAATCACAATTAGTCACTCAAAAGAGCCCAGCAGCTCTGCAAACAATTCCAGCCACCGGGATTTATATAGTATAGCCTTACAGACTGGTAAAGCACTCCACCGTTTTTTTCACATAATATTGTTTAAATGTATAAATTGTTTTCGGGGCTCTTCCGCCGTCCTCAGATACAAAACAATAAGTGCAAAACAACTTACCCCTCTTAACCCTTTAAGGACACAGCTTTCAGTTTGCTCAATTGTTTTATGACGGAAAAATTCCGTCATATGTCCTTAAGAGGTTAAGTACAACCACATTCCCAGTGAAAACAGCGTTGCTCAGCTTGTGTGCAGAGCCGCAGTGTCCAGTTTGTGCTACTACGCAATGCGCGACTGGAAGTACGGGATGCCACAGTGGCCAACTGTAAAAAGCACCAAAAAAATAACAAAAAAAATATATATATATTACAATTAAGGACATACGGCAATCAAGTGCATAAGGAGCAGTATCTATCTAATGTTGCATATGCATACACCACACTATCATTAGGCATTAAGCATAACATCCATCTTAAAACATCTATAACTCAAAATAGTTTGACTTAAAGGGACATGAAACCCAATTTTTTTCTTTCATGATTTAGAAAGAAGCATGCAATTTTAAAAAAAACTTTCTAATTTACTTCTATTATCTAATTTGCTTCCTTCTCTAGATATTCTTTGCTGGAAAGCATATCTAGATAGGCTCAGGAGCTGCTGATTGGTGGCTGCACATAGATCCTCTCGTGTGATTGGCTAACCCATGGTGCATTGCTATTTTCTTTCAACAAAGGATATCTAAAGAATGAAGCAAATTAAATAATAGAAGTGAATTTGAATGTTGTTTAAAATTGTTATTCTCTATCTGAATATTGAAAGAAAAAATGTGGGTTTAATGTTCCTTTAAAAATTGGTGAAATACTCCTAATCTGCCAGTATTAAGCCTGTCAGTGACACGCTCTTATGGTCATTTCCGCCAGCTCCAGTGTAACCAACATACATATGGTCGAATGGTGTTCTTTCAGCTGCAGTACAAACAACCCTCAATTAATACTGACTGAATCCCTAATCTGTCTATACCAGCAGCCCAAGGTCACTACTGTCCAGGCTGGATACAAGCTCATACAGGACCTTATTGAGGCCGGTAAACCACTAAGTAACCCATCTAAACCTAACTACCTAATGAGTATCTCTATTAGGAATCTAGTCTACATCCCTTTGTAACTTACTTATATAGAAACATACTTAACTAACAGGCCAATGTTATTCAAAACTACATTCTTTGGTCATTCTACCATATGTTCTACTGGTACACTAGGCAGGCAATCCTAACTACTCTGGTGATAACCTAGATCACTTGTATGATTAGGTAGTGTCCATAATCAGAGTCCTTATATGAAACATTGTAAATCCAATTTGACATTGAGTCCCCTTCGGTGTTAGTGTTTCCAGACTGTGTATTCATTGCTTTCTCTCTGGATCCAGGATCTTCCCTCTATTACCCACCCTGGTCAGAGGGGGGTATATGATCAATAATAATGTAACTTAGGTCAGCCACCAGATGTTTTAATTTCAAAGAAGTGCCTAGCCACCGGTTTGGTCGGTATCCACCCTTAGTAATGCAGTTCTTATAGCAGACCGGTGGTTGGCCATTCCGGTGCGCAAGTCATCCTGGGTTTTTCCGATATAAATAAGCCACATGGGCAATGAAGCATGTAGACTATAAAGTTAGTGGTACATGTAATTCTGTGTTTAATTTCATACCTCTGTGTTCTCCAAGGATGCACAAAATACTTGCTCTTGGGATAAACATTTTTCCGTGGTACTGGGATAAATAACAGCCTTGTAACCTAAAATCCACTTCTCGTTTTTTTAACTTAAGCAATTGATTATACAGCTGCTCCGGTTGATCCCTCCTGGATCTGACTGTGACTGTCAGGATAGGTAAAGTCCAGAGTTAGACCCAAATGCTAGAATGAGGTTAATAACACCCTAGCACAGTGAGTATATACCAGGACCTGACCCTGCGACAGCTGTAGTGTAATATATACTCACAGTAATAGACTGGAAGATGACACAGCAGGGTCAGGAGAAGAAACTTCGTGTAGTAAGGGTTAACCAATAGAATAGTCAGGCAAGCAATATCCAGTAACGTGTAATCAGGCAGATAGGGGTTAACCAATAGAGTAGTCAGGTAAGCAGTGTCCAGCAACGTGTTATCAGGCAGGTAGGAGTTAACCAATAGAGTAGTCAGGTAAGCAGTGTCCAGCAACGTGTTATCAGGCAGGTTGGGGTTAACCAATAGAGTAGTCAGGTAAGCAGTGTCCAGCAACGTGATATCAGGCAGGTAGGGGTTAACCAATAGAGTAGTCAGGTAAGCAGTGTCCAGCAACGTGTTATCAGGCAGGTAGGGGTTAACCAATAGAGTAGTCAGGTAAGCAGTGTCCAGCAACGTGTTATCAGGCAGGTAGGGGTTAACCAATAGAGTAGTCCGGTAAGCAGTGTCCAGCAACGTGTTATCAGGCAGGTAGGGGTTAACCAATAGAGTAGTCAGGTAAGCAGTGTCCAGCAACGATATCAGGTAGGTAGGGTATTAGGGTTCAGAATAAACAGGCACAGATTCAGGATATCAAAGGAATAAATTTGTACTCACAAAAGCCCACGAGTAAAACAAACAGGCACCGATGAGAGGAGACGCCGGAATAAGAAGGCCTCCTGACGTCATCGGAAGGGCCGACAGGAACAGGGTTGCTAGGCAACCAATGAAAGCGCTACCGCGCTGAGGCAGAAGTAAAAAGAAGCGATCAGCAGCTGAGCGATCGCGACAGTGACTTTATCAAAGCGAATCCTCACTGCATCATCATCAGTGAAAACACTTCAGCCCCCTTGATTTCATTTAACACCTCTTCATTGTTGCCCAATATAGCTTCACTACTGACTTGAGACATAGTGCAGATAGTAATCCAATTGTAACTGAGTAATCCATATGTAACTGAGACTTTATGTTATACTAAGGGCACTTAACATAAGTTTTCACAATAGATGCTGTAGGCTAAATAATAGTATAAGTCACTCAGAAGAGCCCAGCACTCTGCAACAAATCCAGCCACCGGGGTGCAGTTTCAAACAAAAGTATAGACTTACAAACTGGAAAGCACTCAACCGTTTTTTTCACATAACATTGTTTAATGTAGAAACGTTTTCGAGGTCTCCCCCGTCCTCAGATACAAACAATAAGTGCAAACATCTTACCCCTCTTAAGTACACCGCATTCCCAGTGAAAACAGCTTTGCTCAGCTGTGTGCAGAGCCGCAGCATTCAATTTGCGCTACTGCGCATGCGCGACTGGAAGTACGGATGCCACAGTGGCCAACTGTAAAAAGCACAAAAAAAATAACAAAAAAATATATATATAATTACAATTAAGACATACGACAATCAAGCACATGAGCATAAGAAGCAGAATCTACTAATGTTGATATCTGTAAAAAGTCATTCAATTCAAATTTAAAATAGTTTTACTGCAGACAAAATCTGAGCAATTCCAATATTACTTCAGAGGGTGGACCAATGTACGGATAGTTCTCCAAATGCTTCTTAACTGCCTGAAGGCCACCAGCATGTGGTATAACAGTATAAAGACTGGTTACATCCAGAGTAACCAGGATGTCACCAGACTCCAGGTCAGTCCACCTGTGTAGTGTTTCAATAGTGATGTCGCGAATAGTTCGCCGGCGAATAGTTCCCGGCAAACATAGCATGTTTGTGTTCGCCGCGGCGGGAGAACATATGTGGTGTTCAATCCGCCCCCTATTCTTCATCATTGAGTAAATTTTGACCTTTTACCTCACAGTCAGAAGACACATTACAGCCAATCAGCAGCAGACACTCCCTCCCAGACCCTCCCACCTCCTGGACAGCATCCATTTTAGATTCATTTGGAAGCAGCATTCTTAGTGAGAGGAGGGACAGTGTAGCTGCTGCTGATTTAATAGGGAAATTGATAGCTAGGCTAGTGTATTCAGTGTCCACAACAGTCTTGAAGGACTCATCTGATCTCTGCTTTAAGGACAGCACCCCAAAAAGTCCTTTTTAGGGTTAGAACATCAGTCTGCTTTGTTTTTTTCCTGTGTAATCTAATTGCAGTTGCCTGCCTGCCAGCGTGTGTGTCAGGCTTACAGCGTATACTGTGCCCACTTGCCCAGTGCCACTACTCATATCTGGTGTAACAGTAGTGTAGATTTAAAAAAAAAAACACTTTTTGGACTGTGTTAAATAATAGCAGTCAGTTTCCTTCACACGTGTGCGTTTCAATGCCTGCCTGCCAGAACACAGTGTCACCCCAGTGCAACTCATATCTGGTGTAACAGTAGTGTAGATTTAAAAAAACAACAACACTTTTTTGACTGTGTTAAATAATAGCAGTCAGTTTCCTTCACACGTGTGCGTTTCAGGGCCTGCCAGGGCACAGTGTCACTCCAGTGCAACTCATATCTGGTGTAACAGTAGTGTAGATTTAAAAAAAAAAACACTTTTTTGACTGTGTTAAATAATAGCAGTCAGTTTCCTTCACACGTGTGCATTTCAGGGCCTGCCTGCCAGGGCACAGTGTCACCCCAGTGCAACTCATATCTGGTGTAACAGTAGTGTAGATTTAAAAAAAAAACAACACTTTTTGGACTGTGTTAAATAATAGCAGTCAGTTTCCTTCACACGTGTGCGTTTCAGGGCCTGCCTGCCAGGGCACAGTGTCACACCAGTGCAACTCATATCTGGTGTAACAGTAGTGTAGATTTAAAAAAAAAAAAAAACTTTTTTGACTGTGTTAAATAATAGCAGTCAGTTTCCTTCACACGTGTGCGTTTCAGGGCCTGCCTGCCTGCCAGGGCACAGTGTCACCCCAGAGCAACTCATATCTGGTGTAACAGTAGTGTAGATTTAAAAAAAAAAAAACACTTTTTTGACTGTGTTAAATAATAGCAGTCAGTTTCCTTCACACGTGTGCGTTTCAGGGCCTGCCTGCCAGGGCACAGTGTCACCCCAGTGCAACTCATATCTGGTGTAACAGTATTGTAGATTTTAAAAAAACAACACTTTTTGGACTGTGTTAAACAATAGCAGTCAGTTTCCTTCACACGTGTGCGTTTCAGGGCCTGCCTGCCAGGGCACAGTGTCACCCCAGTGCAACTCATATCTGGTGTAACAGTAGTGTAGATTTAAAAAAACAACACTTTTTTGACTGTGTTAAATAATAGCAGTCAGTTTCCTTCACACATGTGCGTTTCAGGGCCTGCCTGCCAGGGCACAGTGTCACCCCAGTGCAACTCATATTTGGTGTAACAGTAGTGTAGATTTTAAAAAAAAAAAAACACTTTTTTGACTGTGTTAAATAATAGCAGTCAGTTTCCTTCACACGTGTGCGTTTCAGTGCCTGCCTGCCAGGTCACAGTGTCACCGCAGTGCAACTCATATCTGGTGTAACAGTAGAGTAGATTTTAAAAAAAACGAACACTTTTTTGACTGTGTTAAATAATAGCAGTCAGTTTCCTTCACACGTGGGCGTTTCAGGGCCTGCCAGCCAGGGCACAGTTTCACCCCAGTGCAACTCATATCTGGTGTAACAGTAGTGTAGATTTAAAAAAAACAACACTTTTTTGACTGTGTTAAATAATAGCAGTCAGTTTCCTTCACACGTGTGCGTTTCAATGCCTGCCTGCCAGAACACAGTGTCACCCCAGTGCAACTCATATCTGGTGTAACAGTAGTGTAGATTTAAAAAAAAAAAACACTTTTTTGACTGTGTTAAATAATAGCAGTCAGTTTCCTTCACACGTGTGCGTTTCAGGGCCTGCCAGGGCACAGTGTCACTCCAGTGCAACTCATATCTGGTGTAACAGTAGTGTAGATTTAAAAAAAACAACACTTTTTTGACTGTGTTAAATAATAGCAGTCAGTTTCCTTCACACGTGTGCGTTTCAGGGCCTGCCTGCCAGGGCACAGTGTCACCCCAGTGCAACTCATATCTGGTGTAACAGTAGTGTAGATTTAAAAAAAAACAACACTTTTTGGACTGTGTTAAATAATAGCAGTCAGTTTCCTTCACACGTGTGCGTTTCAGGGCCTGCCTGCCAGGGCACAGTGTCACACCAGTGCAACTCATATCTGGTGTAACAGTAGTGTAGATTTAAAAAAAAAAAAAAACACTTTTTTGACTGTGTTAAATAATAGCAGTCAGTTTCCTTCACACGTGTGCGTTTCAGGGCCTGCCTGCCTGCCAGGGCACAGTGTCACCCCAGAGCAACTCATATCTGGTGTAACAGTAGTGTAGATTTAAAAAAAAAAAACACTTTTTTGACTGTGTTAAATAATAGCAGTCAGTTTCCTTCACACGTGTGCGTTTCAGGGCCTGCCTGCCAGGGCACAGTGTCACCCCAGTGCAACTCATATCTGGTGTAACAGTAGTGTAGATTTAAAAAAAAACAACAATTTTGGACTGTGTTAAATAATAGCAGTCAGCTTCCTTCACACGTGTGCGTTTCAGGGCCTGCCTGCCAGGGCACAGTGTCACCCCAGTGCAACTCATATCTGGTGTAACAGTAGTGTAGATTTAAAAAAAAAAAACACTTTTTTGACTGTCTTAAATAATAGCAGTCAGTTTCCTTCACACGTGTGCGTTTCAGGGCCTGCCTCACAGGGCACAGTGTCACCCCAGAGCAACTCATATCTGGTGTAACAGTAGTGTAGATTTAAAAAAAAAAAACACTTTTTTGACTGTGTTAAATAATAGCAGTCAGTTTCCTTCACACGTGTGCTTTTCAGGGCCTGCCTGCCAGGACACAGTGTCACCCCAGTGCAACTCATATCTGGTGTAACAGTATTGTAGATTTTAAAAAAACAACACTTTTTGGACTGTGTTAAACAATAGCAGTCAGTTTCCTTCACACGTGTGCGTTTCAGGGCCTGCCTGCCAGGGCACAGTGTCACCCCAGTGCAACTCATATCTGGTGTAACAGTAGTGTAGATTTAAAAAAACAACACTTTTTTGACTGTGTTAAATAATAGCAGTCAGTTTCCTTCACACATGTGCGTTTCAGGGCCTGCCTGCCAGGGCACAGTGTCACCCCAGTGCAACTCATATTTGGTGTAACAGTAGTGTAGATTTAAAAAAAAAAAAAACACTTTTTTGACTGTGTTAAATAATAGCAGTCAGTTTCCTTCACACGTGTGCGTTTCAGTGCCTGCCTGCCAGGTCACAGTGTCACCGCAGTGCAACTCATATCTGGTGTAACAGTAGAGTAGATTTTAAAAAAAACGAACACTTTTTTGACTGTGTTAAATAATAGCAGTCAGTTTCCTTCACACGTGGGCGTTTCAGGGCCTGCCAGCCAGGGCACAGTTTCACCCCAGTGCAACTCATATGTGGTGTAACAGTAGTGTAGATTTAAAAAAAATCAACACTTTTTGGACTGTGTTAAATAATAGCAGTCAGTTTCCTTCACACGTGTGCGTTTCAGGGCCTGCCTGCCAGGGCACAGTGTCACCCCAGTGCAACTCATATCTGGTGTAACAGTAGTGTAGATTTAAAAAAAAAAAAACACTTTTTTGACTGTGTTAAATAATAGCAGTCAGTTTCCTTCACACGTGTGCGTTTCAGGGCCTGCCTGCCAGGGCACAGTGTCACCCCAGTGCAACTCATATCTGGTGTAACAGTAGTGTAGATTTAAAAAAACAACACTTTTTTGACTGTGTTAAATAATAGCAGTCAGTTTCCTTCACACATGTGCGTTTCAGGGCCTGCCTGCCAGGGCACAGTGTCACCCCAGTGCAACTCATATTTGGTGTAACAGTAGTGTAGATTTAAAAAAAAAAAAAAACACTTTTTTGACTGTGTTAAATAATAGCAGTCAGTTTCCTTCACACGTGTGCGTTTCAGTGCCTGCCTGCCAGGTCACAGTGTCACCGCAGTGCAACTCATATCTGGTGTAACAGTAGAGTAGATTTTAAAAAAAACGAACACTTTTTTGACTGTGTTAAATAATAGCAGTCAGTTTCCTTCACACGTGGGCGTTTCAGGGCCTGCCAGCCAGGGCACAGTTTCACCCCAGTGCAACTCATATGTGGTGTAACAGTAGTGTAGATTTAAAAAAAATCAACACTTTTTGGACTGTGTTAAATAATAGCAGTCAGTTTCCTTCACACGTGTGCGTTTCAGGGCCTGCCTGCCAGGGCACAGTGTCACCCCAGTGCAACTCATATCTGGTGTAACAGTAGTGTAGATTTAAAAAAAAAAAACACTTTTTTGACTGTGTTAAATAATAGCAGTCAGTTTCCTTCACAGGTGTGCGTTTCAGGGCCTGCCTGCCAGGGCACAGTGTCACCCCAGTGCAACTCATATCTGGTGTAACAGTAGTGTAGATTTAAAAAAACAACAACACTTTTTTGACTGTGTTAAATAATAGCAGTCAGTTTCCTTCACACGTGTGCATTTCAGGGCCTGCCTGCCAGGGCACAGTGTCACCCCAGTGCAACTCATATCTGGTGTAACAGTTGTGTAGATTTAAAAAAAAACAACACTTTTTGGACTGTGTTAAATAATAGCAGTCAGTTTCCTTCACACGTGTGCGTTTCAGGGCCTGCCTGCCAGGGCACAGTGTCACCCCAGTGCAACTCATATCTGGTGTAACAGTAGTGTAGATTTAAAAAAACAACACTTTTTGGACTGTCTTAAATAATAGCAGTCAGTTTCCTTCACACGTGTGCGTTTCAGGGCCTGCCTCACAGGGCACAGTGTCACCCCAGAGCAACTCATATCTGGTGTAACAGTAGTGTAGATTTAAAAAAAAAAAACACTTTTTTGACTGTGTTAAATAATAGCAGTCAGTTTCCTTCACACGTGTGCTTTTCAGGGCCTGCCTGCCAGGACACAGTGTCACCCCAGTGCAACTCATATCTGGTGTAACAGTATTGTAGATTTTAAAAAAACAACACTTTTTGGACTGTGTTAAACAATAGCAGTCAGTTTCCTTCACACGTGTGCGTTTCAGGGCCTGCCTGCCAGGGCACAGTGTCACCCCAGTGCAACTCATATCTGGTGTAACAGTAGTGTAGATTTAAAAAACAACACTTTTTTGACTGTGTTAAATAATAGCAGTCAGTTTCCTTCACACATGTGCGTTTCAGGGCCTGCCTGCCAGGGCACAGTGTCACCCCAGTGCAACTCATATTTGGTGTAACAGTAGTGTAGATTTAAAAAAAAACAAAACACTTTTTTGACTGTGTTAAATAATAGCAGTCAGTTTCCTTCACACGTGTGCGTTTCAGTGCCTGCCTGCCAGGTCACAGTGTCACCGCAGTGCAACTCATATCTGGTGTAACAGTAGAGTAGATTTTAAAAAAAACGAACACTTTTTTGACTGTGTTAAATAATAGCAGTCAGTTTCCTTCACACGTGGGCGTTTCAGGGCCTGCCAGCCAGGGCACAGTTTCACCCCAGTGCAACTCATATGTGGTGTAACAGTAGTGTAGATTTAAAAAAAATCAACACTTTTTTGACTGTGTTAAATAATAGCAGTCAGTTTCCTTCACACGTGTGCGTTTCAGGGCCTGCCTGCCAGGGCACAGTGTCACCCCAGTGCAACTCATATCTGGTGTAACAGTAGTGTAGATTTAAAAAAACAACACTTTTTTGACTGTGTTAAATAATAGCAGTCAGTTTCCTTCACACATGTGCGTTTCAGGGCCTGCCTGCCAGGGCACAGTGTCACCCCAGTGCAACCCATATTTGGTGTAACAGTAGTGTAGATTTAAAAAAAAAAAAAACACTTTTTTGACTGTGTTAAATAATAGCAGTCAGTTTCCTTCACACGTGTGCGTTTCAGTGCCTGCCTGCCAGGTCACAGTGTCACCGCAGTGCAACTCATATCTGGTGTAACAGTAGAGTAGATTTTAAAAAAAACGAACACTTTTTTGACTGTGTTAAATAATAGCAGTCAGTTTCCTTCACACGTGGGCGTTTCAGGGCCTGCCAGCCAGGGCACAGTTTCACCCCAGTGCAACTCATATGTGGTGTAACAGTAGTGTAGATTTAAAAAAAATCAACACTTTTTGGACTGTGTTAAATAATAGCAGTCAGTTTCCTTCACACGTGTGCGTTTCAGGGCCTGCCTGCCAGGGCACAGTGTCACCCCAGTGCAACTCATATCTGGTGTAACAGTAGTGTAGATTTAAAAAAAAAAAACAATTTTTTGACTGTGTTAAATAATAGCAGTCAGTTTCCTTCACACGTGTGCGTTTCAGGGCCTGCCTGCCAGGGCACAGTGTCACCCCAGTGCAACTCATATCTGGTGTAACAGTAGTGTAGATTTAAAAAAACAACAACACTTTTTTGACTGTGTTAAATAATAGCAGTCAGTTTCCTTCACACGTGTGCATTTCAGGGCCTGCCTGCCAGGGCACAGTGTCACCCCAGTGCAACTCATATCTGGTGTAACAGTTGTGTAGATTTAAAAAAAAACAACACTTTTTTGACTGTGTTAAATAATAGCAGTCAGTTTCCTTCACACGTGTGCGTTTCAGGGCCTGCCTGCCAGGGCACAGTGTCACCCCAGTGCAGCTTATATCTAGTGTAACAGTAGTGTAGATTTAAAAAACAAACAAACACTTTTTTGACTGTGTTAAATAATAGCAGTCAGTTTCCTTCACACGTGTGCGTTTCAGGGCCTGCCTGCCAGGGCACAGTGTCACCCCAGTGCAACTCATATCTGGTGTAACAGTAGTGTAGATTTAAAAAAAAAAAACACTTTTTTGACTGTGTTAAATAATAGCAGTCAGTTTCCTTCACACGTGTGCGTTTCAGGGCCTGCCTGCCAGGGCACAGTGTCACCCCAGTGCAACTCATATCTGGTGTAACAGTAGTGTAGATTTAAAAAAACAACAACACTTTTTTGACTGTGTTAAATAATAGCAGTCAGTTTCCTTCACACGTGTGCGTTTCAGGGCCTGCCTGCCAGGGCACAGTGTCACCCCAGTGCAACTCATATCTGGTGTAACAGTAGTGTAGATTTAAAAAAACAACAACACTTTTTTGACTGTGTTAAATAATAGCAGTCAGTTTCCTTCACACGTGTGCATTTCAGGGCCTGCCTGCCAGGGCACAGTGTCACCCCAGTGCAACTCATATCTGGTGTAACAGTTGTGTAGATTTAAAAAAAAACAACACTTTTTGGACTGTGTTAAATAATAGCAGTCAGTTTCCTTCACACGTGTGCGTTTCAGGGCCTGCCTGCCAGGGCACAGTGTCACCCCAGTGCACCTTATATCTAGTGTAACAGTAGTGTAGATTTAAAAAAAAAAAAAAAAACTTTTTTGACTGTGTTAAATAATAGCAGTCAGTTTCCTTCACATGTGTGCATTTTAGGGCCTGACTGCAGGGCACAGTGTCACCCCAGTGCAACTCATATCTGGTGTAACAGTAGTGTAGATTTAAAAAAAAAAAAAAACACTTTTTTGACTGTGTTAAATAATAGCAGTCAGTTTCCTTCACACGTGTGTGTTTCAGTGCCTGCCTGCCAGGGCACAGTGTCACCCCAGTGCAACTCATATCTGGTGTAACAGTAGTGTAGATTTTAAAAAAAAAAACACTTTTTTGACTGTGTTAAATAATAGCAGTCAGTTTCCTTCACACGTGTGAGTTTCAGGGCCTGCCTGCCAGGGCACAGTTTCACCCCAGTGCAACTCATATCTGGTGTAACAGTAGTGTAGATTTAAAAAAAAACAACACTTTTTGGACTGTGTTAAATAATAGCAGTCAGTTTCCTTCACACGTGTGCATTTCAGTGCCTTCCTGCCAGGGCACAGTGTAACCCCAGTGCAACTCATATCTGGTGTAACAGTAGTGTAGATTTAAAAAAAAAAAACACTTTTTTGGCTGTGTTAAATAATAGCAGTCAGTTTCCTTCACACGTGTGCATTTCAGGGCCTGCCTGCCAGGGCACAGTGTCACCCCAGTGCAACTCATATCTGGTGTAACAGTAGTGTAGATTTAAAAAAAAAAAAACACTTTTTGGACTGTGTTAAATAATAGCAGTCAGTTTCCTTCACACGTGTGCGTTTCAGGGCCTGCCTGCCAGGGCACAGTGTCACCTCAGTGCAACTCATATCTGGTGTAACAGTAGTGTAGATTTAAAAAAGAAAAAAACACTTTTTTGACTGTGTTAAATAATAGCAGTCAGTTTCCTTCACACGTGTGCGTTTCAGTGCCTGCCTGCCAGGGCACAGTGTCACCCCAGTGCAACTCATATCTGGTGTAACAGTAGTGTAGATTTAAAAAAAACAACACTTTTTGGACTGTGTTAAATAATAGCAGTCAGTTTCCTTCACACGTGTGCGTTTCAGGGCCTGCCTGCCAGGGCACAGTGTCACCCCAGTGCAACTCATATCTGGTGTAACAGTAGTGTATATTTAAAAAAAAAACAACTTTTTTGACTGTGTTAAATAATAGCAGTCAGTTTCCTTCACACGTGTGCATTTCAGGGCCTGCCTGCCAGGGCACAGTGTCACCCCAGTGCAACTCATATCTGGTGTAACAGTAGTGTAGATTTAAAAAAAACAACACTTTTTTGACTGTGTTAAATAATAGCAGTCAATTTCCTTCACACGTGTGCGTTTCAGGGCCTGACTGCCAGGGCACAGTGTCATCCCAGTGCAACTCATATCTGGTGTAACAGTAGTGTAGATTTAAAAAAAAAAAACACTTTTTTGACTGTGTTAAATAATAGCAGTCAGTTTCCTTCACACGTGTGCGTTTCAGTGCCTGCCTGCAAGGGCACAGTGTCACCACAGTGCAACTCATATCTGGTGTAACAGTAGTGTAGATTTTTAAAAAAAAAACACTTTTTTGACTGTGTTAAATAATAGCAGTCAGTTTCCTTCACACGTGTGCTTTTCAGGGCCTGCCTGCCAGGACACAGTGTCACCCCAGTGCAACTCATATCTGGTGTAACAGTATTGTAGATTTTAAAAAAACAACACTTTTTGGACTGTGTTAAACAATAGCAGTCAGTTTCCTTCACACGTGTGCGTTTCAGGGCCTGCCTGCCAGGGCACAGTGTCACCCCAGTGCAACTCATATCTGGTGTAACAGTAGTGTAGATTTAAAAAAACAACACTTTTTTGACTGTGTTAAATAATAGCAGTCAGTTTCCTTCACACATGTGCGTTTCAGGGCCTGCCTGCCAGGGCACAGTGTCACCCCAGTGCAACTCATATTTTGTGTAACAGTAGTGTAGATTTAAAAAAAAAAAAAACACTTTTTTGACTGTGTTAAATAATAGCAGTCAGTTTCCTTCACACGTGTGCGTTTCAGTGCCTGCCTGCCAGGTCACAGTGTCACCGCAGTGCAACTCATATCTGGTGTAACAGTAGAGTAGATTTTAAAAAAAACGAACACTTTTTTGACTGTGTTAAATAATAGCAGTCAGTTTCCTTCACACGTGGGCGTTTCAGGGCCTGCCAGCCAGGGCACAGTTTCACCCCAGTGCAACTCATATGTGGTGTAACAGTAGTGTAGATTTAAAAAAAATCAACACTTTTTGGACTGTGTTAAATAATAGCAGTCAGTTTCCTTCACACGTGTGCGTTTCAGGGCCTGCCTGCCAGGGCACAGTGTCACCCCAGTGCAACTCATATCTGGTGTAACAGTAGTGTAGATTTAAAAAAAAACAACACTTTTTTGACTGTGTTAAATAATAGCAGTCAGTTTCCTTCACACGTGTGCGTTTCAGGGCCTGCCTGCCAGGGCACAGTGTCACCCCAGTGCAACTCATATCTGGTGTAACAGTAGTGTAGATTTAAAAAAACAACACTTTTTTGACTGTGTTAAATAATAGCAGTCAGTTTCCTTCACACATGTGCGTTTCAGGGCCTGCCTGCCAGGGCACAGTGTCACCCCAGTGCAACTCATATCTGGTGTAACAGTTGTGTAGATTTAAAAAAAAAAAAAACACTTTTTTGACTGTGTTAAATAATAGCAGTCAGTTTCCTTCACACGTGTGCGTTTCAGGGCCTGCCTGCCAGGGCACAGTGTCACCCCAGTGCAACTCATATCTGGTGTAACAGTAGTGTAGATTTAAAAAAAAAACAACACTTTTTTGACTGTGTTAAATAATAGCAGTCAGTTTCCTTCACACGTGTGCATTTCAGGGCCTGCCTGCCAGGGCACAGTGTCACCCCAGTGCAACTCATATCTGGTGTAACAGTTGTGTAGATTTAAAAAAAAACAACACTTTTTGGACTGTGTTAAATAATAGCAGTCAGTTTCCTTCACACGTGTGCGTTTCAGGGCCTGCCTGCCAGGGCACAGTGTCACCCCAGTGCAGCTTATATCTAGTGTAACAGTAGTGTAGATTTAAAAAACAAACAAACACTTTTTTGACTGTGTTAAATAATAGCAGTCAGTTTCCTTCACACGTGTGCGTTTCAGGGCCTGCCTGCCAGGGCACAGTGTCACCCCAGTGCAACTCATATCTGGTGTAACAGTAGTGTAGATTTAAAAAAAAAAACACTTTTTTGACTGTGTTAAATAATAGCAGTCAGTTTCCTTCACACGTGTGCGTTTCAGGGCCTGCCTGCCAGGGCACAGTGTCACCCCAGTGCAACTCATATCTGGTGTAACAGTAGTGTAGATTTAAAAAAACAACAACACTTTTTTGACTGTGTTAAATAATAGCAGTCAGTTTCCTTCACACGTGTGCATTTCAGGGCCTGCCTGCCAGGGCACAGTGTCACCCCAGTGCAACTCATATCTGGTGTAACAGTTGTGTAGATTTAAAAAAAAAACAACACTTTTTGGACTGTGTTAAATAATAGCAGTCAGTTTCCTTCACACGTGTGCGTTTCAGGGCCTGCCTGCCAGGGCACAGTGTCACCCCAGTGCAACTTATATCTAGTGTAACAGTAGTGTAGATTTAAAAAAAAAAAAAAAACTTTTTTGACTGTGTTAAATAATAGCAGTCAGTTTCCTTCACATGTGTGCATTTTAGGGCCTGACTGCAGGGCACAGTGTCACCCCAGTGCAACTCATATCTGGTGTAACAGTAGTGTAGATTTAAAAAAAAAAAAAAAAAACTTTTTTGACTGTGTTAAATAATAGCAGTCAGTTTCCTTCACACGTGTGTGTTTCAGTGCCTGCCTGCCAGGGCACAGTGTCACCCCAGTGCAACTCATATCTGGTGTAACAGTAGTGTAGATTTTAAAAAAAAAAACACTTTTTTGACTGTGTTAAATAATAGCAGTCAGTTTCCTTCACACGTGTGAGTTTCAGGGCCTGCCTGCCAGGGCACAGTTTCACCCCAGTGCAACTCATATCTGGTGTAACAGTAGTGTAGATTTAAAAAAAAACAACACTTTTTGGACTGTGTTAAATAATAGCAGTCAGTTTCCTTCACACGTGTGCATTTCAGTGCCTTCCTGCCAGGGCACAGTGTAACCCCAGTGCAACTCATATCTGGTGTAACAGTAGTGTAGATTTAAAAAAAAAAAACACTTTTTTGGCTGTGTTAAATAATAGCAGTCAGTTTCCTTCACACGTGTGCATTTCAGGGCCTGCCTGCCAGGGCACAGTGTCACCCCAGTGCAACTCATATCTGGTGTAACAGTAGTGTAGATTTAAAAAAAAAAAAACACTTTTTGGACTGTGTTAAATAATAGCAGTCAGTTTCCTTCACACGTGTGCGTTTCAGGGCCTGCCTGCCAGGGCACAGTGTCACCTCAGTGCAACTCATATCTGGTGTAACAGTAGTGTAGATTTAAAAAAGAAAAAAACACTTTTTTGACTGTGTTAAATAATAGCAGTCAGTTTCCTTCACACGTGTGCGTTTCAGGGCCTGCCTGCCAGGGCACAGTGTCACCCCAGTGCAACTCATATCTGGTGTAACAGTAGTGTATATTTAAAAAAAAAACAACTTTTTTGACTGTGTTAAATAATAGCAGTCAGTTTCCTTCACACGTGTGCATTTCAGGGCCTGCCTGCCAGGGCACAGTGTCACCCCAGTGCAACTCATATCTGGTGTAACAGTAGTGTAGATTTAAAAAAAACAACACTTTTTTGACTGTGTTAAATAATAGCAGTCAGTTTCCTTCACACGTGTGCGTTTCAGGGCCTGACTGCCAGGGCACAGTGTCATCCCAGTGCAACTCATATCTGGTGTAACAGTAGTGTAGATTTAAAAAAAAAAAACACTTTTTTGACTGTGTTAAATAATAGCAGTCAGTTTCCTTCACACGTGTGCGTTTCAGTGCCTGCCTGCAAGGGCACAGTGTCACCACAGTGCAACTCATATCTGGTGTAACAGTAGTGTAGATTTTTAAAAAAAAAAACACTTTTTTGACTGTGTTAAATAATAGCAGTCAATTTCCTTCACACGTGTGCGTTTCAGGGCCTGACTGCCAGGGCACAGTGTCATCCCAGTGCAACTCATATCTGGTGTAACAGTAGTGTAGATTTAAAAAAAAAAAACACTTTTTTGACTGTGTTAAATAATAGCAGTCAGTTTCCTTCACACGTGTGCGTTTCAGTGCCTGCCTGCAAGGGCACAGTGTCACCACAGTGCAACTCATATCTGGTGTAACAGTAGTGTAGATTTTTAAAAAAAAAACACTTTTTTGACTGTGTTAAATAATAGCAGTCAGTTTCCTTCACACGTGTGCGTTTCAGGGCCTGCCTGCCAGGGCACAGTGTCACCCCAGTGCAACTCATATCTGGTGTAACAGTAGTGTAGATTTAAAAAAAACAACACTTTTTTGACTGTGTTAAATAATAGCAGTTAGTTTCCTTCACACGTGTGTGTTTCAGTGCCTGCCTGCCAGGGCACAGTGTCACCCCAGTGCAACTCATATCTGGTGTAACAGTAGTGTAGATTTTAAAAAAAAAAAACACTTTTTTGACTGTGTTAAATAATAGCAGTCAGTTTCCTTCACACGTGTGAGTTTCAGGGCCTGCCTGCCAGGGCACAGTTTCACCCCAGTGCAACTCATATCTGGTGTAACAGTAGTGTAGATTTAAAAAAAAACAACACTTTTTGGACTGTGTTAAATAATAGCAGTCAGTTTCCTTCACACGTGTGCATTTCAGTGCCTTCCTGCCAGGGCACAGTGTAACCCCAGTGCAACTCATATCTGGTGTAACAGTAGTGTAGATTTAAAAAAAAAAAACACTTTTTTGACTGTGTTAAATAATAGCAGTCAGTTTCCTTCACACGTGTGCATTTCAGGGCCTGCCTGCCAGGGCACAGTGTCACCCCAGTGCAACTCATATCTGGTGTAACAGTAGTGTAGATTTAAAAAAAAAACAACACTTTTTGGACTGTGTTAAATAATAGCAGTCAGTTTCCTTCACACGTGTGCGTTTCAGGGCCTGCCTGCCAGGGCACAGTGTCACCTCAGTGCAACTCATATCTGGTGTAACAGTAGTGTAGATTTAAAAAAGAAAAAAACACTTTTTTGACTGTGTTAAATAATAGCAGTCAGTTTCCTTCACACGTGTGCGTTTCAGTGCCTGCCTGCCAGGGCACAGTGTCACCCCAGTGCAACTCATATCTGGTGTAACAGTAGTGTAGATTTAAAAAAAACAACACTTTTTGGACTGTGTTAAATAATAGCAGTCAGTTTCCTTCACACGTGTGCGTTTCAGGGCCTGCCTGCCAGGGCACAGTGTCACCCCAGTGCAACTCATATCTGGTGTAACAGTAGTGTATATTTAAAAAAAAAAACAACTTTTTTGACTGTGTTAAATAATAGCAGTCAGTTTCCTTCACACGTGTGCATTTCAGGGCCTGCCTGCCAGGGCACAGTGTCACCCCAGTGCAACTCATATCTGGTGTAACAGTAGTGTAGATTTAAAAAAAACAACACTTTTTGGACTGTGTTAAATAATAGCAGTCAATTTCCTTCACACGTGTGCGTTTCAGGGCCTGACTGCCAGGGCACAGTGTCATCCCAGTGCAACTCATATCTGGTGTAACAGTAGTGTAGATTTAAAAAAAAAACACTTTTTTGACTGTGTTAAATAATAGCAGTCAGTTTCCTTCACACGTGTGCGTTTCAGTGCCTGCCTGCAAGGGCACAGTGTCACCACAGTGCAACTCATATCTGGTGTAACAGTAGTGTAGATTTTTAAAAAAAAAACACTTTTTTGACTGTGTTAAATAATAGCAGTCAGTTTCCTTCACACGTGTGCGTTTCAGGGCCTGCCTGCCAGGGCACAGTTTCACCCCAGTGCAACTCATATCTGGTGTAACAGTAGTGTAGATTTAAAAAAAAACAACACTTTTTGGACTGTGTTAAATAATAGCAGTCAGTTTCCTTCACACGTGTGCGTTTCAGGGCCTGCCTGCCACGGCACAGTTTCACCCCAGTGCAACTCATATCTGGTGTAACAGTAGTGTAGATTTAAAAAAAAAAACACTTTTTGGACTGTGTTAAATAATAGCAGTCAGTTTCCTTCACACGTGTGCGTTTCAGGGCCTGCCTGCCAGTAATAGATTGAATAGACTGTAATAGATTGAATAGCAGTTAGTTGTCTGCAAGCGTGTGTGTCAGGCCTACAGCGTCTACTCTGCCAACTTCTGCCAGTGCACAGTGCTTCTCATATCTGTTGTCACAGTAGCTTGCACGCATAGTACTACCAATCAAAAAAAAATGACAGGGAGAGGCAGGCCACCCCGCAGGGGCCGTCGTGTTCGTGGTGCTGTGATTCTCTTTGGCCCTAGAATAATGCCCAGGGTTCAGAGGTCACGTACCCTGAACTCGAACATTTCTGAGGACATAGTTGACTGGCTAACACAGGACACCCAATCTTCTACAGCTTCCGCTCGGAACCTTGACGCACCATCCTCCTCCAGCTTAGCTTCGGGCACCTCTCAAGTTACCACTCGCCCGCCTGCCACTACCACCAACACTAGCACCACAGCCGCTTCACTTGATCTGTCAGAGGAGTTATTTACACATCAGTTGGAAGAAATGAATGATGCGCAACCATTATTGCCAGAGGATGTAGATAACAGGGATATGTCTCAGTCAGGCAGCATTACACACATGGACGAACGGTGTGATGATGATGATGTTGGGAGTTTGGTCTGTCACTGTGAAGCGGGCGTAACCCTTACACTACCTGATCGATATAACATCATACCTGATGTTTTAAAGCACGTTATTGCAAACAATTTAGGAATGTTAGGTGATTTATGCCCTTTATGGCTTAAAACCAGACTCTGCATCAACTATGTAATTTTCCATGGGAGTTTTGCCATGGATCCCCCTCCAGCATGCCACAGTCCAGGTGTTAGTCCCCTTGAAACAACTTTTCCATCACTATTGTGGCCAGAAAGAATCCCTGTGGGTTTTAAAATTCGCCTGCCCATTGAAGTCAATGGGGGTTAGCCCGGTTCGCCGGTTCGTGAACGTTTGGGGAAGTTCGCGTTCGCTGTTTGCGAACCCAAATTTTTAGGTTCGCGACATCACTATGTTTCAGCCAACTGTATTGAATCCAGAAGGAGCGAAGGGCAGTTGTTTATACTGCAGCAGAAAGAACACCATTCGACCATATGTATGTAGGTTAACACTGGAGCTGGCGAAATGACATAAGAGCGCGTCACTGACAGGCTTAATACTGGCAGATTAGACAGTTAGGAGTATTACACCGATTTTTGAGTCAACTATTTTGAGTTATAGGCGTTTTTAAGATGGATGTTATACTTATGCCTAATGTTAGTGTGATGTATGCACATGCAACATTAGTAGATACTGCCCCTTATGCTCTTGTGCTTGATTTCCGTATATCTTAATTATAATTATATATATATATATATATATATATATATATATATATTTGTTATTTTTTTGTGCTTTTTACAGTTGGCCACTGTGGCATCTGTACTTCCAGTCCCGCATGTGCAGTAGCACGAATTGGACGCCGCGGCTCTGCACACAGCTGAGCAAAGCTGCTTTCACTGGGAATGCAGTGTACTTAAGAGGTGTAAGTTGTTTGCACTTATTGTTTGTATCTGAGGACAGGGGAGACCCCGAAAACGTGTGTATATATATATATATATATATTTATATATATATATACATTCAGTTGTAATCAAAATTATTCAACCCCCATTGCAAATCAGGTTTATTGTCAAAATTTACATTATTTCAGCTGTTTGCAATGAACAAATCAAACAAAAGCAATTGAAATAGCTTAACAGAATGAATGCTTCAAGTGGTTTGCCCAAATTCAAAAGGAAAATAAAACTTTTAATGCAGTCTCACATTTATTTAACCCCCTTAATGGCAAGCATCTTTAGTACTTAGTAGAGCACCCTTTTGCTATTATGACCTGATGCAAACGAGATGCACAGCCAGACACCATCTTCTGGCAGTGTTCCTGAGGAATCTTAGCCCATTCCTCATGAGCAATGGCCTCCAGAACAGTAATATTCTTGGGTTTGTGTGCTGCAACTGCCTTCTTCAAATCCCACCAGAGATTTTCTATGGGGTTCAAGTCAGTTGACTGTAATGGCCATTGTAGAATATTCCTGGACTTCTTCTGCAATGAATCCTTGGTGAAATTTGAGGTATGCTTGGGATCATTGTCCTGTTGGAAGGTCCAATGATGCCCAAGCTTCAGCTTCCTCACAGATGGCATGACATTTTCTCCTAGGATTTCCTGATACTTCAATGAATCCATCTTTCCTTCCACACGCTGCAGGTTTCAAGTGCCAGAGGATGCAAAGCAGCCCCAGAGCATCACCGAGCTACCACCATGCTTAACTGTAGGCAGAGTGTTGTTCATTCTTCTTCCTCCAGAAAAAACGCTTATCCATCAGGCTACAAAGTTCCAGTTTTGTTTCATCGCTCCACAAAACAGAATCCCAGAACTTCTGTGGTTTATTTATATGTATATATGTGATTTTGGGTCAGCAGTGGTGTACATATTGGAGTGGATCTACTGTCTTCAGTGCTCCTTAGGGTAATGTAGAAAAGCTTGTTCCGTAGTGTGTCATGTAAAGAAAGAAAAGTGGAGCGCAAATAATTTAATACTATTGGTTTAATACATGCTCATAAAATATAAGAATAAAATGCTCAATATGGGGTAATGTACTAGCTCTATTAAGCGAAGACTTAATCAGCCCATACATTAAGTCTTTGCCGGGTGCTGAGAATGGGCTCTCTACACACTGTTCGCACTTCCCTCATAGGGATTGAGGTTTGAAAGTGTAAGTAGGAACCCTAAGGGGGTGGAAATTACGATTCTGTATTACTATTAGAACACCATACCGAGGAGACTTGAACAATTCTGGCTTTGGCATATTACAAAGTTTTGTTTTTAAACTTTATGACAATTGTATCTGATTTGTATATTCTACCTGGAAGTAAACTTGAATTGTAACATTTATACTGTGATAGCGCCACTCTTCAAACCGCTTTATATCCATTTTGTCTACTATTACATACATTATATATGGGAAATATTAGTACCAAATTGCTTAGAGGTTGGCTGCCACACAGGACCTAGTACATTAGCTGAGTTATATTATGCAGCGCCCTTTGGCTCCATTCCTTTTATATATATATTTATACATATATATATATATATATATATATATATATATATATATATATATATATATATATATATATATATATATATATAAATATATACAGGGAGTGCAGAATTATTAGGCAAGTTGTATTTTTGAGGATTAATTTTATTATTGAACAACAACCATGTTCTTAATGAACCCAAAAAACTCATTAATATCAAAGCTGAATAGTTTTGGAAGTATTTTTTAGTTTGTTTTTAGTTATAGCTATTTTAGGGGGATATCTGTGTGTGCAGGTGACTATTACTGTGCATAATTATTAGGCAACTTAACAAAAAACAAATATATACCCATTTCAATTATTTATTTTTACCAGTGAAACCAATATAACATCTCAACATTCACAAATATACATTTCTGACATTCAAAAACAAATCAGTGACCAATATAGCCACCTTTCTTTGCAAGGACACTCAAAAGCCTGCCATCCATGGATTCTGTCAGTGTTTTGATCTGTTCACCATCAACATTGCGTGCAGCAGCAACCACAGCCTCCCAGACACTGTTCAGAGAGGTGTACAGTTTTCCCTCCTTGTAAATCTCACATTTGATGATGGACCACAGGTTCTCAATGGGGTTCAGATCAGGTAAACAAGGAGGCCATGTCATTAGATTTTCTTCTTTTATACCCTTTCTTGCCAGCCACGCTGTGGAGTACTTGGACGCGTGTGATGGAGCATTGTCCTGCATGAAAATCATCTTTTTCTTGAAGGATGCAGACTTCTTCCTGTACCACTGCTTGAAGAAGATGTCTTCCAGAAACTGGCAGTAGGACTGGGAGTTGAGCTTGACTCCATCCTCAACCCGAAAAGGCCCCACAAGCTCATCTTTGATGATACCAGCCCAAACCAGTACTCCACCTCCACCTTGCTGGCGTCTGAGTTGGACTGGAGCTCTCTGCCCTTTACCAATCCAGCCACGGGCCCATCCATCTGGCCCATCAAGACTCACTCTCATTTCATCAGTCCATAAAACCTTAGAAAAATCAGTCTTGAGATATTTCTTGGCCCAGTCTTGACGTTTCAGCTTGTGTGTCTTGTTCAGTGGTGGTCGTCTTTCAGCCTTTCTTACCTTGGCCATGTCTCTGAGTATTGCACACCTTGTGCTTTTGGGCACTCCAGTGATGTTGCAGCTCTGAAATATGGCCAAACTGGTGGCAAGTGGCATCTTGGCAGCTGCACGCTTGACTTTTCTCAGTTCATGGGCAGTTATTTTGCGCCTTGGTTTTTCCACACGCTTCTTGCGACCCTGTTGACTATTTTGAATGAAACGCTTGATTGTTCGATGATCACGCTTCAGAAGCTTTGCAATTTTAAGAGTGCTGCATCCCTCTGCAAGATATCTCACTATTTTTGACTTTTCTGAGCCTGTCAAGTCCTTCTTTTGACCCATTTTGCCAAAGGAAAGGAAGTTGCCCAATACTTATGCACACCTGATATAGGGTGTTGATGTCATTAGACCACACCCCTTCTCATTACAGAGATGCACATCACCTAATATGCTTAATTGGTAGTAGGCTTTCGAGCCTATACAGCTTGGAGTAAGACAACATGCATAAAGAGGATGATGTGGTCAAAATACTCATTTGCCTAATAATTCTGCACTCCCTCTATATATAATATCTGTAAACATACAACTTTCATACATTTATTTAATTAATAACTATATATTTTAGGTTTAATGTATATATATATATATATATATATATATATATATATATATATATATATATATATATATATATATATATACAGTTGCAAGAAAAAGTATGTGAACTCTTTGGAATGATATGGATCTCTGCACAAATTGGTCATAAAATGTGATTTGATCATCATCTAAGTCACAACAATAGACAATCACAGTCTGCTTAAACTAATAACACACAAAGAATGAAATGTTGCCATGTTTTTATTGAACACACCATGTAAACATTCACAGTGCAGGTGGAAAAAGTATGTGAACACTTGGATTTAATAACTGGTTGAACCTCCTTTGGCAGCAATAACTTCGACCAAACGTTTCCTGTAGTTGCAGATCAGACGTGCACAACGGTCAGGAGTAGTTCTTGACCATTCCTCTATACAGAACTGTTTCAGTTCAGCAATATTCTTGGGATGTCTGGTGTGAATTGCATTCTTGAGGTCATGCCACAGCATCTTAATCGGGTTGAGGTCAGGACTCTGACTGGGCCACTTCAGAAGGCGTATTTTCTTCTGTTTAAGTCATTCTGTTGATTTACTTCTATGCTTTGGGTCATTGTCCTGTTGCAACACCCATCTTCTGTTGAGCTTCAGCTGGTAGACAGATGGCCTTAAGTTCTCCCGCAAAATGTCTTGATAAACTTGGGAATTCATTTTTCCTTCGATGATAGCAATCCGTCCAGGTCCTGATGCAGCAAAGCAGCCCCAAACCATGATGCCCCCACCACCATACTTCACAGTTGGGATGAGGTTTTGATGTTGGTGTGCTGTGCCTCTTTTTCGCCACACATAGTGTTGTGTGTTTCTTCCAAACAACTCAACTTTGGTTTCATCTGTCCACAGAATATTTTGCCAGTAATGCTGTGGAACATCCAGGTGCTCTTGTGCAAACTGTAAACGTGCAGCAATGTTTTGTTTGGACAGCAGTGGCTTCCTCTTTGATATCCTCCCATGAAATCTATTCTTGTTTAGTGTTTTACGTATTGTAGATTCGCTAACAGGGATGTTAGCATTTGCCAGTGACTTTTGTAAGTCTTTAGCTGACACTCCAGGATTCTTCTTCACCTCATTGAGCAGTCTGCGCTGTGCTCTTGCAGTCATCTTTACAGGACGGCCACTTCTAGGGAGAGTAGCAGCAGTGCTGAACTTTCTCCATTTATAGACAATTTGTCTTACCGTGGACTGATGAACAGCGAGGCTTTTGGAGATACTTTTATAACCCTTTCCAGCTTTATGCAAGTCAACAATTCTTAATCGTAGGTCTTCTGAGAGCTCTTTTGTGCGAGGCACCATTCACATCAGGCAATGCTTCTTGTGAAAAGCAAACCCATAACTGGTGTGTTTTATATGGCAGGGCAGCTGTAACCATCACCTCCAATCTCATCTCATTGATTGGACTCCAGTTGGCTGACATCTCACTCCAATTAGCTCTTGGAGATGTCATTAGTCTAGGGGTTCATATACTTTTTCCACCTGCACTGTGAATGTTTACATGGTGTGTTCAATAAAAAACATGGCAACATTTCATTCTTTGTGTGTTATTAGTTTAAGCAGACTGTGATTGTCTATTGATGTGACTTAGATGATGATCAGATCACATTTTATGACCAATTTGTGCAAAAATCCATATCATTCCAAAGGCTCCACATACTTTTTCTTGCAACTGTATATATACAGTATACACTTTTTTTTTGTTATACTTTTATTCTAGACACCAGGGGGCCAATTTAGCAATGGCCGAATGTAACTGTTTCCACGCGAACCAGAAACAGCTGATCTGCTGCTCCTTAACTCGTACGCCTCCACTGAGGCGGCGGATATCAATCCGCACAATCGCATGCGATTGGGTTGGTTGACACCCCCTGCTAGTCGACAATTGGCCGCAAATCTACAGGGGGCGGCATTGCACAAGCAGTTAACCAGAACTACTTGTGCAATGATAAATGCTTACAGCGTATACAGTCGGCATTTATTGATGTCCGCTCGCACTTTGTTAAATCGGCCCCAAGGTTTTAAGTTGTGCTAACTTTTTTTAGCTGGAGTGCAAAGTATCAGCTCTGCTAAACGTTCTCTGATAATTCTGTTCTACCATAGATTATAATACAAGATTTGCGCACACAGGCCCGGGATATTAATAGCGCACCCTGCACTATCAATAGAGATACACTTGTAATCATAATTTTTTATTTTATTTTCACGTCTATGTTGTTCTACAGAATATGAGGCTGAATAACAAATAAAAGTAAGATAATTAGGTTTCTGTTTTTTAATTGGTTCAAAAGGATAGCGAAAACAAATGCAAATTAAATATCTGCTTAAAAAATAGCGGTCTCTTGTTTATTTTAATTTTTGCTTTACCATTATTTTAGCTATAGGAAGAACAGCAACACTGATTATCATACCAGTTACATTTGCCTACATTTATTTATTTTCTGTCTTTAAATGGTGCAGCGTAAAATTTTCTGTCACCTTCCAGCTGTTTTCACATATGTGAATGTGACAGCACAGGAATACTCTGTGATGTTAATCCTGTGACTGTTTTCTTTATGCATTTGCTGACTCTAACCAACTATGAAGTGTTGAAATAAATCTAATTAAAGCTGATATGTAGCTGCCCTCACTGCTGTGGGCACCATACTCCCAATTCACAGCATGTCAGCCTTGGCTGTTACAATACCTCATATCTGAAGTCAATATTAGCTCCTCTCCAGTATTATTCTCTTCGGGTAGCCTAAAACAGGAAACATTTGTCTTTAAAAATATTATATTTGGATAGTCTCATGTATTTAATTTCATTAATGACTGAGTACTCAAACAATGCATATTCTCATTTAATTAATGAGATTTTACTTATTAATTCTGCCTTCCTGTTTTTTTTTTTTAACTGAAATGAACAATATTAGATTAAATGTGAAAGTTCCAGAAAATCAAAATGCTCAGGAGTATTTTATCTTGTGGACAGATTTCATTCTTTTTGTCATTAGGACTTAAATATTTCATTTTATATTTTCTTGATTGATAATATCATTTTCAGTTTTCATTTATTATTACTGCTGATCAAACCTTAAAATATTTTCAAGCAGAACTTGTTTCATTTCCTTGTTTTACCAGTTTTGAGAGTTTGGTTGGTATCTTAAACAAAAAATAAAACATTTTTATGTTGTGTTAGCGTCGTTTACCTAAAAAAAGAAAAGGCTAAAGTAAGGAATAATATAAAAATATATAATAAAATAATATATATATATATATATATATATATATATATATATATATATATATATATATATATATATATAGTATAAATAATATTTTCAACAAAGTTTTCGTACAAGTTATATTAGCAGAGGACTTAGAGAATTTGAGTACCCTGAATAAGTACAAGTAGCACTTTGCTATTTAAAAAAATTTTTTTTTTCAAAATTAGCGATAGTTACATTGTAACACTATCTGTCAGGAATCATTTAAAAACCCTTCACATGTCTATATTTTTTTAGTATTGATCTAGGCCCATTTTGGTATATTTCATGCCACCATTTCCCCGCCAAATGCGATCAAATAAAATAAATCTTTAACTTTTTCACAAACTTTAGGTTTCCCACTGAAATAATTTACAAACAGCTTGTGCAATGATGGCACAAATGGTTGTAAATGCTTCTCTGGGATCCCCTTTGTTCAGAAATAGCAGACATTTATGACTTTGGAATTACTTTTTGGTAATTAAAAGGCCACTAAATGCCACTTCGGACCACACTTAGGCCTAGATTTGGAGTTCGGCGGTAGCCGTCAAAACCAGCGTTAGAGGCTCCTAACGCTGGTTTTGGCCGCCCGCTGGTATTTGGAGTCAGTGATTAAAGGGTCTAACGCTCACTTTTCAGCCGCGACTTTTCCATACCGCAGATCCCCCTACGCCATTTGCGTAGCCTATCTTTTCAATGGGATCTTTCTAACGCTGGTATTTAGAGTCGTTTCTGAAGTGAGCGTTAGAGCTCTAACGACAAGATTCCAGCCGCCTGAAAATAGCAGGAGTTAAGAGCTTTCTGGCTAACGCCGGTTCATAAAGCTCTTAACTACTGTACCCTAAAGTACACTAACACCCATCAACTACCTATGTACCCCTAAACCGAGGTCCCCCCACACCGCCGCCACTCGATTAAAAATTTTAACCCCTAATCTGCCGACCGCCACCTACGTTATACTTATGTACCCCTAATCTGCTGCCCCTAACCCCGCCGACCCCTGTATTACATTTATTAACCCCTAACCTGCCCCCCACAACGTCGCCGCCAGCTACTTAAAATAATTAACCCCTAATCTTCCGACCGCAAATCGCCGCCACCTACGTTATCCCTATGTACCCCTAATCTGCTGCCCTAACATCGCCGACCCCTATATTATATTTATTAACCCCTAATCTGCCCCCCTCAACGTCGCCGACACCTGCCTACACTTATTAACCCCTAATCTGCCGAGCGGACCTGAGCGCTACTATAATAAAGTTATGAACCCCTAATCCGCCTCACTAACCCTATCATAAATAGTATTAACCCCTAATCTGCCCTCCCTAACATCGCCGACACCTACCTTCAATTATTAACCCCTAATCTGCCGACCGGAGCTCACCGCTATTCTAATAAATTGATTAACCCCTAAAGCTAAGTCTAACCCTAACACTAACACCCCCCTAAGTTAAATATAATTTTTATCTAACGAAATAAATTAACTCTTATTAAATAAATGATTCCTATTTAAAGCTAAATACTTACCTGTAAAATAAATCCTAATATAGCTACAATATAAATTATAATTATATTATAGCTATTTTAGGATTAATATTTATTTTACAGGCAACTTGGTAATTATTTTAACCAGGTACAATAGCTATTAAATAGTTAAGAACTATTTAATAGTTACCTAGTTAAAATAATAACAAATTTACCTGTAAAATAAATCCTAACCTAAGATATAATTAAACCTAACACTACCCTATCAATAAAATAATTAAATAAACTACCTACAATTACCTACAATTAACCTAACACTACACTATCAATAAATTAATTAAACACAATTGCTACAAATAAATACAATTAAATAAACTAGCTAAAGTACAAAAAATAAAAAAGAACTAAGTTACAGAAAATAAAAAAATATTTACAAACATAAGAAAAATATTACAACAATTTTAAACTAATTACACCTACTCTAAGCCCCCTAATAAAATATCAAAGCCCCCCAAAATAAAAAATTCCCTACCCTATTCTAAATTAAAAAAGTTACAAGCTCTTTTACCTTACCAGCCCTGAACAGGGCCCTTTGCGGGGCATGCCCCAAGAATTTCAGCTCTTTTGCCTGTAAAAGAATAAATACAATACCCCCCCCCAACATTACAACCCACCACCCACATACCCCTAATCTAACCCAAACCCCCCTTAAATAAACCTAACACTAAGCCCCTGAAGATCTTCCTACCTTGTCTTCACCATCCAGGTTCACCGATCCGTCCTGAAGAGCTCCTCCGATGTCCTGATCCAAGCCCAAGCGGGGGCTGAAGAGGTCCATGATCCGGTCAAAGTCTTCATCCAAGCGGGGCAGAAGAGGATCTTCCATCCGATTGAAGTCATCATCCAGGCGGCATCTTCTATGGTCTTCCATCCGGAGCGAAGCGGCAGGATCCAGAAGACCTCCAGCGCGGAACATCCATCCGGACCGACGACTGAACGACGAATGACTGTTCCTTTAAGGGACGTCATCCAAGATGGCGTCCCTCGAATTCCGATTGGCTGATAGGATTCTATCAGCCAATCGGAATTAAGGTAGGAATTTTCTGATTGGCTGATGGAATCAGCCAATCAGAATCAAGTTCAATCCGATTGGCTGATCCAATCAGCCAATCAGATTGAGCTCGCATTCTATTGGCTGATCGGAACAGCCAATAGAATGCGAGCACAATCTGATTGGCTGATTGGATCAGCCAATCGGATTGAACTTGATTCTGATTGGCTGATTCCATCAGCCAATCAGAAAATTCCTACCTTAATTCCGATTGGCTGATAGAATCCTATCAGCCAATCGGAATTCGAGGGACGCCATCTTGGATGACGTCCCTTAAAGGAACAGTCATTCGTCGTTCAGTCGTCGGTCCGGATGGATGTTCCGCGCTGGAGGTCTTCTGGATCCTGCCGCTTCGCTCCGGATGGAAGACCATAGAAGATGCCGCCTGGATGATGACTTCAATCGGATGGAAGATCCTCTTCTGCCCCGCTTGGATGAAGACTTTGACCGGATCATGGACCTCTTCAGCCCCCGCTTGGGCTTGGATCAGGACATCGGAGGAGCTCTTCAGGACGGATCGGTGAACCTGGATGGTGAAGACAAGGTAGGAAGATCTTCAGGGGCTTAGTGTTAGGTTTATTTAAGGGGGGTTTGGGTTAGATTAGGGGTATGTGGGTGGTGGGTTGTAATGTTGGGGGGGGGGGGTATTGTATTTATTCTTTTACAGGCAAAAGAGCTGAAATTCTTGGGGCATGCCCCGCAAAGGGCCCTGTTCAGGGCTGGTAAGGTAAAAGAGCTTGTAACTTTTTTAATTTAGAATAGGGTAGGGAATTTTTTATTTTGGGGGGCTTTGTTATTTTATTAGGGGGCTTAGAGTAGGTGTAATTAGTTTAAAATTGTTGTAATATTTTTCTTATGTTTGTAAATATTTTTTTATTTTCTGTAACTTAGTTCTTTTTTATTTTTTTGTACTTTAGCTAGTTTATTTAATTGTATTTATTTGTAGGAATTGTGTTTAATTAATTTATTGATAGTGTAGTGTTAGGTTAATTGTAGGTAATTGTAGGTAGTTTATTTAATTATTTTATTGATAGGGTAGTGTTAGATTTAATTGTATCTTAGGTTAGGATTTATTTTACAGGTAAATTTGTTATTATTTTAACTAGGTAACTATTAAATAGTTCTTAACTATTTAATAGCTATTGTACCTGGTTAAAATAATTACCAAGTTGCCTGTAAAATAAATATTAATCCTAAAATAGCTATAATATAATTATAATTTATATTGTAGCTATATTAGGATTTATTTTACAGGTAAGTATTTAGCTTTAAATAGGAATCATTTATTTAATACGAGTTAATTTATTTCGTTAGATAAAAATTATATTTAACTTAGGGGGGTGTTAGTGTTAGGGTTAGACTTAGCTTTAGGGGTTAATCAATTTATTAGAATAGCGGTGAGCTCCGGTCGGCAGATTAGGGGTTAATAAGTGTAGGCAGGTGTCGGCGACGTTGAGGGGGGCAGATTAGGGGTTAATAAATATAATATAGGGGTCGGCGGGGTTAGGGCAGCAGATTAGGGGTACATAGGGATAACGTAGGTGGCGGCGGTTTACGGAGCGGCAGATTAGGGGTTAAAAAAAATATGCAGGGGTCATCGATAGCGAGGGCGGCAGATTAGGGGTTAATAAGTGTAAGGTTAGGGGTGTTTAGACTCGGGGTACATGTTAGAGTGTTAGGTGCAGACGTAGGAAGTGTTTCCCCATAGGAAACAATGGGGCTGCGTTAGGAGCTGAACGCTGCTTTTTTGCAGGTGTTAGGTTTTTTTTCAGCTCAAACAGCCCCATTGTTTCCTATGGGAGAATCGTGCACGAGCACGTTTTTGAGGCCGGCCGCGTCCGTAAGCAACTCTGGTATCGAGAGTTGCATTTGCGGTAAAAATGCTCTACGCTCCTTTTTTGGAGCCTAACGCAGCATTTGTTTGAACTCTCGATACCAGAGTTAAATTTATGGTGCGGCCAGAAAAAAGCCCGCGGAGCGTTAACAGCCCTTTTACCGCCGAACTCCAAATCTAGGCCTTATTATGTCTAGCAGTGAAAGGGTTAATTAAGGAGTTTGAAGGGTTAATTTTAGCTTTAGGGTAGTAGACAACCCAAAATATTGATCTAGGCCCATTTTGTTATATTTCTTGCCACCATTTCACTGCCAAATGCGATCAAATAAAAAAAATGTTAACTTTTTCACTAACTTTAGGTTTCTCACTGCTTGTGTAATCATGGCACAAATGGTTGTAAATGCTTCTCTGGGATCCCCTTTGTTCAGAAATAGCAGACATATATGGCTTTGGCTTTGCTTTTTGGTAATTAGAAGGCCGCTAAATGCCGCTGCGCACCACACTTGAATTATGCCCAGCAGTGAAGGGGTTAATTAGGTAGCTTGTAGGGTTAATTGTAGCTTCAGTATAGAGATCAGCCTCCCACCTGACACATCCCAACCCTGATCCCTCCCCGACCTCTCTCAGCACTCTTCGCTACCCCACCTCACAATTGTCACCGCCATCTTAAGTACTGTCAGAAAGTCTGCCAGTACTAAAATAAAAGGCTTTTTTTATATATATATTTTTTTATACATATATACACAGTTTTTTATACAGTTTTGGATCCCCCCTTAGCTCTCAACCTCCCTGAACCCCCCCAAACAGCTCAATAACCCTCCCCCTCTACCTATTTGCTACCATCTTGGGTACTGGCAGCTGTCTGTTAGTACCGAGTTTGGTCAAAATTTAGCTTTTTTCCTAAATATAACCCATTTTTCTGTAGTGCCCCCCCTCAATACCCTACCCCCTCCCAGATCCCTTTCCCAATACTTAATTTATTATTGCCTTCCTCCCTCTCCCTCCTTCCCTTACAGAGACCTCAGCAGTTACAACACTTAATAGCGCGCATGCGCTTCCTCTTGCGAGCACGCACCCCCTCAAACACATGCACAACCTTTGCGCGCACTGCCAGAACTGCTAGCCAGATCTGATCCAGCAATGGGCCACCCACCTGCCTCCCTGCTATAGTTTGCCCTCTCTGCATCGGTTTGCTTAAAAAGGGTATTGCAGTGAGGCCTCAATATTGAGGCATCACTGCAATACACTGATATCGGCTGGAAGCGATCACAATCGCTTCCAGCATTTGAAAACACTGAGGAAATGCAGGGTTAGTCCTTGGTCACTAACTAGCAGTTATTGTAGGACGTACCCTACACGTCCTTGGTCGTTAATGGGTTAATGAGTCCCATAAAAGCAAAATCAACTGAAAGTGCTGAAAAACTTCATCACTCATTCATGTGTCTAGTAATTTTTGGCATTTACATGCTGCTTTTAATGGAAGATCTATAGTAAACAAGGGTGCTTACCATTTTAACTTTAGAGAGAAGAGACATTCTGTGACACAGGCAAAATGTGTCTTCCAGGGAAATGTGCCTGAGTAGGATTTAGTTCCAAAGACAGTGTTCAAGATGGCTGTAGAATTTGTGGGACTGAATAAAAGATATAGGCCTAGATTACAAGTGGAGCACTAATTTATCGCGCGTTTGTGGGTGCACGATAAATAACCAGCCACTAGGAATTTTTGGGGGCTAAAGTTGGCGGCTTTTTATAAGAAAAAGTCAGTCTTCATCTTCTGCACACAGATTACGGTAGCTCCCCCACCAACCTCTTTCTCGGTAAGGCTTGGTATCAGAGCAATAAAATTGTAGAACTCATTACCTAAGGAGGTCATAAATGCCAGTACCTTAGATAAATTTTAAAAATGGTTTAGATACATTTCTTGGGAGAAACAGAATTCAGGGATATGATTGCTTGTGTTAAATGGGTCACCTTTTAAATGGGATTAATTTAAGATCAACTGGAGCGTTTTTGTAAATATATTAAGATTTTTATAGGTTGAACTCGATGGACTTCTGTCTGTTTTCCACCTCATCTACTATGTTACTATGTGCTATAATTAAACACTGTGCACAATAGAAGCTACTCACCCAGAGTAGTCTGATCTCTCCTTCCAGATCTGAAAATGAGTGAACCTGTCCTTAGGTGTCACTCTTCCCAACAAAAATGTTGCTTCTATTTTTAAAACTGTCTCTCTGCTGTCTGTGCATCAAAAACCTTTTTCTGGAGTTCCCTAGTCGCACAGCAGCCACCTACAAACACCTAGCATCTCCTATCTTACCTCTCTATTAGGGTACGTTTTCCCGTTATCTTCTGGGCCTGGCTACTATAAGCATATTCCAGCTTTGACTGTCCTTATCTGTCTCTGCCTTCTTTTATCATAGCCTCTTAATGCTTTTGTCACCAATAAGCTCTGTATGTGAGCGAATGAGCAGCCTTCCATCAGACATATTTAAAGGGATATGAAACCCAACATTTTACTTTCATGATTCAGATAGAGCATGCAGTTTTAAGAAAAATTCTAATTAACATCTATTATCCAATTTTCTTCATTCTCTAAGTATCTTTAGTTGAAAAGCAGGGACAGAAGCTCAGCTGCCTGCTGATGTCTGGAGCACGATATGGCATCAGTTTTGCTAGAATGTTACCATTTACAAGAGCACTAGATGGCAGCATTTCCTGCCACGTAGTGCACCAGATGCCTACCTAGGTATCTCTTCAACAAAGAATATCATGGGAACAAAACAAATTTGATAATAGAAGTAAATTTGAAACTTTTTTTGAAATTGTATGCTCTGTCTGAATTACAAAATAATTTTTGGGGGTTTCACATCTTTTTAATGGAAGAGATGCATATATAAATATGTTGAAGGGTGAATAAATTGAGGTTCTGTAACTCTCAACCAAAGTTTAGCTGCTACTAGCTAGCATGAAATTAATAAATCTCTTGTGTGTGCAATGGTCACTCACAGCATTATTATTATACTTTATTTATGAAGCGCCAACATATTCTGCAGCCCTGTCCATGGGTACAATTCATTTAAATAAAACAATGATTTAAAACTTGTAAGAGACAGGACAAAATGTACAAACACATATAGGAGGAATTGAGGGCCCTGGGAACTTACAATCTAGAAGTGTAGGAGGTTGAGAAACAGGAGGTGAGGACTACAAGATTGAGAAAGATGATAATGCAGAGTTATATGAGGGAAACGTTAGGTAAGTGAAATTAATTTATTACTGAGTGGGGTGGTAAGCTTCTCTGAACAGAAAAGTCTTCAGGGAACATTTAAAAGAAGAAAGATTAGGACAAAGCCTGACAGCACGAGGGAGAGAGTTCCAGAGGGTAGGTGTTGCATGACAGAAGTCCTGCAGTCTAGCATTGGGAAGGGGTGATAGTTGAAGATGCAAGGAGCAGGTCATTGTTGGATCTTAGTGGGCGGGCTGAAGTATACTTGTTTATTAGAGAGGATAGCTAGTGGGGAGTGGCGTTGGTGAGAACTTTGTATGTAAGGGTGAGAATTTTTAATTTAATTCTGCTGTGAATGGGGAGCCAATGATGGGACTCGCAGAGAGGTGCAGCAGAAACAGAGCGACGGGAAAGGGGGATCAGCCTGACAGAGGCATTTAGGATGGATTGAAGGGGGGAGAGGCAGGAAAGATGAAGGCCAGTAAGTAGGTTATTGCAGTAGTCAAGTCGGGAGATAACAAGGGAGTGAATTATTTGCTTTGTGGTGTTAGCGCTCAGAAACGGTTGAATCTTGGAAATATTTTGCTTAGATGGTTGTGGCAGGATGTAGAAAACGATTGGATATGGGGGACGAAGGATATATTTGAGTCAAGTGTAACTCCGAGGCAGCGGACTTAGGGCGATGGGGAAATGGTGATGCCGTCAACAGGGATAGAGAAGTCACAAGTCGGTGTTGAGCTTGAGGGGGAATATGAAGGAGCTCAGTCTTGGACATGTTAATCTTTAGGTGGTGAGAGGCCATCCAGGAAGAAATACCAGATGCAGTCGCTGACATGAGGAAGGACAGAGGGAGAGAGAGCAGGGGTGGAGAGCATAGTTGCCAACATCTGAAATTTCTTTCCAGGGACACTTTGCAGCTATCAATTACCTGCATGAAAATGTTTACCACACCCCCTGCCCTATAGTCCCACCCACTTTGCCAAACCCACATAATTAGTATTATTTTGCTTCGCATATTTATTATGGTGAAAAAAAGATCTATAAAACAATTAAAAGGGACATGAAACCCAAAACAATTATTTCACGATTCAGATAGAGAATACAATTTTAAACAACTTTCTAATTTTCTTCTATTGTCTAATCTGTTTCATTTTCTTGGTATCATGTGTTGAAGGAGCAGCAATGCACGAATGGTTTCTAACTGAACACATGGGTGAGCCAATCACAATCAATATATATATGCAGCCACCAATCAACAGCTAGAACCTAGGTTCACTGCTGCCCCTGAGCTTGCCTAGATAAACCTTTCAGTAAAGGATAGCAAGAGAAGGAAGCAAATTAAATAATAGAAGTAAATTGGAAAGTTGTTTAAAATTGTATTCTCTACCTGAATCATAAAATTATTTTTTTGGGTTTCATGTCCCTTTAAAAGGTTTACATGCCCTTATTTTTCACTCCTGTGCAGGTTATGCAGAATCAAAATGGGTAATTCAAATAAAAGTCACATTCTGTGGCTTTGTATTAATAAAGAAATTAGCAGTCTGACTTTAACATATATATATATACTGTATATATATATATATATATATATATATATATATATATATATATATATATATATATATATATATTTAGCTGCCACATACCCTAAAGTAAAACAAAACCCCTGGCACAAACCCTCTCAACCTAAACTGATCACTGTTTTGAAAACACCTGCGGACCCCCAGTGAGAACCTCATACCTAAGCAAAGCCCTAATCTAAGGCCCAAAGTCTCACTCCTACCATAAGAAACCACAAACTCCCCTGTTATGCATAAATTACTGAAAAAATACTATTAAAATATTTACTTAAAAAATGATAATTGTTAAAAAACGTACATTTAAAACAAAGCCTCCCTAAAAAAATGTATTTAATGCTTGAAGTCTTCTGCTCAGTGTCTACATGTCTATGTATTTACATATAAATTAATGTGACAGTGACAGAGTGGTGGTTAGGGAGAAAAAAAGCACCCATCTGAGAGGCTAGTACAAACTGTCTGACCAGTTGTGCTCAGATAAGCAGTTGTGCTCAGATAAGATCTCCATCAGAAATGTGTGGCTGTCACAACATGATGATGCTAAGTGTCTAGACTCTACTATAACAAGAGCAGAAAAGTACCAACCACCTGGCTCTACTTGCTAATATGGCTGT
Organism: Bombina bombina; assembly: GCF_027579735.1. Taxonomy (NCBI): domain Eukaryota; kingdom Metazoa; phylum Chordata; class Amphibia; order Anura; family Bombinatoridae; genus Bombina; species Bombina bombina. The sequence continues at coordinate 842,467,934 of NC_069500.1, forward strand.
GTCTCTTCTGTGGGCAAAGTTAGTGAAGTTGCCTTCTTGTGCACTGCCAGATCTCCTGAGGGACACATAGAGTCCGGTTCGTTGACCACTCACCTCCACACTCACTGACACTGGCACTTCTCCCCAACAGGACACCGCAGCGACACACAGGGACTAGCAGGGAGGAGCTGAGAGTGACGTGAGTTTCAGTGAGTCAGACACCCACGCGCAGAACGGCAGCACTGCGCGGTAAAAGAAGATAAAGAAAAACCTTTAGCGGAATCCCTGCTATGGTCTGGCTTGCCTGGTGCCCTCATTTTTGCTGGGTCCCAAATTCCGGGACTGTCCAGGCAAAAACGGCATAGTTGGCAACTATGGTGGAGAGGTAGATCTGGGTGACATCAGCATAAAGGTGATATTTGAAGCCATAACTGTTGATAAGTTTACCCAGCAAAAAAGTATAGATGGAGAAGTGTAGAGGACCCAGAACAGATCCTTGAGGTACTCCAACAGACAGAGGCATTGGAGAGGAGGAGTCATTGGTAAATGAAACAGAAAAAGACCTGTGAGAGAGATAGGAGTAAATCCGGGAAAGAGCAGTGTCACAGAGCCCCAAAGAGCTAAGGGTCTGTAGGAGGAGGAGGTGTATATAAGCAGCAATACCTTTTACAAGAAGTATTATGCTATTGGAAGAATATTGAAAAAAAAATTATATTTAAAACTAAAATACACTTGTGCACATTTCACATTTTTAAAGGGACATAATACTCATATGCTAAATCACTTGAAACTGATGCAGTATAACTGTAAAAAGCTGACAGGAAAATATCACCTGAGCATCTCTATGTAAAAAAGGAAGATATTTTACCTCACAATCTCCTCAGCTCAGCAGAGTAAGTTCTGTGTAAAAAGTTATACTCAGCTGCTCCCAGCTGCAGGTAAAAAAATTAAAAAAAAATAAGAAATGAACAGCAGCCAATCAGCATCAGCAGTGCTGAGGTCATGAACTCTTACTGTGATCTCATGAGATTTGACTTAACTCTCATGAGATTTCATAGTAAGCTTCCTTTACCTGATTGGTGAAATAATATGAGAGTGCACGATGCTAGTCCCTTCAGATGTCCCAGGACAGACACACTAAAATGCTGCTTAGAAATCCTTTACAATGGGAGGTGGCTACTGAGGAACTTTAGAGGTAAAATATCTTTCTTTTTTACATAGAGATGTTCAGGTGATATTTTCTAATCAGCTTTTTACAGCTATGCTGCATCACTTTCAAGTGTTTAAACATTTGGGTATTATGGCCCTTTAACCTTTCTATCCCCTTCAGAAGTAAACATGAGAGACAGATAGTTTAGAATTAAGAACAAAATTGTAGATAGGGGGCATCCCCTATTAATAATAGTGTTGAGTATGAAAATATTCCAATATCGAAAATGTGATATTATCAAATGTCCACCATATACTTTTATATGATAGTTCACAACCAAGTCTTTACTTGTGTATATGATAGTTCCTTGCAAAGTCTTTAAAAGTTCATCATACATCTGGGGCCAGGCATCTCTCTGTAGGGGATATGGTCCATCTCCCAATTTCAGCAATCTGCAGATAACAAAAAAAAAAACCAAGGGCACCACATGGCCTAGCACAGTCAAATCAATAGATGATAATAAATTGTAGAGGTACACTCACATGTGTTCTTGCACCAAGAAGTTAAGGCGCAAATAAAGCGAGCTGGAATGTCACAGTCATTCAGCAGACTGAGCTCCCGCCATACACCAACATTGTAGTCAGCAATCTTCTGGCAAAGCCTCTCAGAGAGGTGAGAGGTGGGGGTAGTGGATAAACCAATAGCAAGTGTAAGATCTAAAAACTTACATTTATTAAAATCATGAAAACAAGCCTGAAGAAACAGCCTATCTAGCTAAGAAACGCGTTGCTTGTTTTAATGATTGTAATATATGTAAGTTTTTAGATCTTACACTTGTTATTTGTTTATTCACTACCCTCACCTCAGGGGTCGAGTCTAGTGGGAACGATTGGGAACGGCGTTCCCCTACTATTTTTCCAGGGGGAACTATGTTCCCACTAGAAAAATGGTCCCTCATTATTCAGGGCCAGTGGAAGCACAAAGCAGTCTAGACAGCTGCCTTCAAATTAGAGCAGGCAGATGTTGCTGCAGCACTGCTGTCTGTGAACAAAAGAACATGTAATGAGAGCTATTGTAGCGCACACTTCCTCTCACTGCTCATTTTTATACAGCTTGCCAGAAATAGAGAGAGAGCATGCGCTAGTGGAGGCGGTCCTTTTGAACTGCCCTATCAGAAGCGTCTGACAAGTGTAGCAGGGATGTTATAGAGAGAACAATCCATCAGCCAGGAAAAAGGCCACTGCTTGCCTGAAGCATCTAGCAGTGCACATGCTAACCAGTTGCTCAGCTGTTGAAGGCACGGGAGAAGAGCAGAGAGATCCCAGCTATGCTGTATGGTGCTTCCTGCTCTGTAACGATCTTGTGTCAGTGGGAAATCAACTTGCTGCATTAAAGGTAGGAACTTTAGGAAGCTTCTCCAGGTCCCTTATTGCGAAATGTTAATTTTCGCAAATTCCTCCACACCATCCATTCCCAGGAGATAGTGGGGAGGGGTTTGTGCAAATGTATGTTTTTTAAGTTGCTCTAAAGCTACTGTGACTTGTTTCTTGCATCTCCGTTTTTAAGAGGCATTTGAATATTAATTATGTTCCTAAAGACCGAATATTGAGAAACCTAGCATTAAACAACCAGGATCTGTAATTATTAAAGGGACACTGAACCCAATTTTTTTCTTTTGTGATTCAGATAGAGCATGCAATTTTAAGCAACTTTCTAATTTACTCCTATTATCAATTTTTCTTCGTTCTCTTGCTATCTTTATTTGAAATAAAAGCCATCTAAGCTTTTTTGGGTTAAGAACTCTGGACAGCACTTTTTGATTGGTGGATGGATTTTTTCCACCAATCAGCAAGGACAACCCAGGTTGTTTACCAAAATGGGCCGGCATCTAAACTTAGATTCTTGCATTTCAAATAAAGATACCAAGAGAATAAAGAAAATTTGATAATAGGAGTAAATTAGAAAGTTGCTTAAAAATTTGTGCTCTATCTGAATCACAAAAGAAAAATTTTGGGTTCAGTGTCCCTTTAAACACTGCTGTTGTCAGACTGTGGTGTACACAGTCTAAAGACATTGCAGCAAAGTATACTGCTCCTATCAATCATAGTTCAGGCAACCTGCTAGCCTGCAGAAAGGATACAATATTAGACAGGACTGACTAACAGAGCAGGCATCAGTATAGAGACAGATATGGTACAATATTAAGAAACATTTGTTTCAAAGTAAGTCCGGGCAAACAGCCAAAATAATTTACTTTAATTGATTTCTGCACCTAATAAGCAGCTATTATTTTTAAGCAGATATTTACAAACACAGGTTCTCCAGCATTAATGATTAAAAAAAACCTCTATTAAAGCTATGGCATCCACTTGAGGTGATTTTTCCTGTATAACCATTGCAGTAGCTGCAGAATGTAATTTTAACATTTGGAATTTTATTTTAACAAATTTTTTTTTAATATGTTACGTTTTAATGTTGGCTATCTCCAGCCTGCTTGTAAAAATGGTGTAAAGTAATGGGAGACAGATATGTTAAAAAAATGTTTTTTTGGTTTAGTTTTTTTTGCTAAGCACTCTAGCCCTATAGAAAGAATTTCTAATTAAAGTCACTATTATTTCAATACAATAAGGGCACTCCAGTTTCATTATATACAGCTAGATTACGAGTTTTTGTCGGTAAGGCTGTGCGGTGCTAACAAGCCTTTTTTCTTACCGCTCACTTAAGCCAACGCTGGTATCAAGCCGGTGTTAGCCTCAGAAAAGTGAGCGTTGAGTAAAATTTAGCTCCACATCTCACTGTAATACCAGCGCTGCTTAAAGGGACATGAAAGCCAATTTTTTTTCTTTCGTGATTTAGAAAGAGCATGTCATTTTAAACAACTTTCTAATTTACTTCTATTATCTAATCTTCATTCTCTTGATATCACTTGCTGAAAAGCATATCTAGATATGCTCAGTAGCTGCTGATTGGTTGCTGCACCTAGAGGCCTTGTGTGATTGGCTCACACATGTGCATTGCTTTTACTTCAACAAAGGGTATCTAAAGAATTGAGCAAATTAGATAATAGAAGTAAATTGGAAAGTTGTTTAAAATTGCATGCCCTATCTGAATCATGAAAGTTTAATTTTGACTAGACTGTCCCTTTAAATCAGCGGTAAGCTGGCAAAAAGTGCTCGTGCACGATTTCCCCATAGGAAACAATGGGGCTGAGCTGGCTGAAAAAAACCTGCAAAAAAGAAGCGTTCAGCTCCTAACGCAGCCCCATTGTTTCCTATGGGGAAATTAATTTTATGTCTGCACCTAACACCCTAACATGAACCCCGCGTCTAACACCCCTAATCTCACACTTATTAACTCCTAATCTGCTGCCCGCGACATCGTCGCCACCTACATTATTTTATTAACCCCTAATCTGCCGCTCCGGACACTGCCGCCACCTACATTATACTTATGAACCCCTAATCTGCTACCCCCAACATCGCCGAACCCTACATTATATCTATTAACCCCTAATCTGCCCTGCCACATCGCCGCAACTATATTAAATTTATTAACCCCTGATCTGCCGCCGCCGCCAACGTCGCCGCCACTATAATAAATGTATTAACCCCAAAACCTAAGTCTAACCCTAACTCTAACACCCCCCTAACTTAAATATAATTTAAATAAATCTAAATAAATTTACTACGATTAAATTAATTAATCCTATTTAAAACTAAATACTTACCTATAAAATAAACCCTAAGCTAGCTACAATATAACTAATAGTTACATTGTAGCTAGCTTAGGAATTATTTTTATTTTACAGGCAACGTTGTATTTATTTTAACTAGGTACAATAGTTATTAAATAGTTATTAACTATTTAATAACTTCCTAGTTAAAATAAGTACAAATTTACCTGTAAAATAAATCCTAACCTAAATTACAATTACACCTAACACTACACTATCATTAAATTAATTACATAAATTACCTACAATTATCTACAATTAACTACAATTAAATTAAATAAACTAAAGTACAAAAAACCCCCCACTAAATTACAGAAAATAAAAAAAGAATTACAATTTTTTAAAACTAATTACACCTAATCTAATCCCCCTAATAAAATAAAAAAAGCCCCCCAAAATAATAAAATTCCCTACCCTTATTCTAAATTACAAATAGCCCTTAAAAGGGCCTTTTGCGGGGCATTGCAACTGAAGAATGAAGGTTCCTTTAAGTGACGTCATCCAAGATGGCATCCCTTCAATTCCGATTGGCTGATAGAATCCTATCAGCTAATCGGAATTAAGGTAGGAAAAATCCTATTGGCTGATGCAATCAGCCAATAGGATTGATCTTGCATTCTATTGGCTGTTCCAATCAGCCAATAGAATGTGAACTCAATCCTATTGGCTGATTGGATCAGCCAATAGGATTGAACTTCAATCCTATTGGCTGATTGCTTCAGCCAATAGGATTTTTCCTACCTTAATTCCGATTGGCTGATAGGATTCTATCAGCCAATCGGAATTGAAGGGACGCCATCTTGGATGACGTCACTTAAAGAAAACTTCATTCTTCAGTCGCCGTCGCATGGAAGAGGATGCTCCGTGTCAGATGTCTTCAAGATGGACCCGCTCCGGATGGAAGAAGATAGAAGATGCCGCCTGGATGAAGACGGTCTGGAGGTCCTCTTCTGGCCGGATCGGATGAAGACTTCTGCCCCTCTGGACGTCCACTTGTGCCGGCTGGGTGAAGACGGCTCAAGGTAGGGTGATCTTCAAGGGGGTAGTGTTAGGTTTTTTTAAGGGGGGATTGGGTGGGTTTTAGAGTAGGGTTGGGTGTGTGGGTGGTGGGTTTTAATGTTGGGGGGGTATTGTATTTTTTTTTACAGGTAAAAGAGCTGATTATTTTGGGGAAATGCCTCGCAAAAGGCCCTTTTAAGGGCTATTTGTAATTTAGTATAGGGTAGGGAATTTTATTATTTTGGGGGGCTTTTTTATTTTATTAGGGGGATTAGATTAGGTGTAATTAGTTTAAAAAAAATGTAATTCTTTTTTTATTTTCTGTAATTTAGTGTTTGTTTTTTTTTACTTTAGTTTATTTAATTTAATTGTAGTTAATTGTAGGTAATTTATTTAATTAATTTAATGATAGTATAGTGTTAGGTGTAATTGTAATTTAGGTTAGGATTTATTTTACAGGTAAATTTGTACTTATTTTAACTAGGAAGTTATTAAATAGTTAATAACTATTTAATAACTATTGTACCTAGTTAAAATAAATACAAAGTTGCCTGTAAAATAAAAATAAATCCTAAGATAGCTACAATGTAACTATTAGTTATATTGTAGCTAGCTTAGGGTTTATTTTATCAGTAAGTATTTAGTTTTAAATAGGATTAATTTATTTAATTGTAGTAAATTTATTTAGCTTTATTTAAATTATATTTAAGTTAGGGGGGTGTTAGGGTTAGGGTTAGACCTAGGTTTAGGGGTTAATAAATTTAATATAGTAGCGGTGATGTAGGGGGTGGCAGATTAGGGGTTAAAAAATGTAGTTAGGTGTTGGCGATGTTAGGGATGGCAGATTAGGGGTTAATACAATTTAAGTAGTGTTTGCGAGGCGGGATTGCGGTGGTTTAGGGGTTAAAATATTTATTACAGTGGCGGCGATGTCCGGTTGGCAGATTAGGGGTTAAACAATTTAGTTAAGTGTTTGCGATGTGGGGGGGGGGCCTCGGTTTAGGGGTTAATAGGTAGTTTACGGGTGTTAGTGTACTTTTTATCACTTTAGTTAAGAGTTTTATGTTCCGGCATTAGCCCATAAAACTCTTAACTACTGACTTTTAAATGCGGTAAGAGTCTTGCCAGGAGAGGGTCTACTGCTTACTTTTTCAGGCGATCGTAATACCGGCGTTAAGCAAATCCCATTGAAAAGATAGGATACGCAATTGACGTAAGGGGATTTGCGGTATGCTAAAATCGCGGAAAAAAAGTGAGCGGTAGACCCTCTCCTGCCTGACTCGTAATACCAGCGGGCGTTAAAAAGCAGCGTTGGGACCCCTCAACGCTTCTTTTTAAGGCCAACGCAAGACTCGTAATCTAGCCGATTGTGTGGTGACAGTATACAAATATCACAATAATGTATGTATAAATGCCTGTGTGTTTATAAATATTGTGTATGTGTGAGTGTATATGTACAGTGGGGAAAAAAAGTATTTAGTCAGCCACCAATTGTGCAAGTTCTCCCACTTAAGAAGATGAGAGAGGACTGTAATTTTTGTCATAGGTATACCTCAACTATGAGAGACAAAATGTGGAAACAAATCCAGACAATCACATTGTCTGATTTGGAAATAATTGATTTGCAAATTATGGTGGAAAATAAGTATTTGGTCAATATCAAAAGTTCATCTCAATACTTTGTTATATATCCTTTGTTGGCAATGACAGAGGTCAAACGTTTTCTGTAAGTCTTCACAAGGTTGTCACACACTGTTGCTGGTATGTTGGCCCATTCCTGCATGCAGATCTCCTCTAGAGCAGTGATGTTTTGGGGCTGTCGCTAGGCAAAACGGACTTTCAACTCCCTCCAAAGGTTTTCTATGGGGTTGAGATCTGGAGACTGGCTAGGTCACTCCAGGACCTTGAAATGCTTCTTACGAAGCCACTCCTTCGTTGCCCGGGCGGTGTGTTTGGGATCATAGTCATGCTGAAAGACCCAGCCACGTTTCATCTTCAATGCCCTTGCTGATGGAAGGAGGTTTGCACTCAAAATCTCACGATACATGGCCCCATTCATTCTTTCATGTACACGGATCAGTCGTCCTGTTCCCTTTGCAGAGAAACAGCCCCAAAGCATGATGTTGCCACCTCCATGCTTCACAGTAGGTATGGTGTTTTTTGGTCGCAACTCAGCATTCTCTCTCCTCCAAACACGACGACTTGTGTTTCTACCAAACAGTTCTACTTTGGTTTCATCTGACCATATGACATTCTCCCAATCCGCTTCTGGATCATCCAAATGCTCTCTAGCATACTTCAGACGAGCCTGTACATGTACTGGCTTAAGCAGGGGGACACGTCTGGCACTGCAGGATCTGAGTCCCTGGCGGCGTAGTGTGTTACTGATGGTAGCCTTTGTTACATTGGTCCCAGCTCTCTGCAGGTCATTCACTAGGTCCCCCATGTGGTTCTGGGATGTTTTGCTCACCGTTCTTGTGATCATTTTGACCCCACGGGTGAGATCTTGCATGGAGCCCCAGATCGAGGGAGATTATCAGTGGTCTTGTATGTCTTCCATTTTCTAATTATTGCTCCCACAGTTGATTTCTTCACACCAAGCTGCTTGCCTATTGCAGATTCAGTCTTCCCAGCCTGGTGCAAGTCTACAATTTTGTTTCTGGTGTCCTTCGACAGCTCTTTGGTCTTCACCATAGTGGAGTTTGGAGTGTGACTGTTTGAGGTTGTGGACAGGTATCATTTATACTGATAACAAGTTCAAACAGGTGCCATTAATACAGGTAATGAGTGGAGGACAGAGGAGCCCCTTAAAGAAGAAGATACAGGTCTGTGAGAGCCAGAAATCTTGGTTGTTTGTAGGTGACCAAATACTTATTTTCCACCATAATATGCAAATAAATTCTTTCCAAATCAGACAATGTGATTGACTGGATTTGTTTCCACATTTTGTCTCTCATAGTTGAGGTATACCTATGATGAAAATGACAGGCCTCTCTCATCTTCTTAAGTGGGAGAACTTGCACAATTGGTGGCTGACTAAATACTTTTTTGCCCCACTGTATATGTGTGTGTATGTGTATATATAAAACACACACAACATATATAAAAACATGCATGAACACATACATAGCCCATAAGATAACAGTCTATTGACTATGCTTTAGTTAACTAATGCAGTTACTCCTATTATGTACAATATTCATACAATTAGACTTAACACTGTGCTGGCTGTAGCAACTGTGACAATTTGACAAATGATAGGGGAGGTATTATTACATAAAGTATACTATATGTTTTTATTTGGTACCAAGCTGTTCATACCTCTCTCAGTAGGGTTGTGATGTTTGAAACACATTTCAGGGAAGGAGAGGGTTAATAGAGTTGATAAGTCCATTTAGTAATTGGCTCAGATTAAAAGACATAAAACCAAAATTTAGTATATAAATATATGGTGAGTAAAAGAAACACTATAAACTTGAGAATAAATATTAAGAAGCAAGCCTATATATCAATAAGGGAAAGACACTGTATGTTGGAGAAGAGTAACACAGGGGTTGAGTCCAGTGGGAAAGCATGGGAATGGCGTTAGGGTTGTTGCCACCCAGCTGGTATTTTACTGAAATGTCCAGTATTTTTAAGGCTCAGGTCAAATATAGATTATAAACATATAAATACAGATAATGTGTGTGTGTATGAAACAATATTAATTATGAGAGGGTGGAAATTTTGGTGAGTTCCCAAACTTTTTTTAGGACTTGACCCCTGCCCCACCTCTCTGAGAGGCTTTGCCAGAAGATTGCTGACTACAGTGCTGGTGTATGGCGGAAGTTCAGTCTGCTGGATGACTGTGACATTCCAGCTCGCTTTATTTGCACCTTATCTTTTTGGTGCAAGAACACATGTGAGTGTACATCTACTATTTATTATCATCTATTGATTTGACTGTGCTAGGCCAAGTGGTGCCCCTGTTTTTGTTTGTTATCTGTAGATATTAGAATTAAAAAAGGTTGATATTTGTAAGAAACATAAAAGGTATTTCTTTTTTTTAAAGGTGTTTAAGACAAAGACGTATGGGGCACATTTAAGGTGAGAGGATATAAATTAAATAGAAAAGAAGGAATTTTAAAGATTATCCCTTTATTAAGGGATAAAGTTAGAGATGAAGAATATTTGGAGAAGGATGCAACAAAAAAAATAAAAAATGAAAAAGGCATTGAATAAATAACGCTAGTAGAGTATGACTGAACCTTATGGGAAATGATTGTCAATGGTTTGTTTGAACTATAAAATTGTGCCTCAGAATTCGATGTGTTGTCTAAGTTAATAAGAAGAGTTAATTGCTTTGTCGTATAAGAATTTAGAGGCTGAATAGTTTGTTGAATGTTAATTAAAACATTGTTACCAAGGTGATTGCTAAAGGAATGTGGAGTAATACTGGTAAAATATCAGATGTGGGAGCTGTGCAGAGTAAGCGAACATCTGAAAGTTTGCTTTGCTTAAAATATGTTACCTTTGTATCCCAGACAGAGCTTGTGAAGAGGGCAAGTTCTGTCTGGGATATTAATGAGGCAGAAAAAAGGTTTGATACGTGTTGTATGTGGTTTGATATTTGTGGTGTAAAAGGTTTTAAAGGGACAGTAAATTCAAAATACATTTTTCATGATTCAGATAGAATAAGTCCCACTATATTTATTATATTTAATTTGCTTCATTCTTTTGCTATCCTTTGTTGAAATGCAGACCTAGATAGATCCAGGAGAAACAAAGCACTACTAGGTCTAGGAGATAGATGCTGATTGGTAGCTGCACATATATGCCTCTCCTCATTGGCTCACCTGATTTGTTCAGCTTGCTCCCGGTAGTGCATTATTACTGCTTCAAAAAAGGATAACAAGAGAATTAAGTAATTTTAATAACAGAAGTAAATTGGAAAGTTGTTTAAAAGTGTATGCTCTGGGGCCTATTTATTAATGTGCGAGCGGACATGATCCGATATTGCGGATCATGTCCGCTGCACATCGATAAATGCCGACAGCATACGCTGTCGACATTTATCACTGCACCAGCAGTTCTTGTGAACTGTTGGTGCAATTGGCCAATCAACCAGATCGTATTGGATGATTTTCGGCAATGTCTGTCCGCCGCCTCAGAGCAAGCGGACAGGTTATGGAGCAGCGCTCTTTAGAAACACGGGGCTTCAAGCTCGATAGGGAGCTTGATAAATATGCCCCTCTATCTGAATCACAAAAGAAAAATTTTGTTTTTAATGTACCTTTAAGTGAATAAGAAGTATTCAAGTATTATATAAGAGGATTTTGGGTAATACACTAGTGAAAGGGACATTTCTGTTGACATGCTATTGAATAACATAACAGGAAAGTCTAATCATTAACATTGTGTTTGCTGCAGTTGTTTTTCAATAGGCAAAATCCACCCACCAGTTGCCACTATTTGCCATAAATGGAGGAGCCAACCTAGGCTTTGAAAACAACAAGGTTAGCAGACGTCATTATGTTCGTATAATATACATTGTTTTGCTATGGTATCTACTGAAGCCAATTAGGGATGGACATGTAGCAGGGTTATCCTTGATAAATCTGCAGGGTTCATTTCTAGCTCTCAGTATTAGAAAATCTCTGATTACATGAGGGGGGGCAAAATATGTACTGAAAGCATAATGCAAAGTGATTTTACTACACATAAATAAACATTTTATATATTAAAAAAATCTGTGTTTTTAATGTCCCTTTAACTGGTTTCATTCTAGTTTACTTCTGGGAGATAATGTTGTTTCCTTGTCTTGTGTGATTTTGTTCCAATATGATTTACCATTTGCTTAAGAACTATGAAAATATAAAGAACGTGGAGGTACCGGAACATGCTAAAATTAATTTTAAGGTTTTAGTATGTATTTAAGATAATAATGATATTAGTAATAATAATAATAATGTATATTAAAACCAGGTTGAATTAATCTGAATTTAGAATTAATTTGGTAGGTAAGTGTTTTTGGGGTTAAAGGGGATATAACATTTTCTGTTTCTTTGTTGTAATTAAAAAAAAGACTGAGGCCCCGATGTTCAAAATATTGACGGACCGTAGGGAAACTGCATCGATTGCCTCGTCGGAATTTTTAAAAAAACAGATGTGCAAAACCTGCTTGGCATATGCAGGCTCCTGGAACTCAGTGCCGGACCGGAAATTGAGTCACAGACCGGCAGCAACCGACTGCCGGAGGACGAAAAAATCCTCCTTGGCTCAATTCTGGTCCAGCACTGAGTGCCACTCGTAATCTGGACCCATATGTTTAATGTGTCAGTGAAACATATACAAACTCATTTCATAAATACTGTACTTAAAATGGCTTTCAGCAGATGGCGTTTAATGAAGTAAAGAGACCAAATTGATCTTTATGATTGGAATCTACTCTAAGGAATTTTGAGAGAAAAGTGTTGCTTGTGAATCTTTTTTGATTCCTATGAATTGCTCAAATATTGGCATGTGAGTAGGCCTGAAACCAATCTAAAGTTATTAAGTACAGTGGAAAACGTCAGAGAAAATGGTGCTTTTGGAACTTTAAAATGAAGCAGTTTCATGACAGCCAAGTATTGACTTTGACATAAATAAAAAAGTGTGCTTTTAATATGTGGTCTTTTATGTAGCTTTATATCCATTTAAATTATAAGGAAATAATTATATATATAATCTTTTTTTGATTATTTTTTTTTACAAATAAATAGCAGGGAAGATAATATGAAATATACATTTAAGAATAACATAAAAAACACGACCCCTATAATAATACAGAAGAGGGTTTTTCTTCAGGGCTTAAAAGGACAGTGCAGGATTATGTAACATACGGATATCCTTTTGTTTGAACATCTTTTCATAAATATGTAATTTAGCTGCTAATACTATACTTACCTCTTGTGCAAAGCAGTCCTCTTCTGTGTGGCAGTTTTCTAACTGTTTAATCCCAGCAAGCACGCTCCCGCGCTGGGTAAAGCTGCCGGCTGCTTTACCTAGTGCTGGATGGCATGCTAGATGTAGTTGAATGGCCCCTCCCCTAGGCAATGCAGGATATGGGTGCAGGGCTTTACTGCACATGCCAGCCATCTACAATCCTAGTGCAGCAGAGAGAGCCTATAATGAGGCCTGCAAGAGGTACCAAACTGTGATTGAGTGCACCTTTGGGGTAATCAAATCCCTTTTCACTTGTTTAGATCCCTCCATTTGGAACTGTCTCTACTCCCCCAAAAAGTTCAACAATATTTTTATGGACTGCTGCTGCCTTCACAATCCTGTCAGGGTGCCAAGAATCAGACTGAGACGAGAAGTGCAAAAATAATCACACCTTTATTAAAAGCAAAAAATAATAAAAAGTCCACAAGTCAAATAACAAGCCAGGAGTCAAAACCAGAGCTGGTAGTCAGACGAGCCGAGTCAGGAGCCAAAGCGAATAGTCAGACGAGCCGGAATCAGGAACAAGGAAAACAGCAGAGTCAGGAACAAGCCAGGGATCAGGAACCAGGAAGGACGTCAGGCAGCCAAGTAATACACAGGAACTCTCACAAACAGGTCTGAGACAACTCAAAGGCAAAGGCAAAGCATATTGAACAGAGGCCCTTTAAATAATAAGTGATGACATCACAATTCTGAGACTGCATCCTGTCTCACATGGATGATGCACACTAGTCTGGCCATAAAAGGAAGTGCAGGAAATGAGCAGCATCCCCCACAATCCACCACAGTCAGGAAGAGAGGTGAGTAAAATGGCTGCCAGCAGCACATGGCAAACACAACAGGGAAAAACCCTGACAGTACCCTCCCCTCAACGATCCCTCCCCGGCGGGAGGACAAAAGGCTTATTGGGGAAACGGGCATGGAAGGCACGGAGGAGGGCGGGAGCATGAACATCAGAGGGGGGAACCCAAGAACGCTTCTCCTGACCGTAGCCCCTCCAGTGAACGAAATACTGTACACGGACCCTGGACATACGAGAGTCAATAATGCTGCTGACCTCATACTCCTCATGGTTGTCAACAAAGATAGGATGGGGACAAGGCAACACAGTGGTAAACCAATTACAAACTAATGGTTTCAAGAAGGAGACATGAAAAACATTGGAGATGCGCATAGCAGGAGGAAGGTCAAGAGCGTAGGCCACAGGATTGACCCGTCGGAGTATTCAAAAAAGACCAACATAACGAGGAGCCAATTTATTGGAAGGCACACAAAGGTTCAAGTTGCGGGAGGACAGCCAAACTCTCTCACCAACCCGGGAAGGAAGGATGTGGGCAGACGCCTACGATCAGCCTGAAACTTTTGACGCTGCATAGAAAGATAAAGGCAATCCTGAATCCGCACCCACGGGGAACGGAGTTGCTGGAGATGCTCCTCCAAAGCCGGAATACCCTGAGACATGAATGAATCGGGCAACAAGGATGGTTGAAACCCATAATTCGCCATGAATGGGGATAACTTGGAGGAAGCGTTAATAGCACTATTACGAGCAAACTCTGCCCAAGGTAACAGTTCAGACCAATTATTGTGGTGATCTGAGACATAGCAACGGAGGAACTGTTCCAGAGCTTGATTAGACCATTCCGCAGCCCTATTGGATTGAGGGTGATATGCCGAGGAGAAGGAAAGCTGGATCCCCATTTGAGCACAAAAGGAACGCCAAAATCTGGAGACAAACTGGCTACCCCGGTCCAACACTATCTCCATGGGTAACCCTGTAAATGGAAGACCTCCCGGGCAAAAATTGAAGCAAGCTCCTGAGTGGTAGGCAGATACATCAAGGGAATGCAATGTGACATTTTAGAAAAACGGTCAACCACCATAAGGATAACAGTATTGCCATTGGAAACAGGGAGCTTGACAATGAAATCCATGGAAAGATGTGTCCAAGGACGCTCACCATTAGCAATAGGTTGAAGAAGACCCACAGGAAGACGTTGAGGAGTCTTATTCTGTGCACAAACTGAGCAGGAGGCAACATACGCAGCAACATCAGAACGAAGACCTGGCCACCAGAACTGTCAAATGACAGACCAAATCATTTGTTTTTGCCTGGGTGACCTGCGGCTTTAGGATAGTGGTAAGTGTGCAAAAGTTTAGTTCAAAGATTCTCAGGAACAAAACACTTACCACTAGGTTTCTCAGGAGGTGCATTGGTTTGTGCAGCCAGGATCTCCTCCCCCAAGGGAGAAGTCAAATTAGTACGTATGTTAGCCAAAATATGGTCAGGAGGTATAACAGGAGTAGGTACAGACTCCTCCTTGGACAGAGGCGAAAATTGTCAAGAGAGGGCATCAGCCCTAACATTCTTACTACCAGGCAGGTAGGAGACCACATAATTAAACCGAGACAAAAATAGCGCCCATCTGGCCTGTCGGGGCAACAAACGTTTTGCTTCAGATAGATAAGTTAAATTCTTGTGGTCAGTAAGAATGAGCACTGGCACGCTAGTACCCTTGAGAAGATGCCTCCATTCCTTAAGTGCCAAAATTATGGTAAGTAATTCCCTGTCGCCAACTTCATAATTGCACTCCTCTGGAGACAATTTCTTAGAGAAGAAACCACACGGATGCAAGGAACCGTCAGGCGTAGGACGTTGAGACAAGAGGGCACCTACTCCAGTCTCAGATGCATCGACCTCAAGAATGAAAGGCAGGACAGGGTTAGGATGAGCCATAACTGGAGTGGCAGCAAAGGCAGTCTTAAGACTTTCAAAGGCCTTAATGGCAGTAGGTGACCAATGGAGTGGATCATTCTCTTTACGGGTCATGTCTGTGAAAGGTTTGACCAAGGAAGAAAAGTTTTTAATAAACTTTCTATAGTAATTGGCGAACCCCAATAAACGTTGAATAGACTGAAGACCAACTGGGCGATGCCACTGCAGAACTGCAGATAACTTGTCAGGATCCATGGAGAACCCTGCAACAGAGATAACATAACCTAGGAAGGTTACTTGAGTCTGATGGAACTCACATTTCTCGAGTTTACAAAACAGGCCATTCTCACGTAGTCTCTGAAGAACCTGTGTAACATCAGAACGATGAGCCTCAAGTGTGGGTGAGTGTATGAGGATGTCGTCTAAGTACACCACAACACACTGTTGCAACATATCTCATAGGACATCATTAATAAATTCCTGAAAAACAGCAGGAGCATTACATAGGCCAAAGGGCATTACTCATAATGCCCGCTCCTGGTGTTAAATGCTGTTTTCCATTTGTGGCCCTCCTTAATCCTAACGAGATTGTATGCTCCTCTCAAATCAAGTTTAGTAAAGACTGTAGCTCCCTTGAGGCGGTCAAAGAGTTCCGTAATAAGCGGAATAGGGTAAGCATTCTTAATGGAACAAGGGGATATAGGAACACGCTGTACAAAACAGCATATGAGAGGTAAAGAACTATATAAGGAATGTGGATTACACAAGAGTATAATAAAAAAGTTTATATTTGTTTATAATTGCATTACAATAAGCGATGTCGGCATCTGTTACAAACTAAAATAGTACAATTAAAATAGGATAAGAATCAACATAAAATATAAAACATCAGTGTGTAGTGCTGTAAGTAACTATAAAAATAATAATATGTTGCAAAGTAACACAATGTTAAAATTTAAACAGAGTCAATGTTACCGTCCTTTCACAATCAGGCCAGTGATTAGAGTGTCTAATCCAGCTGTTTATATGAATGCAGGTATGACTTGGAAAATTCCCTCTGCGTTGTTTTTAAAACAGCGAAAAACTTGCAAGAATCTTCTGGCTTGTATCCAATGACTGTGAGTTAAATTTCAAAGACACATTCACAGCCGTATTTGCGGGATGTCCCGTGCTGTGGACCGGTTCCGGTCAGGAGGTCAAAGTGCAGGAGTAATGATAAGCAACGACAGACTTCGTTTCTTTGAAGTAAAAATGAATCAGACTGCTTTTAACAAATGTGGGTCATGGGTGGGAATTACGCATATAGAGTCAATTCATATATTAAAGAGGCTCAATGCACCACACCTACCGCATATGTAAGTCAAGCAGTTGTATTGCAAGTGAAGTTTGTAACAGTGTCCATATTATTCAGATTCCAGTGCTGGACAGCAGAAAGTAGATCATGGGTATGATGGTATTTCCAGGAAAAAACAACTCTGTGAATTAGAGTTGGTCTCAACCACCTTACCTACTACTTAATTTCACAAGTTATGAGCAAATTTCTACGCGTTTCAGCCTAGTACCTACTACTTAATTTCACAAGTTATGAGCAAATTTCTACGCGTTTCAGCCTAGTCAGGCCTTTATCATCTTGATAAAGGCCTGACTAGGCTGAAACGCATAGAAATTTGCTCATAACTTGTGAAATTAAGTAGTAGGTACTAGGCTGAAACGCGTAGAAATTTGCTCATAACTTGTGAAATTAAGCTCAGCAACAGAGATCAATTAGGCAGTTAGAAAGAACAATCTGTCACACCCAGGAGCACACGAAGTAACACCTATACTTCAGCAGTGACAGATCGTTAGGGAAAGATTTAAATAGGCGCAGGATTTGCACCACTGAGCTCCGACCGGCATCAGGAGCGTGCAGTGATGATGTCAGCACCACATGCATCCTGAGCCGACACTGCCCCTGGCAACAAGCAGGGAAGGAGACGCCGCACCCCTAGCAACGGCTAGAGCGGGCGGCTTGACAGAAGCTATAACATTCCATGAATATAATCAATATACATAACCAATGAGTTTAAAAACACAAATAAATAACCACAACTCTCATAATTTATTTTTCTTTTTTCTTTCCCATTTTGTTTTTATTTTTTATTTCAATAAAAGTTATATTTTATTTATTTTGCCACTATTCCTGTAATATGGGAAGTATATAAATAATGTGATAGTGGTAAATTGGTGTGGTGCGCTATTAAGTATACTTTTTTGTGGTGATTCACCATTTTTTCTAGTAAATACTTTCAATTATACAGCACCCACTGTCCTCAATTACTACAATGATTACAATTCAATTCACTAGGGGTGAGCACATTAGGAGTGCCATTCTTTCTCTCTTTTATGTCTCTATGTTGAAGACATAAACCTCTTGATATCTTCTTCAAATGTATCAGAATACTGATAACTTAATGTGTCCCAGTGCCTTATAGCCACAATTGTGTAACAAATGTGATAGGGATAATAAGCATTTGCATGTTTAATATTATGATTCTTTCATATGGCCCCCTTTTCATGGCTAATATATTACATTTATCAGTTAACATTAATGGCACAATACATCACTATAGCAACCTACAAATCTGTCCCTATTTGTATTTCAATGGGCAATAAAATCTAAATTAGTTTCAAAATTCATATAGAACATGCAATTGTCAAAATGTTTTACATTTCATTTGTTTAAAAAAAATCTACATACTTTGTAGACATGCACTCTTTCTGAGTCACTTGCTCCTAATGACCAGAGTTCACACGATGAGCTCGATTACAAATGGTGGGTTATTTAGCACTTTTGCTCAAGCATAAACTTTGCTAGAAGTAAGCTTGTTGTGTACGTTGGGTAGCGTGTGTTTTACAAGTTGAAAGTAAAAAGTTTGTGGGTGAGCAAAACCTGACTCACACTAACCAAAGGACTTTGAATATAGCAATTGCGTTAACTTATCCTCCCCATAGACTTTAATGGAGCGCACTGAAGAAAAAACTAACACTTATTGCTCGCGCACTAACCTGTCAGGAGTTATTAATATTTCACATTCCAGTGTTCTTCACATAAAGAAATTTTAATTTTTACTGTATATATATCTGTTTATATCTATTCCAATATATATAGGTATAAATATCTATTTTACATCAAATTATATATATATATATATATATATATATATATATATAATATTAAAATAAAAAAAATATTTGTGAAGTACATAAGAATGGGAAATATGTGTAACATGCTTACAGCTAGATTTAGAGTTTTGTCGGTAACGACCCGCGTAGCTAACGCATGCTTTTTTTTCCCCGCACCTTTTAAATACCGCTGGTATTTAGAATTCACAGAATGGCTGCGTTTTCAGTGCGTTAGGCTCCAAAAAAGCTACTTACAATAATTAACCCCTAATCTGCCGACCGGACCTCGCCGCTACTCTAATAAATGTATTAACCCCTAAAGCTAAGTCTAACCATAACCCTAACACCCCCCTAAATTAAATATAATTTTATTCTTATGAAATAAATTAACTCTTATTAAATAAATTATTCCTATTTAAAGCTAAATACTTACCTGTAAAATAAATCCTAATATAGCTACAATATAAATTATAATTATATTGTAGCTATTTTAGAATTTATATTTATTTTACAGGCAACTTTGTATTTATTTTAACCAGGTACAATAGCTATTAAATAGTTAATAACTATTTAATAGCTACCTAGTTAAAATAATTACAAAATTACCTGTAAAAAAAAATCCTAACCTAAGTTACAATTAAACCTAACACTACACTATCAATAAATTAATTAAATACAATACCTACAAATAAATACAATTAAATAAACTAACTAAAGTACAAAAAATAAAAAAGAACTGTTACAAAAAATAAAAAAATATTTACAAACATTAGAAAAATATTACAACAATTTTAAACTAATTACACCTACTCTAAGCCCCCTAATAAAATAACAAAGCCCCCCAAAATCAAAAATGCCCTACCCGTTTCTAAAATTAAAATAGAAAAGCTATTTTACCTTACCAGCCCTTAAAAGAGCCATTTGCAGGGCATGCCCCAAAGAATTCAGCTCTTTTGCCTGTACAAAAAACATACAATACCCCCCCCCAACATTACAACCCACCACCCACATACCCCTAATCTAACCAAAACCCCCCTTAAATAAACCTAACACTAAGCCCCTGAAGATCTCCCTACCTTGTCTTCACCACACCAGGTCCCAATCTGTCCAGAAGAGCCTCCGATGTCTTGATCCAAGCCCAAGCGGGGGCTGAAGACATCCATTCCTCCGGCTGAAGTCTTGATCCAAGCGGGCAGAGGAGGACATCCGGACAGGCAAACATCTTCATCCAAGCCGCATCTTCTATGTTCTTCCATCCGATGACGACCGGCTGATCTTCAAGACCTCCAGCGCGGATCCATCCTCTTCTTCCGACGACTAGACGACGAATGAAGGTTCCTTTAAGGGAAGTCATCCAAGATGGCGTCCCTCAAATTCCGATTGACTGATAGGATTCTATCAGCCAATCGGAATTAAGGTAGGAAAATTCTGATTGGCTGAAGGAATCAGCCAATCAGATTCAAGTTCAATCCGATTGGCTGATTGGATCAGCCAATCAGATTGAGCTCACATTCTATTGGCTGATCGGAACAGCCAATAGAATGCAAGCTCAATCTGATTGGCTGATTGGATCAGCCAATCGGATTGAACTTGAATCTGATTGGCTAATTCCATCAGCCAATCAGGAGGCTCGCTGGAGGTCTTGAAGATCAGCCGGTCGTCATCGGATGGAAGAACATAGAAGATGCGGCTTGGATGAAGATGTTTGCCGGTCCGGATGTCCTCTTCTGCCCACTTGGATCAAGACTTCAGCGGAGGATGGATGTCTTCAGCCCCACGCTTGGGCTTGGATCAAGACATCGGAGGCTCTTCTGGACAGATCGGGACCCGGTGTGGTGAAGACAAGGTAGGGAGATCTTCAGGGCCTTAGTGTTAGGTTTATTTAAGGGGGGTTTGGGTTAGATTAGGGGTATGTGGGTGGTGGGTTGTAATGTTGGGGGGGGGTATTGTATGTTTTTTTTTACAGGCAAAAGAGCTGAATTCTTTGGGGCATGCCCCGCAAAGGGCCCTTTTAAGGGCTGGTAAGGTAAAAGAGCTTTTCTATTTTAATTTTAGAATAGGGTAGGGCATTTTTTTATTTTGGGGGTCTTTGTTATTTTATTAGGGGGCTTAGAGTAGGTGTAATTAGTTTAAAATTGTAATATTTTTCTAATGTTTGCAAATATTTTTTTATTTTTTGTAACTTAGTTCTTTTTTATTTTTTGTACTTTAGTTAGTTTATTTAATTGTATTTATTTGTAGGTATTTTATGTAATTAATTTATTGATAGTGTAGTGTTAGGTTTAATTGTATTTAATTGTAGGCATTTTATTTAACTAATTTATTGATAGTGTAGTGTTAGGTTTAATTGTATTTAATTGTAGGTATTTTATTTAATTAATATATTGATAGTGTAGTGTTAGGTTTAATTGTAACTTAGGTTAGGATTTATTTTACAGGTAATTTTGTAATTATTTTAACTAGGTAGCTATTAAATAGTTATTAACTATTTAATAGCTATTGTACCTGGTTAAAATAATTACAAAGTTGCCTGTAAAATAAATATTAATCCTAAAATAGCTACAATATAATTATAATTTATATTGTAGATATATTAGGGTTTATTTTACAGGTAAGTATTTAGCTTTAAATAGGAATAATTTATTTAATAAGAGTTAATTTATTTCGTTAGATTTAAATTATATTTAACTTAGGGGGGTGTTAGGGTTTGGGTTAGAATTAGCTTTAGGGATTAAAAAATTTATTAGAGTAGCGGTGAGGTCCGGTCGGCAGATTAGGGGTTAATACTTGAAGTTAGGTGTCGGCGATGTTAGGGAGGGAAGATTAGTGGTTAATACTATTTATTATAGGGTTATTGAGGCGGGAGTGAGGCGGATTAGGGGTTAATACATTTATTATAGTAGCGGTGAGGTCCGGTCGGCAGATTAGGGGTTAATAAGTGGAGGCAGGTGGAAGCGACGTTGGGGGCGGCAGATTAGGCGTTAATAAATATAATATAGGGGTCGGCGGTGTTAGGGGCAGCATATTAGGGGTACATAGGGATAACGTAGGTGGCGGCGGTGTGCGGTCGGCAGATTAGGGGTTAAAAAAATTTAATCAAGTGGCGGCGATGTGGGGGGGCCTCGGTCTAGGGGTACATAGGTAGTTTATGGGTGTTAGTGTACTTTAGAGCACAGTAGTTAAGAGCTTTATGAACCGGCGTTAGCCCAAAAAGCTCTTAACTCCTGGTTCTTTTCTGCGGCTGGAGTTTTGTCGTTAGATTTCTAATGCTCACTTCAGCCATGACTCTAAATACCGGCGTTAGAAAGATCCCATTGAAAAGATAGGATACGCAATTGGCGTAGGGGGATCTGCGGTATGGAAAAGTCGCGGCTGCAAAGTGAGCGTTAGACGCTTTAATGACTGACTCTAAATACCAGCGGGCGGTAAAAACCAGCGTTAGGAGCCTCTAACGCTGGTTTTGACGGCCTCCGCCAAACTCTAAATCTAGGCGTTAGTGTTTCGCAATTTAGTTCTAATGTGATGTCGGGTTAACACACATGAAGAATTAGTAATTTTTGAAGCGCATTCTTGAAATATTAAATATAAAATATTAAAAATACTAATAATAATTATGAAACATTATTATAGATACCATAAATAAATAAATATATATATATATATATATATATATATATATATATATATATATATATATATATATATATATATATATATATATATACAGGGAGTGCAGAATTATTAGGCAAGTTGTATTTTTGAGGATTAATTTTATTATTGAACAACAACCATGTTCTCAATGAACCCAAAAAACTCATTAATATCAAAGCTGAATAGTTTTGGAAGTAGTTTTTAGTTTGTTTTTAGTTATAGCTATTTTAGGGGGATATCTGTGTGTGCAGGTGACTATTACTGTGCATAATTATTTGGCAACTTAACAAAAAACAAATATATACCCATTTCAATTATTTATTTTTACCAGTGAAACCAATATAACATCTCTACATTCACAAATATACATTTCTGACATTCAAAAACAAAACAAAAACAAATCAGTGACCAATATAGCCACCTTTCTTTGCAAGGACAATCAAAAGCCTGCCATCCATGCATTCTTTCAGTGTTTTGATCTGTTCACCATCAACATTGCGTGCAGATCAGGTGAACAAGGAGGCCATGTCATTAGATTTTCTTCTTTTATACCCTTTCTTGCCAGCCACGCTGTGGAGTACTTGGACGCGTGTGATGGAGCATTGTCCTGCATGAAAATCATGTTTTTCTTGAAGGATGCAGACTTCTTCCTGTACCACTGCTTGAAGAAGGTGTCTTCCAGAAACTGGCAGTAGGACTGGGAGTTGAGCTTGACTCCATCCTCAACCCGAAAAGGCCCCACAAGCTCATCTTCGATGATACCAGCCCAAACCAGTACTCCACCTCCACCTTGCTGGCGTCTGAGTCGGACTGGAGCTCTCTGCCCTTTACCAATCCAGCCACGGGCCCATCCATCTGGCCCATCAAGACTCACTCTCATTTCATCAGTCCATAAAACCTTAGAAAAATCAGTCTTGAGATATTTCTTGGCCCAGTCTTGACGTTTCAGCTTGTGTGTCTTGTTCAGTGGTGGTCGTCTTTCAGCCTTTTTTACCTTGGCCATGTCTCTGAGTATTGCACACCTTGTGCTTTTGGGCACTCCAGTGATGTTGCAGCTCTGAAATATGGCCAAACTGGTGGCAAGTGGCATCTTAGCAGCTGCACGCTTGACTTTTCTCAGTTCATGGGCAGTTATTTTGCGCCTTGGTTTTTCCACACGCTTCTTGCGACCCTGTTGACTATTTTGAATGAAACGCTTCATTGTTCGATGATCACGCTTCAGAAGCTTTGCAATTTTAAGAGTGCTGCATCCCTCTGCAAGATATCTCACTATTTTTGACTTTTCTGAGCCTGTCAAGTCCTTCTTTTGACCCATTTTGCCAAAGGAAAGGAAGTTGCCTAATAATTATGCACACCTGATATAGGGTGTTGATGTCATTAGACCACACCCCTTCTCATTACAGAGATGCACATCACCTAATATGCTTAATTGGTAGTAGGCTTTCAAGCCTATACAGCTTGGAGTAAGACAACATGCATAATAATTCTGCACTCCCTGTATATTCTATGGAGTGTTTAGAATTGTTTACAGTATCTATACTAATGTTTTATATTTTTTTAATAATTAATATATTAATAATATAATTATTATTTTAATATTTTTTGGCAAGGAAAATCAAACTAACTTTGAAAACAAATAAACAAATAATGCTCAGTTGAAATTCAGAGTGTTATTGTATTGTCTTTCTATTATACATTTATTGATTATGCGATTCTAATGTATTTACTTGCCCTTTAAATTATTACATTTTTAAAATGATCCATTATTGTGACTAGCCTTGTTTATTACATACAAAAGACCTCATTCATTTCCAGAAATGAAGATAGATGTTGCTTAGTTCTTTGCTGTAAACAAACTGAACCAAAGAATATCTTCTAATACATTTAACAAACATTTATACTTGAATGTTATGTTTTACTATGGAAATAAATTTACACATTAAACATTTGATAAAGGTTCACAGTATGCTCAAATTATATGTCAGATGCTTAGAACCATCCAATGTCCATGTATATGTTATATCCCCATAAGTGATGTGAACCCAGGAAGATAATGGCTTTTTATGACATATCTGTACATACAGGCAGTGCAGGGTGATTAGCCCGGAATATAGCTAAGAGTTAAGGCCTGGTTGAGTAAGTGCTGCTGCTGTGTGTATGTTGGTTACAATGTTGCATCATTTTGGGGAGGGGTTTACTCACCTTATATATGGGATGAGCAGGGAGTCCACTTCCTCTTTGTTCCGGTGGATCCCTGGTAGCTCTTTCCCCACCTTCCCATCCCTATTGTGTAAATTGTTATATTGTGCATTTGTGTATTGTGCATTTGTTATACTTTTGCAATCATTATTTGATGAAAAAGCGTGGCAATCGTTTAATTTAGGTCTCTATATGAGATTAGGTGTCTGAGGCAGGAAGAGGGTTACTCAAACTACGTCCTTAAGTCCAAGAATGGTAGCTTGGGTTCCCCAGTTATTGACATGCTGTTCGACAAGTCAAGGCTGGACCTACTGGTTTGGAGTTTCTAATGTTGGCACCCTAACCTGGCGGGTGGTTGGGATCATGGCTGCAGACTGAAAGGAGGTTTGAATGATGGCCTTGCGGTCAGGGTGACGCCACAGGCTTGGTAGCTTGGGCATGCTCGGGCTGGTTATTGACAGGCCAACAACCCTCTAATTTCTAAAAGCTGCATTGAGTATCTCCGCCTTGTGGTCTGCAGCTGTGTCCCCTGGCCATTTCTCTAGAAGGGGTTATATATAGTTAGTTATCTAGGCTCCGATTGCTGCCACCCGGGTTTACCATCACTGTCTTTACCAGTTCCCATTGCTGGTTTTAATAAATACGACCCACGGGTCTTTCACCCACCTATTGTGTCGAGTTTTATTTGACAAAGTTATTAAAGTTCAACTGTGAGTTAAGTGTTTAACTTATTACTTGGTTATGTTACATGCAGACACTTAGGAAAAGTAGGGCATTTAATCCCTTAATTATTAACATATACTTGTGGCTAACAACAGCTTATGATTATATATATATATATATATATATATATATATATATATATATATATATATATATATAGAAAAGACAAGCTCTCCAGATAACAGGTCACTAGTGCCTGGGGTGCAACAGACAGAGTTTGTAGGAGCAAAAGGGGAGTGCACTCACCAGGACTTTTCAAAGGTTTATTTCCTAGATTGTGAACAATCTAAGAAATAAACCTTTGAAAAGTCCTGGTGAGTGCAATCTTCTTTTGCTCATATATATATATATATATATATATATATATATATATACACACAATATGTGAATCCGCCCTCCTGGGGTCAACCACCCGGTCCCTCTGTGTGCATATAGCAAGCTTCAACAAAATCAGAGGCAAGGCAGGTTTTCTTCAAAGCAATTAGTCAAATTTATTGACGTTTCGGGGAACAAAACTTCCCTTCTTCAGAACACAAATAACACACACAAACCGTGCTTAAATAAATTGAAACACAAACAGATACCTCCTTCCTGTCAAAAAAGGCGCCAAACTGACATAATTTCCGGTTTAGGTTAATGTGACCCTGGAAGTTTACAACATCCACTTCCGGGTTATAATAACAGTCTTTATGCGTACAACAATTGTGAACAAAAAAGGGGATCACTAGTGTCTCCAGTGGCCCTGTGTATGAAAACAACTCACCATTAATAAACCTAGTTCTACATTGTATGTTAAAGCAAAATTTACAATGTACCTCATTCCATATATTTCTTATATGACACATAGTGTGTGCAGTGCTTCACTATACGTGTTTACTTATACTTATGCCGGAAGTTGCATCATTTCCGGTTCTGGTTGCACCGGAACTCTACCATCGTGACGTCACTTCCGTGACAAATATTTACAATATCACACGTGCAATGCAGTGTCAGTGTTTACATGACAAGTAAGCCTAAGATAGTAATCAATATGTCACATTAACACCCATCATTATAGCAATTGTATTGGCAACGGTGCATACCTTGTAATACCATTTTACTGACATGTGTTAGAGTCGCCTATAAGGGTGGAAACTCAATACTGGTCTAGGGGGTACCGTGGCGATAGCGCAAATTATCTCTAATCCGCGTCATCGCCCATACCATAGACAATGGCTGGTGGTGTATCCCTCGTCCAAAGGTGAGAGGAACACCTCTAGTCAGTCCCCATCCACAACCATCCAGTGCCCTATCCCAAGAGTGACACATTACAAGGATATATTATGTTAATGCACCAAAATCAGGCACAGAGTTCAGTCCCTTAGGATTTATGGTATCCAGCCTGTACATCCATTCCACCTCCCTTTTGAGAAGCAGCTTATTTCTGTCTTCACCTTGTGATAGTTTAGGGATATGATCAATGAGAATCACTTTGATTGAAGATACAGGATGTTTGGCCACCAACCAGTGGCGTGCCACCGGTTGGTCGGATTCTCATTTCTTTATGGCCTGCCTTATAGCCATTCGATGGTTGGCCATTCTTTCTCTGATTGTCCCCTGGGTCTTCCGAACATATTGCAAACCACATGGGCATATTAACATATAGACAACATGGGTAGTTGTGCACGTTATGGAGTGATTGATGGTGTACTTCCGATAACCATGTGGATGGTTACATTATTTTGTAGTTATCATTCCATTGCAGGTGGTGCAATTAGGGCACCAGAAGCAGCCCTTCCGTGTTATCTTCATATCACCATCTGTGTAACACTTTATGGGATCTGAAATGACCAGAAGGTCCCAGAGATTAGTATTGCGTCTGTAGCCTATTATGGGGATAGTGTTCTTGGCAAATTTTAGCTTAGGATCCGAGAGTAGGTCGTGCCAGTGTTCTTTCATGGATTGTCCAACCGTGGACGTATTGGGGGCAAAAGTAGTTGTAAAGATGATGTTGTTCTCAGTGTTTTGTGGTCTTATTTTCTTTCACAATAGTGTCTTTTGTGTGACATCTTTAACTTGTTCCTTCACTGTATCCAGAACAGTCGGTTAGTATCCCCTCTTCATTAATCTATTTTGCATCTCTTGCACATGTGACTCCCCCTTCTCTCTGCTAGAATTATTCCTTATCGCTCTGATGAATTGTGATTTTATAATGTCTCTAATCAGGGATGGGGGATGGCAGCTATTAGACATAAGTAAGGAGTTCCGGTCTGTGGGTTTGGAATACAAGGTCGTTTCAAGTCCCACCTGACCCTTTACAATAAGTAGGTTGAAGAATTAAATTTGTTTATTACTGTTCAGCACTGTACGAATTCATGAAACCACAACGTTTCAAGTCCCACCTGACCCTTTACAATAAGTAGGTTGAAGAATTAAATTTGTTTATTACTGTTCAACACTGTACGAATTCATGAAACCACAACTGTAAACTTTCAACACTCCCTCTCCAAATCAGTAGAATGTTGTTTATGTACCTCTTGTAGAACATTACCTGAGGTACACCCTTAGACCATAAAAACTTATTTTCAAAACCTGCCATAAATAGATTGGCATACGATGGGGCCATATTCGACCCCATTGCCGTGCCCGCTACCTGAAGAAAAAAGGATCTCTCGAATTTAAAATATTTTTTAGTTAAGCAGAATTCAGTTAATTGAACCACAAATTCTATGGGTGGGCCCACATATTTAACAGAAGCCACCAACTGTTCCCTCATAGTGTCTAGGCCTGCTTGATGAGGAATTATGGTGTACAGACTATTCACATCCAACACCACTAACAAATCATTGGCTTCAATCTTTATCTCCTTCAATAACCTTAAGAGTTCACTTGAGTCCAATAAAAAAAGCTCTGTTGTCCTGTACTACCGGTTGCAACAAAAAATCAACGTATTGAGCTATCGGTTGTAAGAGTGAATCTCTAGAGGAAACAATTGGGCTTCCGGGGGCTTGTCTAAGGTTTTATGTATCTTCGGTATAGAGTACAGGATAGGGATCCTAGGGAAACTTGTTACCATTTGTTTACCCAGAGATTCAGTCAAATATCCTTGTGAGACACCAAAACTTATAAGCACCTCTAACTGCTTCTTAAATCTATCTGTAGGGTCATAAAGAAGTTTTTTGTAAGCGTTAGTCGTTCAATTGCGACATAATGTCCTCACGGTAGTCAACATAGTCAAGCAGAACAATCGCCCCGCCCATATCTGCGGGGCAGATCACTATAGTTCTAATCTCTGGGTAAACAAATGGTAACAAGTATGCCAATCTATTTATGGCAGGTTTTGAAAATAAGTTTTTATAGTCTAAGAGTGTACCTCAGGTAATGTTCTACAAGTGGTACATCAACGTCATTCTATTTATTTGGAGAGGGAGTGTTGAAAGTTTACAGTTGCGGTTTCATGAATTCAATAATACTGACACAACCGTGAGGTTTAAGATGTGGTACAGTGATAAACAAATTGAATTCTTCAACCTTCTTATTGTAAAGGGTCAGATGGGACAACCTTGTATTCCCAACCCACAGACCGGAACTCCTTACTTTTGTCTAATAGCTGCCATCCCCCATCCCTGGTTAGAGGTATTATAAAATCACAATTCATCAGAGCGATAAGGAATAATTCTAGCAGAGAGAAGCGGGAGTCACAAGTGCAAGAGATGCAAAATAGTTTCATGAAACTCACTGACTGTTCTGGACACAGTGAAGGAACAAGTTAAAGATGTCAAACAAGAGACACAATTGACAAAGGCCCAGAACGGGGTAATCGTCTTTTGATGTAGGTGTGAACTGATGTATGTGTGAACTTGATGTAATAAACTACTACATATTAATTTTGAATTTCGTTCTCTCTGGGGCTAATTTTTGTGTGTTACTAGTTTTGCCTCTGACATCTGCCATATAATATAGAGGTTCCATATACTTATATATATAGTTATATTTATTTTTAGACCAATTTAAGCTGTACTTTCAGCGCCGGTTTTTTTTTAGTATCCTAGGTACTATTGTGTGTTTTTGGTCTATCTTTGGAGTAAGAGGAATCTCCATTTTCCCACTGGCTTATTGGTAAATTTCCCAGTGCAGGGTGAACACAACTTGTATGGTATATAAAAGAAAATAAGACCACAAAACACTGAGAACAACATCATCTTTACAACTACTTTTGCCCCCAACACGTCCAAGGTTGGACAATCCATAAAAGAACACTGGCGCATCCTACTCTCAGATCCTAAGCTAAAATTTGCCAAGAGCACTATCCCCATAGTAGGCTACAGATGCAATACTAATCTCAGGGACCTTCTGGTCAGTTCAGATCCCATAAAGTGTTACTCAGATTATGATATGAAGGTAAAACAGAAGGGCTGCTTCCAGTGCTCTAATTGCACCACCTGCAATGGAATGATAGCTACAAAAAAATGTAACCATCCACATGGTAATCGGAAGTACACCATCAATCACTCCATAACGTGCACAACTACCCACATTGTCTATATGTTAATATGCCCATGTGGTTTGCACTACATTGGGAAGACCCAGGGGACGATCAGAGAAAGTATGGCCAACCATAAAATGGCTATAAGGCGCTCCATAAAGAAAGGAGAATCCGACCAACCGGTGGCATGCCACTGGTTGGTGGCCAAACATCCTGTATCTTCAATCAAAGTGATTCTCATTGATCATATCGCTAAACTATCATGAGGTGGAGACAGAAATAAGCTGCTTCTCAAAAGGTAGGAGGAATGGATGTACAGGCTGGATACCATAAATCCTAAGGGACTGAACTCTGTGCCTGATTTTGGTGCATTAACATAATATATCCTTGTAATGTGTCACTCTTGGGATGGGGCACTGGATGTTTGTGGATGGAGACTGACTGGGGGTGTTCCTCTCACCTTTGGATGAGGGATACACCACCAGCCATTGTCTATGGTATGGGTGATGACGCGGATTAGAGATAATTTGCGCTATCGCCACGGTACCCCCTAGACCAGTATTGAGTTCCCCACCCTTATAGGTGGCTCCAACACATGACAGTGAAATGGAATTACAAGGTATGCACCTTTCCCAATAAAATTGCTTTAATGATGGGTGTTAATGTGACATATTGATTACTATCTGTAACAAAGAATGATGTATATATATAGACATGCACTAAACCCCCTCTTGTAAGAAGAATTATATACGGGGATTAAGAGATGTAACCCTGCTGACGATCCTCTGAGCATTAACTTACTGTTGTATTGTCCGTTTTTTTCACATGTTAAAATGGTTGACCACGTAATAGTTGTTGGTATATTCTTACTGGCTGTTCTAATTGTCGTCTGACATCGACATGGTTTAGGCTTACTTGTCATGTAAACACTGACACCGCATTGCACGTGTGATATTGTAAATATTTGTCACGGAAGTGACGTCACGATGGTAGAGTTCTAGTGCAACCGGAACCGGAAGTGACACAACTTCCGGCATAAGTATAAGTAAACACGTATAGTGAAGCACTGTACACACTATGTGTCATATAAGAAATATATGGAACGAGGTACATTGTAAATTGTGCTTTAACATACAATGTAGAACTAGGTTTATTAATGGTGAGTTGTTTTAATACACGGGGTCACTGGAGACACTAGTGATCCCCTTTTCTGTTCACAATTGTTGTACGTATAAAGAATGTTATTAAAACCCGGAAATGGATGTTGTAAACTTCCAAGGTCACATTAACCTAAACCGGAAATGATGTCAGTTTGGGGCCTTTTTTGACAGGAAAAAGGAGGTACCTGTTTGTGTTTCACTCTATTTAAGCACAATTTGTTTGTGTTATTTGTGTTCTGAAGAAGGGGAATTTTGTTCCCCGAAACGTCAATAAATTTGACTATTTGCTTTGAAGAAAACTTGGTTTGCCTCTGATTTTGTTGAAGCTTGCTATATATATACATATACACACACCGGTATATATATTATATATATACATATATATATATACATATATATATATATATATATATATACACACCGGTATATATATTATATACATATATACTGTATATATATATATATATACACACAGAAGCAGGGAACCAGCACACTCTTTTTATCATCCAACTGCCGGGGTGCGCTTGCAAGCAATCAAATATCAGCAAAATAAAGCAGGCACTCTCCGTTTAACTGTATCGTTTAATGGTAAACGTTTTCGGGGTCTCCCCCGTCCTCAGACCACTTGCTTTATTTTGCTGATATATATATATATATATATATATATATATATATATATATATATATATATATATATATATATATATATAAAATGAAATCTACAAAACATTTTTAATCAATTGTTACATAACGTGAAATATGAAAGTATGTATACTTATAAATGAAAACAGTCTATTGGGCTGTGAAACACATTGCTGTTTTAACTTTGTTTTTAATAAATGTTATTTTTAATATTTAATACACACTTGCTACTTTTGGATGAATATTTTTGAGCTATCTCAAGCTAATAAGATGGTTGGTGGTCCAGTTCTGGCTATCGCGTGATCCTCAGTCTGCAGAACAGCTGATAAATTACACCCGGAGTATAGCGCCTGTTGGTGCTCTATACTGTGAGTGCTTTTTTATTGTTTATTCGAATAAAGATCTTTAGACTTTACTTGGCTGTGTGCCGCAACTCTGTCCTTTCATTTTTCTTTGAAATATGAGCCTAATATCCACCACAGGGAGCGACCTGGGTAACAGTGTATATAGAATTGATATCAAGAATCTGATGTACATAGACATTTCTACACTTTGGATTTATGTGAGATCACGCTTGTGATTTTTTGGGAATTCCGCATTTCGTATTTTTATAGAGACATTAGACCCCATTTATCAAGGCATTAAAATTGTTTGCTTCTCTATTAGCGTATCTGTCCGCTTTTACTCCCTAGATGCAGAAGTTAATTTGGCAACCATATTTATTTAAGTATCTATTGAATCTTATTGTGCCAGATTTGATAAATTTGGCGCATGTATATTTGAATTTAATGAACTGAGAACGAATGAGACGCATACGTAAATGCTCACGGGAGGCATAAGGTGTCATAAGTGTCACAGTCGTGTAAAATTTAACGCATGGGACGTTCTATAAATTAATTGTTTGTTGCACCTAACTTGACATAGTTGTTAAGATGGTTTCTGGAATTGATGTAACCCAGTCTGGAAAAAATAGATCTGAAGGAAAAGTAAAATTTTCTCATGACAAGAACAACATACTCACGGACAAGATATTGAAAATTATCATATTTTGTTTTTGTGTAAATCTCTGCAGACCTCAAAGTCACAAAAAATATAATTTGGGGTAACACTGCTGATGAGATGAGCGCATGGGGACCTTCCAGGGAGGATATAGAATATTTAAAAAATTTAAATGGACAATCTACTGCAGAATTTGTATTGTTTCAAAATTTTTATAATCCCTTTAGATTTATTAGATTACAAACAAAAAATGCTCCAATATCTGGGTAACGAGGTCATCGAGGATATGTATATGTCAGAGGAGATTTGTCAGCTTAAGACCAGGGGACAAATGCAGCATATAATGATGATTGTATTGTTGTGTTGACATGTTAGATAGACCCTTAACACACACATTTCTGTCTCTTTCTCTGTTTGTAATGAACAGTTAAACATATATATCTATACAAATATTTATTACCATTTATTTTTTTAAAATGTATATGTTAAAATGTTTCTTTCAAAAGTGTAATTGTTTATCATAACCCTAACCAATTCAGCATCAACTTCATGTGATAGTTCAGAAACTATATATGAGCTTTCAGGAGAACCAGTGGACACACAGCAAGCTTTAAACACAAAACCAATAAACCATGGACAGAATATTATATCAATATCAACCGCCAGTAGTCATTGCCTATCAGCAGCAGATACATTTCCTGATGTGAGAAGTAGCACCCCAGAATTTGGAAGAGGACAGAGGACTGGTTAGTATCAATATACTATCAATATACCATGTAATATTGTATAAAGTTAATATTAGTATTAAAGAGATAAAATTAATTAGAGCAGATTGCCATTTTTCCTTGTTAGACTTTTTACCATGTTTAGATCAAGGTATGCTATATGACATAAAGCTTTACACCCTTCTCATATTTATTATTTAATATCTTTTAAAAGATAATTCACATGCTGCATGTATATTTCTGGAATAGAATATTAAGGAGAATATGTTTACACCGTATGATTTTTAATAAATACTTTTTAAAAATTGATTGTCTCTCTTATTGACATTTTTATTTATTATTAATTTTCAGCTGATGAACGAAGATTATTTGAGTCCATAATTACAAGTCCACAAAGATTATTTGATTGTAATTTTTTTTTCATTTGTTCATATAGGGCTAGATTACAAGTGGAGATCAAATTTGCCCATTTGCGGGCACGCAATAAATAACCAGCTATTACAAGTGGCAGGTTATTGCTATCGCAAGGAATCATATATTATCAGATTTTAAAAATGTCCCCCAAATGCCCCCAAACTTAGCAGTTTTTGAGGGCTAAAGTCAGCGGCTGTGGGGGTGTTAGAAAACAAATGGCACTGAATAGGGCCTTTACATTCTGGACTATGAGAACTGTGTGTAAATATATATGTATATGCTTATATACATATATATTTTTATGTTAATATATGCATATACACATATAAACGCATAAATATATATGTATATATTCATATATATTTACATTTGCTGCCCATCGCTGCACGACTTACCCTCTTTGCTGCGTTACATTCTCATGTGGCATTAGAACGAGGCTCCCATTGTAGCCTATGGAAGTGCGCTCTCGTGAGTGCAATGCTTCCATACAATGCGAATGCGAGGTCGCGTTTGCATTGCCCCTCACCTGTAATACCGGCGCACACTTGCATGTGCTGGTATTACAAAGTGGAGCGGAATATTGCTTTAACGAAAGCGATATTTTGCGCTTCACTTATAATTATATGCACAATCTCTAAAATTCAAGCTAAATTGTTCTTTGTTGTATACATGTCAAAAGTATTTTAGCATTTAATGATTCTGTTAAATAATCTTCGCAATGTTTGAATGTTAAGGGGTATAAAACACAAATAATTTGTCAATCATGAATCCGATAGAGCATCCCCTTTTTTATCCACATTATTATTTTACATGTTAATTCCTTCTGCTTTTATTTTCCCTTTTTTTCTAATTATCCAACACATATGACAACCCAGAATAATGTTACATTTATTTGAAGTAAATGTCTATGTATTATAGTGTACGTATCCATATTATTATTTTTAAACTTAAATCTTATTAGTTAATTTATTAAATGTAGATAGGTTAATAGGTAGATATGTCTACACAAAATGTTACATATATAAAGATAGTTACACTTAGCTTAAAAAATAGAGCTAGAGAGAAATACAAGTACAGAAAATGTTTTACTTAAGGTTTCAACATACAGGGAGTGCAGAATTATTAGGCAAGTTGTATTTTTGAGGATTCATTTTATTATTGAACAACAACCATGTTCTCAATTAACCCAAAAAACTCATTAATATCAAAGCTGAATAGTTTTGGAAGTAGTTTTTAGTTTGTTTTTAGTTATAGCTATCTTAGGGGGATATCTGTGTGTGCAGGTGACTATTACTGTGCATAATTATTAGGCAACTTAACAAAAAACAAATATATACCCATTTCAATTATTTATTTTTACCAGTGAAACCAATATAACATCTCAACATTCACAAATATACATTTCTGACATTCACAAACAAAACAAAAACAAATCAGTGACCAATATAGCCACCTTTCTTTGCAAGGACACTCAAAAGCCTGCCATCCATGGATTCTGTCAGTGTTTTGATCTGTTCACCATCAACATTGCGTGCAGCAGCAACCACAGCCTCCCAGACACTGTTCAGAGAGGTGTACTGTTTTCCCTCCTTGTAAATCTCACATTTGATGATGGACCACAGGTTCTCAATGGGGTTCAGATCAGGTGAACAAGGAGGCCATGTCATTAGATTTTCTTCTTTTATACCCTTTCTTGCCAGCCACGCTGTGGAGTACTTGGACGCGTGTGATGGAGCATTGTCCTGCATGAAAATCATGTTTTTCTTGAAGGATGCAGACTTCTTCCTGTACCACTGCTTGAAGAAGGTGTCTTCCAGAAACTGGCAGTAGGACTGGGAGTTGAGCTTGACTCCATCCTCAACCCGAAAAGGCCCCACAAGCTCATCTTTGATGATACCAGCCCAAACCAGTACTCCACCTCCACCTTGCTGGCGTCTGAGTCGGACTGGAGCTCTCTGCCCTTTACCAATCCAGCCACGAGCCCATCCATCTGGCCCATCAAGACTCACTCTCATTTCATCAGTCCATAAAACCTTAGAAAAATGAGTCTTGATATATTTCTTGACGTTTCAGCTTGTGTGTCTTGTTCAGTGGTGGTCGTCTTTCAGCCTTTCTTACCTTGGCCATGTCTCTGAGTATTGCACACCTTGTGCTTTTGGGCACTCCAGTGATGTTGCAGCTCTGAAATATGGCCAAACTGGTGGCAAGTGGCATCTTGGCTGCTGCATGCTTGACTTTTCTCAGTTCATGGGCAGTTATTTTGCGCCTTGGTTTTTCCACATGCTTCTTGCGACCCTGTTGACTATTTTGAATGAAACGCTTGAATGTTCGATGATCACGCTTCAGAAGCTTTGCAATTTTAAGAGTGCTGCATCCCTCTGCAAGATATCTCACTATTTTTGACTTTTTTGAGCCTGTCAAGTCCTTCTTTTGACCCATTTTGCCAAAGGAAAGGAAGTTGCCTAATAATTATGCACACCTGATATAGGGTGTTGATGTCATTAGACCACACCCCTTCTCATTACAGAGATGCACATCACCTAATATGCTTAATTGGTAGTAGGCTTTCGAGCCTATACAGCTTGGAGTAAGAAAACATGCATAAAGAGGATGATGTGGTCAAAATACTCATTTGCCTAATAATTCTGCACTCCCTGTATATTATTGTGTCAATTATGTTCTTTAAAATTACATTTTTTCTAAAAAAAATCATGACACATAAATTTAAAAATGTTTTTTTACATAAACTTATATGCCCATATTAGTGATGTCGCGAATAGTTCGCCGGCGAATAGTTCCCGGTGAACATAGCATGTTCGCGTTCACCTCGGCGGGTGTACATATGCGATGTTCGATCCGCCCCCTATTCGTCATCATTGAGTAAATTTTTTTTTTTTTTTTTTTTTTTTTTTGAAAATAATTTTTATTGAGGTAAGAGAAAAAAAATTACAACAACATTGTAGGTATGTCTTGACATATAGTGGTTGCAGTGATAACAATAACACAATGCTCATAAAGAAGATATACATAAACTCAGATATTAATATACAGACATTAACATTGCAGGTTCAGTGAGTACTCTGTAACCAGGTTATGAGCTAAGAGGCGAGAACTTTTCATCATTCAGAGAGTGACTTAGATAGGCAAAACATATTAAATCTGAAGCTATAATCATAGAATGGAGTAATAATATATGACAAAAATTAGTGTCAAGAACATATTGTAATGAAACCTCGGGTTTTTTTAACCTGTTACCTGAAAATAATAGGAATATTCCCCCAATTGCAGAAAAAATCTACCAGTGGCTGAACTGTTTTAGGCTAAGTGTCACAATATGGGGGGTTAGCAAGATGGGTTTTTGTTTTAGGGAAGGGGAAGGAAGTTCAGCGGGCACGAGCCGCTCTAAATAAGAGAGGGGAATGGGGGGGGGGGTGCGGAGCCAGTTAGGATGCCCGTCCTGTGTAATTTTGGGTTCCTTATAAGGAATGGTAACTCTAGTTAGGTATGTATAGAAAAGAGAGTAGAGATACATATATGAGATGTAGGTGACTTGAGCAAGCGCCCCTCTCCTGGGGGAGCGCCATCTCTTGGCAATGTAGGTAAAGTGAATAGGGATATGACCCGTAGGCAACCAGTACTAGCGGGAAAGGGAGGAGAGGGGCCTAGTAGAAATAATCTTCAAATAGGCTACATAAATGGAGTATATATAATTAGAGGTATGAATACAATAAGGTTGGTGAAATGTTCTCTACTAATGGCATAGTTAATTAGAGACAGTAAGCACATAGCGTGCTATGAAAAGTAGCAGATATATATCAGGGGCCGGATTGTCCAGTGCTAGGATAGAGGAGAAAATGGACATCACGCAAACTGAAAATGGATCTTAAATATTAGGACATGATAATCCTCTAACAATATGTCTCTAGGGGTTATCGTAGCCAAGCGTTATACTATGATGAGTACAGACATATTTAACTAACCCTTTGAGATCTGGTATAGAGAGCAATAAAGCAAATTTCAACAACAGTTTATATAGGCACTCTTCTATACCATACTTTAAGGTAAAAAGTATAATAGGTGCGCTACGTATTGCACGCATACGAGAAGATAGGCTCTTACATACACTAAGCGTGCAGAAGGTGCCATTTTGAAACCTTATATTAAAAGTAGTGGAAATAGTTAGGCACCATATTATATTATATAGTATAGTACGGAGTGAATTACAACACACAATGCCCACAAATGCACAATCATGTAGTTTCAGTTACATCTATAGGGTCCTAAAATAACTCTCAGTCTTTATCACATGGTTTAAAGAATAAAAATAATGAGAAAAAAAAAAAAAGTAAAAATAAAGCAGCTATGACAACATGCACCTTAATAACAATAAACAGTTCAGGTTGCTCAACAGCAGGGATGTGAGCAAGTATGCTAGTAACTAAACTTAGCAGGGTGATATGTCCATGGTAAGGTAATTTGCTTAAGGGTAGAGTGGACTGACATGAGGGGTAAACATCAGCTAACTGTCACAATATACTTCAAGGACAGCAATTCTAAAATACCCGGTATGACCCTGGCAGTACAAAGAGGTGTCGCTAACCGCCTGGATCAAAAGAACTTCTGAACCACTCTACAGGCGCAGAGGGGAGCAGCCTCAAAGGTTTCTGCGGTAGGTTATAGGAAGTCATTACCGGGGATACCAATGTCCGGGCAAATCTGGAGGACAAGAGTCGCATGTGGATAGCAGAGTCTGGTTGTCTGATCAAGCTATTCAGATTGGTGAGTGATCCGTATTTTATAGGGGACTGTCTCTCACCTCTTGCAGTGATAGGATCTGCTTTTCCTTGTCTGCTGTTACTTGGGGATCTGAATGTGTTGCAAACTCCACCGCACCTGAAGGCAGCTGGGACCGGACCCTCACGGGCCTCTAAGATAGCGGTGAGAGCTTCATCCCGGTACTGATGTGCAGATTTAGCAGGGGTAGACCTGTGCACAGCTGTCATCACGGTCATGTGTAGAGGGTATTTGCTCTCTCTGGCTGCTTCTTGTTTCGCGGAGCCCGCCGCCATCTTGTTTGCAGAGCTGTTACCTCGGGTGCTTTGAGCAGTTATAGCATGTGCAGATGGGGTATGTGATAGTCGCAGAGTATCAACTGCCTCTGTGAGGGATGTAGTACACTCCGAGTGATGCTGCAATGTTATAGGCTCTAATGTTGGTATCATAGTGTTAGACTGAGAGGGTTCAGTGTTTTTCAAGTCAGCCGCCATATTAGGATTTAAGCAGTCCTTCATTCCAGATCGATCTCTAATTGTACACCTCAGGGCATAAAAACAGCGGTCCATTCTCTCCTCAAATTCAGCTAAGCATTTAAGGACCTGCTCACCGAAATCTGCCATATTCAAAGGAGATCAGTATGAATTACCAGAAAGCTGTAAACCTAGGTATTATCTGTGCCTCATGAGCAAGCCATGCGGAATAGCCCTCAGCCGTTATTGTAGTGGACCGCCGAGATTTCTTTAGTCGCTTCTCCTCCTTCCTTTCTATAGGGAAATAACAGGCTGCTTTCCTTCTTTATAATTGCAGGAGATATAATTAGTTAAGAGAAACAGGTTATGTTTTCCAATAAACGAGATATGAAATAGTTTTACAGGAGCTCATGATATGTGCGTCCTGTCTCCTCTGCAGCTAGCTCCGCCCCCTCATCATTGAGTAAATTTTGACCCTGTACCTCACAGTCAGAATACACATTACAGCCAATCAGCAGCAGACCCTCCCTCCCAGACCCTCCCACCTCCTGGGCAGCATCCATTTTAGATTCATTTTGAAGCTGCATTGTTAGTGAGAGGAGGGACAGTGTAGCTGCTGCTGATTTAATAGGGAAATCGATAGCTAGGCTAGTGTATTCAGTGTCCACTACAGTCCTGAAGGACTCATCTGATCTCTGCTGTAAGGACAGCACCCCAAAAAGCCCTTTTTAGGGCTAGAACATCAGTCTGCTTTTTTTTTTCTTCTGTGTAATTGCAGTTGCCTGCCTGCCAGCGTGTGTCTCAGGCTCACAGCGTATACTGTGCCCACTTGCCCAGTGCCACCACTCATATCTGGTGTAACAGTAGTGTACATTTAAAAAAAAAAAAAAAAAAATTTGACTGTGAAATAATAGCAGACAGCTGCCAGTTCCCAAGATGGCCGCCAATAAGGCAGATGGGGAGGGTTAGAGAGCTGTTTTGGGGGGGATCAGGGAGGTTGGGGGCTAAGGGGGATGCTACACCACAGCATATGTAAATATGCTAAAAAAATAAAAAAAATTAAAAACCTTTTATTTTAGTACTGGCAGACTTTCTGCCAGTACTTAAGATGGCGGGGACAATTGTGGGGTGGGGGAGGGAAGGGAGCTGTTTGGGAGGGATCAGGGGGTCTGATGTGTCAGGTGGGAGGCTGATCTCTACAGTAAAGCTAAAATCAAGCCTGCAAGCTCCCTACAAACTACCTAATTAACCCCTTCACTGCTAGCCATAATACACGTGTGATGCGCAGCAGCATTTAGCGGCCTTCTAATTACCAGAAAGCAACGCCAAAGTCATATATGTCTGCTATTTCTGAACAAAGGGGATCCTAGAGAAGCATTTACAACCATTTGTGCCATAATTGCACAAGCTGTTTGTAAATAATTTCAGTGAAATGGTGGCATGAAATATACCAAAATGGGCCTAGATCAATACTTTGGGTTGTCTACTACACTACACTTAAGCTAAAATTAACTATACAAGCTGCCGACATGCTCCCTAATTAACCCCTTCACTGCTGGGCATAAAACACGTGTGGTGCGCAGTGGCATTTAGCAGCCTTCTAATTACCAAAAAGCAACGCCAAAGCCATATAAGTCTGCTATAATGGCATGTCTGGCACACAGTGTTGGGGCAAGGGTCAATCTGACCACTGATACCTGGTCTGCAAAGCATGGTCAGGGCAGGTATATCACCTACACTGCGCACTGTGAAGCGGGCGTAACCCTTACACTACCTTATCGATACAACATCATACCTGATGTTTTAAAGCACGTTATTCCAAACAATTTAGGAATGTTAGGTGATTTATGCCCTTTATGGATTAAAACCAGACTCTGCATCAACTATGTAATTTTCCATGGATCCCCCTCCGGCATGCCACAGTCCAGGTGTTAGTGCCTGTGGCAAACCTCGCCACTTATGAACTATGCAGGAATCATTATTTAAGCTAATGGTTAAAATGTATGTTAAACTGTATGTTACTGTTTAAACTCCCTGCTGTTTCAGTTGGGAAACCCCTTGTAGGGGAGACTGTTTTTAAAAAGTGTTTTTTTTTCAGTTGAAGAAAAAGTTGTTGTTGACTCCCAAGCTATGTGTCGTCTAGTTCTTGGTGGAAAGCGGTTATTATTACAATTATCAAGAGTAGTTACTTGCTTGTCTCTGCTTACCAAAAAGATATTACAGATCCTACTGCCTCTCTGCTACAATTACCAAGAGTTGTTACTTCCTTGTCTCTGCCTACCCAAAATATATTACAGATCCTACTGCCTCTCTGCTACAATTGGTGGCAAGCGACGGGATTCAAACCGCACAGCAAGTCGTAGGACATGTGATGTATATGAACAGACAGTGAATGGGGACAGATTATACCAGACTAAAGAGAACTGCATTGAAGAAATTACTGGAGGCAAGAGGAATTATTGCCAGCAATAAAACCAAAGCAAGGCTGATTGCAGAGCTCATGGAGGGAGACCGGGTAGCAGATACGGCCGTACCCATGGCGAACAACGAAACTGAATTCCAAAAAGAGATGCGGACCCGGTTGGCTTTTTTTCCGCTACCTCATTCGGAGGAGCTCCTGACACGGACATCAGCAGACGTACAGGAGTACTTGATGGTGACCCGACAAACCCCCCCGAAACCCGGAGAGGGGCTACCAGTACACTCCAGTGCTGGTACAGGGAAAGCTAAGATTCCCTACCAAGCATTCAAGGATCATACCGACACGGAGGATATCGATGGGTACCTACAGGACTTTGAGCGATTATGCCAACTGCATAATATTAGTACCGCTGACCAAGTTCCCCTACTGGCTGGCAAGTTATCCGGACGGGCCGCTGAAGCCTACCGCACCATACCAGATGAGGACAGCAGGGACTACCAGAATGTAAAAATGGCCATCCTGACTAGGTATGCTATTACCCCGGAGGCATACCGACAGCGGTTCCGAGACCTGAAGAAGCTGGAGAAAGATACCCACACTGAGTGGGTGCATCGGCTAGCCAGGGTCGCTAAAGGCTGGTTGCAGGAAGCCCAAGTCACCCAGTTGGAAGACCTTTTACAACTCATGTTAATGGAGCAATTCTTCCAAGGGGTGTCCACTGAATTGCAAAACTGGCTGAGAGATCGAAAACTGTGCACGGTACATACCGCAGCAACCTTGGCTGACGAATACCAAGAAGCTCAGAGAGCTCAACGAACACAGCAACGCCCCAGTATTGGGGTCACCCCAACCCCAACTGCAGCTCCCACACCTCTGCTACCCCGTCCTGGAGGGGGAATCTACCCACCCCCTCCCCGATACCAGACTCGATCAGCTATCCGTTGCCATCTTTGTAACCAACAAGGGCACATTCAGAGAGACTGTCCCAGGAACAAGAACCGATCCACCTGGAACAACCAGAACAACTTGTCAAACAACCGGGCAGGTGTACACTGCTACCAGAACGAGCCCCGACTACAGACCCAACACGCAGTCTTCCACGAGGAACCCTTGGGCATCTTACACGAGGTAAACCCAGTACAGGCCGCTTCGGACAACCTACAAAGCCACCGCCAGGTGGTCTATATAGAGGCCCGCGTGTCCAAGGGCTGCGTGACTCTGGGGCCACCATAACCTTGCTCCGGCAACATTTAGTTTCCACCAATCAACTCACCGGAGACTGTGTAGCTATCCGGGTGGCCGGGGGAGCCATTTACTACAAGATTCCCATGGCCAAAGTACACTTGGATTGGGGAGTAGTGTCGGGGGGCGTAGAAGTGGGCCTTATGCAAAATTTGCCCGCAGACGTTATTTTGGGCAACGACTTAGGGGAGCTGACTTCAGCGTTTGCACCCCGAACTTCCCCACAAGCAGCACTGCCCGTGGTTACCCGACAACAGGCCCGCACCAACGCACTGGCTGATCACTCTGAGGCTCAGGTAATGTCATGTTCTGTCTCAGGATATCATGTGAGAGCCTCATTGTCTGGAACAGTTGCTTTAAAGGAAGATTAGTAGAAGCCATACTGATTGAAAATGAAAACAAATTTATTTAAACAACAAAATACTTTGTTTAAGCAAATACTTGCAGAATATTTAAATATGCTACTCAGGTATGTTAAGACCACATACAGCAGGAGTGAAAATAAAGAAAATTAGTAAGCAGAGATGCAGATTCAAAAAGGAAAGTCTTTCTCTTGGTAATAACTGAAATGTAAGATTTGCACAAGGCAGAAAACAACTTGTAAACAGGTAGCAGGTTTAATGGTAAAGTCTCTCTCCTTGTAATTGCTGAGTGCAGGAATTGCACAATGCAGGAAACAACTTGCAAACTGGTAACAGGTTTAAAGGTAAAGTCTCTCTCCTTGTAATTGCTGAGTGCAGGAAATGCACAAGGCAGGAAACAAACTTGAAGATTGGTAACAGGTTTAAAGGTAAAGGCTTTCTCCTGGTAATACCTTGTAAACAGGTGCAAATGAAATCTTTCTCCTGGCAATGGCCAAGTGCAGGAATTGCATAAAGCAGGAAACAAACTTGT
Organism: Bombina bombina; assembly: GCF_027579735.1. Taxonomy (NCBI): domain Eukaryota; kingdom Metazoa; phylum Chordata; class Amphibia; order Anura; family Bombinatoridae; genus Bombina; species Bombina bombina. The sequence continues at coordinate 842,511,418 of NC_069500.1, forward strand.
AGATTGGTAACAGGTTTAAAGGTAAAGGCTTTCTCCTGGTAATACCTTGTAAACAGGTGCAAAGGAAATCTTTCTCCAAAGAAATACAGGAAACAGGTTCTGACTTGACAAAACAGATCCAATGTGAAGACAAAAATGCAGACCAAAAGCCATCCTTAAATAGGGAGGTTTTGCACAGGGTTGGTTCTGATTAATTCCAGAATTGAGAACACCTGTGTGTTGCACAGGTGTAATAACAAGTAAGGCAAATAGTTATTTATCAGATCTTTTAAGATCCATGCTATTGCTAGAACTGTCTGTGGCTCAACATGTAAGCAAACAGAAATAGCAACCACAGAGCCACAGGTTCAAATCCCCACACAGCCCTTCTTAGCAGAATGCCTCCCAGACCTTTTCTTTATCTTTTTAATCTGGAGGCTTGGTTCCTGACAGATGCCCCCTCCAAAGAGCGCACTCTGGGCGCTCAAAGCCTGTTCAAACATCTGAAGGTGGGATTTACTAACAAGTGTTCCATTTGAAGCCCTAATACAATCAGATGGAATTGATTCTTTGCTTGGAACAGCTGCCTGAGATTGGGGACCCTTAGAAGATACCCCTGTAGGCATAACAAGAGCTGAAAAACCAAGACAGTTTTGATTTAGAGGTTCCTGATTATACCCAGCAGCTTGCAATGGACTGGCTGATGGGCAGAGTACCTCTGGGTAGGAAAAGTCCTCTCCTTCAGAGTCAAGGAATTTGTTATCTGGGTCATATCTGCCTGATGGGTAGAGTACCTCTGGGTAAGGTATGACCTCTCCTTCAGAGTCCAGGAATTCATTTTCTGTGTCATTTATATCCAATTCAACCATCTCATCCAATTCTTTCTCAGTCAATAAGTAGCTGTGTGAAGGTGGTGCAAGGAGGTGTGGATCTTTAGAATTGGCAGAGTCTGAATCAGCAGGAAGGTTTGTCACTTTTATGTCTGATGAGTGACTTTTGTTAGCTGGATCTCCAGCCAGGGCAGAAACAAGGTAATGTGCAGGATTTCCAGGAGGTATTTTTGCAGAGTTCCCCAATGTGGTTGATGCAGAAAAAGATGCAGTGGTATGGGTAATGGATGTAGTTGGAGTTGTACTCCCAATGACCATCTGTTTCAAATCAGGTACCATTTCTTGAAGTGTTTTAGAAACGGTTGTTTGTAGAATAGATGTATTCTCCATAGCTGGGTCATCTCCAGGGGTATCATACAGTTTGCTAGTGGAAGTATAATTTGTTCCCTTAACATCAGAGTCCATTTTAAACTTGGCTGTATCTCGACTTGATCCTCTAGGGGGTCTTACTGGACACGCTGTGATGCGGTGACCAGTTCCCCCACAATAGAAACAGAGGTTAAGCTGTCTTCGCCGAGTCTTTTCCTCTTCTGTTAAGGGTTCTTTAAAACCTTTCCTTGTTTGGGAGGTAACTTCAGACAAGGTTTTGGTTGGGAGAGATAACATTTCACCAGCTCCATGAAGTTAATCAGTATGTCCTTAATAAACTTTAACACTGATTCCAATACAGCAATAATCCCAGAGGGCTCTCTTTTAGGGTCTTTCATTCTGTCATGTTCTGTCTCAGGATATCATGTGAGAGCCTCATTGTCTGGAACAGTTGCTTTAAAGGAAGATTAGTAGAAGCCATACTGATTGAAAATGAAAACAAATTTATTTAAACAACAAAATACTTTGTTTAAGCAAATACTTGCAGAATATTTAAATATGCTACTCAGGTATGTTAAGACCACATACAGCAGGAGTGAAAATAAAGAAAACTAGTAAGCAGAGATGCAGATTCAAAAAGGAAAGTCTTTCTCTTGGTAATAACTGAAATGTAAGATTTGCACAAGGCAGAAAACAACTTGTAAACAGGTAGCAGGTTTAATGGTAAAGTCTCTCTCCTTGTAATTGCTGAGTGCAGGAATTGCACAATGCAGGAAACAACTTGCAAACTGGTAACAGGTTTAAAGGTAAAGTCTCTCTCCTTGTAATTGCTGAGTGCAGGAAATGCACAAGGCAGGAAACAACTTGCAAACTGGTAACAGGTTTAAAGGTAAAGTCTCTCTCCTTGTAATTGCTGAGTGCAGGAAATGCACAAGGCAGGAAACAAACTTGAAGATTGGTAACAGGTTTAAAGGTAAAGGCTTTCTCCTGGTAATACCTTGTAAACAGGTGCAAAGGAAATCTTTCTCCTGGCAATGGACAAGTGCAGGAATTGCATAAAGCAGGAAACAAACTTGTAGATTGGTAACAGGTTTAAAGGTAAAGGCTTTCTCCTGGTAATACCTTGTAAACAGGTGCAAAGGAAATCTTTCTCCAAAGAAATACAGGAAACAGGTTCTGACTTGACAAAACAGATCCAATGTGAAGACAAAAATGCAGACCAAAAGCCATCCTTAAATAGGGAGGTTTTGCACAGGGTTGGTTCTGATTAATTCCAGAATTGAGAACACCTGTGTGTTGCACAGGTGTAATAACAAGTAAGGCAAATAGTTATTTATCAGATCTTTTAAGATCCATGCTATTGCTAGAACTGTCTGTGGCTCAACATGTAAGCAAACAGAAATAGCAACCACAGAGCAACAGGTTCAAATCCCCACACAGCCCTTCTTAGCAGAATGCCTCCCAGACCTTTTCTTTTTCTTTTTAATCTGGAGGCTTGGTTCCTGACAGGTAAGCAATCACCCCCCTAATGTCTCTTGGGCCCCTCCACTAGAGTTTGGTAGCAAAGTGGCCACTGACCCCTCATTGCAAGTATATAGGGATAAGGTAGACCAGAATCAGGCGCTATTGGAAGGAGAGAGGTACGGTTGGGACAAGGGGTTACTGTACAGGTATGCAGAGAAGATAGTGGCTGGATCTATTTCCCTGTCCATTCAGCAGTTAATAGTACCTCAGAGGTATAGACGAGAACTGCTACGGGTTGCCCACGATATTCCGCTGTCAGGCCACCTAGGAGTTAGTCGGACGAAGCACTGCCTAACTCAGAATTTCTTTTGGCCAGGGATCACCAAAGATATTAGACAGTATTGCCAGACGTGTGACACCTGCCAATGAGTAGGGAAAAGAGGAGACCGATATAAGGCGAAGCTACACTCCCTCCCCATAATAGAGAAGCCTTTTAGTCGAGTGGCGGTGGACCTCATTGGCCCACTAGCCAAGCCTAGTCCCTCGGGGAAGAGGTATATACTCACGGTCGTGGATTATGCCACCCGATATCCCGAGGCAGTGGCTCTGGCTAATATTCATGCCGAGACCGTGGTGGATGCCCTCATCAGAATCTTCTCCCGCATGGGATTTCCCCGGGAGATTATTTCGGACCGGGACACCCAGTTTACGGCCGAGATTACCCACCAGTTGTGGAGAGCATGTGGGGTGAAACCCATTGTAAATTCCGCTTATCACCCCCAGTCTAATGGGCTCTGTGAACGGTTTAATGGAACACTGAAACAGATGCTCCGCACGTTCATGGATACCCAGAAGAACTGGGAGCGGTTTCTACCCCATTTGCTTTTCGCCTACAGGGAGGTACCTCAGGAGTCCACGGGGTTCTCTCCCTTTGAATTATTATTCGGAAGGAGGGTACGGGGTCCCCTAGACTTAATCCAAGAGCATTGGGAGGGGGAAGTCACTAGTGATGGTACTCCTATCGTACCATACGTGCTGGAGTTTAGGGAGCACCTGGAGGCCCTGACTCGGACCGTCCGTTCCAACCTTCAGGCGGCTCAAACCCGTCAGCGCTGTTGGTATGATAGGGGTGCCAGGGACCGCAGTTTTCAGACTGGGCAGAAGGTGCTAATCTTAAAACCAGTCAAAAATGATAAACTGCAGGCCTCCTGGCAGGGCCCATACAAGGTAGTGGAACAAATCTGTGACACCACCTATGTGATCGGCCCATGTACTGGAGCAGGCGGTAGACGCATGCTCCATGTAAATATGTTGAAGCCGTACCATGAACGTGCAGAGGAGGTGAATGCTATTTGCGCCCCTGCCGCAGACGACGCAGACAGTTTACCTCTTCCCGACCTCCTAGGAATGAAGAACCGGTCTGGGAGAGGTACAATTGGGTGAGCGGTTAAGTCCTCGGGAACGAGCTCAAATAGCAGAGCTACTGCAAGAAAAGAGAGACACGTTCTCCAACGTGCCTGGATATACCTGACTGGCCACCCATAGGGTAGAAACCCCATGTCACCTCCCCATGCATCAACCTCCTTATCGCATACCAGAATCGGTGAGAGAACATATGCGGAAGGAGATTGACGAGATGCTACAGTTAGGAGTGATTGAGCACTAGTTCTAGTACCGAAGCGGGACGGCACGACCCGCCTCTATGTAGACTACCGGAAACTTAATGATAAAACCGTCTCTGACGCCTACCCAATGCCCCGGATAGATGAGCTCCTGGATAAAATGGCTCAAGGCCAGTACCTCACCACCATAGATCTGTGTAAGGGGTACTGGCAGATCCCACTAGCCGAGGATGCCATCCCCAAATCAGCGTTCGTCACCCCGTTTGGCCTGTACCAATTCAAGGTCATGCCATTCGGGATGAAGAACGCTCTGGCTACTTTCCAGCAAATGGTAGATCGGCTACTGGATGGGTCCCAAGAGTATGCATGCGCCTATTTAGATGACATAGCTATATTTAGCAGCTCCTGGGATGAGCATTTGAACCATATAGGGGCAATCCTAGATCACATTAGGGAGGCAGGATTAACACTTAAGCCTAGCAAATGTCATATAGGGATGGCGGAGGTCCAGTACCTTGGGCACTGAGTAGGTAGCAGGCAGCAGAAGCTCGAACTGGCCAAGGTAGAGGCCGTAGCCAAGTGGCCCACTCCCCATACCAAGACCAAAGTGCTAGCCTTTCTAGGTACCTCAGGCTATTATAGGAAGTTTGTACCTAATTATAGTTCCCTAGCCAAACCCCTCACCGACCTCACCCGTAAAAACCTTCCTAAGATTGTTACCTGGAGCCCAGAGTGTGAACAAGCATTCCAAGAACTGAAAAACGCTCTTGTAAATGCCCCTATCCTTGCTGCCCCGGATCCAACTAAACGCTTTCTCGTCCATACAGACGCTTCTATGTTTGGATTGGGAGCCGTGCTGAGCCAAGTCGGGGCTGATGGCGGCGAACATCCTGTGGCCTACCTAAGCAGGAAATTGTTACCCCGAGAAGTTAGCTACGCCGCCATCGAAAAGGAATGCCTGGCCGTGATGTGGACCCTAAAGAAACTTCAGCATTATCTATATGGACAACAATTTTCCCTGCTCACAGATCACAACCCGTTGGTGTGGCTGAACAGGGTATCCGGAGACAATGCCCGGCTGTTGCGCTGGAGTTTGGCACTGCAGCCGTTTGACTTAACAATCCATTACCAACCTGGGAAGCAAAATGGCAACGCTGACGGGTTGTCCAGACAAACTGAACTTGAACCTTGATCTGTGAACACTCCTCCGGAAGTTCGCGTTCGCCGTTCGCGAACCCAATTTTTTAGGTTTGCGACATCACTAGCCCATATCAGTCTCCCTATTAACTTGTAGTACTTTGGCTCCCTTCTTTTAAGATCACTATAAGGTCTAAGGCTTTGGTGTTTTGTCCTTTTTATTATTATTATTATTATTATTATTTTTTGACACCCTATACATCATTTCATAGATGATGTGATCTCTAGATTCTTGAGTAACACCACAAACTCCTTATATTGTATTTAGGAAAATATTGATGAATTGAATTACATGAAGATCAACATTTCACCATCTGTAAAGGGTTTTGGCTTAGACTTTTGTTCACCATATTTGTAAAAACCTGAAAGAATAATAAACAAAGTATGGCGCATCATTATAATTGGTGATATTCAAAGTCAATGGCCTTTGCCCAGATTTATTGAGCTGCACCTGCTGGACATGTTTGTGGAACTTTTTTTTTTTTTTAATTTTTTAATCTATGTTGAACATTTAGTGAGTTATTGCAGGATACTTTGTTCACATACTCACCAGATGTTATTTCACAAGTGTTTCTTATAGGCATAAATCAGTGCTTTCCAAACTGTGTGCCACGACACATTAGTGTGTCGGCTGCAGTTTGTAGGTGTGTCACGCAAAACATTGTGTCCAGGGATTGGCAAGGTCAATAATGCCCAACTGATTTGTTATTGGCAAACATGTCTCAGACAAGCAATGTGAGTGCACATGGATGGTGGATCTTTCTGAAACTAGCTAGTAATATATTCACAGTGCTAATTAATTCCCATTAACAACAGGTAGTTATTATTTCTCTTACTTTTTTATATTGTAAGTTCCCCCTTCCATGTTTGCTAATAAAAAATCAGTTGGACATTAGTGAAAGTGCTAGGAGGGTGTCAAGGTATATGTAAAGATTAATTAATATATATATATATATATATATATATATATATATATATATATATATATATATATATATATATATATATATATATATATATATATATATATATATACAGGGAGTGCAGAATTATTAGGCAAATGAGTATTTTGACCACATCATCCTCTTTATGCATTTTGTCTTACTCCAAGCTGTATAGGCTCGAAAGCCTACTACCAATTAAGCATATTAGGTGATGTGCATCTCTGTAATGAGAAGGGGTGTGGTCTAATGACATCAACACCCTATATCAGGTGTGCATAATTATTAGGCAACTTCCTTTCCTTTGGCAAAATGGGTCAAAAGAAGGACTTGACAGGCTCAGAAAAGTAAAAAATAGTGAGATATCTTGCAGAGGGATGCAGCACTCTTAAAATTGCAAAGCGCAAAATAACTGCCCATGAACTGAGAAAAGTCAAGCGTGCAGCTGCCAAGATGCCACTTGCCACCAGTTTGGCCATATTTCAGAGCTGCAACATCACTGGAGTGCCCAAAAGCACAAGGTGTGCAATACAAAGAGACATGGCCAAGGTAAGAAAGGCTGAAAGATGACCACCACTGAACAAGAAACACAAGCTGAAACGTCAAGACTGGGCCAAGAAATATCTCAAGACTGATTTTTCTAAGGTTATATGGACTGATGAAATAAGAGTGAGTCTTGATGGGCCAGATGGATGGGCCCGTGGCTGGATTGGTAAAGGGCAGAGAGCTCCAGTCTGACTCAGATGCCAGCAAGGTGGAGGTGGAGTACTGGTTTGGGCTGGTATCATCAAAGATGAGCTTGTGGGGCCTTTTCGGGTTGAGGATGGAGTCAAGCTCAACTCCCAGTCCTACTGCCAGTTTCTTGAAGACACCTTCTTCAAGCAGTGGTACAGGAAGAAGTCTGCATCGTTCAAGAAAAACATGATTTTCATGCAGGACAATGCTCCATCACATGCGTCCAAGTACTCCACAGCGTGGCTGGCAAGAAAGGGTATAAAAGAAGAAAATCTAATGACATGGCCTCCTTGTTCACCTGATCTGAACCCCATTGAGAACCTGTGGTCCATTATCAAATGTGAGATTTACAAGGAGGGAAAACAGTACACCTCTCTGAACAGTGTCTGGGAGGCTGTGGCTGCTGCTGCACGCAATGTTGATGGTGAACAGATCATGGATGGCAGGCTTTTGAGTGTCCTTGCAAAGAAAGGTGGCTATATTGGTCACTGATTTGTTTTTGTTTTGTTTTTGAATGTCAGAAATGTATATTTGTGAATGTTGAGATGTTATATTGGTCCAGAGGTGCCATCACAATCTTTCTTGGGTTATGGGTCAGCATTAGAGTCTCATTGCATAACATATAGTAGTGATAATCAGCTGTTAACCATATACAATTCCCGGAGCTTAAGTAATGTGCATCCAAACAGCTTAAGCGTTAGCTCCGCCCCCCAGTAATTTTGTATTTTTGGAAATCTAGTATATTTTATTTTTTGTAATTGTAGATTTAATTTTTTTTAGTAGTGCAATGTTTTTTTAATGCGTAATTTAGTTTATTTTATTTGTAGTTATTTTAATTTTAGTATAATAGTAGTTAGTTTAATATATAGCTTAAACTTAGGTTTTTTTTAATTTCACAGGTAAGTTTTTATTTATTTTAAGATAGGGATATTGTAATTTTAATATAAAGTTAGGGGGTTGTTAGGGTTAGGGGTTAATTATTATTATTATTATCAGGTATTTAGAAAGCGCCAGCAGATTGCGCAGCGCTATACAAGTAATAATAAAACATTACAAGGATGCATTACATACACAAACAAACACGTACAATATTGGGGTTCATTACAGTTGGAGGTGCAATATTTGAGTTATACAAAAGGAGAGGAATGCCCTGCCCTTGAGCACAATCACTAGTAGTCAGTGGCGGTTCTAAACAAATTTTACTGGGGGGGGGCCAAGGTGGGGCCAGTGTTTAATTAGGGGGCACATTAAAAAACGGAAACAAATTAGATATATATATATATATATATATATATATATATATATATATATACACATACACACACACCATCCATACACATATATAAACACATACATACACACACACATATACACACACATACATACATATACAAACATGCATACATACATGAACACACACACATATATATATACAGGGAGTGCAGAATTATTAGGCAAATGAGTATTTTGACCACATCATCCTCTTTATGCATGTTGTCTTACTCCAAGCTGTATAGGCTCGAAAGCCTACTACCAATTAAGCATATTAGGTGATGTGCATCTCTGTAATGAGAAGGGGTGTGGTCTAATGACATCAACACCCTATATCAGGTGTGCATAATTATTAGGCAACTTCCTTTTCTTTGGCAAAATGGGTCAAAAGAAGGACTTGACAGGCTCAGAAAAGTCAAAAATAGTGAGATATCTTGCAGAGGGATGCAGCACTCTTAAAATTGCAAAGCTTCTGAAGCGTGATCATCAAACAATCAAGCGTTTCATTCAAAATAGTCAACAGGGTCGCAAGAAGAGTGTGGAAAAACCAAGGCGCAAACTAACTGCCCATGAACTGAGAAAAGTCAAGCGTGCAGCTGCCAAGATGCCACTTGCCACCAGTTTGGCCATATTTCAGAGCTGCAACATCACTGGAGTGCCCAAAAGCACAAGGTGTGCAATACTCAGAGACATGGCCAAGGTAAGAAAGGCTGAAAGATGACCACCACTGAACAAGACACACAAGCTGAAACGTCAAGACTGGGCCAAGAAATATCTCAAGACTGATTTTTCTAAGGTTTTATGGACTGATGAAATGAGAGTGAGTCTTGATGGGCCAGATGGCTGGGCCCGTGGCTGGATTGGTAAAGTCCAGTCCGACTCAGACGCCAGCAAGGTGGAGGTGGAGTACTGGTTTGGGCTGGTATCATCAAAGATGAGCTTGTGGGGCCTTTTTGGGTTGAGGATGGAGTCAAGCTCAACTCCCAGTCCTACTGCCAGTTTCTGGAAGACACCTTCTTCAAGCAGTGGTACAGGAAGAAGTCTGCATCCTTCAAGAAAAACATGATTTTCATGCAGGACAATGCTCCATCACACGCGTCCAAGTACTCCACAGCGTGGCTGGCAAGAAAGGGTATAAAAGAAGAAAATCTAATGACATGGCCTCCTTGTTCACCTGATCTGAACCCCATTGAGAACCTGTGGTCCATCATCAAATGTGAGATTTACAAGGAGGGAAAACAGTACACCTCTCTGAACAGTGTCTGGGAGGCTGTGGTTGCTGCTGCACGCAATGTTGATGGTGAACAGATCAAAACACTGACAGAATCCATGGATGGCAGGCTTTTGAGTGTCCTTGCAAAGAAAGGTGGCTATATTGGTCACTGATTTGTTTTTGTTTTGTTTTTGAATGTCAGAAATGTATATTTGTGAATGTTGAGATGTTATATTGGTTTCACTGGTAAAAATAAATAATTGAAATGGGTATATATTTGTTTTTTGTTAAGTTGATATTAATGAGTTTTTTGGGTTCATTGAGAACATGGTTGTTGTTCAATAATAAAATGAATCCTCAAAAATACAACTTGCCTAATAATTCTGCACTCCCTGTATATATATATATATATATATATATATATATATATATATATATATATATATATATATATATATATATATATATATATATATATATAATATATATTTGGCTAATCAGTACCAAATGATTCATTCATTCAGAAAAATTGACTTGTAACCCATATTCAGTTCTCCCCCATTCAGTATGCAAAGTTAAAAGGCATCCAAGTGAGGAAAATAAAACATTTGGTTTACTTAAAGGGACAGTCAAGTATAAATTAAACTTTCATTATTCAGATAGGACTTTTAATTTTAATTGACTTTCCAATTTACTTTTATCATCAAATTTGCTTTTTTTCCCTTGGTATTCTTAGTTTAAACTAAACATAGGTAGGCTCATATGCTAATTTCTAAGCCTTTGAGGGCTGCCTCTTATCACATGCTTTTTAAATCTCTTTTCAGATACAAGGTAATCACAAAGGTAAAAAGTACATTAATATAACTGTGTTGGTTATGCAAAACTGGGGAATGAGTAATAAAGGGATTATCTATCGTTTAAAACAATAACAATTCTATGGTTGACTGTCCCTTTTACTTTAACAACCATTTCAAAAGGCCATGTGGTACCTTGAAATATGTGATAAAATCTCCTATTCCTTACAACGTTGCCTGGCAGTCTAGCATAAGTGACATATTTTGTGGTAAAGTAACCATTTACATTTCAAAGCAAATTAATCCCTGCTGTGTAATTGAAGCAATGAAAGTTGACCAGAAAATACACATGTTATAGTGTAACTACTTGAATTAAAAAAATAATTTTTATACAGCCTGAAAATTTAAATAACTATATAACAATATATAATCTGCTGGATTTTTGTATAATTTTAAACACTGCATTGAAATGAATGTGTGTATGTATATATATATTTTGGAAGCATAGAATGTTTTAGGATTTAAAATGAGCATTCTAACAACTATCTCTTTCATTCCAGGCATCTAAGAAGTACATATCTAATTGATATTTTAAATGATATCCTGTGTATTTTATCCTCTCAAAGAGAGATATACAGATATGAAATATTAATCTGTATGGAATAATAACCTCTGTATCTCTATATTTTTCAGACATATAATAATAAGATGTCCTATGAATATGGACCATAGACAAGATTCATGCATTCAGGATTTATTAGAAATATGAAATATATTATATTCATGTTGGGATGCCATGCAGTACTGAATATAAAACATGCTGTATTTGTATGAATATATATATTAGGATTTTAAATGCTATTTTGGCATAGTTAGCAGTATAAATTACTCTGATGTAATATGATATTAAAAAGAATACTGATGTTTCATATTAAAATAATCAGAAGGAATAATGTGACATAGTACAATACATTTGAACATGTAAATTATTAATGTAAAGATATTATGGCATTTATTACACATTTTAAAGAAATATTTTTAAATGTTAGAAATGGTTAAATTAATCTATTTGTTTGTCTGCTGCCCCCCCCCCCCCCCCCGATGGCCAAGGTCCAGTATTACAGCCAGAAGGCTTTGGCTGTTAAAAATGAAATTTTCTAGGGCCAGTCAGAGAGATACTTTCCAGATAACCAGTCCGAGAAAAGCTTCCGTTGTGTGTTCCCAATCTATCCAATGATGGTACTGATCAAAAAAGGGGAGGGGTAAGATCAGATGATTTAACCCCAAGCATAGAGAGAGAAAGGAGGCTGCTGGCTAACTCTTGCTAACTTTGACTGGTAAACTGTTTTGCTGAAACCCTGGACGAATAACTGCTGCAGTTATTATAAGCAAACAGCTACTTTTATTCTCCATATGCAGCAATACTCCAATTTTGGTATTCTGAGGTGAGATTGGACCTGTTGAGAAATATTGGATATTGATTTGTTTATCTGGGTAAAGTATAAAAGATTGCTAATTACAGATAATATTTTAAAACAAAATATATGCATAGTCACTGCAGTTAAACTACAACCGATATTATATTCATAGTCCTGTGTAGTTTTAAGCTTGCCTTTTATATGCAAAATATTTAAAATAAACATTAATTATTGCTGTATGTAGCAGACTTAAAGAAATAAATTGTATTTTAACCTTGTATTCATAGCCTGTGTAGTTTAAACTAACTGTTCACATATAGAATATATATATATTCTCTGGTATTTCAATTAGAGTGTATATTGTCCTATAGTTTAACTAAGCACTGTTAAAATTGTACCAGTCTGGATGTTAGGAGGTAATATCTTGGAATCTCTTTGTGTTAATTGAATGAAACAATTATTCAATTGTGAATAAGGCAACTTTTATGATCTTTGCATAGCATTTTTTAATAATTCAAACGTGTATAGTATTGATTCATATTCTTGTTCCTACAAATATATTTCAATGTGTTTATAGATATTAACTAATAATAAAGAATTCAGGAATTTATATTAATTTTATGGTTTCTAGTATATGCATATTTTATGGGGGTTCAGTTTAAAGGATAATAATTAAATATATTGTGTTATAACCCTGCCATATACTAACATATTATTTGGAGGCACTTTGCATGAGATATTATTAATATCTATCATATTGATGTGATATATTTGTAGTAAATAGAAATTATTATAAAAAAGAGAAAAAATTTCATATTTCAAAATTAATATTTTGAAAATATATATATATTTTTAAATTGAAATATTGATTTTCATATTTCAAGATTAATATTAATATCTTGAAATATTATTAAAAAATATTTTTTTTTAAATTAATAAAAATATTAATTTTTCATATTTCAAGATTCATAAAAAATATTAATTTTTCATATTTCAAAATTAATATTAATTTTTTTTTAATATAATTTTTTTTTCTCCCTCTCTCTTATTGTTCAAAATTGTATTAGCATTTTTATCTTATTAAATACAACACTAAAATAATTATGTCTTCAGCAAAAAGTAATGCTAGTGTTTCTGTACATGATGAAATTGTGCCCTCCCCAAGGTCCTCTATCCATGAAATGGTTCAGACAAAAACTCTCAAATTAGAAGCCATGAACCACCTCATGACTAGACATGATATTGGGGACGATGTCTCCATGTATATTAAGGGGTGTAAAGCTAAGGCCAAAGATTTAGTTAGAGATATGTGGTTCGAAGATGGTGAATTATACCAAATTTTACTGCAACTTAATAAATGCACAAAATTTAGGGGACGAGATGAATTAATTTTCAAAACTTGGCCGATCCTAATGTATTTGAGCTGTGAGATGTCTAGCCAAATGGTAGGACAAGACAGACAATTAGGACGGCTAAGGGATGAAAATGATTCATTATGAGAATTTGAAGAAGCCTTTATTCACGGAAAGGTAGAGGTTCTAGAAGCTAATAAAAAGGTTTCTGACTTAAATAAATATAATCAGAAATTAGTGGCTGAATTTAAAGCTTTAGAAGAAGAATATGAAAAATGCCGAAATGAAAATAAAACTTTAAAAGCTAGATATCATGAGGCTGAAAAAGGATATGAACAAGAAATAAATATATTAAAGAGACAAATCAGCAGTAATAAGGAACCTTTAAGCAATAACACTAATGCTGAAATGTTTAACTCAATTAAGGACTGGGTCAGAAATGAGTTTCCAGATACCAGGCGGGAGGATAGACAAAAGTACCCAAATTATAGCCCTAATTCAGGCCCAGAGATAACCTTTTCCCCTAGGCAATTACCTAACTCTGGAGGATAAGATAATTATTACGCCTCAGAGGAAGAGGGCAGTTACTATAGCGGATCAGACAGCCCATATAAAAATACACGGGTAAGATTTCAGCATAGTAAAGATAGGACAGATGAAAGCCACCCTAACTCAAACAGTAAGTTCCCAATAAAATCCAGTAATGTACTAAATAAAGTGTATGACACCCCTACAATAATTAAATTCCTAAAGAATGCACTACGCCCATTTTCCAATGGGGGGCCTCTTCCATAATTGACCACTTAGAGGCCTTTGAAAATGCTTTATCTATAATGAATGTTACAAGTGAGCAGTTAAAAATTGAATTTCTACCCTGGGTATTTGAAGGTAAATATCACAAATTCTTTGCTTCACCAAAGGATATGAATATTCATTCCTGGGATGAGACAAAGCAACAGTGCAGAAAGGAATTTGGGCAACATCGCACAAAAACTGCAGTGAAAATAGCTGTATATGGTTTAAAATGTAGTGCAAATCAAAGCTCCATAGAGTTCCTTTCTATACTGAAAAGTGCGTACAGTATGGCTGAAGATAATCCCAGATTTGAATGCTCAGAATTTGTGAATTTATTTTTTGAAGCACTGCCCGCACCCATCAAAATTAATTTAGCTAGATATTTTGATGAGAACTTCTCATTGGAATGGCTGATCAAAGAGAGTACAAAGTTATACTCTATTCAGCAGTCCGGTGAACAGGGGGATACAAGGGAGAGAAAGCCCAATCCTAAAATTGTGGCAGAAACTAGGGTGTCCCCTAGTCCCCTAAATTTTGAGTCTAAAAAGAAAACCTATGTGGAGGTAGCAAGAGGAAACAGGCCATCTCCACAGAGGTTTAACTCTACCCCTCCCCCAACATGGGCTGAAGCGCAAAGAGACTATATCCAAAATGGGGGACATACTCAGGTAAATAATTACTCCCAAAGGGAATACCCCCAAAATAATTGGTATCCCCGCAAGGGTAGATACAATAAATGGTGAAAATACTCTCAGGGTAACCAGACATCCCAAGTAAATAATGCTCCCCAAAATAATAACACTGAACAAGTTGAACCCCAGGGGCAACCACGCCAGGATAGAAACAGCGGCCCTGATTCCGAGGGGACCCAAGGGCCCAGGAATCACTACTATGGGGCATCAAGGGATAGGCCCAGGGGTAGAGGTAACTTGTATGATCAAGTAGATCAGCTTAGTACCCAGCTAATTCGGTTGAGCGAACAAGTCGCTAATATGAGTCAAGCATTTACGGCTCAGCAACCTAACAATCCTTTTTTAGGGGTACAGCCAGTGGACAGCAGTGGGGCACAGGCACAGTCATAAATATTGCAGTATCCCCTGAAAGGGAGGGGAGAGATAGACAAAATAAAATGATAAATGTCAATAATGGTACTAATCATATTCTCTCCCCACAGACCGGAAACGGACGATTTAGCTGTGATGACGAGCAACCTCAGCCAGAAAGCATTAAAAAATCCCTTACTTTGCAGCATTCTCTTAACCTTGTTTCCACAGATGCAGTACACAAGAACCCAGTCAAACCTGGCATAAAGGAGACCAGTAGGTATGAAGTTTCCTCTGCATCGGGTAACATGACGGATTCAGGTAACACGTGGCGAAGCCCACAGATGTCTGATAATGCAAATTTTATGTGTGAAATGGTAGAAACTGCCAGGAAATATTATGTATTAGCTGAGCTGCAAGATTCAGTCTCCAAACCTAACATGGGATTAATTGATACTGGGTCTCAGGCAACTATTTTATCCCACAGGTACTACACACAGCTAAATGCGCTAACACCCCACAAACCTAAAATAAAATAATTTGATGGTTCTCTAATAGGTGTTGGGGGTGACTCTCTAAAAGTTTATGGTACTGCATGGTTAAAAGTGAGGTACCCCACAAACCTAAAATAAAAGAATTTGATGGTTCTCTAATAGGAGTTGGGGGTGACTCTCTAAAAGTTTATGGCACTGCATGGTTAAAAGTGAGGCTGTGGAACAGGGTCATAAGACACCCTGTTATTATAGTGGATCTGCCAACTGATCGTTTAATTATTGGTAGTGATCTCCTGAAGCGATTAAGCACCATAATTGATTGCATAAATAATGTAATTTGGTCACAAGTAAAATGGCCAATTAATTATGAGCAATCCCGTATATCTCGTACCCAACATAACTGTCACGTGGAGGAAGAGAAGCCAGATGCTGTGGAGATTAATTTCAGGAATAACTCTGTACCTGAAATCACTATTTTACAAATAGATTATCAGACTCCTTTAAGTGGCTTTGATGGTAATACTTTTAAAATTTCGCCTGGGAGGATAGCGAATATTTCCTTAGATGGCGATGTATTAACCATATCTCTCCACAAGGGGGATCATAAAATCCCTAAGGGGGAAGCCACGCTCAATACCTTGCAGGGATTGAGAGAGTTAAAGAGGATCTATTTATCCCTGTACAAGTGCATGACCTTGAGAAATCAAATTTGCCAAATTGAGCTTAAAACAGGAAGCAAGCTATATAAGCGAAGGCTTGTTAGCACAGATAGCTGATCCTAAAGTGATTAAATATATTTCTCCCCAAGACCACTGTGTCCACAGCCTGGATGACAGGTTTGAAAGCTATAACATCACAGCTAAGTGCTTATTATCTGTTTATATAGGTAATAAGTCAGTGAAGCACCTGTTTTTAGTTCTAAATACTCCCCATAATCAAATATACGTTGGCAATGATCTCTTACATAGATATGCCATACAAATAGATTTCATTAACTCTTGCCTCTGGAGCAGGTTAAAAGGGGACCCTGAAGTATTTCAGGATGAAAATGCAGCCCTGAAATCAAACCAGCAATTGCCATATGCTGTGAATATGCAGGTGTCTAGCGATGTTATAATTCCTGCTGGGGCTGAAATTAAAAACTTCTGAAACACTAATTTGCCTCTCCCATAGAATACAAAATCTGGGTATAACAATGGCCTATACTCCTATGGTAAATATTGGAACTAGTACAATACATGTTATTGTACATAACATGACCCCACAGGATATAACCTTATCTAAGGGAACTACCATAGGATATGCACTGGAATCAAGTTATTACACTTTTGGATTCCAGAATAATGTAATTGGGCTAATACCTGAAGGATACTTAACTGAAGAACTATTAATAGAACAATCCTTTGCATCTATGCCAGAGGGTCTATTTAATATTCAGTCTATTTAGCCCTTTAGCTCAGAGGAAGGCATCTGTAAAATTGAGGAAGCCGATCAAACAGCAAGATTACCCCAATACCCAAAATCATGGGGGCAATGTAAATTATAATCAAGGGGATCTCACCTCTAGATTGGAAGAAGCCTATGAAATAGGACAGCCTGAAATCTTTCCAGAATTTCAGCAAATAGTTGAAGTGCAAATATATTTAGCTAATGGCTGTTCCAGCGATGATGATCGCCAACAGCTGTGAGAAGTCCTAATGGAGTACAAGGATATGTTTGCTAGAGACTCTTATGACTGTGGGACTACAGACTTGCACATTGAAAGAATACAAACAGATCCAAATGCGCCACCTGTTTTTGTTAAACAATACAGACTTCCTTTAGCCTCATATGATCCTCTTGCAGAAATCATAAGGAACCTGGAAGAAAGGGGTATTATATGACAGGTGCACAGCTCTTATAACAATCCTATTCTAGGTGTTCTTAAGCCCAATGGACAATGGCATTTGTGTGCTGACTTAAGACAGCTAAACAAATGAGTGTACATGTCTGGTTGGCCTGTGCCATATATTGACCAGTGCCTAGCACAAATGCAGGGTTACAAAATATTCACTGCCATTGATTGTGCACAGGGATATTGGACCATAAAGGTACATGAGGAGGACCAGTATAAGCTGGCGTTCTCATTCCAAAAGGTCCAGTATGCATTTCAGAGAATTCCTTTTGGATACATAAATTCTGGACATGAATTTGCTGTATTCATGCATAAGGCTATGCCTGATGCACTGGAAAGGGGGACCTTATCTTATGTTGATGATGTTTTAATCAAAAGCACAGACTTTGAAAAACACATCGCAGAGCTTAAACACGTCCTCAGCCAACTTAAAAGGGCAGGTGTCAAATTATCCCTACAAAAAGCTCAATGGTGCCGCACTCGCCTAAACTTCTTGGGACATGAAAAAGGTGGAAGCTATAGTAAATTCTAAAAACCTAACTAACTTAAAGGAATTGAGATCATTCTTGGGTATGACAAATTATTCTCGCAAATTCATTGATAACTATGCAGAATTAGGTAAACCACTACTACTTCTTCTAAAGAAGGATGTGAAATGGCACTGGAGTGAGACTCAAGAGACAGCCATCAGAGAGCTGAAGAGAAAACTCACTCAAGCACCTTGCTTAGCATACCCTGAAGGTGGTAAACCTTTCTTTTTAGAGACAGGTTACACAGATATAAGCATGAATGCTGTTTTATACCAAAAGCATGATAATTTAAGTAAAGTCATTGCTTATGCAAGCAAAACTCTATCCCCAGTAGAAATAAAATTTAGCGATTGCGATAAAGCCCTCTTATCTACTGTATGGGTTCTACAAAATTTCTGCAGCTATATACAGGGTGAGAAAATTATTGTAGAAACGGCCCACCAGCCTTTGCTATATTTGCAAAGTGAGAGAATAAGAGATGGGAATTTGTCTAATATCCGCATAACAGCGTGGACTCTTTCCTTACAAGGCTAGCCCTTAGAAATTCGCTACAAGCAGAATAAAAATAATCCAGTCGCACAGGGGCTTGCTGAGCTCCACAACTGTACTGCTAAGGATCCTGGGGAAGAATTATCAGGAGATGATTTCCTGGAGGAACAATTGCTTTCCCCATATAAAATGTACAATGAGGACAATTGTCAAACATTACATTGGGTATATGTTGATGGCTGTTCTTACCATGCCACTATTGATAATGAGCGCAGATTAGTCGCTGGCATTGGTATAACTTGGGCAAATGGATTCCCAAATATATCTATAGGTTTCAACATTGGGCCAAGATCCAGTCAAGTTTCAGAACTCACTGATGTTCTAAAAACCATTGAAATGACTATTGAACACAGTATTCATGAATTTGTGATCATAACTGACTCAAAAAATGTGCGTGACAGCTTTGTTGAATACCTGCCAACTTGGAAAAGAAATGGAATGCAGAAAAGTAGCCACAAACCAGTCAAGCATGGCAAGTTGTTCTGCGAGATTGATAATCTGGTTGTATCCAATGATTTAACCATACACTGGAAAAAGACCATGAGTCATTCCAGGGTTCTAGGTCCTGATAAGGAAGGCAATGACCTTGCGGATTCATTAGCCAAACAAGGAGCCAGAACTGGAGAACTCCTTAATATTGACTACTTAATGGGTGCAATTCAGGTAGAAGCCATTACCAGAAACCAGGCTAAACAACAGAGTGAGCCTAACCTGGTGAAATGGAGTCAGGATTCTCCTAGTGAGGACCTGATCACTAGTCAAAAAGAAGACTCCATTGTAGGCGTCTTCTATAAACACATAGAAGATCCTGAAAGCAACCCCATCTCAAAAGATGATTATATTGGTAAAGAAGATCTTAGAATCTTAATGAAGTCCAGATCACAATTCAAGTTACAGGATGGATTGTTAATTAGAACCTCCAAAACTGGCATCCAGCAATGGGTAGTACCCACCAAGTTCAGAGGTCTAATGCTTCAACATGCCCATGATGCTCTCACATCTGGTCATTGTGGTGCCAAACTCACGAATGAAATATTGCGTGATTATGCCTTTTGGCCACATATGTTGAAAGATGTTCAAACCTACTGTCAAGGGTGTTTAATCTGTCCACAGTTCTAACCCACTGCGCCAACGCATAGAGCGCCATTGCAGAAAAGGGGGATGGTAATGCCATGGTCAGATATACAAATTGATTTTATTGGTCCAGTAACAAGGTCATCAAGAGATAACAAATACATGTTAACAGTGACATGCCTGTTCACTAAATGGATAGAGTGCATCAGTGCACCTAACAATAGTGCTGAAACTTGCGCAGCATTGCTCATCAACCACGTATTCTCCAGATTTGGTTTGCCCCAAAGAATCGAATCAGATCGGGGAACCCACTTCACTAGCGAAGTGATGACCAAAATGTGGAAAATGCTAGGCGTTAAATGAAAGCTCCATATTGCATATAGAGCTACCTCAAGTGGTGGTGTAGAGCGTTACAACCAGTCCATTTTAAAAATCCTCAAAAAGTTTGTGAGTGAAACGGGTAAAGACTGGGATGTAAAACTACCTCTAGTCTTAAAGGCATTAAGAGCAACTCCAAGTAGTGCTACCAAGATGTCACCTTTTGAACTGATGACTGGTAGAAGAATGGTTTTACCTCAGCATCTACTGTACTGTACATTAGACCAAAACTTGATAAATGCTGCCAATACACATCAATATGTGGAGAACCTAAGAAAGCACCTGCAATATGCCTTTGCATTTGCTCAAAGGAACTTAGAGAAAGCTGCAACTGCCACTAAAACCTATTATGATCTCAAAACGTCCAAAAAGGAATATGAAATAAATTATTAAGTTTATCTTTATAACTTTGGAAGAGATCAGGTTAAGGAGAAGAAATTTCTCCCATCATGGAAAGGTCCTTTTGTCATTACTGACAAAATATCTCCAGTGGCCTATAAAATAAGGATCCCAAAAAATGAAAGTTTCATAGATAAATGGGTCCATATCAATCAATTGCGAGCGTGCCATCCTAGGTCCCAACTACAGTCATAGAGGGAGAATGAAGTCATATCTCCAAATACACTAAAGACATACTGTAGTTTAAAGATGCCCAGCTGATAAACATGAAGGCTCAAAAATGATGCACTCTCTGCATAAGAGACTGTCTATAATGCATACCGTCAACATCCTCACCAAATTCCATTGGCTTTAAGCCAATTTAAATACATATGTCCTACATCTATTTAAAATTGGAAGGGGGATTTATGTCAAGGTATATGTAAAGATTAATATATATATATATATATATATATTGTTATATATTTGGCTAATCAGTACCAAATGATTCATTCATTCAGAAAAATTGACTTGAAACCCATATTCAGTCCTCCCCCATTCAGTATGCAAAGTTAAAAGGCATCCAAGTGAGGACAATAAAACATTTGGTTTACTTAACTTTAACAACCATTTTAAAAGGCCATGTGGTCACTACCTGGAAATATGTGATAAAATTTCCTATTCCTTACAACGTTGCCTGGTAGTCTAGCATAGGTGACATATTTTGTGGTAAAGTAACCATTTACATTTCAATGCAAATTAATCCCTGCTGTGTAATTGAAGCAATGAAAGTTGACCAGCAAAGACACATGTTATAGTGTAACTACTTGAATACAATTTTATTTTTATACAGCCTGAAAATTTAAATAACTATATAACAATCTATAATCTGCTGGATTTTTGTATCATTTTAAACACTGCATAGAAATGAATGTGTGTATGTATATATATATATATATATATATATATATATATATATATATATATATATATATATATATATATAGGAAGCATAGAATGTTTTAGGATTTAAAATGAGCATTCTAACAACTATCTCTTTCATTCCAGGTATCTAAGAAGTACATATCGAATTGATATTTTTAATGATATCCTGTGTATTTTATCCTCTCAAAGATATACAGACATAAAATATTAATCTGTATGGAATAATAACCTCTGTATTTCTATATTTTTCAGACATATAATAACAAGATGTCCTATGAATATGGACCATAGACAAGATTCATGTATTCAGGATTTATTAGGAATATGAAATATATTATATTCATGTTGGGATGCAGTGTAGTACTGAATATAAAACATGTTGTATTTGTATGAATATATAGATCAGGATTTTAAATGCTATTAATTTGGAATATTTAGCAGTATAAATTACTTTGATGTAATATGATATTAAAAAGAATACTGATGTTTCATATTAAAATAATCAGAAGGAATAATGTGACATAGTACAATACATTTGAACATGTAAATTATTAATGTAAAGAAATTATGGCATTTATTACACATTTTAAAGAAATATTTTTAAATGTTAGAAATGGTTAAATGAATCTATTTGTTTGCTGCTCCCCAATGGCCAAGGTCCAGTATTACAGCCAGAAGGCTTTGGCTGTTAAAAATGACATTTTCTAGGGCCAGTCAGAAAGATACTTCCCAGATAACCAATCCGAGACAAGCTTCCGTTGTGCGTTCCCAATCTCACCAATGAAGGTACTGATCAAAAAAGGGGAGGGGTAAGATCAGATGATTTAACCCCAAGCATAGAGAGAGAAAGGAGGCTGCTGGCTAACTCTTGCTAACTTTGGCTGGTAAACTGTTTTGCTGAAACCCTGGACGAATAACTGCTGCAGTTATTATAAGCAAACAGCTACTTTTATTCTCCATATGCAACAATACTCCAATTTTGGTATTCTGAGGATTGGATATCGATTTGTTTATCTGGATAAAGTATAAAAAGATTGCTAATTACACATATTTTAAAACAAAATATATGCATAGTCACTGCAGTTAAACTACAACTGATAGATTTAAAGAACATATTTATATTTTAGAATTATATTCATAGTCCTGTGTAGTTTTAAGCTTGCCTTTTTATATGCAAAATATTTAAAATAAACATTCATTGTTGCTGTATGTAGCAGACTTAAAGAAATAAATTGTATTTTAACCTTGTATTCATAGCCTGTGTAGGTTAAACTAACTGTACACATATAGAATATATATATAATCTCTGGTATTTCAATTAGAGTGTATATTGTCCTATAGTTTAACTAAGCACTGTTAAAATTGTACCAGTCTGGATGTTAGGAGGTAATATCTTGGAATCTCTTTGTGTTAATTGAATGAAATTCAATTGTGAATAAGGCAACTTTTATGATCTTTGCATAGCATATTTTAATAATTTCGTGTATAGTATTGATTCATATTCTTGTTCCTACAAATATATTTCAATGTGTTTATAGATATTAACTAATAATAAAGAATTCAGGAATTTATATTAATTTTATGGTTTCTAGTATATGCATATTTTATTGGGGTTCAGTTTAAAGGATAATTATTAAATATATTATGTTATAACCCTGCCATATACTGACAAGGGTGATATACTCCCCATGTATTGCTCTATAACCCCTAAAGATGCCAGCTGCCCTATATGTGCACTCCCTGGAGCTTTATATAATTAGTCAGAAAGAAAAGATATACTAAGGTTGTGATTGTGAATAAAGAATAGTGGCTTGTTTTCAAGACCGCTGCTAGCTATATAATTATATTGCAGCTTATCTAAATCTGCCTGTAGTTATTAATAATAAGTTATATTAATAATAAATAACTACAGGCAGATTTAGATAAACTGAAATGTAATGTATTGAATTTTGTTGTTATATCATTTATGTATGTGTCCTTATCTCTGAAAACAAGTTAGTTTAACCTCCTGTTTGCTAGTAAAACTCAATTACTGTGTCGCAAAATTATGTACTGTAGGTCTGAAAAGTGTGTCACCAACAAGGAAAGTTTGGAAAGCAATGGCATAGATACTTGATTTGATACTGCAAAACACAATCATATAAATGTTTTTCCAATAGTATCTTTCTGGAAACTTTTTTCTTGAAAAAGCCATCCTATCATGGTTATGGTCACCTGAAATAAAAGGAAATGGGAGAGAAGAGTGAGTATCAAGTGTTAACATGTTCTCCAGATTGCCTTCTGATATAGAATTACTAGGCCTTAACTATACAGATTTTATCCTAGGTAGTTACGTATTTTTGGGGACCGTGTGTTTGTAGAGATGATCCTTTCTGCAGAATGTCAGTCTAAAACATGTATATAAAGAACATATATGTGTTAAATGTTGAACTGTATATCTGTATTAGTTTAGAAACAGAAACAAGGGTTTTTTTGTTGTTAAAAAAAAATCACACGTTTTTGGTGACTGCAGTCTGGGTGACGTGTCCCTCTATGATGTCCTAGAATCTGAAACATAGGAATGGGGGCAAGCATGAAATGTTGGCATGGAAATTACTTTTAGTGCTGTCGGAAATGTGTTTGTTGAAAGGCACATAATACTAATCATGCAGATGAAAGTAAAACGTGTAGCTCTGAATCTTAAAGCACTGATGAGCTGAAGAATTTTAAGGTAAAAGATCCTTCCTTTTTTAAATGATCATGTGTCAGAGAGCACAAAGTTGAACCCAGAACCTCCAGTCTCTGGCTCTTTGCCTATACTCCTGAGCCACTGGCGGGCACAGAAGCATTTTATGTTGGGCTGTATCCTGCTGACTACACAGGCTGGCTCTCTAGCGCCACCTGCAGGCAGCTACCTAATCAGCAGGCTATATAACTGCTTCCTGTCATTGCCTGTATATTTGGCTAAATGACCACACCTTTGTGCCGCCTGTATTGCTTGTATTGCTACCACTGCTGCTCGTCTGGTTAACCAACCTGTGCCTGCCTGACCATTCTTTGAGCTTCCTTTATTCTGCTGTCTAAGTCTTGATTGTTTCTCCTATTTGCATTCAATTACATTCTCTGAGTTGAAATCTTGGGAGTCTCGTACTGGGTATTATCTAGCGTGTTGGGACAGTGTTACTTAGTCACTTCTCAGCCACTGGGTCCTGTTCCGGACAGTTACTACAACCCTTATATCATGTGATATTTTCTTGCCAGCTTTTTGTATTTATGCTGCATCACTTTAATGGGATCTAACATATGGGTAATATGTCCTTAAAATATATTCACTAAAGGAAAATTTGAAGAATGCAATATACAGAAACAAAACAATAAATCATCCCCAAAGGGACATGAAACACATACTTTTTTTCTTTCATTATTCAGATAAAGCATACTTTTGTAAACAGCTTTGCAATTTACTTCTAATATTATTATCAAATTAGCTTCATTCTCTTGGTATCCTTTGTTGAAGGAGCAGCAATGCCCTACTGGGAGATATCTGATCACATCAGTAAGCCAATCAGAAGAGGCATTTATGTGAAGCCACCAATCAGCAGCTGGCTTCTATCTCTTAAAGGGATATTATACATTAGATTTTTCTTTGCATAAATGTTTTGTAGATGATCCATTTATATAGCCTATACAGCTTTTTTTTTTTTTTTATTAAATGTATAGTTTTGCTTATTTTTAAACTCCTAACCAAGCCCCAAAGTTTTATGAGAATACTGACGTATAACTACTCCCAGGGCCGCCACTAGAAATTGTTCAGCCCCCCCCCCCCCCCTTGACATGTGCAATTTTTGACCAAGTGACTAAAATGTATATGCACTTTATTCTTAAGTGTAGTCAAACTTGGAAATGTTGTAAAGGTAGTAACACACAAACATAGAAACACACAGACACACTCATACACTGAAACACACACTCACACTAAGTATTCACATATAGGCACTCTAGCTGACACGCAAATAAGCACACAAACAATCTCAGACACAGATACCCACACAGACACTCAGCACTTGTTTACATTGACCTGACAAGTAATGAGGTAAACTACAGTTTTGTAAAAAAAAGGAAATTTACAAAACAAAATATGGTGTTCTGATTATATTTTTGTCAAGGAAGATGCCAACTAAATGATGACAACAGCATGCAGTGGCTGAAAGGAAGGGCCCTGAACTGCCTAAACAATCATTTAAAGGTTAAATGGTAGATTGGTGACTTCCGGAAAGGTCTCATTAGTCTCAAAGTCTGTAGAAAGATGTGATTAATCAGTAGTAGGGTCAAAATGTCCTAAAAATGAACCGACAATGGACCCACACAGACTCAAACACAAACTTGCACATACACCCAAGGAAACACAGACAGAGACAGCCTCAGAAAACACATAAAGACATACACACAGACACACACACACACACACACAGAGACACCCACAGAAAACACACAAAAACATACACACACAGAGAGACAACCACATAAAACACAGAAAGACATAAATACACACACCCTCACTGAGACATCCACAGAAAACACACAAAGACATACGCACACTCTCACAGAGACACCCACAAAAAATGCACAGAAAAACACACACTCTCACAGAGACACCCACAGAAAACACACACCCTCAAAGAGACATCCACAGAAAACACAGACCCATACACACCCACCCTCACAGAGGCATCCAGATAAAATACACAGACATACATACACACACCCTCACAGAGACATCCATAGAAAAAGCACAAAGACATACACACCCACCCTCACAGAGAGACCCACAGAAAAAAAATACATACAAACTCATAGAGACACAAACAAAATCACAAAGATATAAACACAGACACCCACAGAAACACTCACAGGAGGTAAAATTTCTGCATATTGCATTCCCTAAATCAACAGTGTGTGACATGCATGATAAAAAAAATCAGAAATTAGGAGATTACTTTTTAAAGAATCATATTTGTAAATGTGCAAACAAAAATAATTACGTGAATTCAAAATTGTACATTAATGATCTGGGTAGATGGCTAGATGAAGAAAATTACTTTTAAAAGGTTGACATATGTTTGTTTTTTTCCCCATTTTCCCCAACCAAGGGCAACACTTCAAATATAGTGTACACATGTTCCCATCTGTCAGCTGTACTTATATTTTTGAAAATGCTGTACTCTATATGATCTTGGTGGTAGCATAAGCTGTGGTACTCATACCATTAGATCTGGTTAAATGCAGGATTTAGGCTTGTTTGTTGTTCTTGTTATGTATTTCAAAATTAAGTCAGCTGTAGTGTAAACTGAACAGTTTTAAGTTAACCTGTCTCATTTCAAACACTGAGCAATCTTAGTCTGAGAGTATAACATTTTATGCAGATGTAAAAATCCTAGATAAAATGCTTCCTTGCATCTGGAAAGTCCTTGCATAAAGGGGCAGTAAACTGGAATATAATTAATATATATATTAATAAAAAAACACATATCTGCCAAAAGGGCACCTACCATTTGTGTATTGATGAGGCAACATTTCTGCATGGCTTTAAATATAGAATTTCTACAGCATTGTCAAATAATCATAAATACACTGCTGCTAAAAAATGTGTTTTTATGGACCCCTGACCCCACCATACAATTACTACCACACTGAAGTTACAATCTGAAATTGCACAAAGAAATAAAAAACATTTACTAAGTAAGTCCTACCTCCTCTGCCAATGAAAGTGATCTGCCGTCTGACTCAGGCACACACTGTACAAAGTGCCAAGTCTGTCTCATACTGTGCATAGTGGTTTAGTGCACACTCAGAAATCCTCTCAAATGCTAATACTTTACTCCTTGTAATAACATTTTCCATGTTCAATTAGCACTCTGCTGTAGTACGCACTGGTGGCTGCCAAAATTTAAATATATATATATATTTTTAGTTGTTCTTGCCTCATGGGGCCCCCCTGGCCCATTGGGCCCCTGACAGGTGTCACCCCTGTCACCCCCTGATGGCGGCCCTGCCTACTCCAGCTTTCTCCTGTTTGTGTAAATAGTCTTTTCATATGCAGAGGAAGTGGGAGGGGGGAGTGTCTGTTTTTCCAACTTGCAGTGGGTGTTTCAGTAACCTTTTAAACAAAGCTAAACTGGTAGCTTCTTAGTAAGTTTTTA
This sequence comes from Bombina bombina, assembly GCF_027579735.1. Lineage (NCBI taxonomy): Eukaryota > Metazoa > Chordata > Amphibia > Anura > Bombinatoridae > Bombina > Bombina bombina. Next base: position 842,538,863 of record NC_069500.1, read on the forward strand.
AATTGTTTTATACTGGATTTTTATATCAGTATCTCTGCATATTATTCTTTATAGTAGTGCCTATTACATGCAGTTAAATGAAAACTGGTGTATGCTGTCCCTTTAAGTCCATCTAGGTATACTTTTCCACAAAGGATACCATGAGAGTGCAGAAAATGACATAAAAGACGTACATTTTAAAGTTATTTTAAATGGTATGCTCTGTCTATATAATGAAAGAAAACATTTGGGTTTTATGTACCTTTCAATGGATTGGACATATTATGAAATTTTAACAACTTTCCAATGTATTATCTATCTTCCATTATAAATTTTGCTTAGTTCTCTTGGTATCCTTTATTAAAGAGTGACCCTAGGTGAACTCAGTAGCGTTAACATGTTAGCAACAACGTTTCTAGAAATGATATAAATAGTTGCAAACACTGCTGTCTAAGGCCTAGATTTGGAGTTTGGCGGTAGAAGGGCTGTTAACGCTCCGCAGGCTTTTTTCTGGCCACACCATAAAATTAACTCTGGTATCGAGAGTTCAATAAAATGCTGCGTTAGGTTCCAAAAAAGGAGCGTAGAGCATTTTTACCGCAAATGCAACTCTCGATACCAGAGTTGCTTACGGACGCGGCCAGCCTCAAAAACGTGCTCGTGCACGATTCTCCCATAGGAAACAATGGGGCTGTTTGAGCTGAAAAAAAACCTAACACCTGCAAAAAAGCAGCGTTCAGCTCCTAACGCAGCCCCATTGTTTCCTATGGGGAAACACTTCCTACGTCTGCACCTAACACTCTAACATGTACCCCGAGTCTAAACACCCCTAATCTTACACTTATTAACCCCTAACCTGCCGCCCCCGCTATCGCTGACCCCTGCATTATATTATTAACCCCTAATCTGCCGTTCCGTAAACCGCCGCAACCTACGTTATCCCTATGTACCCCTAATCTGCTGCCCTAACATCGCCGACCCCTATATTGTATTTATTAACCCCTAACCTGCCCCCCACAACGTCGCCGCCAGCTACCTACAATAATTAACCCCTAATCTTTCGACCGCAAAGCGCCGCCACCTACGTTATCCTTATGTACCCCTAATCTGCTGCCCCTAACACCGCCGACCCCTATATTATATTTATTAACCCCTAACCTGCCCCCCACAACGTCGCCGACACCTGCCTACACTTATTAACCCCTAATCTGCCGAGCGGACCTGAGCGCTACTATAATAAAGTTATTAACCCCTAATCCGCCTCACTAACCCTATCATAAATAGTAGTAACCCCTAATCTGCCCTCCCTAACATCGCCGACACCTAACTTCAATTATTAACCCCTAATCTGATGACCGGAGCTCACCGCTATTCTAATAAATGTATTAACCCCTAAAGCTAAGTCTAACACTAACACCCCCCTAAATTAAATATAATTTTAATCTAACGAAATTAATTAACTCTTATTAAATAACTTATTCCTATTTAAAGCTAAATACTTACCTGTAAAAAAAAAATCCTAATATAACTACAATATAAATTATAATTACATTGTAGCTATTTTAGGATTAATATTTATTTTACAGGCAACTTGGTAATTATTTTAACCAGGTACAATAGCTATTAAATAGTTAAGCACTATTTAATAGTTACCTAGTTAAAATAATAACAAAATTACCTGTAAAATAAATCCTAACCTAAGTTATAATTAAACCTAACACTACCCTATCAATAAATTAATTAAATAAAATACCTACAATTACCTACAATAAAACCTAACACTACACTATCAATAAATAAATTAAATACAATTCCTACAAATAACTACAATTACATAAACTAACTAAAGTACAAAAAATAAAAAAGAACTAAGTTACAAAAAATAAAAAAATATTTACAAACATAAGAAAAATATTACAACAATTTTAAACTAATTACACCTACTCTAAGCCCCCTAATAAAATAACAAAGACCCCCAAAATAAAAAAATGCCCTACCCTATTCTAAATTAATACATTTAAAAGATCTTTTACCTTACCAGCCCTGAACAGGGCCCTTTGCGGGGCATGCCCCAAGAAAATCAGCTCTTTTGCCTGTAAAAAAAAACATACAATACCCCCCCCAACATTACAACCCACCACCCACATACCCCTAATCTAACCAAAAACCCCCTTAAATAAACCTAACACTAAGCCCCTGAAGATCTTCCTACCTTGTCTTCACCATACCAGGTTCACCGATCGGTCCAGAAGAGCTCCTCCGATGTCCTGATCCAAGCCCAAGCGGGGGGCTGAAGAGGTCCATGATCCGGCTGAAGTCTTCATCCAAGCGGGGCAGAAGAGTTCTTCCATCCGATTGAAGTCTTCATCCAAGCGGCATCCATCCGGAGCGAAGCGGCAGCATCCTGAAGACCTCCACCGCGGAACATCCATCCTGGCCGACGACTGAACGACGAATGACGGTTCCTTTAAATTACGTCATCCAAGATGGCGTCCCTCGAATTCCGATTGGCTGATAGGATTCTATCAGCCAATCAGAATCAAGTTCAATCCTATTGGCTGATCCAATCAGCCAATCAGATTTAGCTCGCATTCTATTGGCTGATCGGAACAGCCAATAGAATGCGAGCTCAATCTGATTGGCTGATTGGATCAGCCAATATGATTGAACTTGATTCTGATTGGCTGATTCCATCAGCCAATCAGAATATTCCTACCTTAATTCCGATTGGCTGATAGAATCCTATCAGCCAATCGGAATTCGAGGGACGCCATCTTGGATGACGTCCCTTAAAGGAACCGTCATTCGTCGGGAGACGCCGGAAGAAGAGGATGGATCCGCGTCGGCTGCTTCAAGATGGACCCGCTCCGCACCGGATGGAAGAAGATCGAAGATGCCGCTTGGAGAAGATGTTTGCCGGTCCGGATGTCCTCTTCTTGCCGGATAGGAGGAAGACTTTGGAGCCTCTTCTGGACCTCTTCAGCACCGGATGCCAGGACGGATCGGTGATACCTGGATGGTGAAGACAAGGTAGGAAGATCTTCAGGGGCTTAGTGTTAGCTTTATTTAAGGGGGGTTTGGGTTAGATTAGGGGTATGTGGGTGGTGGGCTGTAATGTTGGGGGGGGGTATTGTATGTTTTTTTTTACAGGCAAAAGAGCTGATTTTCTTGGGGCATGCCCCGCAAAGGGCCCTGTTCAGGGCTGGTAAGGTAAAAGAGCTTTTAAATGTATTAATTTAGAATAGGGTAGGGCATTTTTTTATTTTGGGGGTCTTTGTTATTTTATTAGGGGGCTTAGAGTAGGTATAATTAGTTTAAAATTGTTGTAATATTTTTCTTATGTTTGTAAATATTTTTTTATTTTTTGTAACTTAGTTCTTTTTTATTTTTTGTACTTTAGTTAGTTTATGTAATTGTAGTTATTTGTAGCATTTGTATTTAATTTATTTATTGATAGTGTAGTGTTAGGTTAATTGTAGGTAATTGTAGGTAGTTTATTTAATTAATTTATTGATAGGGTAGTGTTAGGTTTAATTATAACTTAGGTTAGGATTTATTTTACAGGTAAATTTGTTATTATTTTAACTAGGTAACTATTAAATAGTTCTTAACTATTTAATAGCTATTGTACCTGGTTAAAATAATTACAAAGTTGCCTGTAAAATAAATATTAATCCTAAAATGGCTATAATATAATTATAATTTATATTGTAGCTATATTAGGATTTATTTTACAGGTAAGTATTTAGCTTTAAATAGGAATAATTTATTTAATAAGAGTTAATTTATTTCGTTAGATTAAAATTATATTTAAGTTAGGGGGGTGTTAGTGTTAGGGTTAGACTTAGCTTTAGGGGTTAATACATTTATTAGAATAGCGGTGAGCTCCGGTCGGCATATTAGGGGTTAATAATTGAAGTTAGGTGTCGGCGATGTTAGGGAGGGCAGATTAGGGGTTAATACTATTTATGATAGGGTTAGTGAGGCGGATTAGGGGTTAATTACTTTATTATAGTAGCGCTCAGGTCCGCTCGGCAGATTAGGGGTTAGTAAGTGTAGGCAGGTGTCGGCGACGTTGAGGGGGGCAGATTAGGGGTTAATAAATATAATATAGGGGTCGGCGGTGTTAGGGGCAGCAGATTAGGGGTAAATAAAAGTATAACGTAGGTGGCGGTCGGCAGATTAGGGGTTAAAAAAATTTAATCGAGTGGCGGCGATGTGGGGGGACCTCGGTTTAGGGGTACATAGGTAGTTTATGGGTGTTAGTGTACTTTAGGGTACAGTAGTTAAGAGCTTTATGAACCGGCGTTAGCCCAGAAAGCTCTTAACTCCTGCTATTTTCCGGCGGCTGGAGTTTTGTCGTTAGAGCTCTAACGCTCACTTCAGAAACGACTCTAAATACCAGCGTTAGAAAGATCCCATTGAAAAGATAGGATACGCAATTGACGTAAGGGGATCTGCGGTATGGAAAAGTCGCGGCTGAAAAGTGAGCGTTAGACCCTTTAATCACTGACTCCAAATACCGGCGGTAGCCTAAAACCAGCGTTAGGAGCCTCTAACGCTGGTTTTCACGGCTACCGCCGAACTCTAAATCTAGCTGATAGACTGCTAAAGACAAATGCTCACATCTAAGCACCTATCAGCCTAACTAGTTTTACTCTTCAACAAAGGATACCAAGAGAGCAAAACAAATTTGACAATAGAAATACATTGAAAAATTGTTTAAAAAATACATGCTCTATCTAAATCATAAACATTTAGGGGCCTATTTACCAATGTGTGAGCAGACATTATACGAAGTAGCGTATCATGTCCGCTGCACATCGCGGCATATTGATAAATGCCGACAGCGTTTATCATTGCACCAGCAGTTTGTGTGATCTGCTGGTGCAATGCCGCCCCCTGCAGATTTGCGGTGTCAATCAGTCCGATCGTATTCAATCAGGTTGATTTATGTCCGCCGCCTCAGAGCCACATTAGACCGCTGCTTCATAACTTCTTGATTACTTCTGTTTCCGGCGGGGCATAAAGCTCCATACAGAGCTTGCTAAATATGCCCCACAATTTTGATTTTTACTGTTCCTTTAATATAACTGAAGGTTCGCTGGAAACACGGGGCATCAAGCTCCATACGAAGTAGCGTAGCATGTCCGCTGCACATTGCGGCATATTGATAAATCCCGACAGCATACGCTGTTGGCATTTATCATTGCACCAGAAGTTCTTGTGAACTGCTGGTGCAATGCCGCCCTGGTGCAATGCTACCTCAGAGTCACCTTAGACCGCTGCTTCATAACTTCTAGATTACTTCTGTTTCTGGCGGGGCATCAAGCTCCATATGGAGCTTGCTAAAAATGCCCCACAATTTTGATTTTTGCTGTTTCTTTAATATAACTCCACTATTGTGTATTCAGTAGATACAGCTGGAGAAGTACTGAAGAAACAAAAAGCGGCTGATAAATGGAGAAAGGAAAATGGAGGCAGAGATAAAAGAGCTTCTATTTAGTCACAACAGATAAAGGAGGAAGACCAAAGGAAAGTGTAAAAGCAAATACTGCAAGCCACAAAGATATAATAAACATCATTCCTTATCATTTTTCATAATAAATACTATCATCTAAACTAAATGAAAAAAAATCAGTCAAATCTAACACTTATAGAGATAAGGCTTCTAAATGGCGATATAACCCTGTTTTTTCTATCAATAGTCATACAGTATCTGATTCGACAGTCATATTCATAACCAACTTTGGAACACATATTTTAGAGGCCATAAAGACTGAACACAAATATATGATACAGATAATAACATGCTGGCCTAAAAAATACATTATTTTATAAACTGAGGGCTAGATTACAAGTGGTGCGTTATTGTTATTTCGGGTCGTTATAACCAATATCGAGACCGTGGTAATTCTGTGGTATATTTGTTTATGTACTGTACATGTGTGTTTATGTATGTATGAATATACATACATATACTCATATAAGCACATATATACACATGTGTGTATATATATATATATACATATATACATATATACACAGTATATATATATATCCCTTTCAACTCAAATACCCCTTAACCCATTGCCTATCATACAGCATAAAGGATATATATATCACAGCTTCAGTAAGCTACAACAGTTTCGGCTGTAAAGTGACATCCGAGCGCTGCTGTTCCTGAGCTGCATGCATCTCTCTTCATATGCTAAGAGCTTGATCGGTGCTCCCTTACCATTTGAAGGCAGATACCTGATGCTTACAGACAGTGACACTGTGTGTGTCATCGTCTGTAACGATCATCTGCTGGTACCAGCGAGAGGTGTGGGAGGGGTGATGGGTGGAGGGGTGACGGAGTGGGAGGTGCCCTACCTACAGAAAAAGGGTTTTGAAGGGAAAGGGAGGGATGTTGCACTGTACTACAGAAAAAGGGTGAAATCGGGAGGGGGAGGGTGCACCATACATAATGATGGGAGGGGAGATACTACAGATTAAAAAAAACAACACACAATATAGGTACTGACAGACAGCTGCCAGCACCAAAGATGGCTGCCACTAGTTGAAGGTGGGAGGGTTAGAGAACTGCTTGGGAGGGATCAGGGAGGTTGAAGGATTGAGGGGGATCACTACACTGCAGAAAAATAATAATAAAAAATAAAAGCCCTAAACTGCATAGTTGCAGACTGTTTGCCAGTACCTAAGATGGTAGGAATGAGTGTGGGAGTAAGAGAGCTGTTCGGGAGGGAACCATGGAGGTGGGAGGTGTCAGGTAGGAGGGTAATACCTACATTAATATAGTATTTCCCTTACTAGCTAATTATTTAACCCCTTCACTGCCTGGAATTTCAGACTGTGGTGCGCAGCTGCAATTAGTGACCTTCTAATTATCAAGAACCAATGGCAAAGCCATGCAGTCTACAAAGGAGATCCCAGAGAAGATTGTACAATCCTTTGTGTCATGATTGCACAAGCAGTATGTAAATAATTTTAGTGAGAAACCCAAAGTTTGTGAAAAAGTTAACTATTTTTTTTATATATGATCGCATATATTTCTGGGAATGAATCTGTGAAGTTATTAACATTTAAAGACAACACTACACTGATTGGGCTTATCTCAGATGAAGATGAATTGAGCTATAACATGGAGGTAGACAGACTGATAACATGGAGTAAAGCAAACAATTTTGAATTAAATGTTCATAAAACCGAAGAGAAGGTAATTGATTTTAGGGAAAAAAGTCTCCATCACCTTCTTCTTTGAAAATCAAAGATTGCATAGTAGACATAGTTACATCATACAAATCCATTGGTGCAATGATTCAACATGATTTGAAATGGGAAGTTAGTATTTTTACTATAATTAAAAAGTCTCAACACCGTTTGCACTTCTTAAGGCAACTTAAAAAAATGTGTCCTGTCTCAAACACTGTTAACTTGTTTTTATTCAGCCATCATCAAATCCGTTTTATCATCTTCTATTTTAATCTGGTATAGCTCTGCTGCATTATCATTAAAGGGATACTAAACCCAAGTTTTTTCTTTCATGATTCAGATAGAGCATGCAATTCTAAGTAACTTTCTAATTTACTCCTATTATTAATTTTTCATCATTCTATTTCTTTATTTGGAAAAGCAAGAATCTAAGCTAAGGAGGTTCAGCATTCTGGATATGGCTTGCTGGTTGGTGGCTACATTTAGCCACCAATCAGAAAGCGCAACCCAGGTGCTGAACCAAAAATGGTTTTCAAATAAAAGATAGCAAGAGAACAAAGGAATTTTGATAATAGGAGTAAATTAAAAAGTTGCTTAAAATTGCATTCTCTTTCTGAATCATGAAAGAAAAAAAAATTGGTTTAGTATCCCTTTAAAGAAGAATCTACACCTAATTGTGGGATCTGCAAAAAAAAAAAAAAATCATTGGCTTTAAGCTTATTTCTTTTAAGGACATTTACTTTTCAAGGATGAATATAAGAGTTGGACATTTTGGGGCATATTTATCAAGGTCTGTCGGACCTGATCCGACAGTGCGGATCAGGTCCGACAGACCTCGCTGAATATGGCGAGCAATACGCTCGCCGTATTCAGCATTGCATCAGCAGCTCACAAGAGCTGCTGGTGCAACGCCGCCCCCTGCAGACTCGCAGCCAATAGGCCGCCAGCAGAGGGGTGTCAATCAACCCGATCGTACTCAATCGAGTTGATTTCTGGCGATGTCTGTCCGCCTGCTCAGAGCAGCCAGACAGGTTATGAAGCAGCGGCCTTTGTGACCGCTGCTTCATGACTGCTGTTTCTGGCGAACCTGCAGGCTCGCCAGAAACACGGGGCATCAAGCTCCATATGGAGCTTGATAAATATGCCCCTTTTTATCTGATTCATCTCACCCTGACCATTGTTTGTTTTAACTATTTTTTTTATCATAGGCCAAGGTTGAGAGTTTTACGAACTTGGACAAACCGTTTTCTGAAAAGCTTTTTTCCACATTCTATTAAAATAGCAAACAGGAATACTTCTCTTATTTCACTTTTGTCACTCTCTGCTGATTGTATTTGTTTGCACAATGTCATCTGATACCTTTTAACCATGAAAAGTTCCAATAAATAGATATTGTTTTGATGGGTAAATAAAAAAAAACAAGGCTCTATTTCTGTTTAAATGAAGTTATAGCAAAAATACTAAAAATTCTCTGGTATTTTAAAGGGATAGTAAACCCCAACATTTTCTTTTATGATTCAGATAGAACATACAATTTTAAACAATTTTCCAATTTACTTCTATTATCAAATTTGCTTCATTCTCTTTTTATCCATTGCTGAAGGGACAGCATTGCACTACTGCAGTGCCAGCTAGCCGAACACATCTAGTGAACCAATCACAAGAGGCAAATGTATGCAGGCACCAATTAGCCGCAGCTCCCACTAGTGTAGGATATGAACGTATATTTAACAAGGGATACTAAGAGAACGAAGCACATTTGTCTTAAAATGACAAGCTCTATCAGAATCATGCAAGTTTAATTTTGACTTTCCTATCCCTTTAAGTTTTTCTCTGAAATAACAGGTAGTGAAGGGGTTAAAACAAAAAAAAATAATTTTGTTAAATTTTAATATTTTATGTGTTTTACTTTGTATTTACTGTAAATAGTATACATTCCAATGTTCTTGCCATAGTAGAAAATGTTTTGTGTATTTTTAAATATATATATTCATATCTGTATATCTGTATATTTGTATATATCTATAACTTTATAAATTCATATAGATATATACTGTAGGTGTAGATATATATGTTACAAAAACATATATATATATATATATATATATATATATATATATACACTGTAAAAATAATAAGTAATTATTTTGGAAACATCACTCAGTCTTTGGTATTTTTCACTTGGAACTTCTTTACGAAAGTTGTGAGCATTAAAAAATATTGCACATTAATAAAATCCTGCATAAATAAGTACATACATGGCAGGCGGTAATATCTAGTCCTGCTTCCCCCATACAGTCCACTTGCCATCAGTTATCCATCCTGAGCTAGGAGTTAATAATAACTGTTATGAGAGTCCCTAAAGGAATTATTTTATTGTATCTAAATCTGTTGCTTTCAAACCACAGCTGTTAAAATGCTTTAGCTACTCTATTTTAATAGCAGATTCTAAAACTAAATGCAAAGTCGATTTTGCATTTTTAGTAGCAGGTGATGCATGAAATAGTGGGCCACATTTATTTTAACGTTGGGCAGCCATGACTCACTACGGCGAATCATGTCCACTGGATATCGCTGCAAGCGGACAGCATACGCTGTCTGCAATTGCCATTTGATCACTGACGGCCAATCTTAAAGGTACAATCTTAAAGGGATTGTACCCAGCAATCAGCAAGCGCTATCCAGGGTGCTGAACCAAAAATGGGCTGGCTCCATAGCTTATATTCCTGCCTTTTCAAATAAAGATAGCAGGAGAACGAAGAAAATTTGATAAAAGGAGTAAATTAGAAAGTTGCTTAAAAATGCATGCTCTATCTAGTGTCAAGTGACAGTCATCAGTCAATATGCAGACTAACTTATGTATTTACTGTCAACTCTTGCACATGCTCAGTAGGAGCTTGTGCCTCAGTAAGTTTACATATAAAAAGACTGTATAAAAAATGTGTGTGCGCCACCACATCAAGTCAAATGACTAAACTAATAGATCACTCATAAGCAATTTAAAAAAATAATAATTCATAAACACAATATAAAAAATGGTCATTTGTGAACAAGGATACTTGTTTAAAATATTCACATAAATAATTTGTTCAAATAAATGATTTGTTTGTATAAATAATTTACAATTACCTAGATTACAAGTTTTGCGTTACGGTTTTAACATGGAAAAAATGGCCATTTCAGCGTAAAAACAGTAATGCAGCCATTACCAGTCTTGTCGGTATAGCTATACTGCAAGCATTTTAGCCTGTATCGCAACGTCAATCCTGCACTCAAAAAATGACGTTTTTGCATGGGATTTCCATAGCGCCGGTATTACAGGTTGTGTGGTGAGGCTAAAATGCTTGTGTTCCAGCCTATACCGACACAATCCGTTCCGCTATCTGAGACCAGTAGTTATGAGTTTTGCGCAACAAAACTGTTACACAAAACTCATAACTAAAATGTTACAAAGTACACTAACACCCATAAGCTACCTATTAACCCCTAAACCAAGATCCTCCCGCATTCCGCCGCCCCCGACATCGCCACCACTATAATAAAGTTATTAACCCCTATACCCCCGCACCCCAACACTAAATAAAACTATTAAGCCCTAAAGCGCCAGCCGCCCACATCGCAAAAAACTAAATTAAACTATTAACCCCTAAACCTAACAACTCCCTAACTTTAAATTAAAATTACAATATCCCTATCTTAAATAAAAACTTGCCTGTGAAATTTAACAATTAACAATTTAACAATTAACCTAACATAACTATTATACAAAAATTAAAATAACTACCAATTAAATAAACTATATTACACATAAAATAAACTAACACTACTAAAAAAAATGTAAGTCTAAAATTACAAAAAATAACAAACACTAAATTGCGAAAAAAAAAAAAAACAAATTAACCAAAATAAAAGAATTAAAAACCTAATCTAATAGTCCAATAAAATTAAAAAGTACCCCCAAAATATAAATAAAAAAACATATACTACAATAAACTACCAATAGCCCTTAAAAGGGCCTTTTGTAGGGTATTGCCCTAAAGAAATCAGCTCTTTTACCTGGAAAAAAATACAAAGACCCCCAACAGTAAAACCCACCACCCAACCAACTCCCCAAAATAAAAAAAAATAACTGTAACAAAAACCTAAGCTACCCAGTTAAAAAATATATAAATAAATTATGAACAAAGTATTGAATATTGACTTGAACTCTCCAGTTTATTAGATTGACAAAATATAAAAAATATAGCAGTGACAGGGAAAAGGCTGTTACTATGTTACTATATATTGATTCCTGTATTTTGTCTAATTATCTACTGTTTATATAATCAGGTTTTATTTAATTGATGAGTTTTTCGTTCTTTGAGGAAATGTTTGAAGCAAAGTTTCTGTGTATTTTATAATCAAATTGTATTAATTGAAATCTTTGTTGCTTTCTAGAGATAGAGATTGCGGATAGAGATCTAAAAAAAATATTTATACATGGAATGTTGTATATCTGTCTAACGTGGGTTAATACAGTATATATAAAATAACATGTTCGAAGTAGTTCAAATTTGAACACTAAGGAGTTAATAGCTTAACAGGTATGCTATAAATCAGTGTTTCTTAACCGCAGTCCTCAAGTACCCCCAACAGGCCAGGTTTCCATTGTACCTGAACTAGAGCACAGGGGAAATAATCAGCTGATCAGTAACCATGGTTACTAACCTGTTCTCACCCATAAGCTGATTATATCACCTGTGCTCTAGTTCAGCTATAATAAAAATATGGCCTGTTAGGGGTACTTGAGGACCGCGGTTGAGAAACACTGCTATAAATAACTTCAGTGGAACATTGAAAAAGGCTGAAGTAATAGCCCAAAGTGTTGCCAGATGTTTGTCCTGTCACAGACACCATACTCATAGTAGACGCTGTTTTGGAAAAACATTCATAGGATTGTGTTGAGCGGATCGACGAGTTAGAGTTGAGCAGCTTAAAGGGATACTCATGTCAAAATTAAACTACCATGATTTAGATAGAGCATGCAATTTCAAACAACTTTACTTCCATTAACCAAATGTGCACAGTCTTTTTATATTTACAATTTGAGTCACCAGCTCCTACTGAGCATGTGCAAGAATTTACAGTATATAAGTGTATGGGTTTGTGATTAGCTGGTGGCTGTCACATGATATAGGAGGAGTGGAAATAGACATAACTTTGAATTTTCAAAAAGAGATTCACTGCACTGTTATAAAAGGATATTAAATGCGAAGTTCCTTCATATAAGATTGAGTTTTCTTTCCAGGTTTCTCAGCACATGTAAAGAAAGAACAAAAAAAAATGGTGCAATATTTTCACAGTCTTTATTAAAAGTACCGATTGAAACCTACTTACGTTCTTCTGAGCTGTGAACCCAGCTCTAAGTTAACACAGCCTGTGATACAGTTGGATCAGATAGTAACTGGAACCACCTCCACTGAATCCATAAAATGAGTTTTTATTGAAAACAAAGTAACAAGCAGTTCGGTCACAGACCAGGGCAACAGAGATACATGTAAAACTTCCAAGACACCCCCCCCCCACTCCTTGTCCTCAGGCTATGAGTCCCACACAGGGTGTGTATGAAGTTCCAGCACTGCTGACAAAACCCTGCCTCCACTCGTGACAACTTTTGAACTGCAAGTCTCTATAGCCGACGCATTGCCCCCAGAAAATCAGCTTTTTTACCTGGCTATAAAAATTACAAACACCTCCCCAACAGTAAAACCCACCACCCACCGAACCAAACCCCCCAAATAAAACTCTAAATAAACCTAAGCTACCCATTGCCCTGAAAGTAAACTTTGTTGGGAGAGGATGCTCCGCGCCGGATGTCTTGAAGATGGACCCGCTCTGCGCCGGATGGAGGAAGATAGAAGATGTCGTCTGGAAGAAGACTTCTGCCCGCTTGGATGAAGACTTCTGCCGGCTTTGATGAGGACTTCTGCCGGTTTCGATGAGGACTTCTGCCCGCTTGGATGAAGACTTTTGCCTTCCTGGATGAGGATGGATGTCCGGTCTTTAAAAACTGTACGTGGATCGTCGGGGGTTAGTGTTAGGTTTTTTTTAAGGGTTTATTGGGTGGGTTTTATTTTTAGCTTAGGGTATGGGCACGATAAAAGAGCTAAATGCCCTTTTAAGGGCAATGCCCATCCAAATGCCCTTTCCTCAGGGCAATGGGTAGCTTAGGTTTATTTAGATAGAGTTTTATTTGGGGGGTTTGGTTGGGTGGGTGGTGGGTTTTACTGTTGAGGGGGTGTTTGCAATTTTTATTGCCAGGTAAAAAAGCTGATTTCTTTGAGGCAATGCCCTGCAAAAGGTCCTTTTAAGGGCTATTGGCAGTTTAGTGTAGGCTAGGGGTTTTATTATTTTGGGGGGCTTTTTTTATTTTGATAGGGCTATTAGATTAGGAGTAATTCTTTTTTTTGTTGATAATTTCATTTTTTATTTTGTGTAATTTAGTGGGGGCTTTTTGTAATTTAGATAATTGTATTTGTTTAATTTAATTTATTTGATTGTAATGGTTTAATTGTAAGGCAGGTTAGGTTTTATTTTACAGGTAATTTTGTATTTATTTTAACTAGATAGCTACAATATAACTATTAGTAATATTGTAGCTCCTTTACCGATAGATTACGAGTTTTGCGTTATGAGGGGTGCAGTTCTAACTTGCACGTTATTGTCCCCGCTCACTTCCCTACAGTGCTGGTATTACAGGTTTTCAGAAACCCGGCGTTATCAGGCAAGAAGTGAGCGTAGAGCAAAATTGAGCTCCATACCGCACTCCAATACCAGCGCTGCTTAAGGCAGCGATGAGCTGGTTTTACGTGCTCGTGCACGATTTACCCATAGGCATCAATGGGGAGAGCCGGCTGAAAAAAAGCCTAACACCTGCAATAAAGCAGTGTATAGCTCCGTAACGCAGCCCCATTGATTCCTATGGGAAAACTAAATTTATATTTACACCTAACACCCTAACATGAACTCAGAGTCTAAGCACCCCTAATCTTACACTTATTAACCCCTAATCTGCCGTCTCTGACATCGCCGACACCTACATTATACTTATTAACCCCTAATCTGCCGCTCTGGACATTGCCACCACAATAATAAACATATTAACCCCTAAACCGCCGCACTCCTGAATCACAAACATTAGTTAAATATTATTAACCCCTAATCTGCCTCCCCTAACATCGCTGCCACCTACATTACTGTTATTAACCCCTAATCTGCTGCCCCCAAAATCGCCGCCACAATACTAAAGTTATTAGCCCCTAAACTTAACCCTACGTGTAACCGTAACACCCACTAACTTTAACATAATTTAAATAAATCTAAATAAAAATTACAATTAATAACTAAATAATTCCTATTTAAAACGAAATACTTACCTATAAAATAAACCCTAAGCTAGCTACAATATAACTAATAGTTACATTGTAGCTAGCTTAGGGTTTATTTTTATTTTACAGGCAAGTTTGTATTTATTTTAACTAGGTAGAATAGTTACTAAATAGTTATTAACTATTTACTAACTACCTAGCTAAAATAAATACAAATTTACCTGTAAAATAAAACCTAACCTGTCTTACACTAACACCTAACCTTACATTACAATTAAATAAATTACCCAAATTAAATACAATTACCTAAATTACAAAAAAAAAACCCCTAAATTACACAAAATAAAAAAAGAAATTATCAGATATTTAAACTAGTTACACCTAATCTAATAGCCCTAATCAAAATAAAAAATCCCCCCCCAATATAAAAAAACCCTAGCCTACATTAAACTACCAATAGCCCTTAAAAGGGCCTTTTGCGGGGCATTGCCCAAAATAAATCAATTCTTTTACCTGTAAAAAAAATACAAACACCCCCCAACAGTAAAACCAACCACCCACACAACCAAACCCCCCAAATAAAAACCAAACTAAAAAAACCTAAGCTCCCCATTGCCCTGAAAAGGGCATTTGGATGGGCATTGCCCTTAAAATGGCATTTAGCTCTTTTTCAATTACCCAAAGCCTAATCTAAAACTAAAACCCACCCAATAAACCCTTAAGAAAACCTAACACTAACCCCTGAAGATCCACTTACAGTTTTGAAGAGCCGACATCCATCCTCAACGAAGCCGGGAGAAGTCCTCAGTGAAGCGACAAGAAGTCCTCAACGAAGCCGGGAGAAGTCTTCATCCAAGCCGGCAAAGGTGGTCCTCCAGACGGGCAGAAGTCTTCATCCAGATGGCATCTTCTATCTTCATCCATCCGGCGCGGAGTGGGTCCATCTTCAAGACATCCGGCGTGGAGCATCCTCTTCTTCCGACGACTAAAGACGAATGAAGGTTCCTTTAAATTATGTCATCCAAGATGCCGTCACTTGAATTTGATTGGCTGATAGAATTCGATCAGCCAATTGGAATTAAAGGAGAAAAAATCCTATTGGCTGATGCAATCAGCCAATAGGATTGAGCTTCAATTCTTTTGGCTG
The DNA here is from genome assembly GCF_027579735.1 of Bombina bombina. Classification (NCBI taxonomy): domain Eukaryota; kingdom Metazoa; phylum Chordata; class Amphibia; order Anura; family Bombinatoridae; genus Bombina; species Bombina bombina. Next base: position 842,554,571 of record NC_069500.1, read on the forward strand.
ATCTAATCAGCCAATAGAATGTGAGCTCAATCCTATTGGCTGATTGGATCAGCCAAAAGGATTGAAGCTCCGCACCGGATGTTTTGAAGATGGACTCACTCGGCGCCGGATGGATGAAGATAGAAGATGCCGTCTGGATGAAGACTTCTGCCCGTCTGGAGGACCACTTCTGCTGGCTTGGTTGAAGACTTCTCCCGGCTTCATTGAGGACTTCTTGCCGCTTCGCTGAGGACTTCTTCCGGCTTCATTGAGGATGGATGTCGACTCTTCAAAACTGTAAGTGGATCTTCAGGGGTTAGTGTTAGTTTTTTTTAAGGGTTTATTGGGTGGGTTTTAGTTTTAGATTAGACTTTGGGCAATTGAAAAAGAGCTAAATGCCCTTTTAAGAGCAATGCCCATCCAAATGCCCTTTTCAGGGCAATGGGGAGCTTAGGTTTTTTTAGTTAGGTTTTTATTTGGGGGGTTTGGTTGTGTGGGTGGCAGGTTTTACTGTTGGGGGGTGTTTGTATTTTTTTTACAGGTAAAAGAGCTGATTTCTTTGGGGCAATGCCCCGAAAAAGGCCCTTTTAAGGGCTATTGGTAGTTTATTGTAGGCTAGGGTTTTTTTATTTTGGGGGGGGGCTTTTTTTATTTTGATAGGGCTATTAGATTAGGTGTAATTACTTTAAATATTTGATAATTTCTTTTTCTATTTTGTGTAATTTAGTGTTTGTTTGTTTTTTGTAATTTAGGTAATTGTATTTAATTTAGGTAATTTATTTAATTGTAGTGTAAGGTTAGGTGTTAGTGTAACTCAGGTTAGGTTTTATTTTACAGGTAAATTTGTATTTATTTTAGCTAGGTAGTTAGTAAATAGTTAATAACTATTTAGTAACTATTCTACCTAGTTAAAATATATACAAACTTAGCTGTAAAATAAAAATAAACCCAAAGCTAGATACAATGTAACTATTAGTTATATTGTAGCTAGCTTAGGGTTTATTTTATAGGTAAGTATTTCGTTTTAAACAGGAATTATTTAGTTAATAATAGTAGGTTTTATTTAGATTTATTTTAATAATATTTAAGTTAGGGGGTGTTAGGGTTAGGGTTAGACTTAGGTTTAGGAGTTAATAACTTTAGTATAGTGGCGGTGACATTGGGGGCAGCAGATTAGGGGTTCAAATCTGTAATGTAGATTGCGGCGATTTTAGGGGCGGCAGATTAGGGGTTAATAATATTTAACTAGTGTTTGTGATGCGGGAGTGCGGCGGTTTAGGGGTTAATATGTTTATTATAGTGGCGACAATGTCCGGAGCTGCAGATTAGGGGTTAATAATTTTATTATAGTATTTGCGATGCAGGAGGGCCTCGGTATAGGGGTTAATAGGTAGTTTATGGGTGTTAGTGTACTTTTTAGCACTTTAGTTATGAGTTTTATGTTACGGCTCTGTACCGTAAAACTCATAACTACTAACTTTAGATTGCGTTACGAATCTTGCGGGATAGGCTGTACCGCTCACTTTTTGGCCTCCCAGAAAAATCTTGTAATATCGGCGCTATGGAAGTCCCATTGAAAAAAAAATGTACGCAAATTGCGTAAGTTAATTTGTGTTAAGGCCAAAAAAGATACGGTACAGCTGTACCTACAAGACTCATAATAGCAGCTGTAGTGAAAAAACCCATAACGCTGCTTTTTTACTGATAACGCAAAACTCGTAATCTAGCCGTTATTTTTTTTTACAGGTAAGTATATATTTAGTTTTAAATAGGAATTATTTAGATAATAATTGTAAGGTTTATTTAGATTTATTTTAATTATATTTAATTTAGTGGGTGTTAGGGTTAGACATATGCTTAGGGTTTACGTTATAATTAGGGGTTAATATATTTATGTAGTGATGTGGGAGACCAGAGGTTATGGGGTTAATAGTTTAATTTAGTATATTTTGTTATGGGGGGCTTGCGGTTTAGAGGTTAATAGGTTTATTATAGCGGTGGTGTGGGCGGACTGCAGATTAGGGGTTAATAATATTTAAATAGTGTTTGCGATGCAGAAGGGCAGGGGTTTAGGGGTTAATAAGTTTATTATAGTGGCGACAATGTCGGGGAGTGGCGGAATAGGGGTTAATACATTTTTTTAGTTGCGACGATGTCGGGAGCGGCAGATTAGGGGTTAATACATTTAATATAGTGTTTGTGATGCGGGAGGGCCTCGGTTTATGGGTTAATAGGTAGTTTATTGGTTTTAGTGTACTTTTTAACACTTTAGTTATGAGTTTTTTTATAATTAACTGTTTTTATTAAGTTTTTGAAACAAAAGTACAGAAAATACAGTTGTACATATGGTTTACAGCAGTAAGAAGAAACAATACAAAGCTGCCGAGGTGACACGGGAACATGGTATATAATTATATATGCGGATTTTGGTCATAATGAAGAGAGATACATACGCCTAGATTTAGAGTTTTGTTGGTAAAGACCCACGGTGCTTACGCTGCTTATGTTTCCAGCGCACCCTTAAGACAACGCTGGTATTTAGAGTTGTCTGAATGGCTGCGTTAGCTTCAGAAAAGGGAGCGTAGAGCATAATTTAGCTCCACTTCAACCCTCAATACCAGCGTTGCCTACGGTAGCGGTAAGCTGGAAAAACGTGCTTGTGCACGATATCCCCATAGGAAACAATGGGGCTGAGCTGGCTGAAAAAAAACCTAACACCTGCTAAAAAGCAGCGTTCAGCTCCTAGCGCAGCCCCATTGTTTCCTATGGGGAAACAGTTTCTAAGTCTGCACCTAACACCCTAACATGTACCCCGAGTCTAAACACCCCTAACCTTACACTTATTAACCCCTAATCTGCCGCCCCTTACATCGCCAACACCTATATTATATTTATTAACCCCTAATCAGCCCCCACGCCGCCGCCACCTACCTACACTTATTAACCCCTAATCTGCCGACCGGACCTCGCCGACAATATTATAATAAATGTATTAAACCCTAAACCGCCGCACTCCCGCCTCGCAAACACTATAATAAATTTTATTAACCCCTAATCTGCCCTCCCTAACATCGCCGCCACCTAACTACAATTATTAACCCCTAAACTCTCGTCCCCAACGTCACCGCTACTATAATAAAGTTATTAACCCCTAAACCTAAGTCTAACCCTAACACCCCCCTAAGTTAAATATAATTTTAATTAAACAAAATAAATTTACTATTATTAAATAAATTATTCCTATTGAAAACTAAATACTTACCTAGAAAATAAACCCTAATATAGCTACAATATAACTAATAATTACATTGTAGCTATTTTAGGATTTATATTTATTTTACAGGCAACTTTGTATTTATTTTAACTAGGTACAATAGCTATTAAATAGTTAATAACTATTTAATAGCTACCTAGTTAAAATAAGTACAAAATTACCTGTAAAATAAATCCTAACCTAAGTTACAAATATATCTAACACTACACTATCATTAAATTAATTAAATAAATTGCCTACAATTAGTTAAACTAAAATACAATTAAATAAACTAATCTATAATACAAAAAAAAACAACTTAATTACAGAAAATAAAAAAATAAAAAAAATATTACAAGAAGTTTAAACTAATTACACCTAATCTAAGCCCCCTAATAAAATAATAAAGCCCCCCAAAATAAGAAAAATGCCCTAGCCTATTCTAAATTACAAAAGTAATCAGTTCTTTTACCAGCCCTTAAAAGGGCTTTTTGCGGGGCATTGCCCCAAAGTAATCAGCTCTTTTACCTGTAAAAAAAAATACAACCCCACCCCCAACATTAAAACCCACCACCCACATACCCCTACTCTAACGCACCCAAACCCCCCTTAAAAAAACCTAACGCTAACCCCCTGACAATCTCCCTACCTTGAGTCGTCTTCACCCAACCGGGCCGAAATCTTCATCCAAGGTGCGCAGAGGAGGTCCTTCATCCAGTAGAAGTCTTCATCCAGGCGGCGTCTTCAATCTTCATCCATCCGGAGCGGAGCGATCTTCCAAGGAGCCGACGCGGAGCCATCCTCTTCATCCGGATTCTTCTAACACAATGAAGGTACCTTTAAGTGACGTCATCCAAGATGGCGTCCCTTCAATTCCGATTGGCTGATAGGATTCTATCAGCCAATTGGAATTAAGGTAGGAAAAATCTTCTACCAGATGAAGGACCTCCTCTGCGCACCTTGGATGAAGAATTCGGCCCGGTTGGGTGAAGACGACTCAAGGTAGGGAGATCTTCAGGGGGTTAGCGTTAGTTTTTTTTAAGGGGGGTTTGGGTGGGTTAGAGTAGGGGTATGTGGGTGGTGGGTTTTAATGTTGGGGGGATTGTATTTATTTTACAGGTAAAAGAGCTGATTACTTTGGGGCAATGCCCCTCAAAAAGCCCTTTTAAGGGCTGGTAAAAGAGCTGATTACTTTTGTAATTTAGAATAGGGTAGGGCATTTTATTATTTTGGGGGGCTTTATTATTTTATTAGGGGGCTTAGATTAGGTGTAATTAGTTTAACTTCTTGTAATATTTTTTATTTTCTGTAATTTAGTGTGTTTTTTTTGTATTATAGATTAGTTTATTTAATTGTATTTTAGTTTAGCTAATTGTAGGTAATTTATTTAATTAATTTAATGATAGTGTAGTGTTAGGTGTATTTGTAACTTAGGTTAGGATTTATTTTACAGGTAATTTTGTACTTATTTTAACTAGGTAGCTATTAAATAGTTATTAACTATTTAATAGCTATTCTACCTAGTTAAAATAAATACAAAGTTGCCTGTAAAATAAATATAAATCCTAAAATAGCTACAATGTAATTATTAGTTATATTGTAGCTATCTTATGGTTTATTTTCTAGGTGAGTATTTAGTTTTAAATAGGAATAATTTATTTAATTATAGGAATATTATTTCGTTTTATTTAAATTATATTTATGTTAGGGGGGTGTTAGGGTTAGACTTAGGGGTTAATAACTTTATTATAGTAGCGGCGACGTTGCAAGCGGGAGATTAGGGGTTAATAATTGTAGGTAGGTGGCGGCGATGTTAGGGAGGGCAGATTAGGGATTAATAAAATGTATTATAGTGTTTGCGAGGCGGGATTGCGGCGGTTTAGGGGTTAATAAGTGTAGTTAGGTATCGGCGACGTTGGGGGGGGCAGATTAGGGGTTAATAAATATAATATAGGTGTCAGCGATGTTAGGGACATCAGATTAGGGGTTCATAGCTATAATGTAGGTGGCGGCCATGTCCGGTCGGTAGATTAAAGGTTAATAAGTGTAGGTAGGTGGCAGCAACGTTGGGGGGGCAGATTAGGGGTTAATAAATATAATGTAGGCGTTGGCGATGTTAGGGGCAGCAGATTAGGGGTTAAAAAATGTATTAGAGGGTTTGCGATGTGGGGGTCTCGGTTTAGGGGTACATAGGTAGTTTATGGGTGTTAGTGTACTTTGTAGCACTGTAGTTAAGAGCTTTATGTTCCAGCGTTAGCCCATAAAACTCTTAACTACTGACTTTTTTGGCGGTAGAAAGATAGGATACGCAATTGACGTAAGGGGATCTGCGGTAGCCTAGAGTCACGGAAAGAAAGTGAGCGGTAGACCCTTTCCTGCCTGACTCTAAATACCAGCGGGCGTTAAAAAGCAGCGTTAGGACCCCTTAACACTGCTTTTGATGGCTAACACCAAACTCTAAATCTAGGCCATAGTATTCTTCAAGCAAAGAATTAAGGCTATACAAAGCAATGAAAAAAATACAAACACCCCCCCAACAGTAAAACCCGCCACCCACAAAACCAAACCCCCCCAAATAAAAACCTAACTAAAAAAACCTAAGCTCCCCATTGCCCTGAAAAGGGAATTTGGATTGGCATTGCTCTTAAAAGGGCATTTAGCTCTTTTTCAATTGCCCAAAGCCTAATTTAAAACTAAAACCCACCCAATAAACCCTTAAAAAAACCTAACACTAACCCCTGAAGATCCACTTAAAGTTTGAAGTCCTCAGCCAATCAGCCAATAGAATGTGAGCTCAATCCTATTAGTTGATTGGATCAGCCAAAAGGATTGAAGCTCCACACCAGATGTCTTGAAAATGGACCCGCTCGGCGCCGGATGGATGAAGATAGAAGATGCCGTCTGGATGAAAACTTCTGCCCGTCTGGAGGACCACTTCTGCTGGCTTGGTTGAAGACTTCTCCCGGCTTTGTTGAGGACTTCTTGCCGCTTCGCTGAGGACTTCTCCTGGCTTCGTTGAGGATGGATGTCGGCTCTTCAAAACTGTAAGTGGATCTTCAGGGGTTAGTGTTAGTTTTTTTTTAAGGGTTTATTGGGTGGGTTTTAGTTTTGGATTAGGCTTTGGGCAATTGAAAAAGAGCTAAATGTACTTTTAAGAGCAATGCCCATCCAAATGCCCTTTTCAGGGCATGGGGAGCTTAGGTTTTTTTAGTTAGGTTTTTATTTGGGGGGTTTGGTTGTGTGGGTGGCGGGTTTTACTGTTGGGGTGGTGTTTGTATTTTTTTACAGGTAAAAGAGCTGATTTCTTTGGGGCAATGCCTCACAAAACGCCCTTTTAAGGGCTATTGGTAGTTTATTGTAGGCTAGGGTTTTTTTTATTTTGGGGGGGCTTTTTTTATTTTGATAGGGCTATTAGATTAGGTGTAATTAGTTTACATATTTGATAATTTCTTTTTCTATTTTGTGTAATTTCGTTTTTTTTTTTTTTGTAATTTACATAATTGTATTTCATTTAGGTAATTTATTTAATTGTAGTGTAAGGTTAGGTGTTAGTGTAACTCAGGTTAGGTTTTATTTAACAGGTAAATTTGTATTTATTTTACCTAGGTAGTTAGTAAATAGTTAATAACTATTTAGTAACTATTCTACCTAGTTAAAATATATACAAACTTAGCTGTAAAATAAAAATAAACCCTAAGATAGATACAATGTAACTATTAGTTATATTGTAGCTATCTTAGGGTTTATTTTATAGGTAAGTATTTCGTTTTAAATAGGAATTATTTAGTTATTAATAGTAGGTTTTATTAAGATTTATTTTAATAATATTTAAGTTAGGGGGTGTTAGGGTTAGACTTAGGTTTAGGGGTTAATAACTTTAGTATAGTGGCGGTGACATTGGGGGCGGCAGATTAGGGGTTAAAATCTGTAATGTAGATTGCGGCGATCTTAGGGGCGGCAGATTAGGGGTTAATAATATTTAACTAGTGTTTGTGATACGGGAGTGTGGCGGTTTAGGGGTTAATATGTTTATTATAGTGGCAAAGATGTCCGGAGCGGCAGATTAGGGATTAATAATTTTATTATAGTATTTGCGATGCAGGATGGCCTCGGTTTAGGGGTTAATAGGTAGTTTATGGGTGTTAGTGTACTTTTTAGCACTTTAGTTATGAGTTTTATGTTACGGCTCTGTAGCGTAAAACTCATAACTACTGACTTTAGATTGCTTTACGAATCTTGCGGGATAGGCTGTACCGCTCACTTTTTGGCCTCCCAGAAAAAGCTTGTAATATCGGCACTATGGAAGTCCCATTGAAAAAAGACTTTACGCAAATTGCGTAGTGAAAAGGCAGCGTTATAATCCATAACGCTGCTTTTTTACTGATAACGCAAAACTCGTAATCTAGCCGTTATTTTTTTTTACAGGTAAGTATATATTTAGTTTTAAATAGGAATTATTTAGGTAATAATGGTAAGGTTTATTTAGATTTATTTTAATTATATTTAAGTTAGGGGGTGCTAGGGTTAGACATATGCTTAGGGTTTACGTTAGGATTAGGGGTTAATATATTTATGTAGTGGTGTGGGATACCAGAGGTTATGGGGTTAATAGTTTAATTTAGTATATTTCGTTATGGGGGGCTTGCGGTTTAGAGGTTAATAGGTTTATTATAGCGGTGGTGTGGGCGGACTGCAGATTAGGGGGCATATTTATCAAGGTCTGTCGGACCTGATCCGACAGTGCGGATCAGGTCCGACAGACCTCGCTGAATACGGCGGGCAACGCGCTCGCCGTATTCAGCATTGCACCAGCAGCTCAGAAGAGCTGCTGGTGCAACGCCGCCCCCTGCAGACTCTCGGCCAATAGGCCACCAGCAGAGGGGTGTCAATCAACCTGATCGTACTCGATCGGGTTGATTTCCGGCGATGTCTGTCCACCTGCTCAGCAAAATATGCCCCTAGGGGTTAATAATATTTAAATAGTGTTTGCGATGCGGGAGGGTGGCGGTTTAGGGGTTAATAAGTTTATTATAGTGGCGACAATGTCGGGGAGCGGCGGAATATGGGTTAATAAATTTTTTTTAGTTGTGACGATGTCGGGAGCGGCAGATTAGGGGTTAATACATTTAATATAGTGTTTGTGATGCAGGAGGGCCTCGGTTTAGGGGCTAATAGGTAGTTTATGGGTGTTAGTGTACTTTTTAACACTTTAGTTATGAGTTTTTTTATAATTAACTGTTTTTATTAAGTTTTTGAAACAAAAGTACAGAAAATACAGTTGTACATATGGTTTACAGCAGTAAGAAGAACAATACAAAGCTGCCGAGGTGACACGGGAACATGGTAAATAATTATATATGCAGATTTTGGTCATAATGCAGAGAGATACATAGTATTCTTAAAGCAAAGAATTATGGCTATACAAAGCAATGAGTTATCGCCCCAAATTCTGGGGGGGCAACATTTGGTTATACACTTAGGGATAATAATACAATGACATTGGACCTAGGTTATTGTTTCCTTTGTTCCCAAATGTAGGAAATATCTGCAATAAAATCTTGTTTGCCTAAGAATGTGTAGTGTATTTTTTCTAATGATAAGATAGTATCTTCTCTCTGCCACATGGAGAGAGTGGGGATTTGTGTGGACTTCCAGAACCTGGGTATAAGGCGTTTGGCACAATTTATCATGCACTTAAATAGTTGTCTACGATAAGTGCAAGATATGGGGGGAGTGTTGCGTAAGAGGACTACACTAGGAGAGAGACACTAGGAGAGAGTGTGATATTAAGACCCAATCTATTATTGATACATCTGGTGATATCTTTCCAGTACATATGTAGGAGGGGGCAATCCCACCAGATATGGGAGAGGGTTCCTGTTCCACCACAGTGTTTCCAACACAAAGAGGAGGAGTTTGGGTAGATGCTATGAAGGCGATGCGGGGTTAAATACTATCTAGATAATAGCTTATAGTTCATTTCTGCGAACATTAGTGAAGAGGAGGATTTTTTAGTCTCTAGAAAAATGTGGGTCCATTGGGTTTCGGTTAGGGTGAGATTAAGCTCTCTCTCCCATTTAGCTATATATGAGGGTTGCTTGACTGGGTATGAACCTCTAAGCAGTTTATATATGATAGAGATATGGGATCTCATCATGTCTGAAGTCGTGCAAAGTGTTTCAAAAGGTTTTAGGGGCCTGGTTAGATCACTGGTGTGGGGGCTATTTATTATGGCATGCCTTAGTTGTAGGTAGGGGAACCAGAGGTGGAAAGGGGGTCCAAGTAGCTGGGAGAGTTCCTACTGCAGACGAATCTGGCCTTTGTTAAGAACTAAGTGTGCAGGGACATTGGAGGGTGAGTTAGCGATGACCGGGGTCTGCAAGGAATGTGGTTGCAATAGAAGAGGGTTGTTGAGAAGTGGAGTTAGAGGTGAGGGTATTGTCGAGACAAGGTTGTCTGACGCTAGGGTTTTATCCCATACTTTCAGAGTAGCAGAAATATAATAATTTGTGTGGGCTTCGGGGGGTCTATGTCTGGGAAGGGTCCAGCAAAAGTCACCAAGTTTATTTCCACCAATTAAAGAGGATTCTAATTGTACCCAGGGCTTCTGTTGGTGTGAATGTTTCCACACCACTATTCAAGCTAAATGAGCTGCTCTATAGTATGCAGTGAGATTTGGGGCACCCAGACCTCCGTGCTCTCTATCAAGATATAACGTTTTCTTAGTCACTCTGTTACGTTTCTGAGCCCATATGAAAGAATCAAACAATGTTTGCTGTTGTATTAGGTACGAGGAAGGAATGTCTAGAGGAAGGACCTGAAATAGGTATAAAAATTTAGGGAGAAGATTAATTTTGAGTACATTAACCCGACCCATCCAAGAGAGATGGCCTTGCTTGTGCCACATCTCAAGGGAGGTTTGGGATTCCTTTTGGAGAGTGATATAATTCAGGTCAAACAGGTCCGACTGGGAGGGGGAAATGTCTATACCCAAATATTGTATCTTATTTGTGATCTGAAAGGATGTGTGAGACGCAATAAACCTGATGTCTTCCTCTGATAAATTAAGGGGCATTAGTTTAGATTTTTCCATATTAATCGAGAAGTTTGAAACCTCCCTATAGCTATTCAGTTCAGAGAGCAATGCAGGTAATGAAGTGGGCGGGGAACGGATCGAAAATATAATGTCGTCCGCATAAAGGTAGACATTTTTGTTGTGATTGCCCAAAAGTCGTACCCTCAATTTCCTAATCTTTGCAGCTAACACTTCCACGGCTAAGGGGAACAGTAATGGAGATAGGGGACAACCCTACCTCGTACCATTACTAATTGAGATCTTTCGAGATAATGTGTTATTGGCACTGATGCTAGCGGTTGGGCCCTGATAGAGGGCATGAACACGGGAGATCAGTGTTTTTGAGAATCCGAATTTCGACAGGTTGGCCCAGAGAAAGTCCCAGTCCACCCTGTCGAAAGCTTTTTCCGCATCTGTGGAGAGTAAGATAACTGGAGTCTTAGTGGTAATGACAGTGTATATAGTTTGGAGAGCTTGGATAGTGTTAACTTTTGCCTCATGGCCAGGGATAAAACCCACTTGGTCAGTATGAATGAGCAAGGGGAGAATGGTGTTTATTCTAATGGCTTACAATTTGGCATACAGCTTGACATCAGTGTTAATTAAGGAAATGGGACGGTAATTAGAGACCTGTTCCGTATCTTTGCCTGGCTTTGGAATAACGGTTATTGTAGCTTCCAATAAAGACTGGGATAGGTGACAGTCTTGACCTAGTGAGTTATACATCGTCAAGAGGTGGGGACTCAGGTGAGCCTTAAAGAAATGATAAAATTTGGGAGTAAACCAATCTGGGCCAGGGGCTTTACCATGGGGGAGAGTTTTGAAGGCTAAGAGGATTTCCTGTAGAGTAAAGTGTGAGTCTAGGGCCTCTTTATCTTCTGCAGTTAGGGTAGGGAGTTGGATTTGTGAAAGATAGTTGGTAATCTTGGTAAATTTGGAGTTGGATTGTGAGGTAGGGAGATTATATAAGGAGGAGTAGTAATCTGCGAATTGATTGACTATTTCGGTGTTTTTTGAGAATGTGGATCCAGAAGGGCTCGTAATTTTCGAGATAAAGGTTTTATACCTCTTCTTTTTGAGGGATCTGGCCAATAATCTCCCAGTTTTATTGCTTTCAATATAGAATCTAGATTTGGATGTAAGTGCGCGTAGATGGGCGTTTTTAATTAAGTGCTGATTAAGAGCTTCCCTATCCTGTTGTGATTGCAATAGAAGCTGAGGGGAGAGGGGATTTTGTTTTAGTGCTTTTTCTGCACCTAACACCCTAACATGTACCCCGAGTCTAAACACCCCTAACCTTACACTTATTAACCCCTAATCTGCCGCCCCCGCTATCGCTGACACCTGCATTATACTATTAACCCCTAATCTGCCGCTCTGGACACCGCCGCCACCTACATTATAGCTATGAACCCCTAATCTACTGCCCCTTACATCGCCAACACCCATATTATATTTATTAACCCCTAATCAGCCCCCACGCCGCCGCCACCTACCTACACTTATTAACCCCTAATCTGCCGACCGGACCTCGCCGACAATATTATAATAAATGTATTAACCCCTAAACCGCCACACTCCCGCCTCGCAAACACTATAATAAATTTTATTAACCGCTCATCTGCCCTCCCTAACATCGTCGCCACCTAACTACAATTATTAACCCCTAAACTCTCGTCCCCAACGTCACCGCTACTATAATAAAGTTATTAACCCCTAAACCTAAGTCTAACCCTAACACCCCCCTAAGTTAAATATAATTTTAATTAAACAAAATAAATTTACTATTATTAAATAAATTATTCCTATTGAAAACTAAATACTTACCTAGAAAATAAACCCTAATATAGCTACAATATAACTAAGAGTTACATTGTAGCTATTTTAGGATTTATATTTATTTTACAGGCAACTTTGTATTTATTTTAACTAGGTACAATAGCTATTAAATAGTTAATAACTATTTAATAGCTACCTAGTTAAAATAAGTACAAAATTACCTGTAAAATAAATCCTAACCTAAGTTACAAATATATCTAACACTACACTATCATTAAATTAATTAAATAAATTGCCTACAATTAGCTAAACTAAAATACAATTAAATAAACTAATCTATAATACAAAAAAAAAACTTAATTACAGAAAATAAAAAAATAAAAAAATATTACAAGAAGTTTAAACTAATTACACCTAATCTAAGCCCCCTAATAAAATAATAAAGCCCCCCAAAATAAGAAAAATGCCCTAGCCTATTCTAAATTACAAAAGTAATCAGTTCTTTTACCAGCCCTTAAAAGGGCTTTTTGCGGGGCATTGCCCCAAAGTAATCAGCTCTTTTACCTGTAAAAAAAAATACAACCCCACCCCCAACATTAAAACCCACCACCCACATACCCCTACTCTAACGCACTCAAACCCCCCTTAAAAAAACCTAACGCTAACCCCCTGACGATCTCCCTACCTTGAGTCGTCTTCACCCAACCGGGCCGAAATCTTCATCCAAGGTGCGCAGAGGAGGTCCTTCATCCAGTAGAAGTCTTCATCCAGGCGGCGTCTTCCATCTTCATCCATCCGGAGCAGAGCGATCTTCCAAGGAGCCGACGCGGAGCCATCCTCTTCATCCGGATTCTTCTAACGCAATGAAGGTACCTTTAAGTGACGTCATCCAAGATGGCGTCCCTTCAATTCCGATTGGCTGATAGGATTCTATCAGCCAATTGGAATTAAGGTAGGAAAAATCTGATTGGCTTATTCAATCAGCCAATCAGATTGAAGTTCAATCCGATTGGCTGATCCAATCAGCCAATCATATTGAGCTCGCATTCTATTGGCTGATTGGTACCGTCATTGTGTTAGAAGACTCCGGATGAAGAGGATGGCTCCGCGTTGGCTCCTTGGAAGATGGCTCTGCTCTGCTCCGGATTAATGAAGATTGAAGACGCCGCCTGGATGAAGACTTCTACCAGATGAAGGACCTCCTCTGCGCACCTTGGATGAAGAATTCGGCCCGGTTGGGTGAAGACGACTCAAGGTAGGGAGATCTTCAGGGGGTTTGGGTGGGTTAGAGTAGGGGTATGTGGGTGGTGGGTCTTAATGTTGGGGGGATTGTATTTATTTTACAGGTAAAAGAGCTGATTACTTTGTGGCAATGCCCCTCGAAAAGCCCTTTTAAGGGCTGGTAAAAGAGCTGATTACTTTTGTAATTTAGAATAGGGTAGGGCATTTTATTATTTTGGGGGGCTTTATTATTTTATTAGGGGGCTTTGATTAGGTGTAATTAGTTTAACTTCTTGTAATATTTTTTATTTTCTGTAATTTAGTGTGTTTTTTTGTATTATAGATTAGTTTATTTAATTGTATTTTAGTTTAGCTAATTGTAGGTAATTTATTTAATTAATTTAATGATAGTGTAGTGTTAGGTGTATTTGTAACTTAGGTTAGGATTTATTTTACAGGTAATTTTGTACTTATTTTAACTAGGTAGCTATTAAATAGTTATTAACTATTTAATAGCTATTCTACCGAGTTAAAATAAATACAAAGTTGCCTGTAAAATAAATATAAATCCTAAAATAGCTACAATGTAATTATTAGTTATATTGTAGCTATCTTATGGTTTATTTTCTAGGTAAGTATTTAGTTTTAAATAGGAATAATTTATTTAATTATAGGAATATTATTTTGTTTTATTTAAATTATATTTATGTTAGGGGGGTGTTAGGGTTAGACTTAGGTTTAGGGGTTAATAACTTTATTATAGTAGCGGCGACGTTGCAAGCGGGAGATTAGGGGTTAATAATTGAAGGTAGGTGGCGGCGATGTTAGGGAGGGCAGATTAGGGATTAATAAAATGTATTATAGTGTTTGCGAGGCGGGAGTGCGGCGGTTTAGGGGTTAATACATTTATTATACTGGCGACGAGGTCCGGTCGACAGATTAGGGGTTAATAAGTGTAGTTAGGTAGCGGCGACGTTGGGGGGGGCAGATTAGGGGTTAATAAATATAATATAGGTGTCAGCGATGTTAGGGGCATCAGATTAGGGGTTCATAGCTATAATGTAGGTGGCGGCGGTGTCCGGTCGGTAGATTAAAGGTTAATAAGTGTAGGTAGGTGGCAGCAACGTTGGGGGGGGGCAGATTAGGGGTTAATAAATATAATGTAGGTGTTGGCGATGTTAGGGGCAGCAGATTAGGGGTTAAAAAAATGTATTAGAGGGTTTGCGATGTGGGGGTCTCGGTTTAGGGGTACATAGGTAGTTTATGGGTGTTAGTGTACTTTGTAGCACTGTAGTTAAGAGCTTTATGTTCCAGCGTTAGCCCATAAAACTCTTAACTACTGGCTTTTTTGGCGGTAGAAAGATAGGATACGCAATTGACGTAAGGGGATCTGCGGTAGCCTAGAGTCACGGAAAGATAGTGAGCGGTAGACCCTTTCCTGCCTGACTCTAAATACCAGCGGGCGTTAAAAAGCAGCGTTAGGACCCCTTAACACTGCTTTTGATGGCTAACACCAAACTCTAAATCTAGGCCATAGTATTCTTCAAGCAAAGAATTAAGGCTATACAAAGCAATGAAAAAAATACAAACACCCCCCCAACAGTAAAACCCGCCACCCACAAAACCAAACCCCCCAAATAAAAACCTAACTAAAAAAACCTAAGCTCCCCATTGCCCTGAAAAGGGCATTTGGATGGGCATTGCTCTTAAAAGGGCATTTAGCTCTTTTTCAATTGCCCAAAGCCTAATTTAAAACTAAAACCCACCCAATAAACCCTTAAAAAAACCTAACACTAACCCCTGAAGATCCACTTAAAGTTTGAAGTCCTCAGCCAATCAGCCAATAGAATGTGAGCTCAATCCTATTAGCTGATTGGATCAGCCAAAAGGATTGAAGCTCCACACCAGATGTCTTGAAAATGGACCCGCTCGGCGCCGGATGGATGAAGATAGAAGATGCCGTCTGGATGAAGACTTCTGCCCGTCTGGAGGACCACTTCTGCTGGCTTGGTTGAAGACTTCTCCCAGCTTTGTTGAGGACTTCTTGCCGCTTCGCTGAGGACTTCTCCTGGCTTCATTGAGGATGGATGTCGGCTCTTCAAAACTGTAAGTGGATCTTCAGGGGTTAGTGTTAGGTTTTCTTAAGGGTTTATTGGGTGGGTTTTAGTTTTAGATTAGGCTTTGGGTAATTGAAAAAGAGCTAAATGCCATTTTAAGGGCAATGCCCATCCAAATGCCCTTTTCAGGGCAATGGGGAGCTTAGGTTTTTTTAGTTTGGTTTTTATTTGGGGGGTTTGGTTGTGTGGGTGGCGGGTTTTACTGTTGGGGTGGTGTTTGTATTTTTTTACAGGTAAAATAGCTGATTTCTTTGGGGCAATGCCCCGCAAAACGCCCTTTTAAGGGCTATTGGTAGTTTATTGTAGGCTAGGGTTTTTTTTATTTTGGGGGGGCTTTTTTTATTTTGATAGGGCTATTAGATTAGGTGTAATTAGTTTACATATTTGATAATTTCTTTTTCTATTTTGTGTAATTTAGTTTTTTTTTTTTTGTAATTTACATAATTGTATTTAATTTAGGTAATTTATTTAATTGTAGTGTAAGGTTAGGTGTTAGTGTAACTCAGGTTAGGTTTTATTTTACAGGTACATTTGTATTTATTTTACCTAGGTAGTTAGTAAATAGTTAATAACTATTTAGTAACTATTCTACCTAGTTAAAATATATAAAAACTTAGCTGTAAAATAAAAATAAACCCTAAGATAGATACAATGTAACTATTAGTTATATTGTAGCTATCTTAGGGTTTATTTTATAGGTAAGTATTTCGTTTTAAATAGGAATTATTTAGTTATTAATAGTAGGTTTTATTTAGATTTATTTTAATAATATTTAAGTTAGGGGGTGTTAGGGTTAGACTTAGGTTTAGGGGTTAATAACTTTAGTATAGTGGCGGTGACATTGGGGGCGGCAGATTAGGGGTTAAAATCTGTAATGTAGATTGCGGCGATTTTAGGGGCGGCAGATTAGGGGTTAATAATATTTAACTAGTGTTTGTGATACGGGAGTGTGGCGGTTTAGGGGTTAATATGTTTATTATAGTGGCAAAGATGTCCGGAGTGGCAGATTAGGGATTAATAATTTTATTATAGTATTTGCGATGCAGGATGGCCTCGGTTTAGGGGTTAATAGGTAGTTTATGGGTGTTAGTGTACTTTTTAGCACTTTAGTTATGAGTTTTATGTTACGGCTCTGCAGCGTAAAACTCATAACTACTGACTTTAGATTGCTTTAGGAATCTTGCGGGATAGGCTGTACCGCTCACTTTTTGGCCTCCCAGAAAAAGCTTGTAATATCGGCACTATGGAAGTCCCATTGAAAAAAGACTTTACGCAAATTGCGTAGTGAAAAGGCAGCGTTATAATCCATAACGCTGCTTTTTTACTGATAACGCAAAACTCGTAATCTAGCCGATATTTTTTTTTACAGGTAAGTATATATTTAGTTTTAAATAGGAATTATTTAGGTAATAATGGTAAGGTTTATTTAGATTTATTTTAATTATATTTAAGTTAGGGGGTGCTAGGGTTAGACATATGCTTAGGGTTTACGTTAGGATTAGGGGTTAATATATTTATGTAGTGATGTGGGATACCAGAGGTTATGGGGTTAATAGTTTAATTTAGTATATTTCGTTATGGGGGGCTTGCGGTTTAGAGGTTAATAGGTTTATTATAGCGGTGGTGTGGGCGGACTGCAGATTAGGGGGCATATTTATCAAGGTCTGTCGGACCTGATCCGACAGTGCGGATCAGGTCCGACAGACCTCGCTAAATACGGCGGGCAACGCGCTCGCCGTATTCAGCATTGCACCAGCAGCTCAGAAGAGCTGCTGGTGCAACGCCGCCCCCTGCAGACTCTCGGCCAATAGGCCACCAGCAGAGGGGTGTCAATCAACCTGATCATACTCGATCGGGTTGATTTCCGGCGATGTCCACCTGCTCAGCAAAATATGCCCCTAGGGGTTAATAATATTTAAATAGTGTTTGCGATGCGGGAGGGTGGCGGTTTAGGGGTTAATAAGTTTATTATAGTGGCGACAATGTCGGGGAGCGGCGGAATAGGGGTTAATACATTTTTTTTAGTTGTGACGATGTCGGGAGCGGCAGATTAGGGGTTAATACATTTAATATAGTGTTTGTGATGCAGGAGGGCCTCGGTTTAGGGGCTAATAGGTAGTTTATGGGTGTTAGTGTACTTTTTAACACTTTAGTTATGAGTTTTTTTATAATTAACTGTTTTTATTAAGTTTTTGAAACAAAAGTACAGAAAATACAGTTGTACATTGGTTTACAGCAGTAAGAAGAAACAATACAAAGCTGCCGAGGTGACACGGGAACATGGTAAATAATTATATATGCGGATTTTGGTCATAATGAAGAGAGATACATAGTATTCTTCAAGCAAAGAATTATGGCTATACAAAGCAATGAGTTATCGCCCCAAATTCTGGGGGGCAACATTTGGTTATATACTTAGGGATAATAATACAATGACATTGGACCTAGGTTATTGTTTCCTTTGTTCCCAAATGTAGGAAATATCTGCAATAAAATCTTGTTTGCCTAAGAATGTGTAGTGTATTTTTTCTAATGATAAGATAGTATCTTCTCTCTGCCACATGGAGAGAGTGGGGATTTGTGTGGACTTCCAGAACCTGGGTATAAGGCGTTTGGCACAATTTATCATGCACTTAAATAGTTGTCTACGATAAGTGCAAGATATGGGGGGAGTGTTGCGTAAGAGGACTACACTAGGAGAGAGACACTAGGAGAGAGTGTGATATTAAGACCCAATCTATTATTGATACATCTGGTGATATCTTTCCAGTACATATGTAGGAGGGGGCAATCCCACCAGATATGGGAGAGGGTTCCTGTTCCACCACAGTGTCTCCAACACAAAGAGGAGGAGTTTGGGTAGATGCTATGAAGGCGATGCGGGGTTAAATACTATCTAGATAATAGCTTATAGTTCATTTCTGCGAACATTAGTGAAGAGGAGGATTTTTTAGTCTCTAGAAAAATGTGGGTCCATTGGGTTTCGGTTAGGGTGAGATTAAGCTCTCTCTCCCATTTAGCTATATATGAGGGTTGCTTGACTGGGTATGAACCTCTAAGCAGTTTATATATGATAGAGATATGGGATCTCATCATGTCTGAAGTCGTGCAAAGTGTTTCAAAAGGTTTTAGGGGCCTGGTTAGATCACTGGTGTGGGGGCTATTTAATATGGCATGCCTTAGTTGTAGGTAGGGGAACCAGAGGTGGAAAGGGGGTCCAAGTAGCTGGGAGAGTTCCTACTGCAGACGAATCTGGCCTTTGTTAAGAACTAAGTGTGCAGGGACATTGGAGGGTGAGTTAGCGATGACCGGGGTCTGCAATGAATGTGGTTGAAATAGAAGAGGGTTGTTGAGAAGTGGAGTTAGAGGTGAGGGTATTGTCGAGACAAGGTTGTCTGAGGCTAGGGTTTTATCCCATACTTTCAGAGTAGCAGAAACATAATAATTTGTGTGGGCTTCGGGGGGTCTATGTCTGGGAAGGGTCCAGCAAAAGTCACCAAGTTTATTTCCACCAATTAAAGAGGATTCTAATTGTACCCAGGGATTCTGTTGGTGTGAATGTTTCCACACCACTATTCGAGCTAAATGAGCTGCTCTATAGTATGCAGTGAGATTTGGGGCACCCAGACCTCCGTGCTCTCTATCAAGATATAACGTTTTCTTAGTCACTCTGTTACGTTTCTGAGCCCATATGAAAGAATCAAACAATGTTTGCTGTTGTATTAGGTACGAGGAAGGAATGTCTAGAGGAAGGACCTGAAATAGGTATAAAAATTTAGGGAGAAGATTAATTTTGAGTGCATTAACCCGACCCATCCAAGAGAGATGGCCTTGCTTGTGCCACATCTCAAGGGAGGTTTGGGATTCCTTTTGGAGAGTGATATAATTCAGGTCAAACAGGTCCGACTGGGAGGGGGAAATGTCTATACCCAAATATTGTATCTTATTTGTGATCTGAAAGGATGTGTGAGACGCAATAAACCTGATGTCTTCCTCTGATAAATTAAGGGGCATTAGTTTAGATTTTTCCATATTAATCGAGAAGTTTGAAACCTCCCTATAGCTATTCAGTTCAGAGAGCAATGCAGGTAATGAAGTGGGCGGGGAACGGATCGAAAATATAATGTCGTCCGCATAAAGGAGACATTTTTGTTGTGATTGCCCAAAAGTCGTACCCTCAATTTCCTAATCTTTGCAGCTAACACTTCCACGGCTAAGGCGAACAGTAATGGAGATAGGGGACAACCCTACCTCGTACCATTACTAATTGAGATCTATCGAGATAATGTGTTATTGGCACTGATGCTAGCGGTTGGGCCCTGATAGAGGGCATGAACACGAGAGATCAGTGTTTTTGAGAATCCGAATTTCGACAGGGTGGCCCAGAGAAAGTCCCAGTCCACCCTGTTGAAAGCTTTTTCTGCATCTGTGGAGAGTAAGATAACTGGAGTCTTAGTGGTAATGGCAGTGTATATAGTTTGGAGAGCTTGGATAGTGTTAACTTTTGCCTCACGGCCAGGTATAAAACCCACTTGGTCAGTATGAATGAGCGAGGGGAGAATGGTGTTTATTCTAATGGCTTACAATTTGGCATACAGCTTGACATCAGTGTTAATTAAGGAAATGGGACGGTAATTAGAGACCTGTTCCGTATCTTTGCCTGGCTTTGGAATAACGGTTATTGTAGCTTCCAATAAAGACTGGGATAGGTGACAGTCTTGACCTAGTGAGTTATACATCATCAAGAGGTGGGGACTCAGGTGAGCCTTAAAGAAATGATAAAATTTGGGAGTAAACCAATCTGGGCCAGGGGCTTTACCGTGGGGGAGAGTTTTGATGGCTAAGAGGATTTCCTGCAGAGTAAAGTGTGAGTCTAGGGCCTCTTTATCTTCTGCAGTTAGGGTAGGGAGTTGGATTTGTGAAAGATAGTTGGTAATCTTGGTAAATTTGGAGTTGGATTGTGAGGTAGGGAGATTGTATAAGGAGGAGTAGTAATCTGCGAATTGATTGACTATTTCGGTGTTTTTTGAGAATGTGGATCCAGAAGGGCTCGTAATTTTCGAGATAAAGGTTTTATACCTCTTCTTTTTGAGGGATCTGGCCAATAATCTCCCAGTTTTATTGCTTTCAATATAGAATCTAGATTTGGATGTAAGTGCGCGTAGATGGGCGTTTTTAATTAAGTGCTGATTAAGAGCTTCCCTATCCTGTTGTGATTGCAAAAGAAGCTGAGGGGAGAGGGGATTTTGTTTTAGTGCTTTTTCTCTATATTGAAAGTTATTCACTAAGGTTAGATATTGTGCTACCCTTTGTTTGCGAATTTTGTGTGTGTGATTAAGGATCACTCCTCTGATATAGCACTTGTAGGCCTCCCAGTTATTAGTTGCAGAGGTAGTAGAAGGATCGTTAAAGTTGAAATATTCAGTTGTTTTTTCTATTATGTCAGTAGTTATAAGCGGGTCTGAGAGTATGGGGGGTAGTTATCAAGCCGTCAACCTCAAATACGCTGGCATTCCGCAGCGTATTTGAGGTGAGGCTGATTCGCCTTAGTTATCAAACCCTAGATACCGGCAAAAGTAGAATATAGTGATGTAAGCTTCGATCCACCGGACTCAGTCCGACACAGATCGATTCTTACGTCACTCCAGATGTTCCGCACACAAGTGCGGCACAATCTGACTACTTTTGCTAGTTATCAAAAAACTAGCAGGTACGCTCTGCACTTTTCCGGCCCAGCGTACCTGGTTTTCAAACCGCCGCCCTGGAGGCAGCGGATCCCATAGGAATCAATGGGAGTCTGACCATAGTGAAAGTTCATGTTCACTGCTGCCCGACATCCCATTCATTCCTATGGGAGCTGTCTACACCTAACACCCTAACATGTACCCCGAGTCTAAACACCCCTAATCTGCCCCCCCCCTACACCGCCGCAACTAAATAAAGTGTTAACCCCCTAAACCGCCGCTCCCGGAGCCCACCGCCACTCTAATAAACTGTTTAACCCCTAAACTGCCGCTCCCGGAGCCCACCGCCACTCTAATAAACTGTTTAACCCCTAAACCGCCGCTCCCGGAGCCCACCGCCACTCTAATAAACTATTTAACCCCTAAACCGCCGCTCCCGGAGCCCACCGCAAGCTATAATAAATATGTTAACCCCTAAACCGCGGCTCCCGGTCCCCGCCGCAACTATAATATATGGATTAACCCCTAAACCGCCGCTCCCAGACCCCGCCGCCACCTACATGATACCTATTAACCCCTATCCTGCTCCCCCTATACCGCCGCCCTCTATAATAAAGTTATTAACCCCTATCCTGCCGATCCCAGACCTCACCACAACTAAATAGTTTAACCCCTAAACCGCCACAACCTATATTAAATTTATTAACCCCTAATCTGCCCCCCCTACACCGTCGCCACCTATAATACATTTATTAACCCCTATCCTGCCCCCCCTACACTGCCGCCACTGTAATAAAATTATTAACCTCTAAACCTAAGTCTAACACTAACCCTAACACCCCCCTAACTTAAATATTAATTAAATAAATCTAAATAATATTTCTCTTATTAACTAACTTAATCCTATTTAAAACTAAATACTTACCTTTAAAATAAACCCTAATATAGCTACAATATAAATAATAATTGGGTTTTTCAACATTAAAACCCACCACCCACATACCCCTAATCTAACCCAAACCCCCCTTAAAAAAACCTAACACTACCCCCCTGAAGATCATCCTACCTTGAGTCGTCTTCAGCCAACCGTCCATCGATGGAACCGAAGAGGAGATCCGGAGCAGCAGAAATCATCATCCAAGGGGCGCTGAAGAAATCTTGCATCCGATAGAAGTCATCATCCAGGCGGCGCTGAAGAAGTCTTCCATCCCAGCGATGTCATCTTCCAAGTGGCGTCTTCAATCTTCATCCATCCGGAGCGGAGCGGAGCCATCTTCAGACGAGCCGACGCGGAGCCATCCTCTTCTTCCTGACGACTACCGATGAATGGATATTCCTTTAAGGGACGTCATCCAAGATGGCGTCCCTTCAATTCCGATTGGCTGATAGGATTCTATCAGCCAATCGGAATTAAGGTAGGAAAAATCTGTTAGGTTTATTTAAGGGGGGTTTGGGTTAGATTAGGGGTATGTGGGTGGTGGTTTTTAATGTTGGGGGGGTTGTATTTTTCTTTTACAGGCAAAAGAGCTGTTTTATTTGGGGCATGCCCCGCAAAAGGCCCTTTTAAGGGCTGGTAAGGCAAAAGAGCTGTTTACTTTCTAATGTAGAATAGGGTAGGGAATTTTTTTATTTTGGGGGGCTTTGTAATTTTATTAGGGGGCTTAGATTAGGTGTAAGCATCTTAAAATTGTTGTATTATTTGTTAAATGTTTGTAACTTATTTTTTTTATTTTTTGTAACTTAGCTTTTTTTATTTTTTTACTTCAGTTAGTTTATTTAATTGTATTTAATTGTAGTTATTTGTAGGTAAAATAGTAAATTAATTTAATGATAGTGTAGTGTTAGGTTTAATTGTAACTTAGGCTAGGATTTATTTTACAGGTAATTTTGTATTTCTTTTAGCTAGGTAGTTATTAAATAGTTAATAACTATTTAATAACTATTCTAACTAGCTAAAATAAATACAAAGTTACCTGTAAAATAAATATAAATCCTAAAATAGCTACAATGTAATTATTAGTTACATTGTAGCTATCTTAGGGTTTATTTTACAGGTAAGTATTTAGTTTTAAATAGGAATAATTTATTTAAGTATAGTGTAGTGTTAGGTGTAATTGTAACTTAGGTTTTACAGGTAAATTTCTCTTTATTTTAACTAGGTAGCTATTAAATAGTTAATAACTATTTAATAGCTATTGTACCTGGTTAAAATAAATACAAAGTTACCTGTAAAATAAAAATAAATCCTAAGATAGCTACAATGTAATTATTATTTATATTGTAGCTATATTAGGGTTTATTTTACAGGAAAGTATTTAGTTTTAAATAGGATTAACTTAGTTAATAAGAGTTAAATTTATTTAGATTTATTTAATTAATATTTAAGTTAGGGGGTGTTAGGGTTAGTGTTAGACTTAGGTTTAGGGGTTAATCATTTTATTAGAGTTGCGGCGGTGTAGGGGGGGCAGATTAGGGGTTAATAAGTTTAAGATAGGTTGCGGCGGGGTCCGGGAGCGGCGGTTTAGGGGTTAAACTATTTATTTAGTTGCGGCGAGGTCCGGGATCCGCAGGATAGGGGTTAATAAATTTATTATAGGTGGCGGCGGTATAGGGGGGGCAGGATAGGGGTTACTAGGTATAATGTAGGTGGCGGCGGTGTCCGGGAGCGGCGGTTTAGGGGTTAATACATTTATAAGAGTTGTGGCGGGGTCTAGGAGCGGCGGTTTAGGGGTTAATATGTTTATTATAGTTGTGGTGGGGTCTAGGAGCGGCGGTTTAGGGGTTAATACGTTTATTATAGTTGCGGTGGGGTCTAGGAGTGGCGGTTTAGGGGTTAATACATTTATTATAGTTGCGGTGGGGTCTAGGAGCGGTGATTTAGGGGTTAGTAACTTTATTTAGTTGCGGGGGGCTCCGGGAGCACCGGTATAGGGGGTAGAACAGTGTAGTTTAGTGTGGGTGCTGTCAAAAAGCCGAAGAGCAGCGAGATCGGATGAGTGATAACTCTCACAGTCCGCTGCTCATCGCCCCGTACTTGGTGCGCGGCTTTTTGACAGCTTTTTTGATAACTTAGGCGAACGTATTCAGGTCCGCGTCGGCGATGGTAGGCGAGCTTAGGCGGGCGTATTGGACCGGCGAAGGCAGGTAAAATAGACGCCTTGATAAGTACCCCTCATTGGGCTCCATGTACTAAGAGGCGGGCGGACAGCTTCTTAACTTGCAAAGCTGTCCGCCCGCCTCCGCTACACACGGGCAGCGGATCTATTGATCCGCTTGCCCGTATGTATCATTACACACTCAGCGGAGTGTGTAATGCCCGCCCCTTCAGTCGCGCGACCAATCACGCGACTGAAGGGGCTGTCAATCACCGAGAGCGAGCAAGCTCTCTGTGATTTTGCTTCGCCACCTAAGAGGTGGCGTAGTGTGTAGGAAGCAGCGGTGTAATGACCGCTGCTTCTTACATTGCGGGAAGCAGGCTCGCATATGCAAACCTGCCCCGCAAAGGCTCCGGAGCAGCTTTCGCTGCTTCGTACATGGAGCCCATTGTGTTCATTAAGTCTCCAGTGTTGTTGGTAGTGAGGTCTAGAGGACCATGAGAAGGTGGAGCATGTCATACTATGATAGGACCAAGAGGGGTGGTGGAGCCTAGAGTCCACTAGGGCAGTTAAAGTATTTTGGTCACAAAGGATGTAATCCAAGCAAGAGTAGGAACGTTGCGGGTGGGATAAAATGTAAAGTCCTTTGTGGTTCAGTTATCAGTTTTATGTTACAGCTTTGTAGCTTAAAACTCATAACTACTGACTTTAGATGGCGGTATGGATCTTGTCGTTTTAGGCAGTAACACTCACTTTTTATCCTCACCGCAAAACTCGTAATACCGGCGCTATGGCAATCCCATGAAAAAAACATAATTTTTACATGTGCCTGACTGACGTTGCGTTACAGGCTAAAAGGTGTGCAGTACAGCTATACCGACAAGTCTTGTAATGGCTGCGGTGCTGTTCTAACGCTGAAAATGCCATATTTTCAGCACTACAAGCCGCAACGCAAACCTTGTGATCTAAGTGTTAGTTACTTCCTAATACTTAATTGTTGTTTCGTAGAAGATGATTAAAGGAACATTAAACATTATATAAATGCTAGATAGAATGATGCATTCAAAGAAAGTATTAGTCTGAGAATAACAAGTAGATATATTTGTTAAAGTTTTATTAGTTGTTTAAATATTGACAAAATAAGTGTAACGTTTTAGTGTCAATAAAACAATGGGAGCTGCCATTTTGTAACTTAGGTTATTTTCTCTGCTTTTGCCAATTAGAGATAGTTATAAATAGGTCAATATAGTGTGCAGCCAATGGCTGTGTGGAATATAACAGTGTTATGCACTTTCATTTCTAACAGGAACTGAAAAGCTGACTATGTTAAAATGGAATTTTTGGAAAAGAGGACAAAATAAATAGTAAAAGTATATTGCAGACTTTATTTTATATATAAAATGTATCATTTTATATTACCATCTCAAAGTGTTTAATGTCCCTTTAAAGTAATATTTTACTAAAAATTGTAATTGAGGGGGCCAGTTATGACCTTGGGAATAGGGTACCCATCTGATAAATCCCACAAGAAGACTCCTCCTTACAGCCTAAAATGTATGCCTATCAGTGTATTTTGGTCTAGGGCATGATGTCTTCACACTCCTATGCTGTATTTATTTATTTCATTATATTACACATCAATGATCACAGGTTGCCTAGTGGCGAATTGGGGATGTATGAGCTGAAATCATTGGGTGTGGAATTTATCGGCTAGATTTAGAGTTTTGCGTTAGAGGGGGTGCGTTAGCTACGCGTGGTTTATTTCTAACGCACAGAGTTTTTTAACGCAGGTATTTAGAGTTTAGAAACAACCTTCTAACGATACTCCTAGAATCCCGCCCGCATTAGACAGTCTCCCATAGAGATCAATGGAAAAGCAAAAAAATACGCTTTTTTCACCTAACACTCGATCTCGCGAGAAATACGCACTGCTCGGTCATATGACGTATACCACACAATGCACAACAATAACACACCGCAAATGTCAGAACAACAATCACAAAACAAAGCACATAAGCATTACACATTCAGAAGCGGGGGGAAATTAATAAAATAAAATCAAGGGAATACGCATATACTTTAAGATGCGGAAAGACGGAAAATAACAACAAGGAAAAATAAATGCACAATCATACACAATAAAAATACTCGCATTCAATATTACTATATATTAGGACAAACATACATATACAACACTTCACTAATACGACACCATCGCAAATTAACATTTACACATAATACTATTGGACAATGTTATAAAAAACGAGCACTATGACATCATCGCATTCTACACATTCCACAAATACAAACTCGAAATGAGCATGCGCAAATTCACACAACTAATACACATTGCACAAATACTAATTACTAACAAAGCACACCTGAACACAATTTACAAGGCAAACCGGTACATCATTAAACATTTACACAGGGTATATAAGCACCACACAAGCATGGCTTCTTTGACTGTGTTGCTGGTGGGTTTTTGGAGATTACAGAGAGATTTAGTGCCTTATTGTGAGTTAGTTCGTGTTAGTGTGAGAGAGTCAGTTAGTGTTATCGTGAGTGAGTTAGTGGGAGTTAGTGGTAGTGTGAGAGAGTCAGTTAGTGTTATTGTGAGTTAGTGGTAGTGTGAGTTAGTGGTAGTGTGAGTTAGTGGGAGTGGGGGTTAGTGGGAGTGTGAGTTAGTGGGAGTGGGAGTTAGTGGGAGTGGGAGTTAGTGGGAGTGGGAGTTAGTGGGAGTGGGAGTTAGTGGTAGTGTGAGTTAGTGGGAGCGTTAGTGAGCGACAGTTGGTTTGGGTGAGTGTGCAAATGCTTTTTCTGTATATTTAACACATTTACACGCAAACACATTCAATACATACATACACTTATCAATAACACTACATACACTCCATACCCCATACCCTCTCATACTACACTCCATACCCCATTCCCTGAAGTCCCATTCCCTTTCATCCCATTTACTCTATTCCCATACCCCATTCCCTCTAATCCCATCCCCATCCCCTAGTTACATTTAGTTTACATATCCTCCTTTTAGTCTTCTTATACATTTTGTTTGTTTAAATACTCCTTACCCTCTTTTATTTATATCCCTTTCACACTTTCAGCACTTTTTTCGTATTTTTAGTTTTTTTTTTCGACCCCCTTTCATTTGATCACACTCACTTTTTGTTTGCTTAGTTGGGGTTTAGTTTAGGGAAGAGATGGAGGAGGAGGAGGGCAGGCAGGAGATTAGTCAGGGGAGAGGTAGAGGGGGGAGGAGAGGGAGGGGGAGAGGAACAGGACAGGAAGGGGGGCAGGAAGTGGGGGTGGAAGCAGTGGGTGGACCCAGCCACTTGGTTCAAGATGATCAAGTGGCTGGGCCCAGTGGCGGACAGAGTAGGGCTTCACAGTCCGGGAAACAGAGGGCATCGTCACAGGGGAAGGCCAAGGCGGCTAGGGAGGCGAGGTTTACTATGGAGGAGAAGGAGGCCCTCGTAGAAGCCTATATGGGCAGGTATAGGAGGCTGCAGGCTCAGAAGACCACCCCGAGTGAGAAGAGGAAGCTCTGGCAGGAGATAAGGGATGCAGTTAATGCAGTGGGGGGCCGGAACAGAGATATGGACTCTATTAAACATCGCTACCGGGACTGCAAGATGGATCTTAAAAAAAAAATAACCAGGGAGTCCCAACATGCCGCAGGAACCGGTGGCGGCCCTGCACTGATAGTTGAGTACTCCCGATGGGAGGAAATGTTGCGTCCCAGCATCTCTGAGGTGGACATAGTCAGGATCGGATAAGATTAATGCTATTACGCTGTTTAACACATTATTACGTAAACGCATTCACAATTACTTTGCCATTACATTAGTATCTAGGCTATAGGTTAGGTGTGCATTTAAACAGACTGAAAACAAACGCAAAAACATTCAGATTGACCAGAGAGATATCACAAACATGGTCTGGAAAATGCGGAAATCGTATTGATTGTTAGATTTAAAAGTGGATTAATGAGGCTGCATTTGTAATTGTATCGTAATCAACATTTTTTTTATTATTATTTAAATATGCTAATATATACATTTCTTTTTTATTTGCAATATACAGAGTCTGGGGAGGAGGCAGCACAGCAACTACAGGCTCCTCCTTTTCCCCGGTATGAGAGTGGTGGGGATGAATCGCCACCTCGGAGAGCAGAGGCCCCCCCTGAAGCAGAGGCCCCCCTTGAAGCAGAGGAAGAGGCCCCCCTTGAGGAAGAGGCTCCGGGAGCAGAGGAAGAGGCCCCTCAAGCACCAGCAGGCCACCGGCCACCAGCAGGCCGCCAGGCATGGGCTGCCCACCGTGCACAACAGGAGGAGATAGGTGAGGTGCGGGTGTTACTCGACTACATTGACCAGATGCGTACCTCCCGGGTGGAAAATATCCAAGGCAGAAGTTGTATTATTGAAGAGCTTAGTGGCATTCGAGAAGGACAAACACAAATCATAGAGATCCTTACAAGAATAGAACAAGGACAAAACAGGAGTTTCCAGCTACAACAAGATATGTTTAATTTCTTCCGGGAGGCGCATGCTGGTCTATCTGCTGCTGGTTTATCTGCTGCTGGTCTATCTGCTGCTGGTCTATCTGCTGTGCCTCCATCTGCTGCTGGTCTATCTGCTGTGCCTCCATCTGCTGCTGGTCTATCTGCTGTGCCTCCATCTGCTCCTGGGCCTCCATCTGCTCCTGTGCCTCCATCTGCTCCTGGGCCTCCATCTGCTGCTGGGCCTCCATCTGCTGCTGGGCCTCCATCTGCTCCTGGGCCTCCATCTGCTGCTGGGCCTCCATCTGCTGCTGGACCTCCATCTGCTCCTGGGCCTCCATCTGCTCCTGGGCCTCCATCTGCTGCTGGGCCTCCATCTGCTGCTGGGCCTCCATCTGCTGCTGGGCCTCCATCTGCAAACCCATCTGCAAAGCCATCTACCAAGCCATCTGCAAAGCCATCTGCGAAGCCTCCTGCTGGGCCATCTCCTGCTGGGCCATCTCCTGCTGGGCCATCTCCTCCTGGGCCATCTCCTCCATCTCCTCACCTTGGTCACCCCAGTACTCCTCCTTTCACTCTTCCCACAACATCTCCGATGAGATCTCGTCAGAGGCGGCAGTTGCCCCTCCCAGAGCCTCAGCCTCATGGGAAGAGGGGAAGGAAGAGGAAGTAAGTATTTTTTGAGATGTTTATTTCGTATTTATTTAATGTGTAATGGATAGGTATGTGATGATGTGGTTTTCAGACACTTGTGGACAACACTCTGTATATAATCTGCTTCTATGAGACCGGGTCCATGGAGGCAGATTGTTTGCAGAGTGTGGGTTATAAGTGTGTGGACACCACATCATCACATACCTATCCTTGTTCATGATATTGATTGGTTTCTGTGATGTGATGTCCAAACTGTTTCCCTAATCTCAAACAAAATGACCATTACAATTATACATGATGGCAAATTACTGTTTGAATGACAATAACACAGCTTAAAGGGACAGTCAGAACATTATTGTTTACAAAGAAAATACTGTGTTACGCATTATCAAGTTGGAAACAAAAACATGGAGAAATACGTGTGACTTATGTGTTTACCCTTGTATCTATGCCTATGAAAAATGACCACTTATTTGTTGTTCTGACATAACAACATTTTAGACAATCAATTATCAATACAGGGTAAATATGCTGTATGAGCTCAAGGTTTTCAAGATACAAATGCTATCAAAATGCCCTCTAGTGGTCAAATTGCATTCTGATTACATGCACTCTTCAAGCTCTAAGAAATGAGCACACGAACGTCATAGGTTTAGCTAGCAAATAAAAATAACCAGAGAAAAATGATTAATTGGTGAGAAACCTTTGATATCATTTTTATTTCAAAACTTGCTTTTTTAATAATGCAAATCATTATTTGTTTTCTAGACTGTCCCTTTTAAAAAATGACATATGCTAACATATACTAATATTTGGTGATTGTTGGTATATCTACATGTACATGTTCAAACAAGAAATATTGCAAAAAGATTTCTATTGACATGTTAAATAAAGTCTATTTTCTTAAAGAGACATTATTGTGTTTGATTTATTTTAGAAAGACATTTGTTTTAACAAGGAATATGGTTTAAAGTCCTTTTAGGAGTGACTAAACAAATATATGCTCACAATAATATATTTGGAGATTAACCAATGTGGAACTCATACCTTATACAAAAATCAACATTTGCATTAAAGGGACAGTATACAATCTTTTTAACAGAACTGCTTGTAATAGACACTACTAGAAACAACAAGATTAACATATACTGATATCCAAATGAATATGAAAAAGCTTTAAACACTTTCAAATAAAATCGTGTTATCTCTATTGAAAAGATAGATGTAAACCCCATACCAAGTGTAAAACAAGACAATACCCCTTCCTTAACATATGTTATTTGAACATAAGCAAAAGTAGACATGTCTTTGGTAAACAATGGACTATATAACTAGAGTGAAAAAAAAACATATTTGGTTTTTAATGTGAGTGTATAAAGACCCTTTAATAAAATATACGACAAAATAACATCTAGAAGAAGTCTGCATCTCATATATTTAGCATATGATAAAGATAAATGCACATTGATTACTTGATTCTTATACAATAGCGCATATTTATGAATTCGATATCTTGAAAATTAAACACAACACAGTCATTTTTCATAAAAAGGAACATATTGTTGACAAACATATTAAACAAGATGGACTATATTTAGGGATTTGCACTTGCCTCGAAATATCTTATGCATGAAAACATTTTGCTTTCATTCGTTTATTCAACCAGACAGCCAGCAAAACAGAATGTTGTGTTCTTTATCAGCTATGGGTCAACAATGTTACATGATGCACACAATCCATACTCGCCATGGTTTTAAGCTTGTCTTCTCATTCACAAACGTGTGTTACGTGCAAAATAAAATATTGCGGGACTACGTAATACAATCAGACGTTTTTTTACACCTTTGCATGTGACGTCTTAATTAACATGGCGCATCCTTGATCACGTAAAAATGCCATCCAATAAAAGGCGCATCCTTGATCACATAAATACGCCATCCAATAAAAGGCGCATCCTTGATCACGTAAATACGCCATCCAATAAAAGGCGCATCCTTGATCACGTAAAAACGCCATCCAATAAAAGGCGCATCCTTGATCACGTAAATACGCCATCCAATAAAAGGCGCATCCTTGATCACGTAAAAACGTCAGCCAATACAAGGAATCATTGACAGCCTGGAAGGTGACGTCTTAAGCAAAATGGCGCATCCGAGATCGATGAAAAACCTCAGCCAATACAAGGACTCAGTTGATAGCTTGGCATATCAATAAGAAACGTATTTATATTTTAGTAACTAGTATATGTCTATATTGCTTTCTAGGAATGTCACGATAGATAACGAAATACTGTTATCTATAAAATAGAATACATTATAGAAAATAAGGAGATATTTCATTAGAAGCAGAGGATTTATAACTAAACTATTTAGCAAGCAGCATGTTTTTAGTAGACATGAAATCAATATTTTAAGGTTACACGATTATGTACGACATTGCAATTTGAAATACATTGTAACAAAAAATGAAAATCTTTGGATTATTGTGTTTCATGTCTCTTTAACTGAAAATTAATGCTAGGAGATGCATTAGTAAAATAGGGATGTGTTAGATATTATATGTTAAAGGGACAGTCAACTCCAGAAATTTATTTTTCGAAAATATAGCTAATCCCTTTATTACACATTACTCATTTTTGAACAACAAACACAGTTATATATTAATATACATTTTACTTCTGTTATTATCTTGTATCTAAGCTTCTGCTGACTGCCCCATTATTTCTGTTCTTTTGACAGACATTCAGTTTAGCCAATCAATGCTCACTCCTAGGTCACTTTACGTGCATGAGCTCAATGTTATCTATATGAAACATGTGAACTAATGCCTTATAGTAGTCAATATTTTTTAAACATTAGAGGCAGTCTTCAAGGTCGAAGAACTTAGCATATGAACCTCCTAGGTTTACCTTTCAAATAAGAATAACAAGAGAACAAAGCTAAATTGGGAATAAAATCCAATTAGGAATTTGGTTAAACTCGCATGCCCTATTTTTGGACTTGACTGTCCCTTTAACTATAGCTATGGTTTACATCTTTAACATATAAAAGATACACATGAGAAATACATATGCCATTGATGTTTTAAGATATGTTTAGATTGTTTTTGAATAACAATAATGACACATGTATTGATCAAACGTGTCACTTATTCAAGTTGAAATATGGTCAGCCTACCTATAGCCATATATGGGAGGAGAAGTATTTTGTTAAAATATTTAGATAAAGATATTCCTCATCTAAAATATACGCATTACACACAGTGATTGATTTTGTTACACTACTACAATAAGATATAATTGAAATTGAAATACATGTGCTGTCAACATTACAATAAGATTGTTTATTAATAAGATTATATGTCCTTGTTCATGTAAAAAGGACCAAAACGCTTTAGAAATGTAAATCCATTCATTAACAATTGTGGTCAGCATCACTTAAAGGGACATGAAATAACAAATAAAAAAAGAGGATACACAGTTTTGCATATGTTTTGAATTTTAAAATATACATTACATATTTTTAATTGATCGAGTCATTTAAGGGACATGACAACTAAATTTTAAATTGAATGATTTCGACATGTTATTTTCTTGTTTTGTATAAACATTTTATTAGCTAAATTGGTTCAGTCTATTGTTTTCGTTATTCTAAAAACATATTGAGTTTGGTTTAGGTTAAGCAATGCATTACTGGTATTAACCGGTGTTTTTTTTATTCAGAAATTGGCCTATTTACATATGTTCAAATCATGTGTTCAGATAACAGTAGTACATAGTTTCAAAAAGTATGATATAGAGAGGGGGCAGTAGTGTATTTGAAAAGAAAAATAATATTCCTTTTTAAAGTGCAAAAGCTGTAGACTTTGAATGTCTTCAATAAAATGTTTTACAATAAAAAAAACATGTTGGATACATGTTAGATATATTTCACATACCATCAGACTCCAAGGGAGCCTCTTCCTCCTCCGTCCCACATGTTAAATCAATCTCTGTAAAACATAACATGTTGTGTACACGTTAATATCAGATATTATAACATATGTTACTATTGCTCAAAGACACACATCAATATTGCATTAAAGATATACACACCCAAAGTTATGATTTACATCATTTTGATGGAGCATACAAATGACATTAGATTTGTTATTCTCAATGATTCAGATTTTCAATTTATTGTTTGTATTATTTTACAAATCATAAAAGCATAGTGCATTGAACATTTAAGATTTCTCATGTGTGTATCACTTGATGATTGTTGTCAAAATTGAAAATGTAAACAAACATATGCTATACATCTTCTGAATAACAAAGGTGTAGACTAAGAAACTTGGAATTCTTAATCTTTCAATATTAAACTAAAATTGATATATAATCAGAGGAGTAAATTATATGTTTGTTTCAAATGTAATGCTTCATCAGAATCATGCTCATAATATTGATTACCAATACACCTTCAATGACATATAAATGAGTCAATTGACTTACCAGAAGACTGCAAAAGCAGCTCAGTGTCAGTGCTGGATCCCTCTGGGCTCCCCACAACAACTCTCTCTATGAATGATATAGATATATATTAGTGAACACATTTTGGATAGCACTAAATCACATCTGTATCGATTTATAAGAATAATCAACTTCAAAATGTGAAGAATAGAGCAGTCATTAGAAGAAAAAATACTTGATTGAATCAAGGGGATTATGAATAAAATCGAGCCATTTGTGCAATGTACAGTAATCTTGTGTAGAACACAACACATATTGATCACAATACAAAACAAAATTGATTAGTACAAATATGTAATCATGGTGCTGTTAGAGTATACTTATATCTATAAAGTAACTCCAACAGTGAATATGTGAACTATATATCAATATTGTTTAATCCAAAGAATGTAAGGATTAATTAATGTATTGTTTATTAAAGGGACACTGACATTAATGTTTTCAGTGATTTAACTGTTCAAACTGTTACAAATTATTTTACATTGACTCCTATTATAATATGTATTTTGAAACATGTTAATCTTAAAGGCAGATAAGCAATTATTTAATCAATAAATATTGTTTGTTGAAGGTATCCACCAATCATCGATAACAACCCAGGTTGGTCAACAAAAATGGAGCTGCAGATAAACTAACATTCTTGATTTTAAAATACATTTATCAAGAGAATATTGTAAATATGATTATAGTATTAAAATTAAAATTTGATAATATTGCATGCTCTATCTGAATGACAACAGTAATAATTTTTGATCAGTGTCCCTTTAATAGAAAAAGATATTGATTTGACAATGTCGCTGTTAATGAATTCTCTAGTCCATATGTTGATGTAATGAATGGGATGGAGCATGCAATTACAATATAATATGTTAGTTAAGGATATCCTCAAGAATCTTTAATTATCCTCTCTTAAAGGGACATGAAGCTCCAAATGTGTCATTGGATACTTTTTGAAACTATGTACTACTGTTATCTGAACACATGATTTGAACATATGTAAATAGGCCAATTTCTGAATAAAAAAAACGCTGGTTAATACCAGTAATGCATTGCTTAACCTAAACCAAACTCAATATGTTTTTAGAATAACGAAAACAATAGACTGAACCAATTTAGTTAATAAAATGTTTATACAAAACAAGAAAATAACATGTCGAAATCATTCAATTTAAAATTTAGTTGTCATGTCCCTTAAATGACTCGATCAATTAAAAATATGTAATGTATATTTTAAAATTCAAAACATATGCAAAACTGTGTGAATGTGGTCAAAATGTATCACAATAATATTAAGCAATACACAGGGGAAGAATATTAATTGGCCATTCAAAGAATCTTACAGTAAAATGAAGATATCAAGAATAGATGTGATATCTTAAAATCGTCCAAATTTCAGATTAGTATTACAATGTAATCCAAAATTTGTTTTTTTATTCTTATTTTTAACTTTTTAAAATATCGATTTTGAGGATCCATATAAATATCGAACAATGTGGATGTATTATGTAATGTTCTGTCCATGTTTCTAAGACAAATGTAAATTAAAATGAGACATACCATACTGTGACAAGCCCTGGCTTGAGGTTCCAGCACCAACATCCCGATCTGTAAAATATTAAATGAAGATTGGATATCATTAATACAAATCATGCCATGTTTAAAAACTTTAAATTAGTACAAAATCACTGACAAACTAATAATATTTTTTTAGTCCCATGAGTTAATTTTTTCCTCAATTAATTTCATCATAAATATCTCCTGTACTATTATTTTCAGTCAGTTATGTTGTTGACTGTATCTTTAATTAATTTGTTGTGTTATTTCATTCTCATCAATTGATGGACATAGTTCATTGTTTATTTGGATTCTGCTAGTATATTTTTTATTATGTATAAGATTGAAAATAAGAATACTGTATTCTTCACATATATAATAATTCACATTTACATTTGACCAACATGTGTAAAGCGATGCCATTTACAGCAAACCCATGTTCACGTGTGTGCGCTATTCTATTTATCGGGATCATTGCGCAAGGATTCCAAGCGGAATTAGGCATCCGTGATTTGACCAACATGTGTAAAGCGATGCCAGTTACAGCAAACCCATGTTCACGTGTATGCGCTATTCTATTTATCGGGATCATTGCGCAAGGATTCCAAGCGGAATTAGGCATCCGTGAAATAAATTTGGATAAAGTAGTGTGATGAGTATCATTTCATAAAGACTTAAAATATATTTGCAATTGGGTGTATTACGAGATGAAAATAGTATATTTGGTAATATTGAACAAGAACAAAGAATATATCTGTCTTAGGATTCGATAGTTAATGTATGAAATGGTGGATGATAGTGATTTCACGGATGCACAATTCCATTTTCGTTCTGTGACGCATATTCTGTAGAGCGCAAGAAACATCATTCATATTTCATGTGTGAGTAATCTAAAATCAGATATCTAAACATCATATGTAGCGTATGTTGTGAGATCTATATATGTTTAATATCTGACTATATACAAATTTCTTTAAAATAGAATCAAATATTAATATATTATATGAAGTTGGATAGTTACCTGGTTCAGATTCTCTGTCCGCTCCTCCCAGGCCACCGGACGGAGAAGCAGCTGCACTGGCCCCCGGGTCAGGACTTTCAGATCCAGCAGCTGGGAGGGAAGAAGAGGAGGCCGAGGATGGAGAGGATCTAAATCTTTTGGGGACCCGGAGACTGAGGAGCTCGCATAAAGTCACCTCATAAGGGAGTAGGTAGAGTTTCTGCGGGGCCTTTCTTTTGCCCCCTATTTTACGGGCTTGTACCCACTCCCTTATGAGGTCGACTTTTTTGGACAAGCGCAACCTCATATCTCCGAATCTCTGCATGATCTGATCCTGGCTCCTCTGGACGCCCAACACCAATTGAACCGCATTGGTGATAGACTCCCAGAGGGCCTTCTTAACATGCGCATATGTCAACCTCCTCTTGTTCCCAAACAGCTGGGGATAAAAGTCCTGGACGGCGTGGACCAGTGCAGAACTCTCCTGCTTGGTAAACCTGGGAGGTTTCATGCCTGCTGGGTTTTCAGATATGATATATATATATATATATATATATATATATATATATATATATATATATATATATATATATATATAAATTATATATACAGTACGCCTGAAGGCATTAGAGAACTGACAAAGATGGCAACGTGTAATGGACTTTTATATGGTGAAGTAAACATGAGATGCACCATGGGACAAGTTATCTGTACATCTGATTGGATAAAAGTTTGAAATATTGTTAGAATGTCTGTGAGATCATCCTGACTCAAGTTGTGTTTGTGTGATGAACTCTGATTGGCCGTTCCTTAATGTTTCATATCTTAGTAACTTCCATACACATACCTCCTGGTGGTGCTGTTACTTCATTTTTGATGTAGACTTATTTGTAACTCATGGGCCTGTCATGCGGATATGTATGTGTGACGCAGATTTAATATACGTGATCCGTTAAATATTAATGTTTAAATTCTCGTTAAAATCTAATACTGTCACATTATTAAATGTTGTAGACATTTCTCGGTTTAATATCGGTCTGTTTCTTTAATACAAAGACGTTGAATTAATACACATTTAACATTGTATGTATTTATTGTTCATAAAATCAATTTCGTGACTTATTGTGAATTATTGACATTGCTCTATTAAATGTATTTATAATGCACATTGATTGTGTGCTATTGCGTGACATTCGTCTAAAATGTTTAAAGATGCGAATCTCGTGTTGCAAGATACTTTTCCCACGCAACATTTCAGAATGTGCAATTTCTGGTTATAATGTCTGTAACTTGGATAATCTGTTTATAAATGTTAAACTACAGGTTTGTTTGTTATTAGTAAATAAACCTCAAGCTTGTATTTGTCTGAACTGATCATATATGTTATTGTGCAATGGCGTCTTTATTTTTAAACAGACATTACAACCAAACAATTGTATCAAATGATCTGTAGAGATCAAAAATGTTTAGACTTTAAAATGTAACTCAATTTATCTTTGTATTTAGATATCCTTAACTGAAGAAATTTCAATGCACATGGTTAAGCCAATCACATAAGGCATCTCTGTGCATCCACCAATCTTCATCTACTGAGCCTATCTCGATATGCTTTTCAAGCAAAGTATGTCAAGATAATGAGATAAGAGAAGTAAATACACTCTTTAAATCTCTTAAAGGGACACTGTACAAAATATTTAGCGTTCGTGAATCAGATTGAGCATGAAATTTTAAGCAACTTTCTAATTTAATCCTATTCTAAAATTTTAATAATTCTCTTGTTATCTTTATTTTAAAATCAAAAATGTAATTTTATATTACGGACCATTTTTTTAGAACAACCTGGGTTGTCCTTGCTGATTGTTGGATAAATTAATCCACAAATAAAAAAGGGCTGTCCAGAGTACTGAAGGGAAAAAATAAAAAATGTAATGCCTTCTTTTTAAATTAATGATAGCAACATAACGAGGAAATTTGATAGTATGAGTAAATTATAAAGTTGCTTAAAATTGAATACTCGTCAGAATTACAAAATTTATCATTTTTTATCAGTCTCCCTTTAAGGATATTTTGAGTTCATGTCCCTTTAAGGAGACATTTCACAATAATGCAGGAAATATCATAAACCTAGGCACCTTACTTTATCAAACTTAGTATAACATGTGACTAAAGCATATTTAGATTACCTTCTGGATTGTTTTACCCACTGTGAATGAAATATATATTCTAATGGCTGTATTTCGCCGTCTTCAGCTTAGAGGGACATTAAGCTATATGTTATTTACGTATTTTGAAGAATACTAGAAAATTTAAACAACTTAATTTTTTTTTTATTCTCTCATTAGCTTTTAATTATATATATTCTTTGATTAGAAAAATAGCTACATAGCCTATTTTGATGCTGATTGTTGGTTGCACATAGATGCCTTATGTCATTGTCTAAGACATGTGCATTGATATATCTTTTTCAAAGTATATTTAAAGACTGAATGTAATTAAATAGTACATTCAAAATATTTTAATTTTTTTTTTGGATTGTTTAAAATTCAATACACAATATATTTTTGGAATGTCCCTTTAAGGACCAAACCATTCGGAATGTGGATTTAACATTGTAGAAATAAACTAAATGGTTATGAAAATACATATAGATATGTGATGTCTAACCAAGAGGTAAGATTAAAAAATTGTTTAAATTATATTAATAACTATAGTTAAATGACCGTTTAAATGACTCCACTAGAACAGAAAATCAATTACTATGGCATCCAATAACTAGCTTGTGCGAAATATGAAGTTAACTGACTTACCATTTTAATGTTTTTTAAAGCTAGATTTATGAAAATAATGTTTTTGTATACCTAAGGAAGATACAAGATCTTATTTAAAAATTTTGACATTCAACCACACTGTCACTTTAAAGTGAACCACTTTCCCTTCTTAAAAGTGAAAAGAAAGTTATGTCAAATTCTGACTACATATCCGAAAATATTGTTAAATTTTAACATCTAAAAATTACACAATAAAAGCATCGATGGATTTCAATCCCCAATTAATTGAAAAAAGCTACTTGACTTTAACATTCTCTGAATCAGTGGATTTTCAAAAATTAATGCTATACATGATGCCTAGTTTGATCTTATGCATGTGCTTGTCAAATAGACAACTACCAGTCATGGGAGTCAAATATTTTTTTATTGACAGATTATATGGATATTTATTATAATCTGTTCAAAAGATGGTCTTTAATAAAAATTAAAGGTTTATTATTACCAAATAATTTTTTATTTTTTTTTAAAACAAAATAAATAAATCAAACAACTGTAAGTCATCACAGATGAAAATCTGTAAAAAAAAATAAAAAAAAATAAATACACACATTGTAAAATATTCATTAAATCAAATAAGTTTAAAATCATCTTGTGTCTATGCTCTAACTTTGTGCAACATTTTATCAAGATATTTATGAATCTAAAACACAAACATAAAATCTATACATAATTGAAAATACCATTATATTGTGTAATCTAAATTATATTTAAATATGAGCTTTTCAAATTATACATAATGCATATCACATTTAAATAATCAAAAATACATATATGTATGTTGAACATAAATGTAATATTTAATGTCCATTCAAATACCTCTATCAACTATAATATGTATTCCTTTGTCTGATTGTGATACAGAAAAATCCAATTATGAACAAAGTAGTGGTCATGTGTGTAAGCTACAAATATTCTAATATAGGACATGTATGTTTTCAAAATATTTTACATTCTTCTTCCTGTGATTCTTAACTAGCATGCATTGGGCAAACCAACCTGGATTATGCATGGTCTTTGAAAGTCAATTCTCTAGAAAACAGTTTATCTTCAATAGGTGTCTTATTCATCATTTCCAAAATAGAGGCCTGTGAAATACCATCTAAAAATAAATAAATAATCTAAGTGTCTCCAATAGGATGCCTCCACAGCCTTATTCCATCAAATAGTTGCCACTTACCATGTGAACATGTCTTTGTATGGTTTTCAAGGTCAGCAGATTTGAAAGACAATGCCAGACATGATCCCATTGGTATTCTTCACTTTCAATCTTGGATTTTTCACTTTCAGTCTGGGAATTCTTCACTTTCAGTCTTCGAATTCTTCACTTTCAGTCTTTAGATGAAGTCATCTCCCTAATGGCAGAAAAAGGTGTGATAAAATTATTACTACAAGTGTGTGAATCAGTTCTGTACCCCTCTCCCACCCCCCATTTCAGAACTAATTGATGTCACTAGCTTACAAAGCGTGTGTAGCATCTTGTGCTATGTTCTATAAAAGTGTGAAGATGAGTCATATTGAGCAGAACGAGCCTCTAATGTGTGACTTTGAACCATAGTCATGCT
This sequence comes from Bombina bombina, assembly GCF_027579735.1. Taxonomy (NCBI): domain Eukaryota; kingdom Metazoa; phylum Chordata; class Amphibia; order Anura; family Bombinatoridae; genus Bombina; species Bombina bombina. Next base: position 842,595,386 of record NC_069500.1, read on the forward strand.
AGAGGATCCCTTTCTGAGTATTTACATTTTAAGTAATGTGCAAACTAAATACTAGTTTTGAAAATGTATGCCATATGATGTATTTGTGTAAAATTCCTGCCAGCAACAGTCCATACATTTATACTTACCAGCTGATGTTGTCGCTACAGGACCCAATGACCAGAGCATCACCTATATTAATAAATTAAACAAATTGTTAGCATTTGATGAACAATCCTAACATGTTTGCACAATTCTCTACTTGTCATTTCCCTAGAGTTCACATCTATTGACAATACTCCAATCTAACTTCTATTATTTACTGTCGGAAGTGACGGTTGATGATGTCTGCTCTGACATTGAGCCCCTCGTCCCGGAATGGCCCCTCTAGAACAGGCTCGTCCTCCTCATCAAGGAGGAGGCGTCGGGGCGCCTGGACGGCCTGCAGCATCCCAGCCTGCTGTGCAATATTATGCAGTACGCTACAGGCTATAACGATCTTAGCCACCTTCTGAGGGCTGTACTGGAGGGCTCCTCCCGACCTGTCAAGGCACTGGAATCTCATTTTGAGGAGCCCAAACATCCTCTCGACCACAGCCCTAGTTCTCTTGTGCGCCCTATTGTAGCGCTCCTGATCCTCATCAGTAGGGTTACGTAACGGCGTAATGAGCCAAGGCCGGCTCATGTAACCAGAATCACCTATAAATTATGAATAGAACAAAATTAAAACTTAATCCACAAAAATTTATTTCTATTCAAAAAAAATTTTGTGTACACCATAATCCACTAACAAATGTTTAAATTTAAAAATAATAATATAGTTCAATCTTATTCTCTATCTTCCCATTTCAGCTAAGACATGCTACATATGCGTATTTCGCATAAACCAGACCTTGTCTAAAATACAAACTAAATGGTTACATTGCATTCTCTATCTGAGCATTTAAGGTAAGACATGCTACATATCTGCATTGAACTAAAAGTAGACATTTTCGGAAACAGACAATGACATGGTTAAATTTAATTTGCTATCTTCCCATTTCAGCTAAGACATGCTACATATGCGTATTTCGCATAAACCAGACCTTGTCTAAAATACAAACTAAATGTTACATTGCATTCTCTATCTGAGCATTTAAGGTAAGACATGCTACATATCTGCATTGAACTAAAAGTAGACATTTTCGGAAACAGACAATGACATGGTTAAATTTAATTTGCTATCTTCCCATTTCAGCTAAGACATGCTACATATGCGTATTTCGCATAAACCAGGCCTTGTGTAAAATACAAACTAAATGGTTACATTGCATTCTCTATCTGAGCATTTAAGGTAAGACATGCTACATATCTGTTTTAAACTAAAAGTAGACATTTGCGGAAATAGAAATAAATGGTTAAATTGCATCCTATAGCTGAACATTACACTAACAGTTTAAGACTACAGTGGCAATTGTCTAAATAATTAACCATGTTGTGCACAAATACTCACCAACGAGATACCCAGGGGGAAACTGTCTTTCCTCAAACTGCCGCCACAGGGTGGACAGAGAGAGGATGCGGGCATCATGACTAGCCCCTCCAAAATTCGCACACACCTGCATAATCCTCATTCGTGCGTCACAAACATACTGCACGTTGAGGCTATGAAAATGTTTGCGATTTCTGAAGGGCAAGTCATCAACTGGAGCACGCAGCGCAATGTGGGTACAATCAATCGCTCCCAACACATTGGGCAATTCAGCAATAGCAAAGAATTCCCGCTTCAGGCACCTCCAATCACCATCATTCTGTGGGAATCCTATGTAGTGCTTACTGATACGTACCATGGCGTCCAGAAAGTTATCAAACACCACCGAGAATGTACCTTGAGACAGGCCATGCATGTACATCTCTCCTGATTGAAAACTCCCGGAGGCCAGGACGTAAAGACAACTTAGCATCTTAGTGATGCCGGGGACAGCAGTCCTTATTCTTATACGTGGCTCCAGATGAGGTCTAAGAACATCGTAAAGGCCAATGAGCTGTTCGCGATTGAGCCGATACTTGTCATAAACCTCGAAGTCGCTCATGTTTTCCAAGGTGGGTCTTACCCTGTTCACACGAGGACCTCTAACCAGACGACCCCTTTGTCTCACTCTGAGCCGCTGAGGCCGCCTGATTCTATCAACCGCTACTTGGCCAACAGCAGCACCAGCAGCGTCTACCAGATCATTGTCATCCATATTTGCCAAGCTTAGCAGCACGAAGCCAAACGGCAGAGCAAACACAGCGCAAGGAGTAACAAGGTATGCAAAAACACAGAAGCGAATTGATACGATGTCGATCACCATGGACGCTTTGGCCATGTTGTTTGGGGGATTTATAGTGCAATTAGTCCAATGGTAGTGAATTTGTAATGATTGCTAATTGTATACACTTGTTTGTATGTGAGCGGCGCAAATGCTTTCAAAGTGGGCGTTTTTTAAGGTGTTTGCTGAAATGTTGTTTTCCCCCAATGAATCTCAATGTGAAAGTGTACAATATCACACATACAGTGAATGTAATGTGTTTTTCCCCCATCATTTGAATGCACATGTATGAGTGAATGATAAAAGTAAAGTATGTGCATCCATGACTGATCATGTGTTAAGCCTATGTAGATATGCTGTTGCTGCAAGCATATGAGTTGAATAAATGAAATGCAATAATAAAGGTAAACGAGAGGTGTTTCCCATTGTCTACTGTTTGTGAATCCTGAAATGTTGCAATTATTTTTGTGTCCGTTTAAATGTGATGTAATTGTTGTAAATGTTTGTTACTAGTGATGGTGATTTGTAGTTGATGTAATGTAAAAGTATGAAACAATTTAATATTGTTGTGAATTTGCCATAAGTTAACTCCATAAGTCCACCATAGGGAAATAGCCATTTCTTGATCTATTTGTCATAGCGGGTCTAACGCAGAAAAGCATGAGTTATTTTCCGAATTCTAGCGCTGGTATTTAGAGTTTTTTTGTCTACGCTTTTTGCGTGCGTTAGGAAAATCTGTCTGTCGCGTGCACGAGCACGTCTTCCCCATAGAAGTCAATGGAGGCTCAAAATTTGTGTGTAAATAAATTCCAAGACTGGTTTTGAGCGTAAAGTGAGTGACGTCATGGTCTTGTGTTAAAAAGTAGCTAAATCGTGTTCATTTTGTAATAAATAACTTCTTTGTGTATGTAATGTGGTGTATATTGTTTGTATGCATCGATGAGTGTATGTATGTGATAATCTTATTAGTTAGATGTAGGTATATGAGGGTCTTTTCACGTCTGACAATGTAAGTCAATGGCAAAATGGATTTGTGTTGTTTTTTTTTCAAACACCCGAGATCTCGCAACTTTGATCCTTTCTATTTTGATGAAAAAATATTACATATGAAAAATAAATATAGTGTAGTGTTTGTATGAGTGTAAGTGTACTTTGTGTAATATTTGTTTTGTGATTCGTGGATGTTTATTTTGTCGGTAGATGTTAACTCCTGGGTCTGAGCTGTCGGTAGAGATTTGTGCGTTCGGAGATTTTGGAGTGTCGTTAAGTGAACTCTAAATACCAGCGGGCGGTAAAAACCAGCGTTAGAAGCCCTATACGCTGGTTTTGTCGGCTAACGCAAAACTCTAAATCTAGGCGTATGTGATTTGGTCAGGGGGAGCAGAATTACAAGGGCCTAGGGATGCATAAAAACTCTTTCTATAATTTTCTGAGCAGCTACCATAATATTGGTAGTATAGCAAAGCATACTTTTTTTTTTTTCTTTAATCTTCAATAAAAAATATAATAAAAAACGACCTTGCATTTAAAAACATAATTTATGCTTACCTGATAAATTCCTTTCTTCTGTTGTGTGATCAGTCCACGGGTCATCATTACTTCTGGGATATAACTCCTCCCCAACAGGAAATGCAAGAGGATTCACCCAGCAGAGCTGATATAGCTCCTCCCCTCTACGTCAGTCCCAGTCATTCGACCAAGAATCAACGAGAAAGGAGTAACCAAGGGTGAAGTGGTGACTGGAGTATAATTTAAAAGATATTTACCTGCCTTAAAAACAGGGCGGGCCGTGGACTGATCACACAACAGAAGAAAGGAATTTATCAGGTAAGCATAAATTATGTTTTCTTCTGTTATGTGTGATCAGTCCACGGGTCATCATTACTTCTGGGATACCAATACCAAAGCAAAAGTACACGGATGACGGGAGGGATAGGCAGGCTCATTATACAGAAGGAACCACTGCCTGAAGAACCTTTCTCCCAAAAATAGCCTCCGAAGAAGCAAAAGTGTCAAATTTGTAAAATTTGGAAAAAGTATGAAGCGAAGACCAAGTTGCAGCCTTGCAAATCTGTTCAACAGAGGCCTCATTCTTAAAGGCCCAAGTGGAAGCCACAGCTCTAGTGGAGTGAGCTGTAATTCTTTCAGGAGGCTGCTGTCCAGCAGTCTCATAGGCTAAACGTATTATGCTACGAAGCCAAAACGAGAGAGAGGTAGTAGGAGCTTTTTGACCTCTCCTCTGTCCAGAATAAACGACAAACAGGGAAGAAGTTTGGCGAAAATCTTTAGTTGCCTGCAAGTAGAACTTGAGGGCACGAACTACATCCAGATTGTGTAGAAGACGTTCCTTCTTTGAAGAAGGATTTGGACACAAGGATGGAACGACAATCTCTTGATTGATATTCCTGTTAGTAACTACCTTAGGTAAGAACCCAGGTTTAGTACGCAGAACTACCTTGTCTGAGTGAAAAATCAGATAAGGAGAATCACAATGTAATGCTGATAACTCAGAGACTCTTCGAGCCGAGGAAATAGCCATTAAAAACAGAACTTTCCAAGATAACAATTTTATATCAATGGAATGAAGGGGTTCAAATGGAACACCTTGTAAAACGTTAAGAACTAAGTTTAAACTCCATGGCGGAGCAACGGCTTTAAACACAGGCTTGATCCTAGCTAAAGCCTGACAAAAGGCCTGGACGTCTGGATTTTCTGACAGACGCCTGTGTAACAAGATGGACAGAGCTGAAATCTGTCCCTTTAATGAACTAGCCGATAAACCCTTTTCTAAACCTTCTTGTAGAAAAGACAATATCCTAGGGATCCTAACCTTACTCCAGGAGTAACGTTTGGATTCGCACCAGTATAGGTATTTGCGCCATATTTTATGGTAAATCTTTCTGGTAACAGGCTTCCTAGCCTGGATCAGGGTATCAATAACCGACTCAGAAAAACCACGCTTTGATAAAATCAAGCGTTCAATTTCCAAGCAGTCAGTTTCAGAGAAGTTAGATTTTGATGTTTGAATGGACCCTGTATCAGAAGGTCCTGTCTTAGAGGTAGAGACCAAGGTGGACAGGATGACATGTCCACTAGATCTGCATACCAAGTCCTGCGTGGCCATGCAGGCGCTATTAGAATCACTGATGCTCTCTCCTGTTTGATTTTCGCAATCAATCGAGGAAGCAGCGGGAAGGGTGGAAACACATAAGCCATCCCGAAGTTCCAAGGTGCTGTCAAAGCATCTATCAGAACCGCTCCCGGATCCCTGGATCTGGACCCGTAGTGAGGAAGTTTGGCGTTCTGGCGAGACGCCATGAGATCTATCTCTGGTTTGCCCCAACGTCGAAGTATTTGGGCAAAGATCTCCGGATGAAGTTCCCACTCTCCCGGATGAAAAGTCTGGCGACTCAAGAAATCCGCCTCCCAGTTCTCCACTCCCGGGATGTGGATTGCTGACAGGTGGCAAGAGTGAGACTCTGCCCAGCGAATTATCTTTGATACTTCCATCATTGCTAGGGAGCTTCTTGTCCCTCCCTGATGGTTGATGTAAGCTACAGTCGTGATATTGTCCGACTGAAACCTGATGAACCCCTGAGTTGTTAATTGGGGCCAAGCCAGAAGGGCATTGAGAACTGCCCTCAATTCCAGAATGTTTATTGGAAGGAGACTCTCCTCCTGATTCCATAATCCCTGAGCCTTCAGAGAATTCCAGACAGCGCCCCAACCTAGCAGGCTGGCGTCTGTTGTTACGATTGTCCAGTCTGGCCTGCTGAATGGCATCCCCCTGGACAGGTGTGGCCGATAAAGCCACCATAGAAGAGAATTTCTGGTCTCTTGATTCAGATTTAGAGTAGGGGACAAATCTGAGTAATCCCCATTCCACTGACTTAGCATGCACAATTGCAGCGGTCTGAGGTGTAGGCGTGCAAAAGGTACTATGTCCATTGCCGCTACCATTAAGCCGATCACCTCCATGCATTGAGCTACTGACGGGTGTTGAATGGAATGAAGGACACGGCATGCATCTTGAAGCTTTGTTAACCTGTCTTCTGTCAGGTAAATCTTCATTTCTACAGAATCTATAAGAGTCCCCAAGAATGGAACTCTTGTGAGAGGAAAAAGAGAACTCTTCTTTTCGTTCACTTTCCATCCATGCGACCTTAGAAATGCCAGAACTAACTCTGTATGAGACTTGGCAGTTTGAAAGCTTGAAGCTTGTATTAGAATGTCGTCTAGGTACGGAGCTACCGAAATCCCTCGCGGTCTTAATACCGCCAGAAGGGCACCCAGAACCTTTGAGAAGATTCTTGGGGCCGTAGCCAATCCGAATGGAAGAGCTACAAACTGGTAGTGCCTGTCTAGGAAGGCAAACCGTAGATACCGTTGATGATCTTTGTGAATCGGTATGTGAAGGTAAGCATCTTTTAAATCCACTGTGGTCATGTACTGACCCCTTTGGATCATAGGTAAGATTGTCCGAATAGTTTCCATTTTGAACGATGGAACTCTTAGGAATTTGTTTAGAATCTTTAAATCTAAGATTGGCCTGAAAGTTCCCTCTTTTTTGGGAACCACAAACAGGTTTGAGTAGAACCCTTGTCCTTGTTCCGACCGCGGAACTGGATGGATCACTCCCATTAATAACAGATCTTGTACACAGCGTAGAAACGCTTCTTTCTTTATCTGGTTTGTTGACAACCTTGACAGATGAAATCTCCCTTTTGGGGGAGATAATTTGAAGTCTAGAAGGTATCCCTGAGATATGATCTCCAGCGCCCAGGGATCCTGAACATCTCTTGCCCAGGCCTGGGCGAAGAGAGAAAGTCTGCCCCCCACTAGATCCGGTCCCGGATCGGGGGCTCTCGGTTCATGCTGTCTTTGGGGCAGCAGCAGGTTTCCTGGCCTGTTTGCCCTTATTCCAGGACTGGTTAGGTTTCCAGCCTTGCCTGTAACGAGCAACAGCTCCTTCCTGTTTTGGTGCAGTGGAGGTTGACGCTGCTCCTGTTTTGAAATTCCGAAAGGGACGAAAATTAGACTGTCTAGCCTTAGCTTTGGCTTTGTCTTGAGGTAGGGCGTGGCCCTTACCTCCTGTAATGTCAGCGATAATTTCTTTCAAACCGGGCCCAAATAAAGACTGCCCCTTGAAAGGTATATTAAGTAATTTGGACTTAGAAGTAACATCAGCTGACCAGGATTTTAGCCACAGTGCTCTACGTGCCTGTATGGCGAATCCTGAGTTCTTAGCCGTAAGTTTGGTTAAATGTACTACGGCCTCCGAAATGAATGAATTAGCTAGTTTAAGGACTCTAAGCCTGTCCATAATGTCGTCTAGCGTAGATGAACTAAGGTTCTCTTCCAGAGACTCAATCCAAAATGCTGCCGCAGCCGTAATCGGCGCGATACATGCAAGGGGTTGCAATATAAAACCTTGTTGAACAAACATTTTCTTAAGGTAACCCTCTAATTTTTTATCCATTGGATCTGAAAAAGCACAGCTATCCTCCACCGGGATAGTGGTACGCTTAGCTAAAGTAGAAACTGCTCCCTCCACCTTAGGGACCGTTTGCCATAAGTCCCGAGTGGTGGCGTCTATTGGAAACATTTTTCTAAATATTGGAGGGGGTGAGAACGGCACACCGGGTCTATCCCACTCCTTAGTAACAATTTCAGTTAATCTCTTAGGTATAGGAAAAACGTCAGTACTCGCCGGTACCGCAAAGTATTTATCCAACCTACACAGTTTCTCTGGTATTGCAACGGTGTTACAATCATTGAGAGCTGCTAAGACCTCCCCTAGTAATACACGGAGGTTCTCCAATTTAAATTAAAAATTTGAAATATCTGAATCCAATCTGTTTGGATCAGAACCGTCACCCACAGAATGAAGCTCTCCGTCCTCATGCTCTGCAAGCTGTGACGCAGTATCAGACATGGCCCTAGTATTGTCAGCGCACTCTGTTCTCACCCCAGAGTGATCACGCTTGCCTCTTAGTTCTGGTAATTTAGACAAAACTTCAGTCATAACAGTAGCCATATCATGTAATGTTATCTGTAATGGCCGCCCAGATGTATTAGGCGCCATAATATCACGCACCTCCCGGGCGGGAGATGCAGGTACTGCCGCGTGAGGCGAGTTAGTCGGCATAACTCTCCCCTCGCAGTTTGGTGAAATTTGTTCACATTGTACAGATTGACTTTTATTTAAAGTAGCATCAATACAGTTAGTACATAAATTTCTATTGGGCTCCACCTTGGCATTGGAACAAATGACACAGATATCTTCCTCTGAGTCAGACATGTTTAACACACTAGCAATAACTTGCAACCTGGTTATAATCTTTTTTAGCAAAAACGTACTGTGCCTCAAAGAGGTACTTAAACGATTAAATGACAGTTGAGATAATGAACTGAAAAACAGTTATAGCATCAACTTTAAAATAACACAACTTTTAGCAAAGGTTTGTTCCCATTAGTAATATAACAATAACTAAATCTGACATAAAAAATTATAGAGTAACGTTTTTATTCACAGTCAATATAAAATTCTCACAGCTCTGCTGAGAGAATGTACCTCCCTTCAAAGAAGTTTGAAGACCCCTGAGATCTGTCAGTGAACCGGATCATGCAGGAAATATAATAGTAGCTGACTGGAAATTTTTGATGCGTAGCAAAGAGCGCCAAAAACGGCCCCTCCCTCTCACACACAGCAGTGAGGAGAAACGAAACTGTCACAGTTTAAAGCAGACAACTGCCAAGTGGAAAATAATGCCCAAACATTTATTCACTCAGTACCTCAGCAATGTAAACGATTCTACATTCCAGCAAAAACGTTTAACATGATAATATTTATTAAAAGGATTAGTGACCTTTAATAGAGTAGTTCCGGTGAAATACCATTCCCAGAATACTGAAGTGTATACATACATGTCATTATAACGGTATAGCAGGATTTTCTCATCAATTCCATTCAGAAAATAAAAACTGCTACATACCTCAATGCAGATTCATCTGCCCGCTGTCCCCTGATCTGAAGCTTTTACCTCCCTCAGATGGCCGAGAACAGCAATATGATCTTAACTACTCCGGTTAAAATCATAGTAAAAAAACTCTGGTAGATTCTTCTTCAAACTCTGCCAGAGAAGTAATAACACGCTCCGGTGCTATTGTAAAATAACAAACTTTTGATTGAAGTCATAAAAACTAAGTATAATCACCATAGTCCTCTCACACATCCTATCTAGTCGTTGGGTGCAAGAGAATGACTGGGACTGACGTAGAGGGGAGGAGCTATATCAGCTCTGCTGGGTGAATCCTCTTGCATTTCCTGTTGGGGAGGAGTTATATCCCAGAAGTAATGATGACCCGTGGACTGATCACACATAACAGAAGAAAATAGGTTCTTTTTATTACAAAAAAGAAACTCTACATAGGAATGAAATGAAAAATAAAATCTAAACATTTGTCTGGCCTCCAGGTTGTGCTGAATGTGTTTGATCTGTCATCTCAAATGTTAGCTAGTTTGTTTTCAATTTCCCAAAGTACTGTAATTTTTGCTGAATATGCATATAGTTTTATATGCCTTCAACTGTGTGTTGTTTGTTTCTTTTACAGAGCGTAGAGAGCAAACAGCAATGTTTCTTTCTCTTATTTATATTATAATCAAAGGTTCACTAAACTCCAAAAAATTAGGATGCAAATGAAAGATCAGGAATTTAATATGTGTGCAGCAAAGAACAGTGCACAATAGCTGACAATGGGCTAGATTACAAGTGGCGCGCTATTGTTTGTGCGAGTCGCGATAATCAATATCACGACCACGCTGACATGCTCACGTATTACAGGTTGAAAGTAAACGTGTTCACACAAGCCCAAATTTTTATCGGGTTAGCACTGCTGAAGGCCTAGGAGCCTAGCTGTAGCGGATCATGTCCGCCTGACATCGATAAATGCCGACAGCGCACGCTGTCAGCATTTATCATTGCACAAGCATTTCGTGTGAAATGCTTGTGCAATGCTGCCCCCTGCACATTAGCGGGCAATCGGCTGCTAGCAAGGGGTGTCAATCATCCCGATAGTATCCGATCGGGGTGATTGCTATCCGCCACATCAGAGGTGGCAGATGAGTTAAGGAGTTCTTAAAGGGACACTAAACCCAATTTTTTTTATCATGACTCAAGTAGAGAATACAATTTTAAACAACATTACAATTTACTTCTATTATCTAATTTGCTTCATTCTTTAGATATCCGTTGTTAAAGAAATAGCAATGCACATGAGATGTCTATGTGCAGCCACCAATCAGCAGCTACTGAGCCTATCTATATATGCTTTTCAACAAAGTATATCACGAGAATGAAGCAAAATAGATTATAGAAGTAAATTAGAAAGTTGTTTAAAATTACATGCCCTTTCTAAATCAAGAAAGAAAAAAATTGGGTTTCATGTCCCTTTAACTTTTGTTTCTGGCATTGGCTGAAGGCTAGCGCAGAAACTGCTGCATTCACAGCATGATAATTCGGCCCCTATGTGTTAAAACAAAAGTGCAACACAACATAAATACATTAAAATAAAATAAACACTTATAAATGCGTTATCTGATAAATAATCATTTAAATATTTAAAATAAATAATAAAAGGGTTAAAAGGTATACACTATATGACAAGGTAGTTGAATGGAAAAGGCTATACTATAAATATATGGCTAAATATGTGTATGGTGCATACATATGTGAATGGCACACACACACACACATATATATATATACTTCGGAGCCCTCAAATGCCTTACAACATGAAACAATATTTTTTTAATCAATTTTAATATTTTAAAATGTGGTTTACTGAGTATGTACTGTAAATATTTTACATTCTAATATTCTTCAGATTGTGTAGAAAATGTTCTTAGAATTTATATAAAGTTGTGCTCATATGTTTACATACCCAGGCAGAATTTATGATTTCTTGGCCATTTTTCAGAGAATATGAATGATAACACAAAAACTTTTCTTTCACTCATGGTTAGTGTTTGGCTGAAGCCATTTATTATCAATCAACTGTTTACTCTTTTTAAATCATAATGACAACAGAAACTGACCAAATGACCCTGATCAAAACTTTACATACACTGGTGATTTTGGCCTGATAGCATGCACACAAGTTGACACAAAGGGGGTTGAATGGCTATTAAAGGTAACCATCCTCACCCGTGATCTGTTTTCTTGTAATTAGTGTGTCTGTATAAAAGGTCAATGAGTTTCTGGACTCCTGACAGACCCTTGCATCTTTCATCCAGTGCTGCACTGACGTTTCTGGATTCTGACTCATGGGCAAATAAAAAGAATTGTCAAAGGATCTGTGGGAAAAAGGTAGTTGGACTGTATAAAACAGTAAAGGGATATAAAAAGATATCCAAGGAATTGAGAATGCAAATCATCAGTCTTCAAACTCTAATCAAGAAGTGGAAAATGAGGCGTTCTGTTTGATAACATACTGCATTAATCTTGCCATCAATTCTGACCAAATTTCCTGTGCCTTTTTAGCTCACACATCCCCAAAACATCAGTGATCCACCTCCGTGTTTCACAATAGGAATGGTGTACCTTTCATCATAGGCCTTGTTGACTCCTCTCCAAATGTAGCGTTTATGGTTGTGGCCAAAAAGCTCAATTTTGGTCTCATCACTCCAACTGACTTTGTGCCAGAAGGTTTGAGGCTTGTCTCTTTGCTATTTGGCGTATTGTAAGTGGGATATTTTGTGGCATTTGCATAGTAATGGCTTTAATCTGGCGACTCGACCATGCAGCCCATCTTTCTTCAAGTGCCTCCTTATTGTGCATCTTGAAAGAGCCACACCACATGTCCTGTATTTCACCTGAAGTTATTTGTGGGTTTGTCTTTGCATCCCGAACAATTTCCCTGGCAGTTGTGGCTGAAATTTTAGTTGGTCTACCTGACTGTGGTTTGGTTTCAACATAACCCCTCATTTTCCACTTCTTTATAAGAGTTTGGACACTGCTGATTTGCATTCTCAATTCCTTGGATATCTTTTTATATCCCTTTCCTGTTTTATACAGTTCAACTACCTTTTCCCGCAGATCCTTTGACAATTATTTTGCTTTCCCCATGACTCAGAATCCAGAATCGTCAGTGCAGCACTGGATGAAAGATGCAAGGGTCTGTCAGGAGACCAGAAACTCATTGACCTTTTATACACACACACTAGTTACAAGAAAACAGATCACAGGTGAGGATGGTTACCTTTAATAGCCATTCAAACCCCTTTGTGTCAACTTGTGTGCATGTTATCAGGCCAAAATCACCAGGGTATGTAAACTTTTGATCTGAGTCATTTGGGTAGTTTCTGTTGTCATTATGATTTAAAAAGAGTAAAAACAGTTGATTGATAATAAATGGCTTCAGCCAAGCACTAACCATGAGTGAAAAAAAAAGATTTTGTGTTATCATTCATATTCTCTGAAAAATGGCCAATAAATCATAAATTTTGCCAGGGTATGTAAACTTATGAGCACAACTGTATATATATATATATATATATATATATATATATATATATATATATATATATATATATATATATATATACAGCATACTGTACTCAGCGCTGTAGGACAGGAACCAGTGTCAATCCTACTTCTCCCCAGCAATGACGGCCAGCACCACAGATTTTAAAAAAAAAATTCACCGTTTATTGTAAATAGACATAACGTTTCGGCCCCTCTTGGAGGCCTTGGTCACATGAGAAAAAGTCACATAAGACAAGCTTAATACATAAACCCAAATAAGTGCCTTAAGTACCCCCACCTACTGCGTTGATAGGTTCACAAAAAAACGCCAAACACCCAAAGTCAAACAACAGCTGAGTCTCATAGGTAAAGTTATAGCCTACTGGATGTAGTCTTGGAAACCACATCAGACCAAATGTGCGCATGCAGATGCGTGTGCCACGATGTAGTGACATCAGCAGGATGGCAGCGGTAGTCATAGAAACGCACATCACCAAAGAATGCAACTAGCCAATAGAAAATGGGCAATCCGCCCTCAAGAAAGATGACAGTGTGTCACCATGACAACTGCTCAAACACATTGTAATGCACTGTTGAAATAAACATAGACAAAGTATGTGTTGACACAGAGTGAACAACTTGCATAAACTCCACTAAGAACTCATCATATGGAGTTACTAGATCATAGCCCCATACAGGACCACTTGACATATGCAAGTGTAATTACCATGACAACAGGTACTATAAAAAAGCTGCTATTGCTAAATCTAATCAACACAAGTAACTACACAATAAAAACATAAACACATAAATAAAATAGGTCAGAGTGGAAAAAGCATACAACTATCAATGTGGAGAGTGGAACATCATATTGCCCTCTCACAGCTCTCCATCCATGCATATATGTCTCAAAAACAACAACGCAGTATGTCACCACACTGAAAAACCTAACATATTGACATGAGGCATAAAACCAACATGCTCCAAGGAGATGGTAGAAACCCATAATAAAGAGATGAGAGGAAGCTCACAGTCATTTGTAGAAACAACTATAGTCAGTCATTACATTCAAGCCTTGCGGAGTAATGGTATCCAAATGGTGAATCCAACAAGACTGGGGTAGCCTCCAAATCATACCCCAGGGCTTTTACAACATTAAGAAGGAAATTATACCATACAACACCATGCACTATAAGGTCATTGGATAATATTCAAAAGGTAATATTCTTCATACCTCAAAAAAAATGGAGAGAAACTTTCATACTGTTAAACCATATGAGCAGGCCCGGCGCTTGCATAAAGACAGACTTAGGGGGCCCAAGCAGTGGAGCGCAATCTTGGAGAAAAACAACAATGATAATTTTTTTTTTTTATTTTGTTTAGTGAACCTATTCATAATTATTTGCTGCAGAGGAGCACATTAAAAAAAAAGGTGCGATTCACCATGTTTTATATTCCTTAGATGCTGCCAGGAGTTTTAGCCTTTTTTTTTATCCAAAAACTGGCGGGTGGCGGTGGCAGGCCAGAAGTCATCACAGCTAAGGGCCGGCTGAATAAATGTAATGACGACGGGGCCCGGCTAATATTGGCAATATGTGTTACGCTTGCGCTGCACACAAAGTGATGGCTGCCTGATAGTGCCGTCCTGGGGTAAAAAACTTAGTCTGCACACACCCGTCAGTCTGCAGTTCATTTGATGTGATGTATCTGACGTGCAGAATGCAGAGCCGGGAGCCCAATGCTTGAGCTGAACTTCTGAAGTGTCCGGCGTGCCGAGCACTCTTTGGACACCAGCCCGTGCAGAGCGATGCTAGTTGGTTCCAAACTTCCAGCACAGGGGTTACACACATGATTTGCTGCCCTCCCTTACTCTCTCTGTGCCCCTTGGATGGACGGGCTTCCCACTCTAACGCTATGAAGAAAAGCACTGGTGTGACCAGAAGGAGAACATATCAATATGGAGGTAAGTCCTGTCCTCCTGGGGCAGTGACTCTATCTCAGTGTTACTTACACACACTTTGCCCCCTCATCATTCATTGTCACTGATCAGGCAGTAATAATAAATCAATAAGATTTAGATGTAATTTTAAATATATCTGTCTGATTTTGTTATGCAGCACAAGCAACCACTGTCTGATTTTGTTATGCAGCACAACCAGTGTCGGATTTTGTTATGCAGCACAACCACTGTCTGATTTGTTATGCAGCACAACCACTGTCTGATTTGTATGCAGCACAAACAACCACTGTCTTATTTGCTATGCAGCACAAGCAACAACTGTCTGATTTATTATGCAGCACAACCACTGTCTGATTTTGCTATGCAGCACAACCACTGTCTGATTTTGTTATGCAGCACAACCACTGTCTGATTTTGCTATGCAGCTCAAACACTGTCTGATTTTGCTATGTAGCTCAACCACTGTCTGATTTTGCTATGCAGCTCAACCACTGTCTGATTTTGTTATGCAGCACAACCACTGTCTGATTTTGGTATGCAGCACAACCACAATCTGATTTTGCTATGCAGCTCAACCACTGTCTGGTATTGCTATGCAGCACAACCACTGTCTAATTTTGCTATGTAGCCCAACCACTGGGGGGGCGGCAACATTTATCCTCGCTTGTGTGGCCAAAAACCTAACACCGGCCATGCATATGAGAATATCCCTTTAAGCATAAGAAGAAAACTAATCACATGATTTTGAGCTACTATATCTCTAAGTGATGTGCTCTGTACAAATGGATCCAAGACTATATTGGTTGTAGGGGTTTAAAAACAATTGTTATAAAAAAAAGATTCTTTATAAAGCAAAGTCCTTGGAAAATAAAAAGGTAATAAATGTTTGTCACTCTGGGGTGCCAGCGACTATCAACAGGCAACACTTTCAGATCTCCTTCCTAGATAGACATTAGAATGGTCTGTTGCAACTTGATTTCAATATATCTGCCCCTCCTTGTGAGTTAGCCTTTGTGACTGTTGACTCCAAAATTAAGCTTTAGTAGAAGATCCTTCCTTACAGAAATCAATTTGTATATTGTTCTGCTCATCTTTCTATTATTTTACAAAAATGTTTCTATTTCGATTATACGTAAAAGTGAGATAAGCTAAATGTGTTCTTATTATTACCTAGCAAATTATGACAGTTTAATTTAGAGAGAGGTACAGTAATGGGCAATAGTTAGAGGAAAATTACACCAAGAATAAGAGATTAGTTATATTATTATGAGCGTGGCAGTTTTTTCTTTCATTATTTTAGTTTTGATAGTGTAATGGTTTAGAATATCCAGTTTATGAATACATGCATTAGTGAAGAATATACATGGTTATTGCAGTAATTTTTAGAGACATATGACATTTTTTTTAAACCATAAAAATTAACACCTAGATTACAAGTTTTGCATTAGGGTTAAAAAACAGCGTTGAGAGGTTCCAACACTGCTTTTTAACGCCCGCTGGTATTACGAGTCTTGCAGGTACAGGTGTACCGCTCACTTACGTCAATTGCGTATCCTATCTTTTCAATGGGACTTGCATAGCGCAAAAAAGTCTTCCAAAAAGTGAGCGGTACACCCTCTCCTGTCAAGCCTGGTACTGCATTTTAAAGTCAGTAGTTAAGAGTTTTACACTACAGCGCTGTAGCATAAAACTCTTAACTAAAGTGCTAAAAAGTACACTAACACCCATAAACTACCTATTAACCCCTAAACCGAGGCCCCCCCACATCGCAAATAGTGATGTCGCGAACTTAAAATTTTCGGTTCGCGAACGGCGGACTCGAACTTCCGGTATTGTTCGCGAACCCGCAAACCGCCATTGACTTCAATAGGCAGGCGAACTTTAAAACCTACAAGGACTCTTTCTGGCCACAATAGGGATGGAAAAGTGGTTTCAAGGTTACTAACACCTGGACTGTGGCATGCTGGAGGGGGATCCCTGGCAAAACTCCCATGTAAAATTACATAGTTGATGCAGAGTCTGCTTTTAACCCATAAAGGGCCTAAATCACCTAACATTCCCAAATTGTTTGCAATAACGTGCTTTAAAACATCAGTAATGATGTCGTATCTATCAGGTAGTGTAAGGGTTATGGCCGCATCACAGTGACAGAGCAAACTCCAAGTCTAACGCACCGCAATCAACCACAAACAGTCCACTTGCAGAACCACGAGATAGGTAGATTTGATAGATAGATAGATAGATAGATAGATAGATACATAGATTACATAGCTCAATTGATGCAATATACATATGATCGATAAACTGTACATAGCTCAATATATGCAATATACATTTGATAGATACGAATTACATCGATCAATAGATGCAATATACATTTGATAGATACGAATGTTATCGAATCAAAGATGCAATATACATTTTATAGATACGAATGACATCAACCAAAATATGGAATATACATTTTATAGATACGAATTACATCGATCAATAGGCTCTTTGATACAGCCACCACGGCGAAATGCGTCAGTGGCGTCCCCCCGTTCTTCCCTATTTGTTGTTTTTAACTTAATTTGTTGATTCACTACCTTTATTAAAATGACAACGTAAAATGGTATAAAAATCTTGTTGCCGCATAAGCGGTGTCTAGTTTAAGCTAATCTAGCCATACTAGCTGGACCATAAAACTTTGATTACTCATAGGCAATATAGGCATTGGGTTAGGCTTGCCCTAATCCATTCATTGCTAAAGATATTTACACAGCAACAGTGGTAAATGGGTTAGGTTTACCTTAATCTACGGCATTACTAGTGGTACCCACAAGGTAACATTTATATAAAGGTCTGGTCTCTCCTAACCTAGATACTCACCAGTGATATTTAATAAACGGTATTAAAAGGTAACCAAACATCAGAGTTTATTAATTGACTCTCTACAATAACATTTAAGGAAACCTAAGTACAATTTATTGTGGTATTAACAGGTAAAAATAAGGAGTTTATCAGACTTCTCACTTTCTATAGTATTGTGGGTAGTACAGTATTCACCACAACTCATAGTTTACCAACTTAGGTATTATAAGGCTAGAGTTTTATATATAAGCTAACCTAACTATCAAGGAGAACCACATAAAATTTTTGGGTGTAAAACATAATTTATGCTTACCTGATAAATTCCTTTCTTCTGTTGTGCGATCAGTCCACGGGTCATCATTACTTCTGGGATATAACTCCTCCCCAACAGGAAATGCAAGAGGATTCACCCAGCAGAGCTGATATAGCTCCTCCCCTCTACGTCAGTCCCAGTCATTCGACCAAGAATCAACGAGAAAGGAGTAACCAAGGGTGAAGTGGTGACTGGAGTATAATTTAAAAAATATTTACCTGCCTTAAAAAACAGGGCGGGCCGTGGACTGATCGCACAACAGAAGAAAGGAATTTATCAGGTAAGCATAAATTATGTTTTCTTCTGTTATGTGCGATCAGTCCACGGGTCATCATTACTTCTGGGATACCAATACCAAAGCAAAAGTACACGGATGACGGGAGGGATAGGCAGGCTCATTATATAGAAGGAACCACTGCCTGAAGAACCTTTCTCCCAAAAATAGCCTCCGAAGAAGCAAAAGTGTCAAATTTGTAAAATTTGGAAAAAGTATGAAGCGAAGACCAAGTTGCAGCCTTGCAAATCTGTTCAACAGAGGCCTCATTCTTAAAGGCCCAAGTGGAAGCCACAGCTCTAGTGGAGTGAGCTGTAATTCTTTCAGGAGGCTGCTGTCCAGCAGTCTCATAGGCTAAACGTATTATGCTACGAAGCCAGAAAGAGAGAGAGGTAGCAGAAGCTTTTTGACCTCTCCTCTGTCCAGAATAAACGACAAACAAGGAAGAAGTTTGGCGAAAATTTATAGTTGCCTGCAAGTAGAACTTGAGGGCACGAACTACATCCAGATTGTGTAGAAGACGTTCCTTCTTTGAAGAAGGATTTGGACACAAGGATGGAACAACAATCTCTTGATTGATATTCCTGTTAGTAACTACCTTAGGTAAGAACCCAGGTTTAGTACGCAGAACTACCTTGTCTGAGTGAAAGATCAGATAAGGAGAATCACAATGTAGGGCTGATAACTCAGAGACTCTTCGAGCCGAGGAAATAGCCATTAAAAATAGAACTTTCCACGATAACAATTTTATATCAATGGAATGAAGGGGTTCAAATGGAACACCTTGTAAAACGTTAAGAACTAAGTTTAAACTCCATGGCGGAGCAACGGCTTTAAACACAGGCTTGATCCTAGCTAAAGCTTGACAAAAAGCCTGGACGTCTGGATTTTCTGACAGACGCCTGTGCAACAAGATGGACAGAGCTGAAATCTGTCCCTTTAATGAACTAGCCGATAAACCCTTTTCTAGACCTTCTTGTAGAAAGGACAATATCCTAGGGATCCTAACCTTACTCCAGGAGTAACGTTTGGATTCGCACCAGTATAGGTATTTGCGCCATATTTTATGGTAAATCTTTCTGGTAACAGGCTTCCTAGCCTGGATCAGGGTATCAATAACCGACTCAGAAAAACCACGCTTTGATAAAATCAAGCGTTCAATTTCCAAGCAGTCAGTTTCAGAGAAGTTAGATTTTGATGTTTGAATGGACCCTGTATCAGAAGGTCCTGTCTCAGAGGTAGAGACCAAGGCGGACAGGATGACATGTCCACTAGATCTGCATACCAAGTCCTGCGTGGCCATGCAGGCGCTATTAGAATCACAGATGCTCTCTCTTGTTTGATTTTCGCAATCAATCGAGGAAGCAGCGGGAAGGGTGGAAACACATAAGCCATCCCGAAGTTCCAAGGTGCTGTCAAAGCATCTATCAGAACCGCTTCCGGATCCCTGGATCTGGACCCGTAGTGAGGAAGTTTGGCGTTCTGGCGAGACGCCATGAGATCTATCTCTGGTTTGCCCCAACGTCGAAGTATTTGGGCAAAAATCTCCGGATGAAGTTCCCACTCTCCCGGATGAAAAGTCTGGCGACTCAAGAAATCCGCCTCCCAGTTCTCCACTCCCGGGATGTGGATTGCTGACAGGTGGCAAGAGTGAGACTCTGCCCAGCGAATTATCTTTGATACTTCCATCATTGCTAGGGAGCTTCTTGTCCCTCCCTGATGGTTGATGTAAGCTACAGTCGTGATATTGTCCGACTGAAACCTGATGAACCCCTGAGTTGTTAATTGGGGCCAAGCTAGAAGGGCATTGAGAACTGCCCTCAATTCCAGAATGTTTATTGGAAGGAGACTCTCCTCCTGATTCCATAATCCCTGAGTCTTCAGAGAATTCCAGACAGCGCCCCAACCTAATAGGCTGGCGTCTGTTGTTACGATTGTCCAGTCTGGCCTGCTGAATGGCATCCCCCTGGACAGGTGTGGCCGATAAAGCCACCATAGAAGAGAATTTCTGGTCTCTTGATTCAGATTCAGGGTAGGGGACAAATCTGAGTAATCCCCATTCCACTGACTTAGCATGCACAATTGCAGCGGTCTGAGGTGTAGGCGTGCAAAAGGTACTATGTCCATTGCCGCTACCATTAAGCCGATCACCTCCATGCATTGAGCCACTGACGGGTGTTGAATGGAATGAAGGACACGGCATGCATCCTGAAGCCTTGTTAACCTGTCTTCTGTCAGGTAAATCTTCATTTCTACAGAATCTATAAGAGTCCCCAAGAATGGAACTCTTGTGAGAGGAAAAAGAGAACTTTTCTTTTCGTTCACTTTCCATCCATGCGACCTTAGAAATGCCAGAACTAACTCTGTATGAGACTTGGCAGTTTGAAAGCTTGAAGCTTGTATTAGAATGTCGTCTAGGTACGGAGCTACCGAAATCCCTCGCGGTCTTAGTACCGCCAGAAGGGCGCCCAGAACCTTTGTGAAGATTCTTGGGGCCGTAGCCAATCCGAATGGAAGAGCTACAAACTGGTAGTGCCTGTCTAGGAAGGCAAACCGTAGATACCGTTGATGATCTTTGTGAATCGGTATGTGAAGGTAAGCATCTTTTAAATCCACTGTGGTCATGTACTGACCCTTTTGGATCATAGGTAAGATTGTCCGAATAGTTTCCATTTTGAACGATGGAACTCTTAGGAATTTGTTTAGAATCTTTAAATCTAAGATTGGCCTGAAAGTTCCCTCTTTTTTGGGAACCACAAACAGGTTTGAGTAGAACCCTTGTCCTTGTTCCGACCGCGGAACTGGATGGATCACTCCCATTAATAACAGATCTTGTACACAGCGTAGAAACGCTTCTTTCTTTATCTGGTTTGTTGACAACCTTGACAGATGAAATCTCCCTTTTGGGGGAGATAATTTGAAGTCTAGAAGGTATCCCTGAGATATGATCTCCAGCGCCCAGGGATCCTGAACATCTCTTGCCCAGGCCTGAGCGAAGAGAGAAAGTCTGCCCCCCACTAGATCCGGTCTCGGATCGGGGGCTCTCGGTTCATGCTGTCTTTGGGGCAGCAGCAGGTTTCCTGGTCTGTTTGCCCTTATTCCAGGACTGGTTAGGTTTCCAGCCTTGTCTGTAACGAGCAACAGCTCCTTCCTGTTTTGGTGCAGTGGAGGTTGACGCTGCTCCAGGTTTGAAATTCCGAAAGGAACGAAAATTAGACTGTCTAGCCTTAGCTTTGGCTTTGTCTTGAGGTAGGGCGTGGCCCTTACCTCCTGTAATGTCAGCGATAATTTCTTTCAACCCGGGCCCAAATAAAGACTGCCCCTTGAAAGGTATATTAAGTAATTTAGACTTAGAAGTAACATCAGCTGACCAGGATTTTAGCCACAGTGCTCTACGTGCCTGTATGGCGAATCCAGAGTTCTTAGCCGTAAGTTTAGTTAAATGTACTACGGCCTCCGAAATGAATGAATTGGCTAGTTTAAGGACTCTAAGCCTGTCCATAATGTCGTCTAGCGTAGACGAACTAAGGTTCTCTTCCAGAGACTCAATCCAAAATGCTGCCGCAGCCGTAATCGGCGCGATACATGCAAGGGGTTGCAATATAAAACCTTGTTGAACAAACATTTTCTTAAGGTAACCCTCTAATTTTTTATCCATTGGATCTGAAAAAGCACAGCTATCCTCCACCGGGATAGTGGTACGCTTAGCTAAAGTAGAAACTGCTCCCTCCACCTTAGGGACCGTTTGCCATAAGTCCCGAGTAGTGGCGTCTATTGGAAACATCTTTCTAAATATTGGAGGGGGTGAGAACGGCACACCGGGTCTATCCCACTCCTTAGTAACAATTTCAGTTAATCTCTTAGGTATAGGAAAAACGTCAGTACTCGCCGGTACCGCAAAGTATTTATCCAACCTACACATTTTCTCTGGTATTGCAACGGTGTTACAATCATTGAGAGCTGCTAAGACCTCCCCTAGTAATGCACGGAGGTTCTCCAATTTAAATTTAAAATTTGAAATATCTGAATCCAA
This sequence comes from Bombina bombina, assembly GCF_027579735.1. Lineage (NCBI taxonomy): Eukaryota > Metazoa > Chordata > Amphibia > Anura > Bombinatoridae > Bombina > Bombina bombina. The sequence goes on from NC_069500.1 coordinate 842,617,615, forward strand.
TCTGTTTGGATCAGAACCGTCACCCACAGAATGAAGCTCTCCGTCCTCATGCTCTGCAAGCTGTGACGCAGTATCAGACATGGCCCTAGTATTGTCAGCGCACTCTGTTCTCACCCCAGAGTGATCACGCTTGCCTCTTAGTTCTGGTAATTTAGACAAAACTTCAGTCATAACAGTAGCCATATCATGTAATGTTATCTGTAATGGCCGCCCAGATGTATTAGGCGCCATAATATCACTCACCTCCCGGGCGGGAGATGCAGGTACTGCCGCGTGAGGCGAGTTAGTCGGCATAACTCTTCCCTCGCAGTTTGGTGAAATTTGTTCACATTGTACAAATTGACTTTTATTTAAAGTAGCATCAATACAGTTAGTACATAAATTTCTATTGGGCTCCACCTTGGCATTGGAACAAATGACACAGATATTCTCTGAGTCAGACATGTTTAACACACTAGCAATAACTTGCAACCTGGTTATAATCTTTTTTAGCAAAAACGTACTGTGCCTCAAAGAGGTACTTTAACGATTAAATGACAGTTGAGATAATGAACTGAAACAGTTATAGCATCAAGTTTAAAATAACACAACTTTTAGCAAAGGTTTGTTCCCATTAGTAAATAACTAAATTTGACATAAAAAATTATAGAGTAACGTTTTTATTCACAGTCAATAACAATTCTCACAGCTCTGCTGAGAGAATGTACCTCCCTTCAAAGAAGTTTGAAGACCCCTGAGATCTGTCAGTGAACCGGATCATGCAGGAAATATAATAGTAGCTGACTGGAATTTTTTTGATGCGTAGCAAAAGAGCGCCAAAACGGCCCCTCCCTCTCACACACAGCAGTGAGGAGAAACGAAACTGTCACAATTTAAAGCAGACAACTGCCAAGTGGAAAATAATGCCCAAACATTTATTTACTCAGTACCTCAGCAATGTAAACGATTCTACATTCCAGCAAAAACGTTTAACATGACAATATTTATTAAAAGGATTAGTGACCTTTAACAGAGTAGTTCCGGTGAAAAACCATTCCCAGAATACTGAAGTGTATACATACATGTCATTATAACGGTATAGCAGGATTTTTTCATCAATTCCATTCAGAAAATAAAAACTGCTACATACCTCAATGCAGATTCATCTGCCCGCTGTCCCCTGATCTGAAGCCTTTACCTCCCTCAGATGGCCGAGAACAGCAATATGATCTTAACTACTCCGGATAAAATCATAGTAATAAACTCTGGTAGATTCTTCTTCAAACTCTGCCAGAGAAGTAATAACACGCTCCGGTGCTATTGTAAAATAACAAACTTTTGATTGAAGTCATAAAAACTAAGTATAATCACCATAGTCCTCTCACACATCCTATCTAGTCGTTGGGTGCAAGAGAATGACTGGGACTGACGTAGAGGGGAGGAGCTATATCAGCTCTGCTGGGTGAATCCTCTTGCATTTCCTGTTGGGGAGGAGTTATATCCCAGAAGTAATGATGACCCGTGGACTGATCGCACATAACAGAAGAAAACTTATTTAATTTACACGAAGAATATATTGAAAGTGCTCACCCAAAATACCTTCCATCACAAGTGGACATTGTATATCCAACATGTAAGTTTTCTCTGTGAAAAAATTACAAAAAGACAAAGGCGCCTCCTAGTGTAATACAGTTGGTGAAAGAGATTTGTTAGGTAATCAAAAAGGTACTCACAAGTGGAGCAGCACCCAATTGTGCTAAATCAAACAGACTGGGATCTCACAGTGTCCCAGCTCACTGACACTGCAAGGAAACTGGTTTCTCCAATGTCTTGCCGGACTGACAGAGCTCAGACTCTCACAAAGAGGTTTACATAAAACCAAATTTTATTAATAAAATAAAAATCTCAGTGTCTCATGACACTAGATATTAAAAGAACAAGCAACGCGTTTCTCAGACTGCTCTCTGTTTCATCAGCCTGATGAAACAGACAGCAGTCTGAGAAACGCGTTGCTTGTTCTTTTAATATCTAGTGTCATGAGACACTGAGATTTTTATTTTATTAATAAAATTTGGTTTTATGTAAACCTCTTTGTGAGAGTCTGAGCTCTGTCAGTCCGGCAAGACATTGGAGAAACCAGTTTCCTTGCAGTGTCAGTGAGCTGGGACACTGTGAGATCCCAGTCTGTTTGATTTAGCACAATTGGGTGCTGCTCCACTTGTGAGTACCTTTTTGATTACCTAACAAATCTCTTTCACCAACTGTATTACACTAGGAGGCGCCTTTGTCTTTTTGTGATTTTTTTCACAGAGAAAACTTGCTCTTAGATCCTGATTTCCCTGACAAAGCAGCTGACTCCAGTCATCATCTGTGTTCCTGATCATTGATCATCCTGGTATTTGATCACATTCATCATTTGGGACTATACCCACCCCAATTGGGACATTTACCATCTATATAACATTGCAGAAGAAGACAGCATTTCCAGATAAGAACCTTTCAGGAATTTCTTATTACTGTATTTGCTATTATTTGTGTTGTATCCTATGTTTCTCATAGTCCCATATTTATAAGAATTGTTTCTTTTTTGTTTACATTATTCCGTATAGTATATTTTATTATAGTTATTATATGTAATATCTTGTTCTCTTCTCTCTTAGCCTATTTACATAATAATCATATAAGGTCCTGTGCACCCCCTAGTAGTAACACACCCTTAGTGTTACTGATTGTTTCTATATCCAACATGTGCCTTCCTTTATTATCCTCATATATATTTTTTATTTAAACCTACCCCAATTAGGGACCATCATTACTTCCATATGAGTAATATGCAAAGGGATAACCTTGTCATGTGATGTATAAAGAGACTCTACATAAACCTAACGAGGGTGTTAGTCTCTATTAGCCAGCAGTGACACTATCTGGCTTTTTGGTAGTGGATCCAAATTTGAATTTCTTTTAAAATGTTTGTTAATCCCCTGTTTTTTTATATGATCTAGTAAAAGTTATATTTTAAACTCTTTCACCTTCTGTTTTACACAAGTACGTTCTCAGAGTGCTACATTTGTACCCCTTTTGTCAGTTTCTTACTGATTTTCTGTAAAAGTTTGTCAATAGGTACAAGCACCTACCCCTATCAGACAAATTATATTGGAGTATACTGATACCAAGTGTACTCATTATTCTATGAATTAGTAGGGGAACGTTTAAACATACCAATAAACTGAGTAGTGCCATTGTCTCCTTTTTCTTCATATCGATCAATAGATGCAATCTACATTTGATCGATACATTTGATAGTTCGATCGATTTGATATATAAATAAATCGATTTGAAATATATATAATTTCCCTGACAGAGTATAACAATAAGACATGTGGTCTGTGACCCGTGGTGTGTAAAGTAGAACTATTCTTAACATTTTACTACAACCTGTTACTCCCCCTATCGGTTGAGGTCTATATGGCCTTCATTTTTGGAACCGGGAGATGGAAGAAGATGATTGTTCTGTCCTCCTACTTCAAATTTGTCAGAAACACAAGTGGCTGTATCAAAACAGTCCAGACAGAAGATAGATCGATCGATAGGATAGATAGATATACATAGATTGATAGTTAGATAGAATCGATAGAAGAAAAATAGATAGATTTTTTAGATATATAATTACCCTGATAAAGTCTAATAATTAAACATGCGGTCTTGGACCCAACTAGGTTGTGTTAAGTAGTACTATTCTTCGCACTTTCAGCCCTGTAACTCCCCCTATTGGTGGAGGTCTATATGGCGGTTATGATTACCCTGACAAAGTATAACAACAAGACACGTGGTCTGGGACCCATGGTAATTTTGTTGTGTTAAGTAAAACTTTTCTTATCACTTGAATCCCTCTTACCCACCCTTTTGTTGGAGCTCTATATGGCCTGCATGGTTAGCCTGACAAAGTATAATAAGAAAACATCTGGTCTGGGACCCATGTTAATTAGGTTGTGTTTAAGTAGTACTATTCTTAGAACTGTAATCCCTGTTACTCCCCCTATCAAGGGAGGTCTATATGGCCTGCATGATTACCGTGACAAAGTATAACAACAAGACACACGGTGGGACCCATGGTAACTAGCTTGTGTTAATTAGTACTTTTCTTAGTACTTTAATCCCTGTTACCCCCCCCCCCCCATCAGGGGAGGTCTATATGGCCTGCCTGATTACCCTGAAAAAATATAATAATAAGACATGCGGTCTGGGACCCATTTTAACTAGGTTGTGTTTTAAGTAGTACCATTCTTAGCACTTTAATCTCTGTAACTCCCCCTATTTGGGGAGGTCTATACGGCCTGGATGATTACCCATACAAAATATAATAATAAGACATCTGCTCTGGGTCTGTGATCCATGGTAACTATGTTGTCTTAATTAATAATGTCCTTAGCATTTTAATAGCTGTTACTCATACTCACCCTATCGGTGGAGGTCTATATGGCCTGCATGATTACCCTTATAAAATATAATAACAAAACATGCTGTCTGGGACCCATGGTAACTAGTTTGTGTTAAGTAGTAATTTCCTTCACATTTTAATACCTGTTAGAGGAGGTCTATATGGCCTGCATGATTACCCTGACAAAATATAATAACAAAACATGCGGTCTGGGACCCATGGTAACTAGGTTGTGTTTAGTATTACTCTTCTTAGCATTTTAATACCTTTTACTCACCCTATCATGGGAGGTCTATACGGCCTGGATGATTACCCATACAAAATATAATAATAAGACATCTGCTCTGGGTCTGTGACCCATGGTAACTAGGTTGTGTTAATTAGTACTGTTCTTAGCATTTTAATACCTGTTACACCCTTTTGGGGGAGGTCTATATTGCCTACATGATTACCCTGACAAAGTATAACAACAAGACACGCGGTGTGGGACCCATGGTAACTAGTTTGTGTTAATTAGTACTGTTCTTAGCATTTTAATACCTGTTACTCACCCTATCTGGGGAGGTCTATATGGCCTGCATGATTACCCTTACAAAATAGAATAACAAGACATGCGGTCTAGCACCCATGGTAACTAGGTTGTGTAAAGTAGTACTCTTCTTAGCATTTTAATACCTGTTACTCACCCTATCGGGGGAGGTCTATATGGCCAGCATGATTACCCTAACAAAATATAATAATAAGACATATGCTATGGGACCCATGGTAACTTTGTTTTAAGTAGTACTGTTCTTAGCATTTCAATACCTGTTACTCACCCAATTGGGGGAGTTCTATATGGCCTGCATGATTACCCTTACAAAATATAATAACAAAACATATGCTCTGGGACCCATGGTAACTAACTAGGTTGTGTTAAGTAGTACTGTTCTTAGCAGTTTAATACCTGTTAAAACACCGAATGGTGGCAGGTCTATCTGGCCTTCATGATTAGCCGCACCCAAACCCAAAAAAAAAGACAAGCGGTCTTAGACTAACACCCATGGCTAACTTGGTTGTTTCAATTAGTACAATTCTTAGCACTTTCATCCCTGTTACTTTCAGGCCTCTTGGGGGTGGTCTACATGGCCATCATGATTAGCCTAACAAAATACTACAATCCAACCTTTGCTCAGTCTTCATAGGCCCTTCATTGGCTGTATTTTGGTAGTACTGTTCTTATTATTTTAATACCTGATACAACACAGAATGGTGGCAGCTCTATATGGCCTGCATGATTAGCCGCACCCAAACCAAAAAAAAGCCAAGCGGTCTTGGATTAACACCCATGGCTAACTCGGTTGTTTCAAGTAGTACTATTCTTAGCACTTTCATCTCATCATCCCTGTTACTTCCAGGACTCTCGGTGGTGGTCTACATGGCCATCATGATTAGCCTAACCAAATACTACAATCCAACCTTGGCTCAGTCTTCATAAGGCCCTTCATTGGCTGTATTTTGGTAGTACTGTTCTTATTAGTTTAATAGATGATACAACACCGAATGGTGGCAGGTCTATATGGCCTGCATGATTAGCCGCACCCAAAACAAAAATAAAGCCAAGAGGTCTTGGATTAACACCCATGGCTAACTCGGTTGTTTCAAGTAGTACTATTCTTAGCACTTTCATGTCATCCCTGTTACTTCCAGGACTCTCGGTGGTGGTCTACATGGCCATCATGATTAGCCTAACCAAATACTACAATCCAACCTTGGCTCAGTCTTCATAAGGCCCTTCATTGGCTGTATTTTGGTAGTACTTTTCTTATTAGTTTAATAGATGATACAACACCAAATGGTGGCAGGTCTATATGGCCTGCATGATTAGCCGCACCCAAAACAAAAATAAAGCCAAGAGGTCTTGGATTAACACCCATGGCTAACTCGGTTGTTTCAAGTAGTACTATTCTTAGCACTTTCATGTCATCCATGTTACTTCCAGGACTCTCGGTGGTGGTCTACATGGCCATCATGATTAGCCAAACCAAATACTACAATACAACCTTGGCTCAGTCTTCATAAGGCCCTTCATTGGCTGTATTTTGGTAGTTCTGTTCTTATTAGTTTAATAGATGATACAACACTGAATGGTGGCAGGTCTATATGGCCTGCATGATTAGCCGCACCCAAACCAAAAAAAAGCCAAGCGGTCTTCGATTAACACCCATGGCTAACTCGGTTGTTTCAAGTAGTACTATTCTTAGCACTTTCATCTCGTCATCATCCCTGTTACTTCCAGGACTCTCTGTGGTGGTCTACATGGCCATCATGATTAGCCTAACCAAATACTACAATCCAACCTTGGCTCAGTCTTCATAAGGCCCTTCATTGGCTGTATTTTGGTTGTTCTGTTCTTATTAGTTTAACAGCTGATACAACACCGAATGGTGGCAGCTCTATATGGCCTGCATGATTAGCCGCACCCAAAGTCCAAAAAAAGCGGTCTTGCACTAACACCCATGGTTAACTCTTTGTTTTCAAGTTGTACTATTCTTAGCACTTTCATCTCATCCCTTACTTCCATGCCTCTCGGGGGGTGGTCTACATGGCCATCATGATTACCCTCACCAAAATATAACAACAATACGTGCGTGCAGGGAACCATGGTAAGGTTACTTCCTTTCGCAAAATCGAGTATAACAGTTGCAGGCAGAGGTTCTGACCCTGCATTATGGCTGCACCTCTCCCTAAAAGAGGCATGCGTTACAGAGTCTGTGGGCATGTATGCAAAGAGCTTGCCTGCCTAAAAGGAGCAGCAAGGCAGTACAGGTCGTTCTCCTTCAGCCGTTTTATACGCTGTCCCATGGCCACGACCCTCAACAGCCACAACATAATAAAACACCACATATGCCATCCTTTTGAACAATAGAGTACAGGTATGGCATTGATTTTAGTTACACGGCGATATTTATTATGAACCGTGAAATTGAAAATAAAAACAGGATTGGACACCCAGTACAGTACAGGTCGTTCTCCTTCGGCCTTTTTAGAAGAGTGTTCCGGACCCTCAACAAAAACAACAGCAGGAAAGAGGACATATGGCATCCTTTTGAACAATAGAGTACAGGTACATCATTGATTTTAGAAACCCAGAGATAATTTTTGGTAAATGGGATATAGAAAAAAACATTCATTGGACACCCAGTACACTTCTTTATCCTTAGGCCTTTTAATAAGAGGGTCCCGATCCCGGACCCTCAACAGAAACAACAGCAGGAAAGAGGACATATGGCATCCTTTTGAACAATAGATGACAGGTAAGGCATTGATTTTAGAAACCCATAGATAATTTTTTGCAACTGTGAAATAAAAAAAAACATTGATTGGACACCCAGTACACTTCTTTATCCTTAGGCCTTTTTATAAGAGGGTCCCGGAGCCTCAACAGAAACAACAGCATGAAATAGGACATATGGCATCCTTTTGAACAATTGATTACAGTTAAGGCATTGATTTTAGAGTCCCTGAGATAATTGTTATGAACAGGGAAATAGAAAAAAAATGATTGGACACCCAGTACACTTCTTTATCCTTAGGCCTTTTTATAAGAGGGTCCCGGACCCTCAACAGAAACGACAGCAGGAAAGAGGACATATGGCATCCTTTTGAACAATTGATTACAGTTAAGGCGTTGATTTTAGAATCCCTGAGATAATTGTTATGAACAGGGAAATAGAAAAAAAAATGATTGGACACCCAGTACACTTCTTTATCCTTAGGACTTTTTATAAGAGGGTCCCGGACCATCAACAGAAAAAACTGCAGGAAAGAGGACATATGGCATCCTTTTGAACAATAGATGACAGGTAAGGCATTGATTTTAGAAACCCAGAGATAATTTGTTGCAACTGGGAAATAAAAAAATAATTGATTGGACACCCAGTACACTTCTTTATCCTTTTGCCTTGTTATAAGAGGGTCCCGGACCCTCAACAAAAACAAGAGCAGGGAGCTGGGCATAGGAGTACAAGGGAGTGTGACAATAATAATGTGAAGGGGAAGATTGCGGAGTTGTGGCATTTTGAATTTGTTATCGTGGGAAGTACTTGCAATGACCTTGCTCTGGTGAATCCATATTGCAAATGTCTTTTTAAGGCACTGTTTGTCTATTTTTTGAATATCAGCATTTGGTAAATGAAGCGTGAATTAAGGCTGGTAAGAACCGACCTTTCTTCTGGCTGTTTGAAAATGTTGTGGCTCTGGACAAACATGTGAATAAGGGGCCATCTGCCATATTCTGCACGCAACCCCTTTGATGATTGATGCTAAAAATGTGTCACCTGCAAGCAGAGATTGTTACTTCTGTCTAAATCTTCCTGGTATGGACAGGCCACTGTTTCCCACAGCAAGTCATAAGCTTGAACTACAAGATTGTCTTGAGTATGGTAGGAAATCAAAGTTTATTAAAGTCTGTACTATCACCACAAAAGCTGAACTTCTTGAAGCAATGAAAATGCCAGCAATTTCCTGTGCTTATGGATGACAAGGAGGACGTCCTGTGGTGCACAGAGATGGATAGGATTTTTGGTTTCCCTGTTCACTACACAGATGTCTCTAACATCACCAGAAACACAAGACAGCGACTCTTGGGAAGTTCCTGGAGTGTTCCGGTAGCTATCTCTTTGCGCCCAAAAAGGAATACTTTATCAGTGTTTTTGTAGACATTTGACATCAGATTTGGAGACTGTGGTGACGCACATTTTATTTACTGTTGTTCAAGCTGTGGCAATTTAAATTGGCATTAAAAAGTAAGATTTGGAGAGGTGACGCACATTTTATGCAAGCTGTGGCAATTGCAATTTGCAGTGAAAAGAATCTGCTAACAACCACTACCTAGGACCATGCCTGACTCCTGAAGTCATGCTTCAGTTAGTAACTCAAGTTAAATTAAATTAAACATTTTTTTTTATTATTATGCCCAGCAGATTCAAAACATACCATTCTTCTAGTCATATAACACGACATGTCAAAATGCTGCATGGAAATGGCAGTGTGCAAAGTCATAATCTTAGTGAACCTATAAGTGCATTAAATTTTGTAAAATAAACAAAAATACAGAGAAATAAATTTAAAAAAAAAGGAAAGAGGACATATAGCATCCTTTTGAACAATAGATTACATTTAAGGCATTGATTTTAGAAACCCAGAGATAATTTGTTGCAACCGGGAAATCTAAAAAAACGTTGATTAGACACCCAGTACACTTATTTATCCTTAGGCCTTTTTAGCAGAGGCTCCAGGACCCTCAACAAAACCAGCAGCAGGAAAGAGGACATATGGCATCCTTTTGAAAATTAGATTACAGGAAAGGCATTGATTTTAGAAACCCAGAGATAATTTGTTGCAACCGGGAAATCTAAAAAAACATTGATTAGTCACCCAGTACACTTATTTATCCTTAGGCCTTTTTAGCAGAGGCTCCAGGACCCTCAACAAAACCAGCAGCAGGAAAGAGGACATATGGCATCCTTTTGAACAATAGATTACAGGAAAGGCATTGATTTTAGAAACCCGGAGATAATTTGTTGCAACCGGAAATTTGAATCAAAAAAATTATTCGATGGACACCCAGTACACCTCTTTCTCCTTAGGCCTTTTTCTAAGAGGGTCCAGGCCAGTACACTTCTTTCTCCTTAGGCCTTTTTATAAGAGGGTCCAGGACCCTCAAACAAAACACCAGCAGGAAAGAGGACATATGGCATCCTTTTGAACAATAGAGTACAGGTACATCATTGATTTTAGAAACCCAAAGATAATTTTTGGTAAATGGGATATAGAAAAAAACATTCATTGGACACCCAGTACACTGCTTTATCCTTAGGCCTTTTAATAAGAGGGTCCCGATCCCGGACCCTCAACAGAAACAACAGAAGGAAAGAGGACATATGGCATCCTTTTGAACAATAGATGACAGGTAAGGCATTGATTTTAGAAACCCTGAGATAATTGTTATGAACAGGGAAATAGAAAAAAAATGATTGGACACCCAGTACACTTCTTTATCCTTAGGCCTTTTTATAAGAGGGTCCCGGAGCCTCAACAGAAACAACAGCATGAAAGAGGACATATGGCATCCTTTTGAACAATTGATTACAGTTAAGGCATTGATTTTAGAATCCCTGAGATAATTGTTATGAACAGGGAAATAGAAAAAAAATGATTGGACACCCAGTACACTTCTTTATCCTTAGGCCTTTTTATAAGAGGGTCCCGGAGCCTCAACAGAAACAACAGCATGAAAGAGGACATATGGCATCCTTTTGAACAATTGATTACAGTTAAGGCATTGATTTTAGAATCCCTGAGATAATTGTTATGAACAGGGAAATAGAAAAAAAATGATTGGACACCCAGTACACTTCTTTATCCTTAGGCCTTTTTATAAGAGGGTCCCGGACTCTCAACAGAAACGACAGCAGGAAAGAGGACATATGGCATCCTTTTGAACAATTGATTACAGTTAAGGCATTGATTTTAGAATCCCTGAGATAATTGTTATGAACAGGGAAATAGAAAAAAAAATGGTTGGACACCCAGTACACTTCTTTATCCTTAGGACTTTTTATAAGAGGGTCCCGGACCATCAACAGAAAAAACTGCAGGAAAGAGGACATATGGCATCCTTTTGAACAATAGATGACAGGTAAGGCATTGATTTTAGAAACCCAGAGATAATTTGTTGCAACTGGGAAATAAAAAAATCATTGATTGGACACCCAGTACACTTCTTTATCCTTTTGCCTTGTTATAAGAGGGTCCCGGACCCTCAACAAAAACAAGAGCAGGGAGCTGGGCATAGGAGTACAAGGGAGTGTGACAATAATAATGTGAAGGGGAAGATTGCGGAGTTGTGGCATTTTGAATTTGTTATCGTGGGAAGTACTTGCAATGACCTTGCTCTGGTGAATCCATATTGCAAATGTCTTTTTAAGGCACTGTTTGTCTATTTTTTGAATATCAGCATTTGGTAAATGAAGCGTGACTTAAGGCTGGTGAGAACCGACCTTTCTTCTGGCTGTTTGAAAATGTTGTGGCTCTGGACAAAGATGTGAATAAGGGGCCATCTGCCATATTCTGCACGCAACCCCTTTGATGATTGATGCTAAAAATGTGTCACCTGCAAGCAGAGATTGTTACTTCTGTCTAAATCTTCCTGGTATGGACAGGCCACTGTTTCCCACAGCAAGTCATAAGCTTGAACTACAAGATTGTCTTGAGTATGGTAGGAAATCAAAGTTTATTAAAGTCTGTACTATCACCACAAAAGCTGAACTTCTTGAAGCAATGAAAATGCCAGCAATTTCCTGTGCTTATGGATGACAAGGAGGACGTCCTGTGGTGCACAGAGATGGATAGGATTTTTGGTTTCCCTGTTCACTACACAGATGTCTCTAACATCACTAGAAACACAAGACAGCGACTCTTGGGAAGTTCCTGGAGTGTTCCGGTAGCTATCTCTTTGCGCCCAAAAAGGAATACTTTATCAGTTTTTTTGTAGACATTTGACATCAGATTTGGAGACTGTGGTGACGCACATTTTATTTACTGTTGTTCAAGCTGTGGCAATTTCAATTGGCATTAAAAAGTAAGATTTGGAGAGGTGACGCACATTTTATGCAAGCTGTGGCAATTGCAATTTGCAGTGAAAAGAATCTGCTAACAACCACTACCTAGGACCATGCCTGACTCCTGAAGTCATGCTTCAGTTAGTAACTCAAGTTAAATTAAATTAAAAATTTTTTTTTATTATTATGCCCAGCAGATTCAAAACATACCATTCTTCTAGTCATATAACACGACATGTCAAAATGCTGCATGGAAATGGCAGTGTGCAAAGTCATAATCTTAGTGAACCTATAAGTGCATTAAATTTTGTAAAATAAACAAAAATACAGAGAAATAATTTTTTTAAAAAAAGGAAAGAGGACATATAGCATCCTTTTGAACAATAGATTACATTTAAGGCATTGATTTTAGAAACCCAGAGATAATTTGTTGCAACCGGGAAATCTAAAAAAACGTTGATTAGACACCCAGTACACTTATTTATCCTTAGGCCTTTTTAGCAGAGGCTCCAGGACCCTCAACAAAACCAGCAGCAGGAAAGAGGACATATGGCATCCTTTTGAAAATTAGATTACAGGAAAGGCATTGATTTTAGAAACCCAGAGATAATTTGTTGCAACCGGGAAATCTAAAAAAACATTGATTAGTCACCCAGTACACTTATTTATCCTTAGGCCTTTTTAGCAGAGGCTCCAGGACCCTCAACAAAACCAGCAGCAGGAAAGAGGACATATGGCATCCTTTTGAAAATTAGATTATAGGAAAGGCATTGATTTTAGAAACCCAGAGATAATTTGTTGCAACCGGGAAATCTAAAAAAACATTGATTAGACACCCAGTACACTTCTTTATCCTTAGGCCTTTTTAGCAGAGGCTCCAGGACCCTCAACAAAACCAGCAGCAGGAAAGAGGACATATGGCATCCTTTTGAAAATTAGATTACAGGAAAGGCATTGATTTTAGAAACCCAGAGATAATTTGTTGCAACCGGGAAATCTAAAAAAACATTGATTAGACACCCAGTACAGTTCTTTATCCTTAGGCCTTTTTATAAGAGGGTCCCGGAGCCTCAACAAAAACAGCAGCAGAGGAAAGAGGACATATGGCATCCTTTTGAATAATAGATTACAGGAAAGGCATTGATTTTAGAAACCCAGAGATAATTTGTTGCAACCGGGAAATCTAAAAAAACATTGATTAGATACCCAGTACACTTATTTATCCTTAGGCCTTTTTAGCAGAGGCTCCAGGACCCTCAACAAAACCAGCAGCAGGAAAGAGGATATATGGCATCCTTTTGAACAATAGATTACAGGAAATGCATTGATTTTAGAAACCCGGAGATAATTTGTTGCAACTGGGAATTTGAATCAAACAAATGATTTGATGGACACCCAGTACACTTCTTTCTCCATAGGCCTTTTTATAAGAGGGTCCAGGACCCTCAAACAAAACACCAGCAGGAAAGAGGACATATGGCATCCTTTTGAACAATAGATTACAGGAAAGGCATTGATTTTAGAAACCCGGAGATAATTTGTTGCAACCGGAAATTTGAATCAAAAAAATTATTCGATGGACACCCAGTACACCTCTTTCTCCTTAGGCCTTTTTCTAAGAGGGTCCAGGCCAGTACACTTCTTTCTCCTTAGGCCTTTTTATAAGAGGGTCCAGGACCCTCAAACAAAACACCAGCAGGAAAGAGGACATATGGCATCCTTTTGAACAATAGAGTACAGGTACAGCATTGATTTTACAAACCCAGAGATAATTTTGGGCAAATGGGAAATAGAAAAGTACATTGAGTGGACACCCAGTACACTTCTTTCTCCTTAGGCCTTTTTATAAGAGGGTCCAGGACCCTCAAAAAAACACCAGCAGGAAAGAGAACATATGGCATCCTTTTGAACAATAGAGTCCAGGTACAGCATTGATTTTACAAACCCAGAGATAATTTTGGGCAAATGGGAAATAGAAAAAAACATTGAGTGGACACCCAGTACACTTCGTTCTCCTTAGGCCTTTTTATAAGAGGGTCCAGGACCCTCAAACAAAACACCAGCAGGAAAGAGAACATATGGCATCCTTTTGAACAATAGAGTACTGGTACGGCATTGATTTTACAAACCCAGTGATAATTGTTTGGAAACGTGAAATTGCCCAAAAAACCATGCTTGGACACCCACTCCAGGTCGTTCTCCTTCAGCCGTTTTATAAGAGGGTCCAGCACCCTCAACAGAAACAACTGCAGGAAACATCACCACATATGCCATCCTTTTGCACAAGCGAGTACAGGTATGGCATCCATTTTAGAAACCCGGAGATAATTGAGAGGAACCGGGAACATTTTTCTAAAAATTTGCTGGGTACGCATTACAGGTCGTTCTCCTTCAGCCTTTTTATACCATGGGCCACGACTCGCAACAGGCACAACAGCATGAAACACCACATATGCCACCCTTTTGCACAATAGAGTACAGGTATGGCATAGATGGAACACGGAGATAATTTAGAGCAACCAAGAGACGGATAAAGATGCTTGGTCGGTTCTCCTCCTTCAAATTTGGGGCACTGCACGTTCAATTTAATGGTCCACCAGATATGAGTGGTGTGCTAAGTTGTACTATTGTTTAATCACTGTTATGTGCCTTATTTTTTTTATTTGAGTTTTGCACCCACAGAGCAGCAGCAGAGGCCAGAAAAATTAGGAATGTACAAATGATTGAAAAATTTGGGTATTGTTGTAGCAACTGCTGTAGCAGCGGCCAGAAAAATTGATGTTTGTAAAACATTTATAAAGTGCCCTAAAAGCTTGTGGCTTGAACACTAGTTGTTGGCGGATAAGTCAAGCAAGTCCTCCGGCTTTGTAACAAAAAAAAAAAGGCCAGCCTGTGTACCAGTTGTAGCCCAATCCAGCTCATCTCATCATCAGGCCTTTTTTAATCAAATGTATCGCCCAATGTCAGTCCCTTCGGGATCCATCCCTCATTCATTTTTATAAAAGTGAGATAGTCAAGGCTCTTTTGACCTAGGCGACTTCTCTTCTCAGTGACAAAACCTCCTGCTGCACTGAAAGTCCTTTCGGACAGGACACTTGAAGCGGGGCAGGCCAGAAGTTCCATTGCTAATTGGGATAGCTCAGGCCACAAGTCAAGCCTGCACACCCAGTAGTCAAGGGGTCCATCGCTCCTGAGAGTGTTGAGATCTGCTGTTAAAGCTAGGTAGTCTTCTACCTGTCGGTTGAGTCTTTCTCTAAGGCTGGATCCCGAAAGGCTCTGATGATGCATGGGAGTTAAAAAGGAACGCATGTCCTCCATCAACAAGACGCCAGGAAAGCATCCTGTCCTTGCCGCCGTGTTCGTGGGAGGAGGAGGATTAATTTCATCTCTTCCCCTGTTACATTCCCGTGGTGCTGTGACATCACCCTTATACGCTGTGTAAAGCATAGTTTTTAATTTATTCTTAAAATGCTCCATCGTTTCCGACTTGCAGGAATTTGGTAACATTTCAGGCACTTTATGCTTATACCGGGGGTTCGAGGAGCGTGGACACCCAGTACAGGTCGTTCTCCTTCAGCTTTTTTATACGAGGGTCCCTCAACAGGCACGACAGCATGAAAGAACCCATTTGAACAAGGTTGGATGCCGAGCTAATCATGTCAAGTTCCTCGTCCTCACTGATCTCACTGAGGGTATCTTCTTCCCCCCAGCCACATACAACACCACGGGTACCAGAGAGGTGACAACAACGAGCACCCTGGGATGCCTGTTGTGCTCTGTCTTCAACTCTTCTGCAGAGCCACTCATTCCATGCTTGTCAGAAGTCAGCAGGTTTACCCAATGCGCAGTGTAGGTGATATAACTGCCCTGACCATGCTTTGCAGACCAGCTATCTGTGGTCATATGGACCCTTGCCCCAACGCTGTGTGCCAGACATGCCATAACTTCCTTTCTCACAACAGAGTACAGGTTTGGGATTGCCTTTCGTGAAAAGAAATTTCTGCCAGGTACCTTCCACTGCGGTGTCCCAATAGATACAAATTTTTTGAAAGCATCAGACTCCACCAGCTTGTATGGTAAATGCTGGCGGGCTAAGAGTTCAGACAAGTCAGCTGTCAGACGCCGGGCAAGGGGGTGACTTTGAGAAATTGGCTTCTTACGCTCAAACATGTCCTTGACAGACAGCTGACTGTGGGCAGATGACCAGGAACTGCTACATAAGAGAGACTCAGTGGAGGATGGTTGAGAGGGGGCAAGGAGGACAGCAGTGGTTGACGTGGCTGAAGATGCTGGAGCAGGAGGGTGGCTTTCACTTTGTGTGCTGCTTCTACTCATGTGTTCTTCCCATCGGCCTTTGTGATGGGAGACAATGTGCCTTTGCAAAGCAGTTGTACCTAGGTGGGTGTTGGACTTCCCACGACTCAGTTTCTTTTGGCACAGGTTGCAAATGGCATCTCTGTTGTCAGAGGCAGACACACAAAAAAAATGCCACACTGCTAAGCTCTGCGATGACGGCATTCTGGTGGTGGCAACAGCATGCGTTGATGGGCGTCGGCGTGCTGTCTGGCTGACCCCAGGTGCCGATGCATGCTGTCTGACTGTGCCACTAGCTCCTTGATACGACCTCCCCATGCTTCCAAATCGTCTCCTCCTCCTCCTCCTCTCTGTCTCCCCATCTGAACTTTCCCCCTCTTCTTCTTCTCTTCTAGCAGGCACCCACATGACATCCACCGACACATCATCATCAACCGCTTCACTTGTATCTGACACATCAAGAAAGGAAGCAGCAGCGGGTACAACATCATCATCATCACACCGTACCTCCATGTCGGTAATGCTGCCTGACTGAGACTGATCACTATTATCTACATCCTCTGTCAATGATGGTTGTGCATCACTCATTTTTTTCCAACTGATGTGTCAATAACTCCTCTGACACATCAAGTGAAGCGGCTGTGGTGCTAGTGTTGGTGGTGGCGACAGGCGGGGGAGTGGCACTGGTCACTTGAGACCTGCCCAAAGCACAGCTGGACTTAGATGGTGCGTCAAGGTTAGGTGGACTAGCAGCGGAAGATGAAGAAGATTGGGTGTCCTGTGTTAGCCATTCAACTAGGTCCTCCTCAGAACTTTTTCGCGTCCCCCCTGGCACCCGGCGTCTGAACAATGTGCATATTTGTAGGGTCTAAAGGAATCACAGCACTACGACCACGACCACGGAACCTGCGGGGTGGCCTGCCTCTGCCTGTCATTTTTTTTAAAATGGACACTAACAATACTATTACACCAATTATATGAGTGGTGGCACTGTGCAAGTGGGCACAGTATACGCTGTGAGACTGACAACAACAAAAAAGACAAATGTTTTAAAAATCACAAATTGTTAATTTTTTAAAATATTAACAGTACTGTAACAACAAATATGATTGTTGGCACTAGTTGGCAAATGAGCCTGTCTGGCACACATGCTGGGAGAAAGTAAACTGCAATTCAATGGCATTAGGAGACTGAAGAATCACAGTCAAAACAGTTATGATTAACAAAAATTCCAATCCTGTTACAATAAATATGATTGGTGGCACTAATTGGCTAGTTGGGACTGGCACACAGGCAGGCAGGCAGGAGGAAAATGCAATTCAAGGGCACTAGTAGACTGCAGATTGACAGTCAAAACAGTGATGATTGACAATTTTTGCAATACTGTTAAAAGAAATATGATTGCTGGCACTAATTGGATAGTTGGGCCTGGCACACAGGCTGGCAGGCAGGAGGAAAGTGCAAATCAATGGCACGAGCAAACTGAGGATTCAGAACAACAATTACCAAAAAATTTAATTTTTAATTATTAAGAATACTGTGACAACAAATATGATTGGTGTAAATATTTTGAAAGTCGGCCTGGCACACAGGCTGGCAGGCAGGAGAAAAGTGCAATTCAATGGCACGAGCAAACTGAGGATTAAGAACAACAATCAAAAATTTTTTAATTTTAATTAGTAACAATACTGTGACAACAATTATGATTGGTGTAAATAGTTGGCAAGACGGCCTGGCACACAGGCTGGCAGGCCGGAGGTAAATGCAATTCAAGGACACTAGGGCCTAGATTTGGAGTTCGGCGGTAAAAGGGCTGTTAACGCTCCGCGGGCTTTTTTCTGGCCGCACCATAAAATTAACTCTGGTATCGAGAGTTCAAACAAATGCTGCGTTAGGCTCCAAAAAAGGAGCGTAGAGCATTTTTACCGCAAATGCAACTCTCGATACCAGAGTTGCTTACGGACGCGGCCGGCCTAAAAAACGTGCTCGTGCACGATTCCCCCATAGGAAACAATGGGGCTGTTTGAGCTGAAAAAAAACCTAACACCTGCAAAAAAGCAGCGTTCAGCTCCTAACGCAGCCCCATTGTTTCCTATGGGGAAACACTTCCTACGTCTGCACCTAACACTCTAACATGTACCCCGAGTCTAAACACCCCTAACCTTACACTTATTAACCCCTAATCTGCCGCCCCCGCTATCGCTGACCCCTGCATATTTTTTTAAACCCCTAATCTGCCGCTCCGTAAACCGCCGCCACCTACGTTATCCCTATGTACCCCTAATCTTCTGCCCCTAACACCGCCGACCCCTGTATTACATTTATTAACCCCTAACTTGCCCCCCACAACGTCGCCGCCAGCTACTTAAAATAATTAACCCCTAATCTTCCGACCGCAAATCGCCGCCACCTACGTTATCCCTATGTACCCCTAATCTGCTGCCCCTAACATCGCCGACCCCTATATTATATTTATTAACCCCTAATCTGCCCCCCTCAACGTCGCCGACACCTGCCTACACTTATTAACCCCTAATCTGCCGAGCGGACCTGAGCGCTACTATAATAAAGTTATTAACCCTTAATCCGCCTCACTAACCCTATCATAAATAGTATTAACCCCTAATCTGCCCTCCCTAACATCGCCGACACCTAACTTCAATTATTAACCCCTAATCTTCCGATCGGAGCTCACCGCTATTCTAATAAATGGATTAACCCCTAAAGCTAAGTCTAACCCTAACACTAACACCCCCCTAAGTTAAATATAATATTTATCTAACGAAATAAATTAACTCTTATTAAATAACTTATTTCTATTTAAAGCTAAATACTTACCTGTAAAATAAACCCTAATATAGCTACAATATAAATTATAATTATATTATAGCTATTTTAGGATTAATATTTATTTTACAGCCAACTTTGTAATTATTTTAACCAGGTACAATAGCTATTAAATAGTTAAGAACTATTTAATAGTTACCTAGTTAAAATAATAACAAATTTACCTGTATAATAAATCCTAACCTAAGTTATAATTAAACCTAACACTACCCTATCAATAAAATAATTAAATAAACTACCTACAATTACCTACAATTAACCTAACACTACACTATCAATAAATTAATTAAACACAATTCCTACAAATAAATACAATTAAATAAACTAGCTAAAGTACAAAAAATAAAAAAGAACTAAGTTACAGAAAATAAAAAAATATTTACAAACATAAGAAAAATATTACAACAATTTTAAACTAATTACACCTACTCTAAGCCCCCTAATAAAATAACAAAGCCCCCCAAAATAAAAAATTCCCTACCCTATTCTAAATTACTAAAGTTCAAAGCTCTTTTACCTTACCAGCCCTGAACAGGGCCCTTTGCGGGGCATGCCCCAAGAAGTTCAGCTCTTTTGCCTGTAAAAAAAAACATACAATACCCCCCCCCCAACATTACAACCCACCACCCACATACCCCTAATCTAACCCAAACCCCCCTTAAATAAACCTAACACTAAGCCCCTGAAGATCTTCCTACCTTGTCTTCACCATCCAGGTATCACCGATCCGTCCTGGCTCCAACATCTTCATCCAACCCAAGCGGGGGTTGGCGATCCATAATCCGGTCCAGAAGAGGCTCCAAAGTCTTCCTCCTATCCGGCAAGAAGAGGACATCCGGACCGGCAAACATCTTCTCCAAGCGGCATCTTCGATCTTCTTCCATCCGGAGCGAAGCGGCAGGATCCTGAAGACATCCAGCGCGGAACATCCATCCGGACCGACGACTGAACGACGAATGACTGTTCCTTTAAGGGACGTCATCCAAGATGGCGTCCCTCGAATTCCGATTGGCTGATAGGATTCTATCAGCCAATCGGAATTAAGGTAGGAATTTTCTGATTGGCTGATGGAATCAGCCAATCAGAATCTAGTTCAATCCGATTGGCCGATCCAATCAGCCAATCAGATTGAGCTCGCATTCTATTGGCTGATCGGAACAGCCAATAGAATGCGAGCTCAATCTGATTGGCTGATTGGATCAGCCAATCGGATTGAACTTGATTCTGATTGGCTGATTCCATCAGCCAATCAGAAAATTCCTACCTTAATTCCGATTGGCTGATAGAATCCTATCAGCCAATCGGAATTCGAGGGACGCCATCTTGGATGACGTCCCTTAAAGGAACAGTCATTCGTCGTTCAGTCGTCGGTCCGGATGGATGTTCCGCGCTGGATGTCTTCAGGATCCTGCCGCTTCGCTCCGGATGGAAGAAGATCGAAGATGCCGCTTGGAGAAGATGTTTGCCGGTCCGGATGTCCTCTTCTTGCCGGATAGGAGGAAGACTTTGGAGCCTCTTCTGGACCGGATTATGGATCGCCAACCCCCGCTTGGGTTGGATGAAGATCTTGGAGCCAGGACGGATCGGTGATACCTGGATGGTGAAGACAAGGTAGGAAGATCTTCAGGGGCTTAGTGTTAGGTTTATTTAAGGGGGGTTTGGGTTAGATTAGGGGTATGTGGGTGGTGGGTTGTAATGTTGGGGGGGGGGTATTGTATGGTTTTTTTTACAGGCAAAAGAGCTGAAATTCTTGGGGCATGCCCCGCAAAGGGCCCTGTTCAGGGCTGGTAAGGTAAAAGAGCTTGTAACTTTTTTAATTTAGAATAGGGTAGGGAATTTTTTATTTTGGGGGGCTTTGTTATTTTATTAGGGGGCTTAGAGTAGGTGTAATTAGTTTAAAATTGTTGTAATATTTTTCTTATGTTTGTAAATATTTTTTTATTTTCTGTAACTTAGTTCTTTTTTATTTTTTGTACTTTAGCTAGTTTATTTAATTGTATTTATTTGTAGCAATTGTGTTTAATTAATTTATTGATAGTGTAGTGTTAGGTTAATTGTAGGTAATTGTAGGTAGTTTATTTAATTATTTTATTGATAGGGTAGTGTTAGGTTTAATTATAACTTAGGTTAGGATTTATTTTACAGGTAAATTTGTTATTATTTTAACTAGGTAACTATTAAATAGTTCTTAACTATTTAATAGCTATTGTACCTGGTTAAAATAATTACAAAGTTGCCTGTAAAATAAATATTAATCCTAAAATAGCTATAATATAATTATAATTTATATTGTAGCTATATTAGGATTTATTTTACAGGTAAGTATTTAGCTTTAAATAGGAATAATTTATTTAATAAGAGTTAATATATTTCGTTAGATTTAAATTATATTTAACTTAGGGGGGTGTTAGTGTTAGGGTTAGACTTAGCTTTAGGGGTTAATACATTTATTAGAATAGCGGTGAGCTCCGGTCGGCAGATTAGGGGTTAATAATTGAAGTTAGGTGTCGGCGATGTTAGGGAGGGCAGATTAGGGGTTAATACTATTTATGATAGGGTTAGTGAGGCGGATTAGGGGTTAATACATTTATTATAGTAGCGCTCAGGTCCGCTCGGCAGATTAGGGGTTAATAAGTGTAGGCAGGTGTCGGCGACGTTGAGGGGGGCAGATTAGGGGTTAATAAATATAATATAGGGGTCGGCGATGTTAGGGGCAGCAGATTAGGGGTACATAGGGATAACGTAGGTGGCGGCGATTTGCGGTCGGAAGATTAGGGGTTAATTATTTTAAGTAGCTGGCGGCGACGTTGTGGGGGGCAAGTTAGGGGTTAATAAATGTAATACAGGGGTCGGCGGGGTTAGGGGCAGCAGATTAGGGGTACATAAATATAACGTAGGTGGCGGTCGGCAGATTAGGGGTTAAAAATTTTAATCGAGTGGCGGCGGTGTGGGGGGACCTCGGTTTAGGGGTACATAGGTAGTTTATGGGTGTTAGTGTACTTTAGGGTACAGTAGTTAAGAGCTTTATGAACCGGCGTTAGCCAGAAAGCTCTTAACTCCTGCTATTTTCAGGCGGCTGGAATCTTGTCGTTAGAGCTCTAACGCTCACTTCGGAAACGACTCTAAATACCAGCGTTAGAAAGATCCCATTGAAAAGATAGGCTACGCAAATGGCGTAGGGGGATCTGCGGTATGGAAAAGTCGCGGCTGAAAAGTGAGCATTAGACCCTTTAATCACTGACTCCAAATACCAGCGGGCGGCCAAAACCAGCGTTAGGAGCCTCTAACGCTGGTTTTGACGGCTACCGCCGAACTCCAAATCTAGGCCTAGGAGACTGAATACTGACAGTCAAAAAAGTGATGATTGACAATTTTTGCAATACTGTTAAAAGAAATATGATTGCTGGGAATAATTGGCTAGGTGGGCCTGGCACACAGGCTGCAAGGCAGGAGGAAAGTGCAATTCAATGGCACGAGCAAACTGAGGATTCAGAACAAAAATTACCAAAAATTAAAATTTTGTAATTATTAAGAATACTGTGACAACAAATATGATTGGTGTAAGTATTTTGAAAGTCGGCCTGGCACACAGGCTGGCAGGCAGGAGAAAAGTGCAATTCAATGGCACGAGCAAACTGAGGATTAAGAACAACAATCCAAATTTTTTTAATTTTAATTAGTAACAATACTGTGACAATAATTATGATTGGTGTAAATAGTTGGCAAGACGGCCTGGCACACAGGCTGGCAGGCAGGAGGTAAATGCAATTCAAGGACACTAGGAGACTGAATACTGACAGTCAAAAAAGTGATGATTGACAATTTTTGCAATACTGTTAAAAGAAATATGATTGCTGGGAATAATTGGCTAGGTGGGCCTGGCACACAGGCTGCAAGGCAGGAGGAAAGTGCAATTCAATGGCACGAGCAAACTGAGGATTCAGAACAAAAATTACCAAAAATTAAAATTTTGTAATTATTAAGAATACTGTGACAACAAATATGATTGGTGTAAATATTTTGAAAGTCGGCCTGGCACACAGGCTGGCAGGCAGGAGAAAAGTGCAATTCAATGCCAAGAGCAAACTGAGGATTAAGAACAACAATCCATTTTTTTTTAATTTTAATTAGTAACAATACTGTGACAATAATTATGATTGGTGTAAATAGTTGGCAAGACGGCCTGGCACACAGGCTGGCAGGCAGGAGGTAAATGCAATTCAAGGACACTAGGAGACTGAATACTGACAGTCAAAAAAGTGATGATTGACAATTTTTGCAATACTGTTAAAAGAAATATGATTGCTGGGAATAATTGGCTAGGTGGGCCTGGCACACAGGCTGCAAGGCAGGAGGAAAGTGCAATTCAATTGCACGAGCAAACTGAGGATTCAGAACAACTATTACCAAAAAAAATTATTTTTAATTATTAAGAATACTGTGACAACAAATATGATTGGTGTAAATATTTTGAAAGTTGGCCTGGCACACAGGCTGGCAGGCAGGAGAAAAGTGCAATTCAATGGCACGAGCAAACTGAGGATTAAGAACAAAAATCAAAATATTTTTATTTTTAATTAGTAACAATACTGTGACAACAATTATGATTGGTGTAAATAGTTGGCAAGACGGCCTGACACACAGGCTGGCAGGAAGGTAAATGCAATTCAAGGACACTAGGAGACTGAATACTGACAGTCAAAACAGTGATGATTGACAATTTTTGCAATACTGTTAAAAGAAATATGATTGCTGGGAATAATTGGCTAAGTGGGCCTGGCACACAGGCTGCAAGGCAGGAGGAAAGTGCAATTCAATGGCACGAGCAAACTGAGGATTCAGAACAACTATTACCAAAAATTTAAATTTTTAATTATTAAGAATACTGTGACAACAAATATGATTGGTGTAAATATTTAAAAGTCGGCCTGGCACACAGGCTGGCAGGCAAGAGGAAAATGCAATTCAATGGCACTAGGAGACTGAATATTTGCAGTCCAAAAAATTATGATTTTTAATTTTTTATATACTGTTACAAGAATTATGATTGGTGCCACTAATTGGCTAGTTGGGCCTGGAAAACACGCTGGCAGGCAGGAGCGGGTACAACATCATCATCATCACACCGTACCTCCATGTTGGTAATGCTGCCTGACTGAGACTGATCACTATTATCTACATCCTCTGTCAATGATGGTTGTGCATCACTCATTTTTTTCCAACTGATGTGTCAATAACTCCTCTGACACATCAAGTGAAGCGGCTGTGGTGCTAGTGTTGGTGGTGGCGACAGGCGGGGGAGTGGCACTGGTCACTTGAGACCTGCCCAAAGCACAGCTGGACTTAGATGGTGCGTCAAGGTTAGGTGGACTAGCAGCGGAAGATGAAGAAGATTGGGTGTCCTGTGTTAGCCATTCAACTAGGTCCTCCTCAGAACTTTTCGCGTCCCCCCTGGCACCCGGCGTCTGAACAATGTGCATATTTGTAGGGTCTAAAGGAATCACAGCACTACGACCACGACCACGGAACCTGCGGGGTGGCCTGCCTCTGCCTGTCATTTTTTTTAAAATGGACACTAACAATACTATTACACCAATTATATGAGTGGTGGCACTGTGCAAGTGGGCACAGTATACGCTGTGAGACTGACAACAACAAAAAAGACAAATGTTTTAAAAATCACAAATTGTTAATTTTTTAAAATATTAACGGTACTGTGACAACAAATATGATTGTTGGCACTAGTTGGCAAATGAGCCTGTCTGGCACACATGCTGGGAGAAAGTAAACTGCAATTCAATGGCATTAGGAGACTGAAGAATCACAGTCAAAACAGTTATGATTAACAATAAATATGATTGGTGGCACTAATTGGCTAGTTGGGACTGGCACACAGGCAGGCAGGCAGGAGGAAAATGCAATTCAAGGGCACTAGTAGACTGCAGATTGACAGTCAAAACAGTGATGATTGACAATTTTTGCAATACTGTTAAAAGAAATATGATTGCTGGCACTAATTGGATAGTTGGGCCTGGCACACAGGCTGGCAGGCAGGAGGAAAGTGCAAATCAATGGCACGAGCAAACTGAGGATTCAGAACAACAATTACCAAAAAATTTAATTTTTAATTATTAAGAATACTGTGACAACAAATATGATTGGTGTAAATATTTTGAAAGTCGGCCTGGCACACAGGCTGGCAGGCAGGAGAAAAGTGCAATTCAATGGCACGAGCAAACTGAGGATTAAGAACAACAATCAAAATTTTTTTAATTTTAATTAGTAACAATACTGTGACAACAATTATGATTGGTGTAAATAGTTGGCAAGACGGCCTGGCACACAGGCTGGCAGGCAGGAGGTAAATGCAATTCAAGGACACTAGGAGACTGAATACTGACAGTCAAAAAAGTGATGATTGACAATTTTTGCAATACTGTTAAAAGAAATATGATTGCTGGGAATAATTGGCTAGGTGGGCCTGGCACACAGGCTGCAAGGCAGGAGGAAAGTGCAATTCAATTGCACGAGCAAACTGAGGATTCAGAACAACTATTACCCAAAAAAATTATTTTTAATTATTAAGAATACTGTGACAACAAATATGATTGGTGTAAATATTTTGAAAGTTGGCCTGGCACACAGGCTGGCAGGCAGGAAAAAAGTGCAATTCAATGGCACGAGCAAACTGAGGATTCAGAACAAAAATTACCAAAAATTAAAATTTTGTAATTATTAAGAATACTGTGACAACAAATATGATTGGTGTAAATATTTTGAAAGTCGGCCTGGCACACAGGCTGGCAGGCAGGAGAAAAGTGCAATTCAATGGCACGAGCAAACTGAGGATTAAGAACAACAATCAAATTTTTTTTAATTTTAATTAGTAACAATACTGTGACAATAATTATGATTGGTGTAAATAGTTGGCAAGACGGCCTGGCACACAGGCTGGCAGGCAGGAGGTAAATGCAATTCAAGGACACTAGGAGACTGAATACTGACAGTCAAAAAAGTGATGATTGACAATTTTTGCAATACTGTTAAAAGAAATATGATTGCTGGGAATAATTGGCTAGGTGGGCCTGGCACACAGGCTGCAAGGCAGGAGGAAAGTGCAATTCAATTGCACAAGCAAACTGAGGATTCAGAACAACTATTACCAAAAAAAATTATTTTTAATTATTAAGAATACTGTGACAACAAATATGATTGGTGTAAATATTTTGAAAGTTGGCCTGGCACACAGGCTGGCAGGCAGGAGAAAAGTGCAATTCAATGGCACGAGCAAACTGAGGATTAAGAACAAAAATCAAAATATTTTTATTTTTAATTAGTAACAATACTGTGACAACAATTATGATTGGTGTAAATAGTTGGCAAGACGGCCTGGCACACAGGCTGGCAGGCAGGAGAAAAGTGCAATTCAATGGCATGAGCAAACTGAGGATTAAGAACAAAAATCAAAATATTTTTATTTTAATTAGTAACAATACTGTGACAACAATTATGATTGGTGTAAATAGTTGGAAAGACGGCCTGGCACACAGGCTGGCAGGCAGGAGAAAAGTGCAATTCAATGGCACGAGCAAACTGAGGATTAAGAACAACAATCAAAACATTTTTATTTTTAATTAGTAACAATACTGTGACAACAATTATGATTGGTGTAAACAGTTGGCAAGACGGCCTGGCACACAGGCTGGCAGGAAGGAGGTAAATGCAATTCAAGGACACTAGGAGACTGAATACTGACAGTCAAAACAGTGATGATTGACAATTTTTGCAATACTGTTAAAAGAAATATGATTGCTGGGAATAATTGGCTAGGTGGGCCTGGCACACAGGCTGCAAGGCAGGAGGAAAGTGCAATTCAATGGCACGAGCAAACTGAGGATTCAGAACAAAAATTACCAAAAATTAAAATTTTGTAATTATTAAGAATACTGTGACAACAAATATGATTGGTGTAAATATTTTGAAAGTCGGCCTGGCACACAGGCTGGCAGGCAGGAGAACAGTGCAATTCAATGACATGAGCAAACTGAGGATTAAGAACAATAATCCAAATTTTTTTAATTTTAATTAGTAACAATACTGTGACAATAATTATGATTGGTGTAAATAGTTGGCAAGACGGCCTGGCACACAGGCTGGCAGGCAGGAGGTAAATGCAATTCAAGGACACTAGGAGACTGAATACTGACAGTCAAAAAAGTGATGATTGACATTTTTTGCAATACTGTTAAAAGAAATATGATTGCTGGGAATAATTGGCTAGGTGGGCCTGGCACACAGGCTGCAAGGCAGGAGGAAAGTGCAATTCAATTGCACGAGCAAACTGAGGATTCAGAACAACTATTACCAAAAAATTTTATTTTTAATTATTAAGAATACTGTGACAACAAATATGATTGGTGTAAATATTTTGAAAGTTGGCCTGGCACACAGGCTGGCAGGCAGGAGAAAAGTGCAATTCAATGGCACGAGCAAACTGAGGATTCAGAACAAAAATTACCAAAAATTAAAATTTTGTAATTATTAAGAATACCGTGACAACAAATATGATTGGTGTAAATATTTTGAAAGTCGGCCTGGCACACAGGCTGGCAGGCAGGAGAAAAGTGCAATTCAATGGCACGAGCAAACTGAGGATTAAGAACAACAATCAAATTTTTTTTAATTTTAATTAGTAACAATACTGTGACAATAATTATGATTGGTGTAAATAGTTGGCAAGACGGCCTGGCACACAGGCTGGCAGGCAGGAGGTAAATGCAATTCAAGGACACTAGGAGACTGAATACTGACAGTTAAAAAAGTGATGATTGACAATTTTTGCAATACTGTTAAAAGAAATATGATTGCTGGGAATAATTGGCTAGGTGGGCCTGGCACACAGGCTGCAAGGCAGGAGGAAAGTGCAATTCAATTGCACGAGCAAACTGAGGATTCAGAACAACTATTACCAAAAATTTTTATTTTTAATTATTAAGAATACTATGACAACAAATATGATTGGTGTAAATATTTTGAAAGTTGGCCTGGCACACAGGCTGGCAGGCAGGAGAAAAGTGCAATTCAATGGCACGAGCAAACTGAGGATTAAGAACAAAAATCAAAATATTTTTATTTTTAATTAGTAACAATACTGTGACAACAATTATGATTGGTGTAAATAGTTGGCAAGACGGCCTGGCACACAGGCTGGCAGGCAGGAGAAAAGTGCAATTCAATGGCACGAGCAAACTGAGGATTAAGAACAAAAATCAAAATATTTTTATTTTAATTAGTAACAATACTGTGACAACAATTATGATTGGTGTAAATAGTTGGCAAGACGGCCTGGCACACAGGCTGGCAGGCAGGAGAAAAGTGCAATTCAATGGCACGAGCAAACTGAGGATTAAGAACAACAATCAAAACATTTTTATTTTTAATTAGTAACAATACTGTGACAACAATTATGATTGGTGTAAACAGTTGGCAAGACGGCCTGGCACACAGGCTGGCAGGCTGGAGGTAAATGCAATTCAAGGGCACTAGGAGACTGAATACTGACAGTCAAAACAGTGATGATTGACAATTTTTGCAGTACTGTTAAAAGAAATATGATTGCTGGGAATAATTGGCTAGGTGGGCCTGGCACACAGGCTGCAAGGCAGGAGGAAAGTGCAATTCAATGGCACGAGCAAACTGAGGATTCAGAACAACTATTACCAAAAATTTAAATTTTTAATTATTAAGAATACTGTGACAACAAATATGATTGGTGTAAATATTTAAAAGTCGGCCTGGCACACAGGCTGGCAGGCAGGAGGAAAATGCAATTCAATGGCACTGTTACAAGAATTATGATTGGTGCCACTAATTGGCTAGTTGGGCCTGGAAAACACGCTGGCAGGCAGGAGCGGGTACAACATCATCATCATCACACCGTACCTCCATGTCGGTAATGCTGCCTGACTGAGACTGATCACTATTATCTACATCCTCTGTCAATGATGGTTGTGCATCACTCATTTTTTTCCAACTGATGTGTCAATAACTCCTCTGACACATCAAGTGAAGCGGCTGTGGTGCTAGTGTTGGTGGTGGCAACAGGCGGGGGAGTGGCACTGGTCACTTGAGACCTGCCCAAAGCACAGCTGGACTTAGATGGTGCGTCAAGGTTAGGTGGACTAGCAGCGGAAGATGAAGAAGATTGGGTGTCCTGTGTTAGCCATTCAACTAGGTCCTCCTCAGAACTTTTCGCGTCCCCCCTGGCACCCGGCGTCTGAACAATGTGCATATTTGTAGGGTCTAAAGGAATCACAGCACTACGACCACGACCACGGAACCTGCGGGGTGGCCTGCCTCTGCCTGTCATTTTTTTAAAAATGGACACTAACAATACTATTACACCAATTATATGAGTGGTGGCACTGTGCAAGTGGGCACAGTATACGCTGTGAGACTGACAACAACAAAAAAGACAAATGTTTTAAAAATCACAAATTGTTAATTTTTTAAAATATTAACAGTACTGTGACAACAAATATGATTGTTGGCACTAGTTGGCAAATGAGCCTGTCTGGCACACATGCTGGGAGAAAGTAAACTGCAATTCAATGGCATTAGGAGACTGAAGAATCACAGTCAAAACAGTTATGATTAACAAAAATTCCAATCCTGTTACAATAAATATGATTGGTGGCACTAATTGGCTAGTTGAGACTGGCACACAGGCAGGCAGGCAGGAGGAAAATGCAATTCAAGGGCACTAGTAGACTGCAGATTGACAGTCAAAACAGTGATGATTGACAATTTTTGCAATACTGTTAAAAGAAATATGATTGCTGGCACTAATTGGATAGTTGGGCCTGGCACACAGGCTGGCAGGCAGGAGGAAAGTGCAAATCAATGGCACGAGCAAACTGAGGATTCAGAACAACAATTACCAAAAATTTTAATTTTTAATTATTAAGAATACTGTGACAACAAATATGATTGGTGTAAATATTTTGAAAGTCGGCCTGGCACACAGGCTGGCAGGCAGGAGAAAAGTGCAATTCAATGGCACAAGCAAACTGAGGATTAAGAACAACAATCAAATTTTTTTTAATTTTAATTAGTAACAATACTGTGACAACAATTATGATTGGTGTAAATAGTTGGCAAGACGGCCTGGCACACAGGCTGGCAGGCAGGAGGTAAATGCAATTCAAGGACACTAGGAGACTGAATACTGACAGTCAAAAAAGTGATGATTGACAATCTTTGCAATACTGTTAAAAGAAATATGATTGCTGGGAATAATTGGCTAGGTGGGCCTGGCACACAGGCTGCAAGGCAGGAGGAAAGTGCAATTCAATGGCACGAGCAAACTGAGGATTCAGAACAAAAATTACCAAAAATTAAAATTTTGTAATTATTAAGAATACTGTGACAACAAATATGATTGGTGTAAATATTTTGAAAGTCGGCCTGGCACACAGGCTGGCAGGCAGGAGAAAAGTGCAATTCAATGGCACGAGCAAACTGAGGATTAAGAACAACAATCCAAATTTTTTTAATTTTAATTAGTAACAATACTGTGACAATAATTATGATTGGTGTAAATAGTTGGCAAGACGGCCTGGCACACAGGCTGGCAGGCAGGAGGTAAATGCAATTCAAGGACACTAGGAGACTGAATACTGACAGTCAAAAAAGTGATGATTGACAATTTTTGCAATACTGTTAAAAGAAATATGATTGCTGGGAATAATTGGCTAGGTGGGCCTGGCACACAGGCTGCAAGGCAGGAGGAAAGTGCAATTCAATTGCACGAGCAAACTGAGGATTCAGAACAACTATTACCAAAAAAAAATATTTTTAATTATTAAGAATACTGTGACAACAAATATGATTGGTGTAAATATTTTGAAAGTTCGCCTGGCACACAGGCTGGCAGGCAGGAGAAAAGTGCAATTCAATGGCACGAGCAAACTGAGGATTCAGAACAAAAATTACCAAAAATTAAAATTTTGTAATTATTAAGAATACTGTGACAACAAATATGATTGGTGTAAATATTTTGAAAGTCGGCCTGGCACACAGGCTGGCAGGCAGGAGAAAAGTGCAATTCAATGGCACGAGCAAACTGAAGATTAAGAACAACAATCAAAAATTTTTTAATTTTAATTAGTAACAATACTGTGACAATAATTATGATTGGTGTAAATAGTTGGCAAGACGGCCTGGCACACAGGCTGGCAGGCAGGAGGTAAATGCAATTCAAGGACACTAGGAGACTGAATACTGACAGTCAAAAAAGTGATGATTGACAATTTTTGCAATACTGTTAAAAGAAATATGATTGCTGGGAATAATTTGCTAGGTGGGCCTGGCACACAGGCTGCAAGGCAGGAGGAAAGTGCAATTCAATGGCACGAGCAAACTGAGGATTCAGAACAACTATTACCAAAAAATTTTATTTTTAATTATTAAGAATACTATGACAACAAATATGATTGGTGTAAATATTTTGAAAGTTGGCCTGGCACACAGGCTGGCAGGCAGGAGAAAAGTGCAATTCAATGGCACGAGCAAACTGAGGATTAAGAACAAAAATCAAAATATTTTTATTTTTAATTAGTAACAATACTGTGACAATAATTATGATTGGTGTAAATAGTTGGCAAGACGGCCTGGCACACAGGCTGGCAGGCAGGAGAAAAGTGCAATTCAATGGCACGAGCAAACTGAGGATTAAGAACAACAATCAAAACATTTTTATTTTTAATTAGTAACAATACTGTGACAACAATTATGATTGGTGTAAACAGTTGGCAAGATGGCCTGGCACACAGGCTGGCAGGCAGGAGGTAAATGCAATTCAAGGACACTAGGAGACTGAATACTGACAGTCAAAACAGTGATGATTGACAATTTTTGCAATACTGTTAAAAGAAATATGATTGCTGGGAATAATTGGCTAGGTGGGCCTGGCACACAGGCTGCAAGGCAGGAGGAAAGCGCAATTCAATGGCACGAGCAAACTGAGGATTCAGAACAACTATTACCAAAAATTTAAATTTTTAATTATTAAGAATACTGTGACAACAAATATGATTGGTGTAAATATTTAAAAGTCGGCCTGGCACACAGGCTGGCAGGCAGGAGGAAAATGCAATTCAATGGCACTAGGAGACTGAATATTTGCAGTCCAAAAAATTATGATTTTTAATTTTTTATATACTGTTACAAGAATTATGATTGGTGCCACTAATTGGCTAGTTGGGCCTGGAAAACATGCTGGCAGGCAGGAGAAAAGTGCAATTCAATGGCACAAGCAAACTGATGAATCACAAGAGAACAATTTTGAATTTTAAAGATTAACAATACTGTTACAACAACTAGGATTGGTGGCACTAAGTGGCTAGTTTGGGCCTGGCACACAGGCTGCCAGGCAGGAGGAAAATGCAATTCAATGGCACTAGGAGACTGAATATTTGCACTCCAAAAAATTATGATTTTTAATTTTTTATATACTGTTACAAGAATTATGATTGGTGCCACTAATTGGCTAGTTGGGCCTGGAAAACACGCTGGCAGGCAGGAGGAAAGTGCAATTCAATGGCACGAGCAAACTGAGGATTCAGAACAACAATTACCAAAAAATTTAATTTTTAATTATTAAGAATACTGTGACAACAAATATGATTGGTGTAAATATTTTGAAAGTCGGCCTGGCACACAGGCTGGCAGGCAGGAGAAAAGTGCAATTCAATGGCACGAGCAAACTGAGGATTCAGAACAACAATTACCACAAATTTTAGTTTTTAATTATTAAGAATACTGTGACAACAAATATGATTGGTGTAAATATTTTGAAAGTCGGCCTGGCACACAGGCTGGCAGGCAGGAGGAAAATGCAATTCAATGGCACTAGGAGACTGAATATGTGCAGTCCAAAAAATTATGATTTTTAATTTTTTATATACTGTTACAAGAATTATGATTGGTGCCACTAATTGGCTAGTTGGGCCTGGAAAACACGCTGGCAGGCAGGAGGAAAGTGCAATTCAATGGCACGAGCAAACTGATGAATCACAAGCGATCAATTTGGAATTTTAAAGATTAACAATACTTTTACAACAACTAGAATTGGTGGCACTAATTGGCTAGTTTGTGCCTGGCACACAGGCTGGCAGGCAGGAGGAAACTTTGCATACAAAGAGAGAAGCGCTCTACCAGGAACGAACAACAGCTCAGTGGCTTGTTCTATGGCGATTTACCACCCGGAGGCAGGATGAAACTGCAATTCAATGGCACTAGTAGACAGAATATTTGCAGTCAAAACAATTATGAATTTTAATTTTTTTGATACTGTTACAAGAATTATGATTGGTGCCACTAATTGGCTAGTTGGGCCTGGCACACAGGCTGGCAGATATGAGTCGTGGATGGTAGGTAGGGCAGCAATTTAACACAGTATGCTGTGTAAGTGACAAAAACACAGGCCTGATAGAAAATTAAGTTAGATTACACTAGCAAAATATTTTAAAATTTTTGCTACATAGGGCAGCAATTAACAACAGTATGCTGTGTAAGTCAGATAGACAGTTAGACACAGGCCTGATAGAAAATAAAATTAGATTACACTAGCATAATGATTTAAATACTTTTTTTGGGGAATTTAAAGAAAAAGGTTAAGCACATATATATGAGTCGTGACTGATAGCCTTGGAAGGGTAGCTATTAAAAACAGTAGGCTCTGTAAGTCAGATACACACACGCCTGATAGAAAATACTATTAGATTACACTAGAAAAATGATTTAAATTATTTTTTTTGGGGGGGGGGAATTAAAAAAAGGTTAAACACATATGAGTCGTGGCTCATAGACTAGGGAGGGCAGCAAGTAAACACAGTAGGCTCTGTATGTCAGCAAAACACACAGGCCTGATAGAAAATTATATTAGATTACACTATCAAAAAAATTTAAACTTTTGTTTTTATATTTAAATTAAGGTGAAGAAGATAAGAGTGGTGGCTGCCTGGCACAGACCAATTAACCAAAAGACTAAAAAAAATGAGGTATATTAATGCTGTGTGAGCCTGACAGACACAGGCCTGATAGAAAATGTAATTAGATTACACTAGCAAAATTATTATTATTATTTTTTTAAATTTAAAATATTGTTATAAACGGATATTAACACTGGTGGCTGACACAGAGCAATGAACCAGAGTATATGCTGTGTGACACAGGCCTGATAGAAAATAAAAAAAAATACACTAGCAAAATAATTAAAATTTTTGGTTAGTTAAATTTAAACTAATGTTGTTAGGAAGATATCAGTGGTGGCAGCAATCACAGCATATGCTGTGAGCCTTAAACACACAGGCTGAAAGCCAGGCAA
The DNA here is from genome assembly GCF_027579735.1 of Bombina bombina. NCBI lineage: Eukaryota > Metazoa > Chordata > Amphibia > Anura > Bombinatoridae > Bombina > Bombina bombina. Next base: position 842,652,185 of record NC_069500.1, read on the forward strand.
ATGCTAATAAAAATAAGAAAAAAAATGGCACGAAATATAGCCCTAAAAAGGGCTTTTTGGGGTGCTGTCCTTGCAGTAGAGATGAGTGGAGTCCTTCTGGACTGTAGTGGACACTAAATACACTAGCCTAGCTATGTATTTCCCTATAATGTCAGCAGCACAAACACAACACGTCCTCTCACTAAGAAAGCAATGTCGTTATGAGTCTAAAAGGGCGGCTTCCGAGTAGCTGGGAGGGTCTGTGAGGGAGTGTCTGATGTTGATTGGCTCTAATGTGTCAGACGGCTGTGACATACAGGGTCAAAGTTTCCTCAATGATGACACATAGGGGGCGGATCGAACATCGCATGTGTTGGCCCGCAGCCGCGAACGCGAACAAGCTATGTTCACTGTGAACCGTTCGCGGGCGAACAGTTCGGGACATCACTAATCGCAAACACTAAAATAACATTTTTAACCCTTAATCTGCCGAACCAGACATCACCGCCACTATAATAAACATATTAACCCCCTAAACCGCCGCACTCCCGCATCGCAAACACTATTTAAATATTATTAACCCCTAATCTGCCGGCCCTAACATCGCCGACACCTACCTATATTTATTAACCCCTAATCTGCCACCCCAACGTCGCCGCCACTATATTAAATGTATTAATCCCTAAATCTAAGTCTAACCCTAACACCCCCTAACTTAAATATAATTTAAATAAATCTAAATAAAATTACTACAATTCATTAAATTATTCCTATTTAAAACTAAATACTTACCTATAAAATAAACCCTAAGATAGCTACAATATAACTAATAGTTACATTGTAACTAGCTTAGGGTTTACTTTTATTTTACTGGCAACTTTGTATTTATTTTAACTAGGTACAATAGTTATTAACTATTTAATAACTACCTAATTAAAATAAAGACACATTTACCTGTAAAATAAAACCTAACCTAAGTTACAATTACACCTAACACTACACTATAATTAAATTAATTACCTAAACTAAATACAATTAATTACAATTTTAAAAAATTATCTAAAATACGGAAAAAACAACAACGCTAAATTACAGAAAATAATAAAATAATTACAAGATTTTTAAACTAATTACACCTAATCTAATCCCCCTAACAAAATAAAAAAAGACCCCAAAATAAAAAAAAGCCCTACCCTACACTAAATTACAAATAGCCTTTAAAAGGGCGTTTGCGGGGCATTGCCCCAAAGTAATCAGCTCTTTTACCTGTAAAAAAAAAGTACAAATACCCCCTCAACATTAAAACCCACCACCCACACAACCAACCCTACTCTAAAACCCACCAAATCCCCCCTTAAAAAACCTAACACTAACCACTTGAAGGTCACCCTACCGTGAGACATCTTCACCCAACCGGGCAGAAGTGGTCCACCAGACGGGCAGAAGTCTTCACTCAACTGGGCAGAAGTGGTCCTTCAGACGGGCAGAATGCTCCCCTAACTTTATATTAAACTTTATCTTAAATTAAATTAAAACTTACCTGTTAAATTAAAAAAAAACTAAGTTTTAACTAACAATTAAACTCATATAACTATTAAACTAAAATTAAACTAACTACCAATTAAGAAAACTCAAATACACATAAAAAAATCCTAACACTATTATAAAAATGACAAAGTATCTAATTACAAAAAATAAAAAATACTAAATCACAAAAAATAACAAACACTAATTTACGAAAAATAACAAACAAAATTATCAAAAATAAAAAAGAATCACACCTAATCTAATAGCCCTATAAAAATAAAAAAGCCCACCCAAAATAAAAAAAAACTAGCCTACAATAAATTATGAATAACCATTTAAAGGACCTTTTGTGGGACATTGCCCCAAAGAAATCAGCTCTTTTACCTATAAAAAAAACACAAAGACCCCCCAACAGTAAAACCCACCACCCAACAAACCTCACAAAATAATAAACCAAACTCTAACAAAAACCTAAGCTACCCATTGCTCTGAAAAGGGCATTCAGCTCTTTTGCTTCCCCTGAAACGGGCTTTCAGCTCTTTTAAGAAAAGCCCAAGCCCTAAACTAAAGAAACCCCCCCCCCAAAAAATGTTAAACAAATCATAACACTAACCCCCGAAGATCCACTTACAGTTCCTGATCCTGAAGTCTGGACATACAGACGGCGAGAGGTCTTCATCCAGGTGGTGAGATATTCATCCATCCAGATGGCATCTTCTATCTTCATCCCAGCGGCACGGAGCGGGTCCATCCTGAAGACATCCGGCACGGAGCATTCTCTTCATAAGGTCGCCGTCGTATACTGAATCTTCAATGGCATCCATTGCATTCCTATTGGCTGATTTGATTTTGGAAAATCAAAGCAGCCAATAGAATGAGAGCAAGTGAAATCCTATTGGCTGTTCAAAACAGCCAATAGTATGAGAGCTACTGAAATTTTTTTGACTTATTTGAACAGTCAATAGAATTTCAGAAGCTTTCATCCTATTGGCTGTTTTGAACAGCCAATAGGATTTCACTAGCTCTCATCCTATTGGCTGATTTGAATTTCCAATTTTGAAAAGGCTCCCTTGCATTGAAGATTCAGTATATGGCGGCGACCGTATGAAGATGATGCCCTGCGCCGGATTTCTTCAGGATGGACCTGCTCCACGCCACCGGGATGAAGATAGAAGACACCACCTGGTTGGATGAAGACCTCGCCCGCCTGGCTGAAGACCTCTTGCTGCCTGGATGTCTGGACTTCAGGAACTGTAAGTGGATCTTCGGGGGTTAGTGTTAGTATTGTTTTAAACTTTTTTGAGTGGGTTTTTTTGAGTTTAGGGTTTGGGCATTTCTTAAAAGAGTTGAATGCCCTTTTCATGGCAAGCAAAAGAGCTGAATGCCCTTTTACGGGCAATGCCCATACAAATGCCCTTTTCAGGGCAATGGGTAGCTTAGGTTTTTGTTAGAGTTAGGTTTATTATTTTGGGTGGTTAGTTGGGTGGTGGGTTTTACTGTTGGGTTTTTTTTTTAAAGGTAAAAGAGCTAATTTCTTTGGTGCAATTGTAGGCTAGGGTTTTTTTTTATTTTGGGTGGGTTTTTTATTTTTATAGGGCTATTAGATTAGGTGTAATTCTTTTTTATTTTTGATAATTTCATTTGTTATTTTTTGTAATTTAGTATTTTTTATTTTTTGTAATTAGATACTTTGTAATTTTTATAGTAGTGTTAGGATTTTTTTAATGTGTATTTTAGTTTTCTTTAATTAGTAGTTAGTTTAAAAGTTATATTAGTTTAATTGTTAGTTTAAACTTAGTTTTTTTTTTAATTTGACAGGTAAGTTTTAATTTAATTTAAGGTAGGGAAATTGTAATTTTAATATAAAGTTAGGGGGCGTTAGGTTTAGGGGTTACTAGTTTAAATTAGTTTATTGCGATGTGGGGGCTTTCGGTTTAGGGGTTAATAGTTTAATTTAGTATATTTTGTTGTGGGGGGCTTGTGGTTTAGGGGTTAATAGGTTTATTATAGGGGTTAATGAATTTTCATAGTGGTGGCAATGTCGGGAACGCCAGATTAGGGGTTAGTAACATTATGTAGGTGTCGGTGATTAGGGGTGTTTAGACTTGGGGTTTATTTTAGGGTGTTAAGGGTTTAAACGTAACTTATTTTTCTCCATAGACATCAACGGTGTTGTGTTACAGAGCTTTCAATTCCGCGATCACAGGTGTTAGGTTTTAATCTAACATGCTCTCCCCATTGATATCTATGGGGAAAGCGTGCACGAGCACTTCAAAACAGTGCTTGTATTTTGTGTGGTATGGAGCTCAACGTAACCATATTGCACGCACGAGCCAGCTGTTTACAATTTTGTAATGGCAGCGCTATGGAGGGTGAAATAACGCAACTTTTGTTGTGTTCGTTAAATACCTATTTATCACGCATAACTTGTAATCTACCTGTAAGTGATTTAGGGCTAGATTAAAAGTGAGGCGCAAACAGTTTTGCGCTAGCGCAGTTGCGTTTTTGCGAGCCATTTTCATTCCACTGATATTACAAGTGCAGCAAAATCGCATTTTATGCTTCAATCCTTTCCGCAATCGAAGAGCTGTGTTTAACTGAAACTAAAAAGTTGCACAAAACACTTCAAAAATACATTGCAAAGTGCACTTACACCCAAAAATAAACTATTAACCCCTAAAACAATCCCCCCACATGGTAAACACTAATTAAAACTATTAACCCCTTAAACCGCTATCCCCCCACAACCCAAAGTTATAAACTAACATCTAAACCCTCTAACCTAACACCACCTATCTTAACCCAAATTAAAATACCCCTAAATTTATTTTAAAAAATCCTAACTACCTAAAAAAATAACGTACCTGTAAAATTAAATAAAAACCTAATCTTACCTTTAAAAATAAAAACCTAACATTACACAAAATAAAAAACAACTAACATTACAAAAATTAAAAAAAGAAATGACAAAAAATAAAAAAATAATCCTTTTCTAATACCCCTTAAAAAACAACAAACACAAAATAAAATAAAAATTCTATTCTAAAAATAAACTACCAAAATCAAAAGGCGTTTTGTAGGGCATTGCCCTAAAGTGATCAGCTTTTTTGCTTAAAAAACCCCACTAACCCCTCTAACATTACCACCCCCCAAAATAAAAAATAAAAAAACCTAACTAAAAAAAAAACTAAATTACCCATTGTCCTGAAAAGGGCATTTGGGTGGGCATTGCCCTTAAAAGGGCATTCAGTAATCCCATAAATGTACTAACAGATGATGATGATGGCGGTGCTCCATCTTCTTCATCCAGACGGCAGTCCATTTTCATTGAGGCGCTGGTCCATCTACTTCCAAGCTGCGGTCCATGGTCTTCATCCCAGTGATGGTGGCGACAACGTCAGTACTCCTCTTGAGATCTTCAACATGGAGGTCCTCTTCATGTGGTCTTCAGCCACACACTGAATATTGATTGTGAGGTACCCCTTTTATATAGGGGTACCCTGGCATTCATATTGACTCATTTGAATCTTAAAATTCAAATCAGCCAATAGAATGAAAGATTTTTTCTTTCATTCTATTGGCTGAATTTAATTTGAAGATTCAAATCAACCAATAGGAATGCAAGAGTACCCCTATATAAAAGGCGTACCTCGCATTCACTATTCAGTGTGCTGCTGGAGACAGCATGAAGAGGATCTCTCTGATGAAGATTTGAAGAGGAGGACCGATGTTGCCGCCGCCATTACAGGGATGAAGAAGATAGACCGTTTGGAGGAATATGGATTGAGTGCTGCCATCATCATCAGTGAGTGCCTTTATGAGGTTAGTGTTAGGTCTTTTTTTAATTTTGGGGTGTTCTTTTTATAGATTAGGCTGTTTTTTCTTTAATGTGTGTAATAACAAAATGTATGCTTACCTGAACAATTTCTTTTTTTCATTCCAATTGCTAGTGGGATATTTGTTTAAGCAAAAGAGTTGATTGCTTTAGGGCAATGCCCTTCAAAAGGCTTGTTTAAGGGCTATTGGTAGTTTATTTTTAGAATAGGATATTATTTTTTTTAAGGGGTATTAGAATAGGATTTTTTTTTGGCAATTTCTTTTTTTATTTTCTGTAATGTTTTGGGTAATGTTATTTTTTTCTGTTATTTTAGTTTTTTTGTTCTGTAATGTTAGTTTTTTCTTTAATTTGTGTAATAACAAAATGCTTACCTGATCAATTTCTTTCCTTCCGGGCATGGAGAGGCCATGACTTCATTCCAATTACTAGTTGGATATTAAACTCCTGGCCAGCAGGAGGAGGTAAAGAGCACCCCAGACAAGCTGTTAAGTGTAACTACCTTACCCATAACCCTTAATTTTTGAAAGCCCAAGAAGAGGAGACAGCCCTAGTGGAATGAACCGTAATTCTCTCAGGAGGCTGTCCAGCAGTCTCATAGGCCAAACAAATCATACTTCTCAACCAGAAGGAAAGAGTGGAAGAAGTGGTCTTCTGACCTTTATGCTTTCCAGAGAAAACAACAAAAAGGGCAGAAGATTGCCTAAAATCTTTAGTAGCTTGAAGGTAAAACTTTAGATCATGCACAACATCCAAGTTATGTAACGACAATCCTTTTAAGAAGAAGGATTAGGACAAAAGGAAGGAACTACAATTTCCTGATTAATGTTTCGATCCGACACCACCTTAGGGAGAAAACCCAATTTAGTATGAAAGAATGCCTTATTGGCATGAAAGATAAGATATGGGGAATCACACTGCATTGCTAAAAGTTCAGAAACTCTGTGAGCGAAAGAAATAGCAAGGAGAAACAAAACCTTCCAAGATAATAACTTTATATCAACAACATGCATCGGCTCAAACGGAGCCTACTGCAAAACTCTAAGAACTAGGTTAAGGCTCCAAGGAGGAGCAAGAGGTCTAAACACAGGCCTGATTCTGACCAGGACCTGAACAAAAGCTCGAACATCTGGCAACTCTTCCAGATGTTTGTGCAAAAGGATAGACAGAGCAACAATCTGACCCTTCAGAGTACTGACTGACAAACCTTTCTCCAGGCCATCCTGAAGTAAAGATAAAATTTGTGGAATGCTCACCTGACTCCAAGAAAAACCTTTAGCTTCACACCAAAAAAAGGTATTTAAGCTATACCTTATGGTAAATCTTACGCGTAACAGGTTTACGAGCCTAAAGCATAGTATCAATGACTGCTTCCGAAAAACCTTGTCTAGACAGGACTAGGCATTCAATCTCCAAGCAGTCAGCTTCAGAGAATCTAGATTTGGATGGCAGAAAGGAACCTGAACTAAAAGGTCCCTCCTCAGAGGTAACCTCTAAGGTGGAAGAGATGACATCCTCACCAGATCTGCAAACCAAATCTTGAGAGGCTAGGTAGGAGATATTAAGATCACAAATACTCTCTCCTGCTTGATATGAGCAATGACTCGTCAAAGGAGAGCAAATGGAGGAAGCAGGTATGCTAGCCTGAAATTCCACGGAACTGCCAGGGCATCTATCAGGGCAGCCTGAGGACATTTTGACCTTGAATTGTACTTTGAAAGCTTGGCGTTTTGATGAGACGCCAACAGATCAAACTCTGGAACCCCTTACAGATGGAGAGCCCACTCCCAAGGATGAAAAGTCTGTCTGCTCAGAAAATCCACCTCCCAATTGTCCACTCCTGGAATGTGGATAACAAATAAAAGACAATTGTGAGCTTCCGCCCACTGCAGAATGCGAGTCACCTCCTTCATGGCCAAGGAGCTTTGAGTTCCTCCCTGGTGGTTGATGTAAGCCACCACGGTTATGTTGTCCGACTGAAATCTGATAAACTGGACTAAAGATAACTGAGGCCAAGCTGTCAAGGCACTGAAGATGGCTCTCAACTCCAAGATGTTTATGGGAAGAGAGGCCTCTTCCCGAGACCGCAGACCCTGAGCCTTCAGAGAACACCAACAGTCCTAACAGGCTGCCGTCCATAGTCACAATCACCCAGGAATGTCTCAGGAAGCAAGTTCCCCGAGCCAGATTTTCCTGAGAAATCCACTACGAGAGAGAGTCTCTTATTAAGGGGTCCAGATTTATCCTCTGCGATAAATCTGAATGGTCTCCGTTCCATTGACGGAGCATGCACAGTTGCAGTGGTCGTAGATGGAACCAAGCAAAAGGAATGATGTCCATGGAAGTTACCATCAGACCAATCACCTCCATGCACAGAGCCACTGATGGACGAAAGGCAGACTGGAGGGAGAGACAAGAAGTCAGAAGTTTGGATTTTCTGACGTCGGTCAGGAAAATCTTCATAGCCAGAGTCTATGATTGTCCCCAGGAAAGTCACTCTTGAATTTGGAACTAAAAAAAATATTTACCAGATTAAACTTCCACCCATGGGAACGTAGAAAAGACAACAACATCTCTGTATGAGATTTTTCAATTTGAAAGGATGACGTCTGAACCAGGATGTCATCTAGATAAGGCACCACTGCTATTCCCTGAGATCTGATCACTGACAATAGAGCTCCCAGAACCTTTGAGAATACTCAGGGAGCTGTGGCAAGACCAAACGTTAGAGCAATAAACTGGAAATGCTTGTCCAGAAAGGCAAACCTTAGAAACTGGTAATGATCCCTGTGAATGGGAACGTGTAAGTATGCATCCTTCAGGTCTATGGTTATCATGAATTGACCTTCCTGCACCAATGGAAGAATTGAACGAATAATTTCCATCTTTAAGGACAGAACCCTGAGGAATTTGTTGAGGCACTTAAAGATCTAGGATGGGGCAAAAAGTTCCCTCCTTTTTGGGAACCACAAATAGATTTGAATAATATCCTAGACCCTGTTCCTCTAGAGGGACTGGAATGATAATTCACAGGGAGGATAGGTCCTTTACGCAACTTAAGAAGGCCTCTCTCTTTTACCTGGTTTGAGTATAGTCTTGACAGGAGAAATCCGCCCCTTGGAGGGCGAGACTTTAATCCTATCTTGTAACCCTGGGATACTATGTCAACAGCCCATGGATCTGGGACATCATGTATCCAAGCCTGTTGAAAGAGGGGGCAGACCCTTTATGTTGATTTAGAGTAAGCGGAAGGCTTTTTGTTTTGTTTTCGTTTATTCCAGGGCTGGCTGGGCTTCCAAGTGGACCTGGATTGGTCTGGTTTGGAAGAGTAAAAGGAGGACTTCTGTCCCTTAAAGTTCCGAAAGGAACAAAAATTAGAAGTCTGACAACCCTTAGGGCTATTCTTATTGTCCTGAGGTAGGAAACATCCCTTTCCACCCGTAGTCTCTGAAATTATCTCCATCAGACCCGTAGTCTCTGAAATGATCTCCACAAGACCAGGTCAAAACAAAGTTTTGCCCTTATATGGCAAAGCCAAAAGCTTGGCCTTTGAAGAAGCTTAAGCTGACTATGATTTTAACCACAGAACTCTGCGAGCTTAAACAGTGAATCTAGACATCTTAGCTCCCAGTCTAATTACCTGAATATTGGAATCACAGATAAAGGTATTGGATAGTTTAAGAGCCATGATCCTGTATTTGATCTCTTCTACAGTAGTCTCTTCTGAAATCAGATCAGACAGGGCATCACACCAATAAGATGCTGCTCCCGCAACTGTGGCAATACTCGCCGCAGGTTGCCACTGTAAACCCTGATAGACATAAAAAAAAAAAAAATAAGCCTCCAGCTTAATTTGTCCATAGGATCCTTAAAAGAACAACCATCTTCAGTCTAAAGGAATGGTAGTCCTCTTAGCTAGAGTAGAAATAGCTCCCTCAACCTTAGGTACTGTGTCCCATTAGTCTCGAATAGAGTCCGCAACAGGAAACACCTTTTTAAAAACAGGGGAAGGGGAAAAAGGGACCCCTGGCTTATCCCATTCCTGAGCTATTACTTCAGAAATTTTCCTAGGAACTGGAAAAACATCATCAGAAGAAGGAGAATTATAAACTCTATCCAGCTTAGAAGACGTCTTAGGGGTGGCAGCAACCGAAGGTTCAGAGTCGTCCAGAGTAGCTAGAACTTCCTTCAGAAGTAACCAAAGATGTTCAAGCTTAAACTCAAAATTAACTTCTCCAGATTCAGAAGTTTCCACCGTCAAAGAGTCAGAGTCTGAAATTTCACCTTCAGAAGCTACTGAAGTATTTTCCTCATTAGACAAATTAGAAAGGCTGACCAGCGCAGATTTAGATGGGTCAGAAGCCTTACTAGCAGACAAATGCTTAGATTTTCTCTTATGCCTACCTGAAGAAGGGAAAGCGGACAAAGCCGCTGTTACTGCATAAGTAATCTGAGCGGCAAAATCCCAAGGTACATAAACACCCCCAGGAGTTTGAGAGGACACAGAAGGCACAGTTTGGGAAACCACCAAGGCTTGGGATGATTGAGGAGAAAGCTGAGGTATGTCAAGCACAGCAATATCCTGAGAGACATTTGGTTCAGAAGGGAGTAACTTATCTTTAAACTTTAACGTTTTGGATAAACATGAGGAACAAAATTGCATTGGCAAAACAATTTGAGCCTCTAAACATAAAAGCATTTATCAATAGACATGGATTGATCTAACTCTGAATCCATTTTACAGAATTCAACAGTTAAAAATATGGAAAATAATAAAAATTGTCAACATTTATTATAATTTTGATATATTTGAGCGCAAAAAAAGAAACCTTTAAAGCAAAGCTTCAGATTACCTGAAGCTCCTACCGGACAGGAATTGACACCCATAGTAGTCAGGAAAAGAAATCTTTCTGCCAGGATCTTCTCCTCCTAATTCAGAAATACAATCCAATGATGAAAAGACCAATCAAACTTCGCATCCAACAGAGCCCTGCACTGTGATACACCACAGTGCAATGAAAAAGCTCACAAAGCTCCACTCCAATAAACCGGAAGTGAAGGCATCACGTGAGTGAGGTGAATAACTAACTGTACCACTAGAAAGGGCGTGAAAAAATAAACTTCTCACTGATAACCGTTGATAAAAATAATCCTCTTACTACCATTTATAAAAAAAAGCCTCTCAAACTAACTATCAAAAACAATAGAATACACTAACAAAGTGATCAAATAATCCATTTTAATAAAATTATAAGTCCTTTCAGCCAAATAACATCTCCATTTAACCCATAAGTATCCAAATAATATATCATTAACAATAAAGATATTTATTTTCCAAGCAGTATCCCATAGCCATAATCTGTCCTATGAATCCTTATAATAAAGGATAAATGTCCTAAATTGGATCCAGGAGAGGATTAACCTCTTAAGTGCTGCTGCCCTTCAATACCTAGAAGGAAAAGGCACTTACCTGAGATCCAGCTACAGGACAGATAATGCTACCTATGACAGGCACTGCGCTCCCTGTCATGGACCTGTAGTAAAAGGAAGAGTAACTAACTCTGGCTTTCAGCAAAGGGGAAGCAAAATGTTAAAAGTAAAGCAAAGACTACCTTGCCACCTTTTAACTGCTTAAAAGCCACCACTACTCTTACTAAAGAGATTGACATGGACACAGCTAGACCCCAATCTTTGCTTGCAGGGAAGAGTACCCATAAAATGATTAATATCTTCAGACACCAACTCCGCACATTCTCCATTGAAAGAGGCAAAGAGAATGACTGGGGGTTATGGGTAAGGTAGCTACACTTAAAGGGGCAGTAAACTTACAAACTAATGTTATATAATTCTGCACATAGTGCAAAATTATATAACATTAGCTTACCGGCACATTTATACTTTAAAGGATTGCAGAAAATTGTAACTAAAACCTCCTTTTACCAGAATGCCGCTCCTTGCTCTACTAAGTGGGTCTGAATATTACACAGTGCATCTGGGCACACAGTGTTGCAGAGATGCGCTGTGTAAAATCCAGACCCGCTCAGTAGAGCAAGGAGCGGCGTTCTGGTAAAAGGAGGTTTTAGTTACAATTTCTCTGCAATCCTTTAAAGTATAAATGTGCCGGTAAGCTAATGTTATATAATTCTGCACTATGTGCAGAATTATATAACATTAGTTTGTAAGTTTACTGCCCCTTTAACAGCTTGGCAGGGGTGCTCTTTGCCTCCTCCTGCTGGCTAGGAGTTGAATATCCCACTAGTAATTGGAATGACGTCGTGGACTCTCCATGTCTTAGGAAAGAAATTAGATTTTTATTTTTAAAGGTAAGATTAGGTTTTTATTTAATAATACAGGTAAGTTTATTTTTTTAAAGGTAGTTTTTTTTAGTAAATTTAAGGGTATTTTAAGTTGGGTTAATATAGTCGGTGTTGGTTTATGAGGTTAAGTTAGTATGTAGATGTTAGTAGATGTTAGTATATAACTTTGCATTGTGGGGGGTGGCAGTTTAGGGGTTAATATTTTATTTAGATTCTTTGCTTTGTGGGGGATGTCGGTTTAGGGGTTAATAGTTTTAATTAGTATTTGGGGTGTGGGGGATGGCGGTTTAGGGGTTAATAGTTTATTTAGGTACTTTGTGATGTGGGGGGATGGCAGTTTAGGGGTTAATAGGCTAGGGGCTTATGGTAGGGTTTTTTTCACTTTTTTTTTCTCTATTGATTTCTATGATGGAATACATGCATGCGCATAGAAAACTCCGGTTAGGATTTTTGCACTTTTTGTGTTACCGCTAGCGCAAAATACTTTTTTTTCAACTTGTTATACCAGTGCAAAAACCTTAACGCTAGTGATGTTTTTGCTAATGGAAAAAATATTTACCGTGGTACTTCTAATCTAGCCCTTAGTCAACATAGTGGGCTTTTTTTGTTTCAACATATTTGTAAGACTGAGCTGTGCTTTCAGATGTGAAGGTCACACTGAATACTACGGTTCTTTATTAAAATTAAAATCTAACCGAAAAAGACCAATACTGAATAAACTAAAAGCAATACGAAAACACATAGCCAAGCATAATATTACAAAACACTGAGGGGCCAATTTACCAAGCCCCGTATGCATCTGTTTCCGAGTGAGCCTTCAGGCTAACCCGAAACAGGAGATAAGAAGCAGTGGTTTTAAGACCACTGCTCCTTAACTCGTCCACCACCTCTGAAGCGGCAGAGCGCAATCAGCCTGATCAGATACGGCCGATTGTCTGCAAATGTGCAGGGGCGGCATTTCACAAGAAATGCTTGTTCAATGATAAATGCTGACAGCGTATGCTGTCGGTATTTATCGATCTGCGGCAGCTATGATCCGCTGCAGCGGATCATTTCCGCTCACACTATGATATATCGGCCCCAAAATGTGAATTGGAAACCCCTCACATCTCCATTGCACCTCCAGCAGACTGGAACTTTACAGCTGCCCAGCTGACTGATGGCCACAAATAAACAGGAACAGGTACTCTTATGAAAGGGACCGTCTACACCAGAATTGTTATTGTTTAAAAAGTTAGATAATCCCTTGATTACTCATTTCGAATTTTGCATAATCAATTTATATTAATACACTTTTTACCTCTGTTGTTACCTTGTATATAAGCCTCTGCAGACTGCCCCCTTATTTCAGTTCTTTTGCTAGACTTGCATTTTAACCAATCAGTGCAGACTCCTAGGTAACTCCAAGTGCGTGAGCCCAATGTTATCTATATGTCACACATGAACTAACGCCCTCTAGTAAAAATTGTGAATGGTACACTATTATATCCCAAATGAGCTCATCATCATCATCAATGAGATTCAAGGAAATAAATATGAAAATACTATGCCGCTGGTACTACACACCCCATAGATAAATATACCCAAATCCAAATGCCTTTTGCTGGAGAGAATGCAGAGAAATAGGAACTGCACTGCACATATGGTGGGACTACCCCAAGATTAAAGAATACTAGGACATTACCAGAAGGGAGATAGCTAAGGTACTTCAAATAGATATCCCTAGGAATCCTTTAACCTATCTATTCAATAGACCAACAAAACTAAAATGTAAACCCTGCATCACACTTCTAAATCTGATGCTAAACTGTTCCAAACAACTGATTCCAAGACTGGAAAAAACAGGAACCCCATCCAAGACAGACTGGATTAATTTAGTCATATTAACATTATCACTAGAAAAATACCACTATTTCCAAACACATAAACTAGACGATTATCTTGCTATTAAATTCATATGGGAAGAATATGTAAATTCCAGATAGTCACTATTATGGTTTATCTTGACATATGTATATTGCTATCATTGTACTTTTTCTGTATCACTTGGCACTATTGTGAGCCAACACCTTATTTTTGAAAACTATTGTAATGTTTATTTTCTCAATTAAAGTTCTTTAAAAAAAAATGTGAACAAAGCAAAAATTGATGATAACAGTAAATTGGAAATTTGTTTTAAATGACATGCCCTATCTGAATCATGAAAGTTTATTTTTGAATAGACTATCTGTTTAAGTCAAAATGCTGAGGAGTCCAAAAGTTAAAATATTTCAACAAGCAAGTATATAAAAAAGTATAAAATGTATTAAGAGAAATACCAGTGACGCATTTCTCAGCCTACCAAGGGCTGTTTCAGCAGGCTAAATGGCCATGTGTTTTCATATTGCTTCTAATGTAGAAACCACATTTACACTTGAGCTTGATACTGGGAGAAAAATTATTGGATCCCGCATTACCTGGGAGACAGTTACCTGGGCAACTGTAAAGTTCCAGTCTGCGCCATTAGAACATGTAGGTGCTTCACTTATGTGAGTGTATTCCTTTCCATTTGTACCCAATTGTGGTGACTGTACTAGCCCATTTGGTGCCATTTTTTTCTACAAAACCGGATCTGTTTCTAATTAGTAGAAAAATAAAAAATAGCATATTACCCCTACTGGCCATAGAGGAAGCACTGGAGATAAAAACTACACCAACTATTTTTCTACAGGTTTGTGCTGTCAAATGTTTAAAGGGCCATGATACCCAAATGTTAAAACACTTGAAAGCATAATTGAAAAAAGTTTACTAGAAAATATCACCTGAACATCTCTATGTAAAAAAGAAAGATATTTTACCTCAAAATGTCCTAAGAATTCACACTTCATTGCATACCCCCCAACTGTCCCGATTTTTGCGGGACAGTCCCGAGTTTAGGGGTCTGTCCCGCTGTCCCGGGTTGCTAGCCATCTGTCCCGCATTGCCCCATGCATTTAAAACAAAAAAAAATTCTATTGCACACATACTCAGAAGCAGCTGGCTTGATTCCTTGTGGAAAAGTAATGGTGTGTGGGTTAAGCAGGAGTAGGAAGGTTGTATACCCTCTGACCTCAGGTAATGATGACCTCTAACCCCTGATAGTGATGACGTCTACCCCTGGTGATAATACTAGCATGCCTTCAGTTTTATATGATGAGCAGTGCTAACTATGTAGTGTGTGTGTCTATCTGTATCTATAAATGTGTATGTGTGTGTATCTGCATGTATAAGTGTAAGCTATGTAGTGTGTGTGTGTGTGTGTGTGTGTGTGTGTATCTGCATGTATAAGTATATGCTGTGTAGTGTGTGTGTGTGTATCTGCATGTATAAGTGTATGCTATGTAGTGTTTGGGGGTATCTGCATGTATAAGTGTATGCTATGTAGTGTGTGTATCTGCATGTATAAGTGTAAGCTATATAGTGTGTGTGTGTGTATCTGTATGTGTAAGTGTATGCTATGTAGTGTGTGTGTGTATCTGTATGTATAAGTGTAAGCTATGTAGTGTGTGTGTGTGTGTGTGTGTGTGTGTGTGTGTATCTGCATGTGTAAGTGTATGCTATGTTGTGTGTGTCTGCATGTGTAAGTGTATGCAATGTAGTGTGTATGTATCTGCTTGTGTAAGTGTATGCTATGTAGTGTGTGTCTGCATGTGTAAGAATATGCTATGTAGTGTGTGTCTGCTTGTGTAAGTTTATGCTATGTAGTGTGTGTGTATCTGCATGTGTAAGTGTATGCTATGTAGTGTGTGTGTATGTGCATATGTAAGTGTATGCTATGTAGTGTGTGTATGTGCATGTGTAAGTGTATGCTATGTAGTGTAGTGTGTGTCTATATGTATAAGTGTATGCTATGTAGTGTGTATCTGCATGTGTAAGTGTATGCTATGTAGTGCATGTGTGTGCATATGTAAGTGTATGCTATGTAGTGTGTGTGTGCATATGTAAGTGTATGCTATGTAGTGTGTGTGTATCTGCATATGTAAGTGTATGCTATGTAGTGTGTGTGTATGTGCATGTGTAAGTGTATGCTATGTAGTGTAGTGTGTGTCTATATGTATAAGTGTATGCTATGTAGTGTGTATCTGCATGTGTAAGTGTATACTATGTAGTGCTTGTGTGTGTATCTGCATGTATAAGTGTATGCTGTGTAGTGTGTGTGTGTATCTGCATGTATAAGTAGATGCTGTGTAGGGTGTGTGTGCGTATCTGCATGTATAAGTGTATGCTATGTAGTGTTTGTGGGTATCTGCATGTATAAGTGTAAGCTATGTAGTGTGTGTGTGTGTATCTGCATGTGTAAGTGTATGCTATGTAGTGTGTGTGTATCTGCATGTGTAAGTGTATGCTATGTAGCGTGTGTCTGCATGTGTAAGTGTATGCAATGTAGTGTGTTTGTATCTGCTTGTGTAAGTGTATGCTATGTAGTGTGTGTCTGCATGTGAAAGTGTATGCTATGTAGTGTGTGTGTATCTGCATGTGTAAGTGTATGCAATGTAGTGTGTGTGAATGTGCATATGTAATTGTATGCTATGTAGTGTGTGTTTATGTGCATGTGTAAGTGTATTCTATGTAGTGTAGTGTGTGTCTATATGTATAAGTGCATGCTATGTAGTATGTATCTGCATGTGTAAGTGTATGCTATGTAGTGCGTGTGTGTGCATATGTAAGTGTATGCTATGTAGTGTAGTGTGTGTCTGTATGTATAAGTGTATGCTATGTAGTGTGTATCTGCATGTGTAAATGCAGTGACGTGCAGTAATAGGAGGCAGGGGAGGCAGAGCCGCCCCTGTCCAATCAGAGAAAAAAAGATTTAAAATAATATTTATTAAATAAAAAAAAAGAAGTATTTTTTGGCTTTTATTTTTTTAGCCACGCCCACCCCTGCCCCAAGGTTACCCCCCACGGCGATTACCCACATCATTATTGCTTTATTTGTTCTGCGCTTGCGCTGCCAAATTCAGCATCCATTGTTGCGCAATTAGGAGGCAGTGTGCCGGTCCGCTGCCCTCCATTTATTGCGCAACATGGATCTGAAGAACTTCCACTGCTTACTTAGCGCTAGCGCCATCCAGTGGTGTCTCTAAGGGCCCTCATACAAGCTCCAATGGAGGCGGTTCTCAAAACCGCCTCCATGATGGAGCTAGATCACTCAGCCAATCAGCATCAGCACTGCCAGGGAGGCGTGCCTGCTGGGCTGCTGAGTGACACTGTGGGTCACGTGACATCAGCCGGGAAGAGACTCTCAGTAATACAGGAGCGGGAGCTGCTGCTGAGAGACAGTGTGCAAGTGCGTGCCCTGCCCTGCCCTCAGTTGTGACTGTGTGGAGTGGACTTACTGCACTAGGAGGTCATGAAGGACTGGAGGAGTCAGGACTCAGGAGGACTCAGGACGGGGGTGAGGTGGACAGAGGAGCGGAGCCACGTGGGTGGACCGGTGGAGTAACAGACAGTCTCTCAGTGACAGTGTCTGACAGTGAGTGATGACGACCTCATCAGCTCAGGTAAGGTTAGCTAATGAACACACAGTCACAGGGTCTATGTGTGGGTACAGTACATAACTGCATTTACAGGCTTATCATTAATTGTCAATCACCATTTAACCTACCTCATAAATGCAAGTGGGCTGCAGTAAATTGGCACCGGAAGGTTAAAAACATCTTTCATATCTGTATTATTTTCTATTTAACAATTCTTTTAGGAGTCTTCTATATAGCTAACTATACTTAATTCATAGCTTTATAATTCATGGGATTTGTTATGGACGATTTTAATGAATAACAGGGAATAATGTGAATGTGAATCATTTGCTAAAATGCTTGTAGCTATAAAGAGTTTTAATGATTTTGTCTTTGAACATTAATATTTTATTTCTGATTCCGTTTTTGTTTGTTTTTTTGTCCAACAAATAAGCTTATTCTTTCTGTATCTTATAATCTAATCCTGAAACTCTGAGTAACTATCAGTTTATATAAAACCATCACTTACTGGCCTTATCAGGAGAGCTCAGATAAAAATGATTTTTAACCTATAATAACTTAGTTCCAATATGGCGGAAGAACCCACTGCTAAAATGAAACTAAAAGTTAGCACTCATTTCGTAAAGGGACATTGTAGTGCACAAAATTAGATAGAGAATTTGGACATATACGTTCATTGTGCAGTTTTAGAGCATGGCATCTACCATCTACCCCTGATGGAATGGAACACTGTTCTCGCCTTAGTTTGTGGTAGTTAAACATGTGATTATAGACTAAAATGGGTTCATAGTTGTGAACATAGTTTATTGCATTGAGAAAACCTGTTTGGAGAGCTAATCTCACTGATTGAAATAGAGGCCACAGAATATTTGTATAAAAATATTAACAGAATTTAATAGAGTTTAGTAAATTATATTCTTACACAATTTTCTGCTAATATAGAATAACCTTAATTAACTGTAATCATTGCACTAAATTATGTCAATGTAAGATTTTGTCCCAAGCCTCTAAGGTGAATTGCCCCCTGCATCTACAATTCCCATAATGCTGCTGGATTTAAGGCTAAGGCAGAGAACCAAACCACTTATGCAGCAAAAAAATATAAAAATACACGGCAGTGATAACAGTAAAGTATAAAATAATATAATTCTATCCTAGAGGTGTCAGTGTATGTGTGTATCCTCAGTCCTAGAGGTGTCAGTGTATGTGTGTATCCTCAGTCCTAAAGGTGTCAGTGTATGTGTGTATCCTCAGTCCTACTGATGTCAGTGTATGTGTGTATCCTCAGTCCTAGAGGTGTCAGTGTACGTGTGTATCCTCAGTCCTAGAGGTATCAGTGTATGTGTGTATCCTCAGTCCTAGAGGTGTCAGTTGTGTATCCTTAGTCCTAGAGGTGTCAGTGTATGTGTGTATCCTCAGTCCTAGAGGTGTCAGTGTATGTGTATATCCTTAATTCTAGAGGTGTTAGTGTATGTGTGTATTTTGTTTTCATGATTCAGATCAGGCATACAATTAATTAGAAAATGTACAATTATATTATTTAATTTGCTTCATTCTCTTGCTATCCTTCGCTGAAAGGTTTATCTAGGAAAGCTCAGGAGCAGCAAATAACCTAAGTTCTATCTTCTGATTGGTGGCTGACTGCATCTATCTACCGTTTGTCATTGGCTCACCCATGTGTTCAGTTAGAAACCTGTAGTGCATTGCTGCTCCTCAACAAATGATACAATGAGAATGAAGGAGATTACATAAGGGAAGTTAACTGGAAAGTAGTTTCAAATAATTGTATGTTCTACCTAAATCATGAAAGAAAAATTTAGGGTTTCATGTCCCTTTAAGAAATACAATTGCAGTTGCTTTGTAAGGAAGGATAAAAACTAATAGAGAATACAAATTGGAATGTGTTACTTAAAGGGATAGGAAAGTAAAAATTAAACTTGAATGTTTGAGATAGAGCAGGTCATTTTAAGACACTTTTAAGTTCACTTCAATTTTCAAATGTGCTTTGTTCTCTTAGTATCCCTGGTTTAAAACAAATACACATATTTTACACTAGTGGGAGCTAGCTGCTGATTGGTGCCTGCACATACTTGTCCCTTGTGATTGACTAACTAGATGTGTTCAGCTAGCTACCATTAGTGCAATATTGTTCTTTCAGCAAATGATAACTAGAGAATGAAGCAAATTGTATAATAGAAGTAAACTGGAAAGTTGTTTGAAATTGTATGTTCTATCCAAACCATGAAATAACATTTTGGGGTTTCCTGTCCCTTTAAGTTGTTTTTTAGTAGATGGATGTTAATTTGCTTTACAATGTTAAAGGAGCATTAAACACATTTTTTTTACTTTCATGTTACAGATAAAAAAAAATATATTGAAAAACTTTACATTTTACTTCTGTTATCTATTTTGCTTTTTTCTTACGGTATCATTTGAAAAGCACACCAGGTAGGCTAAGGAGCAGTAATGCACTACTGGGGGCATCTGGTGATTGGTGGTTGCACATATATGCCTTTTGTCATTGGCTCATTTAATGTGTTCAGTTAGCACCCAGTAGTGCATTGCTGCATATCCTTCAACAAAGGATACCAAGAGAATGAAGCAAATTTAATAACAGTAAATTGGGCCTGCAACCTGCCAATTTAATTGTAAATTTAAGCTGCCTCTGTCAGGTTCATATATGTGTTTCTTGGGCGTATCTCAGCCAGTGCCTCACCAGCCTCTGACCTCACCGCACGTCACTGCTGTAAATGTATGCTATGTAGTGTGTGTGCATATGTAAGAGTATGCTATGGGGCCTAGTTATCAAGCCGTCAACCTCAAATACGCTGGAATTCCGCAGCATATTTGTGGCGAGGCTGATTCGCCTAAGTTATAAAGCCCTAGATACCGTCAAAAGTAGAATTTTGTGACGTAAGCTTCGATCCGCCGGACTCAGTCCGACACAGATCGATTCTTACATCACTCCAGATGTTCCGCACACAAGTGCGGCACAATCTGACTACTTTTGCTAGTTATCAAAAAACTAGCAGGTACGTTCGGCACTTTTCCGGCCCAGCGTACCTGGTTTTCAAACCGCCGCCCTGGAGGTGGCGGATCCCATAGAAATCAATGGGAGTCTGACCATAGCGAAAGTTCATGTTCGCTGCTGCCCGACATCCCATTGATTCCTATGGGAAATGTCTGCACCTAACACCCTAACATGTACCCCGAGTCTAAGCACCCCTAATTTGTTCCCCCTACATGGCCGCAACTAAATAAAGTTATTACCCCCTAAACCGCCGCTCCCGGACCCCACCGCAAGCTATACTAAATATGTTAACCCCTAAACCGCCGCTCCCGGTCCCCGCCGCCACTATAATATATGTATTAACCCCTAAACCGCCGCTCCCGGACCCCGCCACCGCTATAATATATGTATTAACCCCTAAACCGCCGCTCCCGGACCCCGCCGCCACCTACATTATACCTATTAACCCCTATCCTGCCCCCACTATACCGTCGCCACCTATAATAAAATTATTAACCCCTATCCTGCGGATCCCGGACCTCGCTGCAACTAAATAAATAGTTTAACTTCTAAACCACCGCTCCCGGACCCCGCCGCAACCTATATTAAACTTATTAACCCCTAATCTGCCCCCCCTACACCGTCGCCACCTATAATAAATTTATTAACTCCTATCCTGCGCCTCCCTACACCGCTGCCACTGTAATAAAATTATTAACCCCTAAACCTAAGTCTAACACTAACCCTAACACCCCCCTAACTTAAATATTAATTAAATAAATCTAAATAATATTTCTCTTATTAACTAAATTAATCCTATTTAAAACTAAATACTTACCTTTAAAATAAACCCTAATATAGCTACAATATAAATAATAATTATATTGTAGCTATCTTAGGATTTATTTTTATTTTACAGGCATCTTTCATTTTATTTTAACTAGGTATAATAGCTATTAAATAGTTATTAACTATTTAATAGCTACCTAGCTAAAATAAAGAGAAATTAACCTGTACAATAAAAACTAACCTAAGTTACACCTAACACTACACTATCATTAAATAAATTATTCCTATTTAAAACTAAATACTTACCTGTAAAATAAACCCTAAGATAGCTACAATGTAATTAATAATTACATTGTAGCTATTTTAGGATTTATATTTATTTTACAGGTAACTTTGTATTTATTTTAGCTAGTTAGAATAGTTATTAAATAGTTATTAACTATTTAATAACTACCTAGCTAAAAGAAATACAAAATTACCTGTAAAATAAATCCTAACCTAAGTTACAATTAAACCTAACACTACACTATCATTAAATTAATTAAATAAATTACCTACAAATAACTACAATTAAATACAATTACATAAACTAACTAAAGTACAAAAAATAAAAAAGGCTAAGTTACAAAAATTAAAAAAAATAAGTTACAAACATTTAAAAAATATTACAACAATTTTAAACTACTTACACCTAATCTAAGCCCCCTAATAAAATAACAAAGCCCCCCAAAATAAAAAAATGCCCTACCCTATTCTAAATTTAAAACGTTCAAAGCTCTTTTAACTTACCAGCCCTTAAAAGGGCCTTTTGCGGGGCATGCCCCAAAGAATTCTGCTCTTTTGCCTGTAAAAGAAAAATACAACCCCCCCAACATTAAAACCCACCACCCACATACCCCTAATCTAACCCAAACCCCCTTAAATAAACCTAACACTACCCCCTGAAGATCATCCTACCTTGAGTCATCTTCAGCCAGCCAACCCACAGATGGAACCGAAGAGGAGACCCGGAGCTGCAGAAGTCATCATCCAAGGCGCGCTGAAGAAGTCTTCCATCCGATGAAGTCATCATCCAGGCGGCGCTGAAGAAGTCTTCCATCTGGGTGATGTCATCTTCCAATCGACGTCTTCAATCTTCTTTCTTCCGGATCCATCTTCATCCCGCCGACGCGGAACATCCTTCTCCCCCGACGGCAGATGACTGAATGAAGGTTAATTTAAGGGACGTCATCCAAGATGGTGTCCCTTCAATTCCGATTGGCTGATAGGATTCTATCAGCCAATCGGAATTAAGGTAGGAAAAATCTGATTGGCTGATTGAATCAGCCAATCAGATTGAAGTTCAATCCGATTGGCTGATCCAATCAGCCAATCAGATTGAGCTTGCATTCTATTGGCTGTTCTGATCAGCTTAAAATTGTTGTAATATTTTTTTAAATGTTTGTAACTTATTTTTTTTATTTTTTGTAACTTAGCTTTTTTTATTTTTTGTACTTTAGTTAGTTTATGTAATTGTATTTTAGTATTGCATTTAATTGTAGTTATTTGTAGGTAATTTATTTAATTAATGTAATGATAGTGTAGTGTTAGGTTTAATTGCAACCTAGGTTAGGATTTATTGTACAGGTAATTTTGTATTTCTTTTAGCTAGGTAGTTACTAAATAGTTAATAACTATTTAATAACTATTCTAACTAGCTAAAATAAATACAAAGTTACCTGTAAAATAAATATAAATCCTAAAATAGCTACAATGTAATTATTAATTATATTGTAGCTATCTAAGGCCTAGATTTGGAGTTTTGTCGGTAAGGACCCGCGTAGCTAACGCCGGCTTTTTTCTGGCCGCACCATAAAAATAACTCTGGTATTGAGAGTCCACATAAAGGCTGTGTTAGGCTCCAAAAAAGGAGCGTAGAGCATTTTTAACGCAACTTCAACTCTCGATACCAGAGTTGCTTACAGACGCGGCCAGCCTCAAAAACGTGCTCGTGCACGATTCCCCCATAGGAAACAATGGGGCTGTTTGAGCTGAAAAAAAACCTAACACCTGCAAAAAAGCCGCGTTCAGCTCTTAACGCAGCCCCATTGTTTGCTATGCGTAAACCCTTCCTACGTCTGCACCTAACACTCTAACATGTACCCCGAGTCTAAACACCCCTAACCTTACACTTATTAACCCCTATTCTGCCGCCCCCGCTATCGCTGACCCCTGCATATTTTTTTAACCCCTAATCTGCCGCTCCGTAAACCGCCGCTACTTACATTATCCCTATGTACCCCTAATCTGCTGCCCCTAACACCGCCGACCCCTATATTATATTTAATAACCCCTAATCTGCTCCCCACAACGTCACCTCCACCTGCCTACACTTATTAACCCCTAATCTGCTGACCGGACCGCACCGCTACTATAATAAAGTTATTAACCCCTAATCCGCCTCACTAACCCTATAATAAATAGTATTAACCCCTAATCTGCCCTCCCTAACATCGCCGACACCTAACTTCAATTATTAACCCCTAATCTGCCGACCGGAGCTCACCGCTATTCTAATAAATGTATTAACCCCTAAAGCTAAATCAAACCCTAACACTAACACCCCCCTAAATTAAATATAATTTTAATCTAACGAAATTAATTAACTCTTATTAAATAAATTATTCCTATTTAAAGCTAAATACTTACCTGTAAAATAAATCCTAATATAGCTACAATATAAATTATAATTACATTGTAGCTATTTTAGGATTAATATTTATTTTACAGGTAACTTTGTATTTTTTTTTTTAACAAGGTACAATAGCTATTAAATAGTTAAGAACTATTTAATAGTTACCTAGTTAAAATAATTACAACATTACCTGTAAAATAAATCCTAACCTAAGTTACAATTAAATCTAACACTATACTATCATTAAATTAATTAAATAAAATACCTATAATTACCTACAATTAAACCTAACACTACACTATCAATACATTAATTAAATACAATATCTACAAATAACTACAATGAAATAAACTAACTAAAGTACAAAAAATTAAAAAGAACTGTTACAAAAAATAAAAAATATTTACAAACATAAGAAAAATATTACAACAATTTTAAACTAATTACACCTACTCTAAGCCCCCTAATAAAATAACAAAGACCCCCAAAATAAAAAATGCCCTACCCTATTCTAAATTAATAAAGTTCAAAGCTCTTTTACCTTACCAGCCCTGAACAGGGCCCTTTGCGGGGCATGCCCCAAGAAGTTCAGCTCTTTTGCCTGTAAAAAAAAAACATACAATACCCCCCCAACATTACAACCCACCACCCACATACCCCTAATCTAACCCAAACCCCCCTTAAATAAACCTAACACTAAGCCCCTGAAGATCATCCTACCTTGTCTTCACCTCACCAGGTATCACCGATCCGTCCTGGCTCCAAAATCTTCATCCAACCCAAGCGGGGGCTGGCGATCCATCATCCGGTGGCTGAAGAGGTCCAGAAGAGGCTCCAAAGTCTTCATCCTATCCGAGAAGAAGAGGCGATCCGGACCGGCAACCATCTTGATCCAAGCGGGATCTTCTATCTGCATCCGATGACGACCGGCTCCATCCTGAAGACCTCCACCGCGGACCCATCTTCATCCGGCGACGTCCAACTGAAGAATGACGGTTCCTTTAAAGGACGTCATCCAAGATGGCGTCCCTCGAATTCCGATTGGCTGATAGGATTCTATCAGCCAATCGGAATTAAGGTAGGAAAATTCTGATTGGCTGATGGAATCAGCCAATCAGAATCAAGTTCAATCCGATTGGCTGATTCAATCAGCCAATCGGATTGAGCTCACATTCTATTGGCTGTTCCGATCAGCCAATAGAATGCGAGCTCAATCTGATTGGCTGATCGGATCAGCCAATCGGATTGAACTTGATTCTGATTGGCTGATTCCATCAGCCAATCAGAATTTTCCTACCTTAATTCCGATTGGTTAATAGAATCCTATCAGCCAATCGGAATTCGAGGGACGCCATCTTGGATGACGTCCCTTAAAGGAACCGTCATTCGTCGAGAAGTAGTCGGTGAAGATGGATGTTCCGCGTCGGCGGGATGAACATGGATCCGGAAGAAAGAAGATTGAAGATGCCGTTGATAGAAGACTTCAGCCAGATCATGGACCTCTTCAGCTCCCGCTTGGATAAAGACTTCAGCCGGATCATGGACATCTTCAGCCCCCCGCTTGGGCTTGGATCAAGACATCGGAGGCTCTTCTGGATCGATCGGTGAACCCGGCGAGGCGAAGATAAGGTAGGAAGATCATCAGGGGCTTAGTGTTAGGTTTATTTAAGGGGGGTTTGGGTTAGATTAGGGGTATCTGGATGGTGGGTTGTAATGTTGGGGGGGGTATTGTATGTTTTTTTTTACAGGCAAAAGAGCTGAATTCTTTGGGGCATGCCCCACAAAAGGTCCTTTTAAGGGCTGGTAAGGTAAAAGAGCTTAGAACTTTTGTAATTTAGAATAGGGTAGGGCATTTTTTATTTTGGGGGGCTTTGTTATTTTATTAGGGGGCTTAGAGTAGGTGTAATTAGTTTAAAATTGTTGTAATATTTTTCTAATGTTTGTAAATATTTTTTTATTTTTTGTAACTTAGTTCTTTTTTATTTTTTGTACTTTAGTTAGTTTATTTAATTGTATTTATTTGTAGGAATTGTATTTAATTTATTTATTGATAGTGTAGTGTTAGGTTTAATTGTAGATAATTGTAGGTAGTTTATTTAATTTATTTATTGATAGTGTAGTGTTAGGTTTAATTGTAACTTAGGTTAGGATTTATTTTACAGGTAATTCTGTAATTATTTTAACTATTTTAGCTATTAAATAGTTCTTAACTATTTAATAGCTATTGTACCTGGTTAAAATAAATATAAAGTTGCCTGTAAAATAAATATTAATCCTAAAATAGCTATAATATAATTATAATTTATATTGTAGCTATATTAGGGTTTATTTTACAGGTAAGTATTTAGATTTAAATAGGAATAATTTATTTAATAAGAGTTAATTTATTTTGTTAGAATAAAAGCATATTTAACTTAGGGGGGTGTTAGGGTTAGGGTTAAAATTAGCTTTAGGGGTTAAAATTTTTTATTAGAGTAGCGGTGAGCTCCAATCGGCAGATTAGGGGTTAATACTTGAAGTTAGGTGTCGGCGATGTTAGGGAGGGCAGATTAGGGGTTAATACTATTTATTATAGGGTTATTGAGGTGGGAGTGAGGCGGATTAGGGGTTAATAACTTTATTATAATAGCGGTGCGGTCCGCTCGGCAGATTTGGGGTTAATAAGTGTAGGAAGGTGGAGGGGACGTTGTGGGGAGCAGATTAGGGGTTAATAAATATAATATAATGGTCGGCTGTGTTAGGGGCAGCAGATTAGGGGTACATAGGGATAACGTAGTTGGCAGCAGTGTACGGAGCGGAAGATTAGGGGGTTAAAACAATTTAATCGAGTGGCGGCGATGTGGGGGGGCCTCGGTTTAGGGGTACATAGGTAGTTTATGGGTGTTAGTGTACTTTAGAGCACAGTAGTTAAGAGCTTTATAAACCGGCGTTAGCCCAGAAAGCTCTTAACTACTGACTTTTTTCTGCGGCTGGAGTTTTGTCGTTAGAATTCTAACGCTCACTTCAGACACGACTCTAAATACCGGAGTTAGAAAGATCCCATTGAAAAGATAGGATACGCAATTGACATAAGGGGATCTGCGGTATGGAAAAGTCGCGGCTGGAAAGTGAGCATTAGACCCTTTCCTGAATGACTCCAAATACCGGCGGTAGCCCAAAACCAGCGTTAGGAGCCTCTAACGCTGGTTTTCACGGCTACCGCCCAACTCTAAATCTAGGCCTATGTTAATAAGAGAAATATTATTTAGATTTATTTAATTAATATTTAAGTTAGGGGGGTGTTAGGGTTAGTGTTAGACTTAGGTTTAGGGGTTAATAATTTTATTACAGTGGCGACGGTGTAGTGGGGGGCAGGATAGGGGTTAATAAATTTATTATAGGTGGCGACGGTGTAGGGGGGGCAGGATAGGGGTTAATAAGTTTAATATAGGTTGCGGCGGGGTCTGGTAGAGTAGGTTTAGGGGTTAAACTATTTATTTAGTTGCGGCGAGGTCTGGGATCAGCAGGATAGGGGTTAATAACTTTATTATAGAGGGTTACTAGGTATAATGTAGGTGTCGGCAGTGTCCGGGAACGGCGGTTTAGGGGTTAATACATTTATAAGAGTTGCGGCGGGGTCTAGGAGCGGCGGTTTAGGGGTTAATAACTTTATTGAGTTGCGGGGGGCTCCGGGGGCGCCGGTATAGGGGGTAGAACAGTGTAGTTTAGTGTGGGTGCTTAGTGACAGGCTAGCAATAAAGCTGTCAAAAAGCCGAAGAGCAGCGAGATTGGATGAGTGATAACTATCACAGTCCGCTGCTCATCGCCCCGTACTTGGTGCTTGGCTTTTTGACAGCTTTTTTGATAACTTAGGCGAAATTTTGCAGGTCTGCGGCGGCGATGGTAGGCGAGCTTAGGCGGGCGTATTGAACCGGCGAAGGCAGGTAAAGTAGACGGCTTGATAACTACCCCCCTCTGTAGTGTGTGTTTATCTGCATATGTAAGTGTATGCTATGTATTGTCCCTCTTTTGAATTTTGAAATGTTGGGAGGTATGCCATTGCAAAGGACTTTCAGCAGCAAATCAGTAGTATGTCTGTCAGTTTAAGGAAGATTACTATAAAATCTCATAAGAGTTTAGTCAAATCTCATGAGATCACAGTAAAAGAGTTCATGACCTCAGCACTGCTGATGCTGATTGGCTGCTGTTCATTTCTTCATTTATTTATTTATTTTTTACCTGAAGCTGGGCAGTAACTGAAGTATAACTTTTTACACAGAACTTACTCTGCTGAGCTGAGGAAATTGTGAGGTAAAATGTCTTCCTTTTTTACATAGAGATGCTCAGGTGATATTTTCCTGTCAGCTTTTTACAGTTATACTGCATCAGTTTCAAGTGATTTAGCTTATGAGTATTATGTCCCTTTAATACAAGATCTAAATTGAGACATGAATGTTAACATATATTGTTTTTCTACCAAAGATCTAACTTATTATATTAATCACCCAGGCTCAGAATCTTTTTTTTACTCTAGCTGGCAACTCTTGAGTTTGTAATTAGTGGGGGGAAAAATAACTGCAGAGTAAGATATCTATAGTGATATCCTTCTCAAGCATGCATTTCCATTCCTGTACTTTAAAGGGATAGCAAAGTCAAAATTTAACTTGCATATTTCAGATAGAGCATGTAAAATGTTTAAATTCACATCTATTTAAAAAAAAAAAAAATCAAATGTGATTTGTTATTTTGCTATCCCTTGTTGAAAAAAACATACACACATATCCTGCACTAGTGGGAGCTTGTTGCTGATTGGTGCCTGCACACATTTGTTTCTTGTGATTGGCTAACTAGATGAGTTCATGTAGCTGCCAGTAGTTCATTGCTGTTCCTTCAGCAAAGGATAAAAAGATAACGAAGCAAATTTGATAATAGAAGTAAATTGGAAAAGTTATTTAAAAATAGTATGTTCTATCCAAACCATGAAAGAAAAGATTGGGGTTTCCTGTCCCTTTAAGTCTGGGGTTAAGTAAGCAATCTACATCTTCAACTCAAGAGTTGCCAGCAGTGGGGCAAAATTCATTTTCACCATGATTTCCTCTTTACAACAGGTCACTTTGCAACCTCAAAAGTATCTATGAATACAATGCTCAAAACAAATGTATGTTCCTGAGTAGGGGTGGAACTACCATTGGTGTAGTAGGAACAGTGGCACCAGGGCCCAAGAGCTGAAGGGTGCCCATAACAGCCCGTCTATTTATAGGCGTATGCAGAACATGTACAATTCTAATGCAGGGGAGCCTTTTATTTGTGCAAGTAGCGGGTCCATCTATCTATCCTCAAAATCATTATACAGAGCAGTATGTTATGACTTTTGCTTTTTTACTACAGGGGGCCCAAAAAAATCTTGCCCCAGGGCCCTCTGTTGAGTAGGTTTGCTACTGTTCCTGAGCATACCTCAGTATAAATGTCTACAAAGGATCTGACCAGGAGACAAAGACAAATTTGATAGCTGAAATAAATTGGAAAGGTTTTTTTTAAATTGTACTAACTTACAACTTGACGTCCCTTATGTTCACTACCACATCCCTTTAACAGAATCTTCAGGCAACTTCAGTCTTTTTTATCTTTCATTTTGTCATTCAAAACTCTATGTAAGCCTTTTGCCTGTTACAATGCATATTTCTGCAATTAACCTTTCCTTTCTCTTCTGATCACTCCTGTTGTACCAGAATGTCTACATAATTGAGAAACCATAAGCCAGGGATCTGTTTTTTTCTAAAGCCAAAGCTCTGCTTTACAAATCTGCATTTTCTGATAAAAGCTGTTCTAGAGAATATTAATAAAATACTGGATTGCTGGAAGAAAAATAAAGAACAAGGAATTGCAATAACATGTAATTAACAGACAGCCAGATTACGAGTTTTGCGTTATGGCTGCTCGCTAATAACTTGCAAGCTATTTTTACCGTTCACCTTTAATAGCGCTCTTATCACAGGTTTGCAAAAAAAACGGCTTGTGCAGGCAATATGGTTGCATTGAGCTCCATACCGCACCCAAATACAAGCAGTGCTTTGACGTGCTTGTGCACGATTTCCCCATAGACATCAATGGGGAGAGGCGGCTAAAAAAAAGCCTAACACCTGCAATCGCGGCGCGTAAAGCTCCGTAACGCAGCCCCATTGATGTCTGTGGGGAAAAAAAATGTATGTTTAAACCTAACACCCTAACATAAGATCCAAGTCTAAACTCCCCTAATCTGCCGCCCCCTACATCGCTGACACCTATATTACACTTATTAACCCCTAATCTGCCACCCCAATGTCGCTCCCGCCACTATACTAAAGTTATTAACCCCTAAACCTCTGGCCTCCCACATCACTAACACTAAATAAATATATTAACCCCTAACGTAACCCTAAATCTAATCCTAACCCTAACGTAACCCTAACACCCCCTAACTTAAATATAATTAAAATAATTCTAAATAAAACTTACTATTAATAACTAAATAATTCCTATTTAAAATGAAATACTTACCTGTAAAATAAACCCTAAGCTAGCTACAATATAACTAATAGTTACATTGTATCTATCTTAGGATTTATTTTTATTTCACAGCTAAGTTTGTATTTATTTTAACTAGGTAGACTAGTTAGTAAATAGTTATTAACTATTTACTAGCTACCTAGTTAAAATAAATACAAATTTACAGGTAAAATAAAACTTAACCTGCCTTTTACTAACACCTAACATTACAATAAAATTAAGTAAATTAAATTAACAAAATAAATTTATCTAAATTACAAAAAAAATAAACACTAAATTACACAAAATAAAAAAAGAAATTTTCAAAAATAAAAACGAATTACTTCTAATCTAATAGCCCTATCAAAATAAAAAAGCCCCCTCAAAATAAAAAAACCCTAGCCTAGACTAAACTGCCAATGGCCCTTAAAAGGGCCTTTTGCGGGGCATTGCCACAAATAAATCAGCTCTTTTATCTGTAAAAAAAAATACAAACAACCCCCCAACAGTAAAACCACCACCCACACAACCAAACCCCCCAAATAAAATCCTATCTAAATAAACCTAAGCTAACCATTGCCCTGAAAAGGGCATTTGGATGGACATTGCCCTTAAAAGGGCATTTAGCTCTTTTACATTGCCCAAAACCCTAAGCTAAAAATAAAACCCACCCAATAAACCCTTAAAAAAACCTAACACTAACCCCAGACGATCCAATTACAGTTTTTGAAGACCGGACATCAATCCTCATCCAGGCAGCAGAAGTCTTCATCCAAGCGGGCAGAAGTCATCATCAAAGCCGTTAGAAGTCTTCATCCAAGTAGGCAGAAGTCTTCATCCAGACGGCATCTTCTATCTTCATCCATCCGGCGCGGAGCGGATCCATCTTCAAGACATCTGGCACGGAGCATCCTCTTCTTCTGATGGCTGTTGAAGAATAAAGTTTCCCTTTAAATGACATCATCCAAGATGGCGTCCCTTACATTCTGATTGGCTGATAGAATTCTATCAGCCAATAGGAATTAAGGGGAAAAATCCTATTGGCTGTTGTAATCAGTCAATAGGATTGAGATCGCATTCTTTTGGCTGATTTTAATAGCCAATAGAATGTGAGCTCAATCCTATTGGCTGATTGCAACAGGCAATATGATTTTTCCCCCTTAATTCCTATTGGCTGATAGACTTCTA
This sequence comes from Bombina bombina, assembly GCF_027579735.1. NCBI lineage: Eukaryota > Metazoa > Chordata > Amphibia > Anura > Bombinatoridae > Bombina > Bombina bombina. The sequence goes on from NC_069500.1 coordinate 842,683,503, forward strand.
TCAGCCAATCGGAATGTAAGGGACGCCATCTTGGATGACGTCATTTAAAGGGAAACAATTCTTTAACAGCCATCAGAAGAAGAGGATGCTCCACGCTGGATGTCTTGAAGATGGACCCGCTCCGCGCCGGATGGATGAAGATAGAAGATGCCGTCTGGATGAAGACTTCTGCCCGCTTGGATGAAGACCTCTGCCGATTGGATGAGGATGGATGTCCGGTCTTCAAAAACTGTAAGTGGATCGTCGGGGGTTAGTGTTAGTTTTTTTAAGGGTTTATTGGGTGGGTTTTATTTTTAGCTTAGGGTTTTGGGCAATGTAAAAGAGATAAATGCCCTTTTAAGGACAATGCCCATCCAAATGCCCTTTTCAGGGCAATGGTTAGCTTATTTTTATTTAGATAGGATTTTATTTGGGGGGGTTGGTTGTGTGGGTGGTGGCTTTTACTGTTGGGGGGTTGTTTGTATTATTATTTTTTTACAGGTAAAAGAGCTGATTTCTTTAGATCAATGCCCCACAAAGGGCTCTTTTAATGGCCATTGGCAGTTTAGTGTAGGCTAGGGTTTTTTATTTGGGGGGGGGCATTTTTAATTTGATAGGGCTATTAGATTAGGAGTAATTTGTTTTTATTTTTGATAATTTCTTTTTTATTTTGTGTAAAAAAATGTATTTTGTTAATTTCATTTATTTAATTTTATTGTAATGTTAGGTGTTAGTGTAACTCAGGTTAGGTTTTAGTTTACAGGTAAATTTGTATTTATTTTAACTAGGTAGCTAGTAAATAGTTAATAACTATTTACTAACTAGACTACCTAGTTAAAATAAATACAAACTTAGCTGTGAAATAAAAATAAAACCTAAGATAGCTACAATGTAAATATTAGTTATATTGTAGCTAGCTTAGGGTGTATTTTACAGGTAAGTTTGTATTTATTTTAACTAGGTAGCTAGTAAATAGTTAATAACTATTTACTAACTAGACTACCTAGTTAAAATAAATACAAACTTAGCTGTGAAATAAAAATAAAACCTAAGATAGCTACAATGTAAATATTAGTTATATTGTAGCTAGCTTAGGGTGTATTTTACAGGTAAGTATGTATTTCGTTTTAAATAGAAATTAGTTAGTTATTAATAGTAAGTTTTATTTTGATTTATTTTAATTATATTTAAGTTAGGGGGTGTTAGGGTTAGGGTTACGTTAGGGTTAGGTTTAGGGGTTAATAGGTTTATTATAGAGGTAGAGTGGGTGGACGGCAGATTAGGGGTGAATTATATTTAAATAATGTTTTTGATCCGGGAGGGTGGTGGTTTAATAGTTAATAATTTTATTATAGTGGGGACGATGTGGGGGAGCAGCAGAATAGGAGTTAATACATTTATTAAGTGGCGGCAATGTCCGTAGCGGCAGATTAGGGGTTAATCATTTTATTTTAGTGTTTGCAATGCGGGAGGGCCTCGGTTTAGGGGTAAATAGGTAGTTTATGGGTGTTAGTTCACTTTTTAACACTTTAGTTATGAGTTTTATGCTACAGCTTTGTAACATAAAACTCATAACTACTTACTTTAGATGGCGGTACGAATCTTGTCGGTATAGAGTGTACCGCTCACTTTTTGGCCTCCCAGGCAAAACTCGTAATACCGGCGCTATGGGAGTCCCATTGAAAAAGGACTGTTCTTAAAATGCGGTACTGACGTTGTGTGACGGCCAAAAAAGTGTGCGGTACAGCTATACCTGCAAGACTACTGCAGCGGTAGGGAAAAAGCAGCGTTATGAAGCATAACGCTGCTTTTTCACTCATAACGCCAAACTCGTAATCTAGCTGAGAATTAATTTTGCAAAAAAAGTAGACTACTCAAAATTTAATAATTATTATCTAAATTATTTTAAGCTATAATAAAAACATAATATGTACATGTTCATGTAACCCTCACTGGGAATACTTGATATCTTAGTCAACAATAAGGAAGCTCTGTCGCTGTACAAAATACAAATTTAATTCCTTTATCTACTGTATTCCCGGATGAGTGGCATAAATTCCCTTTGTGAGAACAGTTCTAACAAAATAAAATCCATCATGAAGAATGTATTTGAGACAATTTTGATAAAAGGCTGAATGTTTAAAATGCATTTTCATTATTAATTATGGCAAGATCCCAGCTTTTAGTATTGATGAATGGATAATGTAGAACGTTATCACTATTTACAATAACAGTCTGACAAGTGTTGAAAAATAGCTTGCTATAGTAAAAGCTGCAATTAAAGCATGTTTGCATGGTTACCTGTATAATTCATATTATCGAGCAGCTATAGTTTTAAGGGATATTAAACTCAAAATTGAATTCCTCAAAAACTAATGAAAGGGATGTTAAAGGGGCATTATACAGTAAATAAATCACTGCTTGAATGATGTTTTTTCTGAACAAAGGTTGGCCTGAGAATTTGTACATGTATTTTTACAAAAAAAATATATTAGTTGTTTAAATATTGAAAAAATAAGGGTAAAATGTTCATAAAGCAGTAGGTGCTGCCATATTGTCACTTAGGTTACCTTTTTCTGCTGCGGCCAATTAGAATTGATTATAAATAGGGATGTGCGAATGTGCTGAAAATGTCAATCTTCTGGTAGAATGAATAGTCCTGTGGACATTCACTTTGAAAATGGATGCAAAGAGCTTTAAAGGACAGTAAACACCTTAATTACAAGGCATTTCTGTTGTATTAATTTAGAATAACATATCAGCCAAGTCAAAGTTTTTAAAACAAATAAACATTCTTTTTTCTGCAATTATTTTCTAAATTCCACCCCCCCCCCCCCATTTGTCTTATTTGGATAAGTCAATCTGAATTTTTATCCTCAGACAACAAGTATTGAGAAGTCAGCAATGTGCATTATAAAATCTGAAATTTAGAAATAGTTTAATTATCAGAGCTAAATTACCTGAAAAGAGGGCAAAATAAATAATGACAATGTATTTCAAACTTGTCTCATTACGCGTAACTAAACATTTTTATTCCCTATACAATTCCCTTCCATTATTTAAATGTGCACAATTTTTTTTCTATGCACCCTTTCTGAGGCACCAGCTAGTACTGAACATGTTTAAAATTCACAGGATATACAGTACATATATGTATGTTATGATTGGCTGATGGCTGTCACATGATGCATTAGGAAGGAAAATGTAACAAACTTTGACATTTGTCAGAAAAAAAATCTACTACCCATTTGAAATTCAAACTAATATGCTTTTGCATTGTCTTTTTTTTATGCATCTATGATTATTATATTCTACTGTGTCTAATGGTCCTTGCTGTTATCTATATACAATCCCAAAATGTCAGACAGAGCAAACAATGCTAAAAAAATAGTTTCCAGTTTACATCTATTATCAAATCTGCTTTGTTCTTATGGTATTCTTTGTTGAAGAGACACCTAGGTAGGCATCTAGAGCTCTACATGGCAATGAATAATGCTGTCATCTAGTGCACTTGCAAATGGATACAATTCTTAGAAAACCCTTTGCTCCCATATTGTGCTCCAGGCACGTGCACACTACTGAACTTTTTTTCAACAAAAGATACCAAGAGGACAAATAAAATTTGATAATAGAAGTAAATTAGAAAGTTGTTTAAAATTGCATGCTCTATCTGAATCATGAAAGAAAAAATTCTGGGCTTCATGTCCATTTAATATAAATAGTATGAATCGTGTATGTGGCAAAACACTTTCGAATGAGTCCACCGTAGTAAGATAAAAAGACATCTTGACGCTAAACTTTTCATCACTGTCAAATGTTTCATTTGTATAATTTCTTACTATAAAAATGTATATTTAATCAAATGTAAATATAGTCAGTGTAGTGGTAGTGTTAACTGTAAAATACTATAAATTAATAGTCACATGACTATTTCCTGCCATGTTGTTCTCCAGACACCAACTTATGTCACTCTTCAACATAGAATACCATGGGAACGAAGAAAATTGGATAACAGAAGTAAATTAGTTAGTTGTTTAAAAGTGCATGCTGTAATTAAATCATGAAAGAATAAAAATGTGTTTCATGTCCCTTTAACCTTAAAGGGACAGTTCACCCAAAAACTTTCTCCCCTTTAAATTATTCCCAATGATCGTTTTTACCTGCTAGAGTGTATTAAATTGGTTGTAAGTAGCTCCTTTATTCATATTTCATCATTTGAAACAGCTGATTTAGCTTGTGGTTTCCCAACCTATACTGAAAGTTTTGATACTGGCGTATACGCTATTGACAAGCCTAAGTAAACACAGCCAGCAGAAGAAGTTACACTCTCAGTGGGATGCAGGATAGTTAAGTAATAAAATGATAATTTTTCATTGTTCTCTCTATGTATTGAGCTTTGGTGTTCCAGACAAATATAAGATAAGGAAGCAAGTGTGTGTACACAAAGTGATAACATAATGAGATCTGATATTACCTGAAGCTCAACCCATTGTAATAGGCTGTGGTTTAAAAGCACAAAACCAGCTACTTCATATACACAAATAAACCTGAAAATGCAATTTCTCAAATATTTTATACTCTGCAGCTGGTATAACAAGTCATTTAAATACATTTATGGAAAAACAATTTTACAGTGTACTGTCCCTTTAACGTTTGCTATATAGAAGCAGTTGCGTTCATAGTTGCTATGTTTTTTTCTCTGCATTGCAGCACTTATTAAGACACATTAATAATTTGACTTCTATGTCCCTTAAATATATTACAGGACATTTAGCAGTAAAGATGCAAGCAAAACAGAGTTACTTTTATAGACCATTTAAAATATATATAATATTCTCAACAATTTAAAATCAAAGTAGAAAATCTGAATCAGTTTTTAACCCAATAATTAAAAAACAAAAGTCTCTAGATTTTAACACACAATACTTTATAAAAGGCTCTGCAATATGCATAGCTGTCATTACTGAAAAATATTTCATTATGTGCATTAATTTGAATATCCGATGACATGACAAATTGCCACCACAGAAAAATCTTTTGCAGCATACAAATCCGTTCCTATTTCTCTTAATTACACATAATGGCAGTGCTTTATTCTGAATTAACAATGCTTTTTTTTTAATTTTTTTAATGGTTCTTTTTTTTTTCTAACATGAAATTCTGATGTTACAGACCATAGCTCTCTAAAAAAAGATTAAAAAAAAAAGAACATTTAAGTGCATGATATAATGGAGCATTTTGGTTTCAATATTTGAAAAAAAAAAAAAAAATATTTCTTCTACTCTAACACATTTATATTATATTAAAGTAGACTAATTCTTACTCTTAAAGGGACATACTACTCATATGCTAAATCACTTGAAACTGATGCAGTATAACTGTAAAAAGCTGACAGGAAAATATCACCTGAGCATCTCTATGTAAAAAAGGAAGATATTTTACCTCACAATCTCCTCAGCTCAGCAGAGTAAGTTCTGTGTAAAAAGTTATAATTCAGCTGCTGCCCAGCTGCAGGTAAAAGAAATAAAAAAATGAAGAAATGAAAAGCAGCCAATCAGCATCAGCAGTGCTGAGGTCATGAACTCTTTTACTAAGATCTCATGAGATTTGACTTAACTCTCATGAGATTTCATTATAAACTACCTTAAACTGAATAGGGAAATAAGATGAGAGTGCACAAAGCTCGTTCCCGGGACAGACATAATGATTTGCTGCTTAGAAATCCTTTACAATGGAACGTGGCTACTGAGGATTTTTTGAGGTAAAATATCTTTCTTTTTTACATAGAGATGTTCAGGTGATATTTTCTAGTCAGCTTTTTACAGCTATACCGCATCACTTTCAAGTGACAATATTTGGGTATCATGGCCTTTTAAGAGTTAAAGCCAGAAGAAGATGAATTGATTTTTACAAGATCATCCCATTTGTGGGCAAACAAAAAGGGGCTCATCGTGGCTGTTTGCGAGCATATTAAATTTTTTTTAAGACACGATCGATTGAGCACAATTAGTTTACGTGTGACAGGTTAGCGTGACCTCAGAGCTCTGGTTAACTATTTTGCAAAACAAAAAAAGTGTCACAAAATACACCAAAAAATACACTACAAAGAATATTTACACTCATGACACTATCTAATAAAAAAAAATTGCACAAAAGTTATAAGGGCTTAAAGATATGTGGTCTCTTATGTTGGAAAAAAAGGCAGGAAAATGGCTTTAACATTGAAATACATAAATATACATCTCTAAATATGGATATGTATGTATGTATATATATATATATATATATATATATATATATATATATATATATATATATATATATATATATATATAAATATACAGTATATATATATGTTTATATGTGTGTACATATGTATTTATTTATTTAAACATGTATATATGTATTTATAGACATACATACACATATAAACACATAAATACATATGCACACACACACACATATATATATACACAACACACAGAGAAAGACCTGCACTCACTTACAAGCTCTCAGCTAAGATTAAAAGCAAAAATGGAAGGGTTAGTTACCGCATTTGGCCAAATGGGACAAGCCCAGGTACCACGTCAAGGTCCCTTCAAAAACCTGGGACCCTAAAACAGCCACACAATGCAAGCTCTCAATCCAACAAACTGGGAACAAGTGAAGGGTGCACAGGCTTATGTAATCACCCCAGACATATTCAAAACACGGAAGGGTACTGCACTCTCAGACTGGACCGGGTACACATCCCATGAACCTTCAACATGCTGAGCCCTGGGTGCTCACTGGCACTCACAGGAAGCTGTGCTGTCCCCAGAGTCACAAGCAGTTAACCCCAGACAGGTCTGGGTGCAAGAACCATAGGGAAAATTACAAAACAAATTAATACAACACACAGAGAAAGTCCAGCACTCACTTACAAGCTCTCAGCTAAGATTAAAAGCAAAAATGGAAGGGTTAGTTACTGCATTTGTCCAAATGGGAGAAGCCCAGGTACCATGTCAAGGTCCCTTCCAAATCTTGGGACCCTAAAACAGCCACACAATGCAAGCTCTGAATCCAACAAACTGGGACAAGTGAAGGTTGCACAGGCTTATGTAATCACCCCAGACATATACAAAACACGGAAAGGGGACTGCACTCTCAGACTAGACTATATATATAGTGCATTATAGCCCTTTGCAGTTAAGTAAATGAAAACATGAAAAAGCATATTTATGCCATATTCATATTTAATAAAGTATTATACTGTGTATTTACTGTACATATTTCACACTTCAATGTTCTGCACATAGCAGAATATGTTCTATGTATTTTTAAATATATTCCTATATATATATTTCTGTACATATTTATTTTTATATATATATATATATATATATATATATATATATACCTATATATAATCATATGTGTATGTGTATATATATATATATATATATATATATATATATATATATATATATATATATATATACTGTATATATAGTACCAAAATACCATCAGATATATAATAAATAGAACATATTCTGCTATGTGAAGATCATTGGAATGTGAAATATTCATATTTTCATGTCGGGTTAGTGCACTTGAGAATATGCAATCTGGTTTGCGTGTGAATAGGGTGTTTTTTACACTTTTTTGGTCCATTGACATCTATGGGAGAATAGATTATTGTGCATGCAATATTCTAAGTTCAGCTTTTGTCGCACAATCAAAAACAGTTTACTTGTAATAGGAGCACAACCCTATGGGCGCAAAAACCTTACTTCTAGTGAAGTTAACGCTCGAGCTGGAGCCTTAAATAGCGCTCCACTTGTAATCTGGCCCTTAAATGGTCATTAAACTGCTGGGTACAACAACAGTAACATGGTTATTACTCACCATACTATTGCTTTCGCTTCTGTATCTGCAGCTCTCTTTAAAGCCATTCTCTTATTTTAACTCATCACACAATTTTATACTGGGTGCCGTCATCTTGTAGCTCACGTATTGTTGCATCCTGTGATAGGAGCTGTGCCCTTTCACAGATCTGCTTTTTGACAGCTGCACCTTTCACTTTAGTTTAACACACGTAATATAGAGCAGAAGTGTTACATAACAAATTTAAGCTACAAGATGGCGGCGCCCAGTGTGAAGATGCAGAGCTTCACTAACTAACAATTGTAAGGGGTTAAATTAAGAGAACAACTTGGAAGACAGCCACAGGCACGGGTGGAAAAACAAATAGCATTGTGAGTAGTCACTAAGCTACTGTAGCCGTACTCATCAGTTTAACGTCCCATTAAATGTAAACATACCTGTATATGAGTTGTCAGGGTCTTCCTTTCATACTGTGAGAATACTTAGCCAGTTTGATCAAAAGAAGAGACTTGAAATAGTGTGTCACTGTTATTCTGTCTCATCGTAATTTGAAAGCTAATTAGCATAAATAATGTTTCTGCTCCAGAAGAGCCTTTTTTATGGCAAATTATATATAAGGGACATACAAATAAATATTAGATCCCCATAAAATTCTTAATGATGCACATTAAAAAAAAAGTCTTAGCAATAATTAGTTATTTTCCATGGTTTTCTCTAATTTACCTTAAAATTATACGGTTTGGGGGGACTTCCGGGCAGCGGCCATCTTAGGTCGCAATATTCTGAGCTGCTCCTAGCATGTGAGATTTTGTATTCGAAGCAGTGGTAATTGGAATCATCCAACCCACAACCCAGATTCTAATTTGTGAATGACATATGCTTTGATCAAGCCTTTTACCGACTTTCTATGCAGCCCTAATATACCGGAGACTATCTGGGGGCCTACGCCTCCGCTCCAACCCCCCAGCAGGTATCTTTGACTGCCTGCTGTAACGCAGTCTTGAGAATAAGCTGCTTAAACATGGAGGAGACATACATGGCAATTCGGGACCTGATGCTCAATTTTAAGCGCACAATTTGTGACAGGCTGGATCGTCTATTGCACAACATGGAGCGCACCCACGCAGGGGATGTACTTGAAGCTTACACAGAGATGTATACAGAAGCGACTTGTCCGGGGGGTGCTGAGCAATTAGGTATGACCCAACTTCTTGATGTTATTGTACGGGCGAGTCCCTTCATCAGCTTCTTACCTTTCTCTCTGGACCCTGTCCGGGGAGTTGCTGCCGATTCTCTGGAAGGGGATAACGAGGACTCACAGGTCGCAGTGCACACAGAAAGGCATCTGTTTGCTGTGATGGAAAACCTCATTCCGAGTAACAGTGGAGCAGCGCTGTTGTCTTGTGATGACCAGGGCATGCGGCTCACCATACCGACCCTGCTGAGTTTGGAACTCTGGGGATTCAACATACCAGTCAGGAAACATGATCTGCTTGAGGCCTCTGAATACTGCCCAGATGTTAGCACCATTATAGAGGATCAAGATCTTGAGAGCTATAGCAAGACAGGAGTGGGCTAACTTTCATATCACTGGAGCGGTGTGTCATATGTGTGGGAGACTGCCTTGACATGATTGCCTCCTAAACTTTGAATGATGGTTGTTTAATGGACCAGATGTATGAGGTTAGATGGAATCTCTATGTCTCTTTAAATCTACTCCATTGATATAAAATGTATAACGTGTTCTTACCTAACAGTTCACAGACTTTGCTATCTATCATGGCTTGAATTTCTGGGACTTATCTATTGGTGTATTTATGTCAGGCTTGTACCATGCTTATAAAATTGTATTGCTGTGTTGGGTCCCAGAACATTTTGGCCCTTTATTTAGCACTGACCTTTTTTCTTTCTTTTTAGTGTTCTAGGGGGAGAATGTAACATTTTATTTTAATATACATAGTATAAAGGTTCCCATAGACACTACACCAAAATATCAAAAGCCTAGTATGACCTTAAAAATATTGCCATCCCATAATTTCTCTTCTCTAGCGCTACGCAGCCCAAGAGTGACTGCTACTTATCATTTGGGAATATGGTTTTATAGTCTCAGCATTATTTATACATGGGAAACGCTTAGCTGCACTCAACATTTTTTCATAAGTGTGCTCGTCTGTTAGTATTATAGTATTATCTTTTGTTTATGCATTTTATTAATTATGTCAAATATGTGAGCCTTGTTATACTGCAACTTCATAAGTTTGGCTCTTTAGTTTTAATACAACCTTAGTTAACGTAACTTTCTGCTGATTTTTGGGTTGGTAGAGGAGGCCTCCTTGGGTCTGCAGACATTGACTGTCATTTTAGCGAGCTTCTGGAATTAGTATTAGGCTAGGCTTAGGGCTGTGGATTAACATGAGGCTTATGCTCTAATTCTCTGAAGTCATCACAAGAACTAACTAAATATACTTATTTGCTGGGTCTCTCTACCCCATAGCTATTCTTATTTTTAGTTTTATGGTGGCCTTGGTGTACTGTCTGCGGCCGGGACAGTGCAGTTGGGGCATACTTTACATTACTTGGGTTTACTATAGATAAGGCCCTTTAATTAACACAACTACATATAGAGTCTAAATAATATAGCAAGACTCATTACTTTTTGTACCTTGGGGAGGCTCAGCTTTCATGCTAGAACTCACATTATCCATTATGAATATATATACTGTATATCCCTGGGCTTAGTACTGGTTCACTGGGTTTTGCTTTAATATATTTTTCGAGTGTTAGCATTGAGACTAAGTTCTGAATGTACGTAGTCTCCTCTAACTAATAGCTCCTTTTAATTTTTGGGAATTTTTAGCTCTCTGCTTGAGAGCATATTTGTAGGGTTCAAAAGTGGCCCTATTATCATATAGAAGTATGCTGCTGTTGTTCTAGACCCTCGTGTAGCCCTATCGCTAGCATTTATTAACTATGTTGTATACATACGGTCCGTGTGTGGCCACTGAGTTTTAATAGGGGTACGCTTTATTTTTATATTTTGCATACTCCAGGGGATACCTGGATCAACAGTAGCATCTTATCAGTATTTACATTTAGTGAATGTACAGGTCCAAAAGTGGCCTTTGTCAAAATAAATACCCTCCATTTAGAAAGATGAGATAACTGAGGTCCACAAGCAGCCTATGCTACCTATGAGGGCAAAAAGGAGGGAGAGTTAAAGGTTTGCTTCCTTGATACTAGTTGACTGGCTTATTATTGTACTTTGACAGATTAATATGTTTGCTGAAGCTAATGATGTTCATGTATATTGCTATACAACTGTATTGACATGCTCGTAGGGATTTGTCCCCTAAATATTAGATGACTGGCATATTATTGTACTTTGACAGATCTATATGTTTGCTGAAGCCAATGATCTTAATGTATGTATATTGTTGTATAATTGCTTGAAGTGTATGCTCTATACGTTTTAGTGAGCACACTAAATGTTCTGTAACTTCTTAACTCTCAATAAAAAAAATAAAAAATTATAAGGTTTGATCACTGTAAGAGCTCATTTATGTATATGTTGTGGGTAAAGTCTGTTATCTGGGTAATCCTAGGGTTACCCTGGTAAAACTGACATTACCCAGCAGCTGCGGGTAAAGCTCGATGTAAAATCATATCGGGCTTTACCTTGGTAATCCGAGGATCACCCAGATGCTTCTGGATAAAGCACTCACAGCGCTCAAGACCAATATTTGTTACACCAACAAAAAAGTGCACAGAATCAGGTGAACACCATTGAGTAACAGCTTACATTAAAACTAAGGGGGGGGGGGAAATACCTGAAACATTTTTTTTCCAACTTATTTCTTAATTGAGATCATATAATTTACATAGCTTTTGACAAGATAAAGTAATTTGACAATCTAATTTTATTACCATGTATTACCTTTTACAAATGAGGTTACAATGTGAAGTAGTGTATAAAGCCGACAAAGCTTATCCTATAATATAAAAGGCCAAGTGTGTTTGTCCGAAGCTGTCATGCACAGTAGAGACAGCATGAGGACAAACACCTGGCCTTACCTGACATGCTGTTTGCGGCGAAAGTGGTCGTGGCCGGCGGGATCGTGGGCATGGCCAGGTGGGTACGTGGACGTGGCCAGGTGTGGTGGGGGCGTGATCAGGCGTGATTGTGGGCGTGACCAGGCGGAAGTGTGGTCATGGTCGTGCGTGACCGGGCATGGTCGGGGCGTGGTCGGGCATGGCGGGGGGATGTCCGGGTGTGGTCAGCGCGAGAGAGAGGGGAGAGAAATAGAAAAAGAGGGGGAGAGACAAAAAGAGATAGGAAAGAACTAAAGAGAGAGGGAAGAGCAGAAGAGAGGGGAAAGTGCAGAAGAGAGGGGAGAGAGAGAGCAAAATAGAGGGGAAAGAGCAAAATAGAGGGAAGAGAGAGAAAAAGAGAGGGGGGAGTGAGAGCAAAAGAGAGGGGGGAAAGAGCACAAAAGAGAGGGGGAGAGAGCACAAAAGAGAGGGGGAGAGAGAGAGCGAGGGGCGGGACCGCTGTACTGCAAAAAATGGCCCGTGTGAACGGGCTTTAGGACTAGTTATCTATCATTTATGATAACATTAATGATATAGTCGTTAAGTAGATCATTGGCAGATGTATAATCCTTTTAGAAATTAAATTCCAATAGGGTCAAATTTGGGATATCCCTTAACACAGTCCAAAGCGATATCCATGTAGTCAAGATCTGTGGTGGTAACCTCTGAACAGAAAACAATAAACAAAACAGGCTTTAACACATAACGTTCTTAGTTATTATGGTCCAGTATATTGAGAAGAGAGAGAAGGGATAGAAATCTAGAAAGAGAAAGTAGAAGGAGGTGGAGATGAGTAAAGAAAAAGAGTTATTGAAACTGCGAGATGAGGAACATCCTTTCTATGGGGTCTAATTCCCACCTGTTTGATTTATACTTGGAGTTGTTGGTGAAAGTAATTGTTCCCAATAAAATTTCATGTCATAGTAGAAGGACATCCTCCTTGTTTTAAAAAAAATTATACTCTTCCACTGACAGTATTTCAGACGTCTTTTTTATCAACTACTTTGGAAGAAAAGAGGAAAGAATAGGTTGAAAGCAGGAGTAGCGAGATAAAGAATTGTTAAAGTGGAAGACCATCTGTATTAAGTAAAAAGAGTGCCTGTAAGACATAACTATTAACTTTCTCCTGTATTACATAACTAAGGTCGTATCTTACTTTATCCCTATATTGAAGAAAATGAAAAATTGCAAACAAGATATTCAATACTGATAACAACAAGTAAAAAAAATTAAACTGGTGTACAAACCTCTTATGAACACACTATCATGCAACGTTTAATTGCCTAGTTTACTGGTGGGGGTGTAAACTTCTCCTTAAGCATAGAGAGTGCTTCGATTAACATGCATCAAAATTATTTAAAAAAAAGAGGATGCCACAGGCAAAAAAAGACATTGCAGCAGAGTCACTACTCATAAACTTCCCTAATTAACACCTAGATTATGAGTTTTGCGCGAAACAGGGTGTAAAACAAACACAACAAAAGTTGTGTTATTTCACCCTGCATAGTGCTGCCATTACGAGTTTCTGAAAAGCCTCCTTGTGCATGCGATATGGTGGCGTTAAGGTCCATACCGCACAAAAGCCAAGGGCTGCTTTGACGCGCTCGTGCACGCTTTCCCCCATAGACATCAATGGGGAGAGAGTGTTAGAAAAAAACTAACAACTGAAGTGCGGAATGGCGATCGCCGTAACACAACCCCTTTGATGTCTATGGGGAAAAGAAAGTTACATTTAAACCTAACACCCTAACATAAACCCCAAGTCTTAACACCCCTAATCTGCTGCTCCTACATCACTATAATAAAGTTATTAACCCCTAATCTGCCGCCCCCGACATCGCCGACACTAATAAAAATTATTAACCCCTATTCCGCCGCTCCTGACATTGCCGACACTGTAAAAAAGTTATTATACCCTATGCCGCCGCTCCCCGACATCGTCACCACTATAATAAAGTTATTAACCCCTAATCTGCTGTCCCCGACATCACCACCACTAATAAACGCTATTAACCCCTATTCCGCTGCTTCCCGACATCGCCCCCACTAAATAAAGCTATTAACTCCTAAACCGCCGACCCCCCACATCGCAAAACACTAAATTAAACTATTAACCCCTAAACTTAACACCACCCTAACTTTAAATTAAAATTACAATATAACTCTATTTAAATAAATAAAAACTTACCTGTGAAATAAATATAAACCTAACATTAAACTATAAATTAACCTAACATAACTAATCTAATAAAAAAAAAATACTACAAATTAAAATATCTAAATTACAAATTTATAAAAACCTAACACTATGAAAAAAATAGAAAAATCTAAATTACAACTAAAAAAAAACAAATCCTACGAAATATGTAAATAATCTAAGTTTACCAAAAATAAAAAACACTAAGATTACAAAAAATAAACGAAATTATCAAAAATAAAAACAATTACACCTAATCTAATAGCCCTATAAAAATTAAAAGCCCCCAAAATAAAAACACCCTCTAGCCTACAATAAACTACCAATTGCCCTTAAAAGGGTCTTTTGTAGGGCATTGCCCTAAAGAAATCAGCTCTTTTACCTGTAAAAAAATACAAAGTCCCCCAACAGTAAAACCCACCACCCAACCAACCCTCCAAAATAAAAAACCTAACTCTAAAAATAAACTTAAGCTACCTATAGCCCCTAAAGTGGCATTTATATGGGCATTGCCATTAAAAGGGCATTTAGCTCTTTTGCATTGCCCTTAAAAGGGCATTCAGCTCTTTTTCAAAGCCCAAATCAAAATCTTAAAAAAAAAAAAAAAAAAAAAACAACTAACACTAACCCCAGAAGATCTACTCACGGTTTCTGAAATCCATCTCCATCCAGACAGCGAGGTCTTCATCCAGGGGGCGAGGTCTTCATCCATCCCGGGAGCATCTTCTATCTTCATCCCGGCAGTGGGGGAGCAGAGCCATCCTGAAAGTCGATGCCATCCTGTGCCGAGCGTCCTCTTCATACCATTGCCGCTGTACACTGAAGTTGAATGCAAGGTAGTCGTTTCTTCAAAATGGAGTACCTTGCATTGCTATTGACTGATTTGATTCTTTAAATTCAAATCAGCCAATAGGATGAGAGCTTCTGAAATCCTATTGGTTGTTTAAATCAGCCAATAGGATTTCAGTAGCTCTCATCCTATTGGCTGTTTTGAACAGCCAATAGGATTTCAGAAGCTGTCATCCTATTGGCTGATTTGAATTTAAAGAATCAACTCAGCCAATAGGAATGAAAGGTATGCCATTTTGAAACGGCTACCTTGCATTCAACTTCAGTGAACGGCATGACCGTATGAAGAGGACACTCTGCGCAGGATGGCATCTGCTTCCAGGATGGCTCTGCTCCGCGCCACCAGGATGAAGATAGAAGACACCCAAGGGATGGATGAAGACCTCACCGCCTGGATGGAGATGGATTTCCAGACTTCAGAAACCGTGAACAGATCTAGGGTTAGTGTTAGTTTTTTTAATTTTTTTTTGTTTTTTTGTTTTTTAAATATTAGGGTTTGGGCTTTGAAAAAGAGCTAAATGCCCTTTTAAGAACAATGTCCATACAAATACCCCTTTAGGGGCAATGGGTAGCTTAGGTTTTTTTAGAGTTAGGTTTTTTTATTTTGGGGGGTTTGTTGGGTGGTGGGTTTTAATGTTGGGGGAATATGTATTTTCTTACAGATAAAAGAGCTGATTTCTTTAGGGCAATGTCCTAAAAAAGACCCTTTTCAGGGCTATTGCTAGTTTATTTAGGCATTATTATTTTGGGGGGGTCTTTTATTTTTATAGGGCTATTAGATTAGGTGTAATTGTTTTTTTTTTATATAATTTTGTTTTTTTTGTAATCTTACGGCTAGATTTAGAGTTTTGTTGGTAACGACCCGCGTAGCTAACGCTGGCTTTTTTCTGGCCGCACCTTTTAAATAACTCTGGTATTGAGAGTTCACAGAATGGCTGCGTTAGGCTCCAAAAAGGGAGCGTACAGGCATATTTAACGCCACTGCAACTCTCAATACCAGAGTTGCTTACGGACGCGGCCAGCCTCAAAAATGTGCTCGTGCACGATTCCCCCATAGAAAACAATGGGGCTGTTTGAGCTGAAAAAAAACCTAACACCTGCAAAAAAGCCGCGTTCAGCTCCTAACGCAGCCCCATTGTTGTCTATGGGGAAACACTTCCTACGTCTGCACCTAACACCCTAACATGTACCCCGAGTCTAAACACCCCTAACCTTACACTTATTACCCCCTATTCTGCCGCCCCCGCTATCGCTGACCCCTGCATATTATTTTTAACCCCTAATCTGCCGCTCCGTAAACCGCTGCTACTTACATTATCCCTATGTACCCCTAATCTGCTGCCCCTAACACCGCCGACCCCTATATTATATTTTTTAACCCCTAATCTGCCCCCCACAACGTCGCCTCCACCTGCCTACACTTATTAACCCCAAATCTGCCGAGCGGACCGCACCGCTATTATAATAAAGTTATTAACCCCTAATCCGCCTCACTAACCCTATAATAAATAGTATTAACCCCTAATCTGCCCTCCCTAACATCGCCGACACCTAACTTCAAACATAAACCCCTAATCTGCCGACTGGAGCTCACCGCTATTCTAAGAAATGTATTAACCCCTAAAGCTAAGTCTAACCCTAACACTAACACCCCCCTAAGTTAAATATAATTTAAATCAAACGAAATTAATTAACTCTTATTAAATAAATTATTCCTATTTAAAGCTAAATACTTACCTGTAAAATAAATCCTAATATAGCTACAATATAAATTATATTTATATTATAGCTATTTTAGGATTTATATTTATTTTACAGGTAACTTTGTATTTATTTTAACCAGGTACAATAGCTAAAATAGTTAAAATAATTACAAAATTACCTGTAAAATAAATCCTAACATAAGTTACAATTAAACCTAACACTACACTATCAATAAATTAATTAAATAAAATACCTACAATTACCTACAATTAAACCTAACACTACACTATCAATAAATTAATTAAATACAATATCTACAAATAAATACAATGAAATAAACTAACTAAAGTACAAAAAATAAAAAAGAACTAAGTTACAAAAAAATAAAAAAATATTTACAAACATCAGAAAAATATTACAACAATTTTAAACTAATTACACCTACTCTAAGCCCCCTAATAAAATAACAAAGACCCCCAAAATAAAAAAATGCCCTACCCTATTCTAAATTACTAAAGTTCAAAGCTCTTTTACCTTACCAGCCCTGAACAGGGCCCTTTGCGGGGCATGCCCCAAAGAATTCAGCTCTTTTGCCTGTAAAAAAAACACATACAATACCCCCCCCAACATTACAACCCACCACCCACATACCCCTAATCTAACCCAAACCCCCCTTAAATAAACCTAACACTAAGCCCCTGAAGATCTTCCTACCTTATCTTCACCATACCAGGTTCACCGATCGATCCAGAAGAGCTCCTCCGATGTCCTGATCCAAGCCCAAGCGGGGGGCTGAAGATGTCCATGATCCGGCTGAAGTCATCATCCAAGCGGGAGCTGAAGAGGTCCATGATCCGGCTGAAGTCATCATCCAAGCGGGAGCTGAAGAGGTCCATGATCCGGCTGAAGTCTTCTATCAACGGCATCTTCAATCTTCTTTCTTCCGGTTCCATCTTGCAGACCTCCGACGCGGAACATCCTGCTGGCCCGACGGACTACCGATGAATGAAGGCTCCTTTAAGGGACGTCATCCAAGATGGCGTCCCTCGAATTCCGATTGGCTGATAGGATTCTATCAGCCAATCGGAATTAAGGTAGGAAAATTCTGATTGGCTGATGGAATCAGCCAATCAGAATCAAGTTCAATCCGATTGGCTGATCCGATCAGCCAATCAGATTGAGCTCGCATTCTATTGGCTGTTCCGATCAGCCAATAGAATGCGAGCTCAATCTGATTAGGAGCCTCTAACGCTGGTTTTCACGGCTACCGCCAAACTCTTAATCTAGGCCTTAGTGTTTTTTATTATTTTGGATTTTAGTGTTAATTATTTTTGTTAAACTTAGATTATTTAAATACATTTTTGTAGGATTTTCTTTAGTTGTAATTTTGATTTTGTATTTTTTTTTTAGTGTTAGGTTTTTTTAAATTTGTAATTTAGTTATTTTAATTGGTAGTATTTTTTATTTTATTATATTAGTTATGTTTGGTTAATTTATAGTTTAATGTTAGGTTTATATTTATTTCACGTTGGGGGGGTGTTAAGTTTAGGGATGTAATAGTTTAATTTAGTGTTTTGCAATGTGGGGGGCCAGCAGTTTAGGGGTTAATAGGTTCATGTAGTGGTGGAGATGTGGGAGGATGGAAGTTTAGGGGTTAGTAGCTTTATTTCGTGACGGCGATGTTGGGGAGCGGCAGAATAGGGGTTAATAACTTTATTATAGTGGCAGCGATGTCGGGGTGCGGGGGAATAGGGGTAATATATTTAAATAGTGTTGGTGATGTTGGAGGCAGATTAGGGGTTAATAACTTTATTGAATAGTTGCAATGTGGGTGGCAGCAGATTAAGGGTTAATAGGTTTAATTTAGTGTTTGTGATGCGGGAGGGTGGTGGTTTAAGGGTTAATAGGTAGTTTATGGGTGTTAGTGTACTTTGTAACAGTTTAGTTATGAGTTTTGTGAAACATTTTTGTTACACAAAATCCATAACTACTGCTCTCAGATGGCGGTATGGATCGTGTTGGTATAGGCTGTAACACAAGCATTTTAGCCTCTCCGCACAACCTGTAATACCGGCGCTATGGAAATCCCACGCAAAAACATCATTTTTTTTTTAAATGCCGCAACGCAAAACCCGTGTTCTAGGTGTATGGTTGTTAAGGAATGGCTTGTCATGGAAAAGTCATTTCTTTAAAATTTTCATGTTGGGAGTTCTGTTTGATTCTGAGAGTCTGAGCTTACCCCTAATGATTTGGGGCGCTTCCTGGAAACTTTGCTCCACTCTTGTCTTTGAGGTTTCTGCCTGAACTTTGATCTTAGAACAAGTATTCACTGCTTAAGGTTGCCAAAGTGGGTCGTGGGATATTGAGGCTACTGCAAAATTGTTCTAAAACTTCTGGTGAGGTATATATGGCCGTCACCTCTCCATTTTAAACCTTAATAGCAAAATGGAATCTCCAGCGATAAGAAAGTCCAAGGTCACATAGGTCGTCTGTTAGATACCTTTCTTCTCTTCGTTTAGATAAATCAGTAAACTAACATCCGCAAATACCTGGATCGTATTTCCCTTGGTGGTGCAGAGTCTTTTGGCGGTGGCCTCAATGTCCTGTGCATACGAACCAACTGAATATCGGGGACACTTTTCAAATCCAATAATTTTTTCAAACATACCTCTAAATCTGAGGTTCTACCTCCTACCACGGTTGTCTAGGTCCTCCACCTGAGATTGAAGTTGTTGAATCAAAGTAGACTGCTGTGACAGTTGCCTGTCTGTCCTCTCAGTTTAATTATTTATGTGATCCATGTTTTTATTAACTGTCCCACCTGCGTTAAGAAGAAAAGTCTGCTTTTGTGGCAAGAAACTGCAGGTCAGCTTTTGTTATAGGGATTGCATCTGTATTAGGAGATTATCTGATGTTAAAGAAGAATCAGAGTACTCTCAATAGGAAGGTTCATATGAGAATGGTAGATAAACAGGAATATATCAGAATTAAGATGGTAATGTATGCTGGTTTGATAGGAAGGAAATACACCTGATATACTCCCAAGACAAACCTGCAATTTATATAGACAATAGTACAAGCAACCTAGAGGTATGTAATAGGTTGTAAATATATATTAAAGTCAGGTGGCGAAAGGAGAGGAGCATAACAGTATGTAATCCACAAGAAAATATAATTGAGCTGGAGCAACTGAGCAGTCCAGTATACAAGCTCACAAATTAATTCGCAAAAGTTATTGGAGTAACAGATATACACAACCACTGTAGGCAAGAAATGGAGACAGATCCAAATACCTCTGATCCCTGAAAAGTTATCCAGATTGTGAGAAGTTGATAAGCAGAGGCAGTACTGTGGTTGGCAGCGGATAGAGCCAGGAGACTTGGAGCAGCAAGCAATGACAGAGATCAATGCACTACCTGGAAAATAGATCCGGTCGATGCAACAACACAGAAAGGAGGAATAGATCAAACTCAGGCAGAGAGGTCAGAGAGATCCTGATATCTAGAAATGGAGCTAGCACACGGGAAAGGACAAGGTAGAAAGGATATGCGATCCCAAGGAATTTTATAAGATTAGAATCCAATGCAGGAAGCAAGTAACACAGCAAGAGCAGAATACACAGCTTCAGTGCACAGCAAGACTCAGATATGAATGATGATATCCAAGTACCCCCCAAATGGTGCAGGTGCTATTTATTAGGAAGGTGCTGCCAGGTAAAAGTGAAAAGAGGTTTTAAAGGGGCAGGCAGCAAAATACAGAAAATATGTGACAGAGATACATAGGCCC
The DNA here is from genome assembly GCF_027579735.1 of Bombina bombina. Classification (NCBI taxonomy): domain Eukaryota; kingdom Metazoa; phylum Chordata; class Amphibia; order Anura; family Bombinatoridae; genus Bombina; species Bombina bombina. The sequence goes on from NC_069500.1 coordinate 842,703,973, forward strand.
CTAGTTATCAAGCCTTCAACCTCAAATACGCTGGAATTTCGCAGCGTATTTGTGGCGAGGCTGATTCGCTGTAGATATCAAGCACTACAGCCCGGCAAAAGTAGAATTTAGTCACGTAAGCTTCGATCCGCCGGACTCAGTCCGACACAGATCGATTCTTACGTCACTCCAGATTTTCTGAACTCAAGTTCGGCACAATCTGACTACTTTTGCTAGTTATCAAAAAACTAGCAGGTACGCTCTGCACTTTTCCGGCCCAGTGTACTTGGTTTTCAATCCGCCGCCCTGGAGGTTGCGGATCCCATAGGAATGAATGGGAGTCTGACCATAGCGAAAATTCATGTTCGCTGCTGCCTGACATCCCATTGATTCCTATGGGAGCTGTCTACACCTAACACCCTAACATGTACCCCGAGTCTAAACACCCCTAATCTGCCACCCCCCTACACCTCCGCAACTAAATAAATGTATTACCCCCTAAACCGCCGCTCCCGGAGCCCACCACCACTCTAATAAACTGATTAACCCCTAAACCGCCACTCCCGGACCCCGCAGCCACTACAATAAATATGTTAACCCCTAAACCACCACTCCCGGACCCCGCCGCCACTATAATAAATATGTTAACCCCTAAACCGCCGCTCCCGGACCCCGCAGCCACTACAATAAATATGTTAACCCCTAAACCGCCGCTCCCGGACCCCGCCGCCACCTACATAATACCTATTAACCCCTATCCTGCCCCCCTTACACCGACGCCACTGTAATAAATTTATTAACCCCTATCCTGCCCCCCCTACACCGCTGCCACTATAATTAAATTATTAACCCCTAAACCTAAGTCTAACCCTAGCACCCCCCTAACTTAAATATTAATTAAATACATCTTATTAACAAACGCCTAGATTTAGAGTTGGGCAGTAGCTGTCAAAACCAGCGTTAGGGGGTCCTAACGCTGGTTTTTACCGCCCGCTGGTATTTACCGCCCGCTGGTATTTGGAGTCAGTCATTAAAGGGTCTAACGCTCACTTTGCAGCCGTGACTTTTCCATACCGCAGACCCCCCTACGCCAATAGCGTATCCTATCTTTTCAATGGGATCTTTCTAAAGCTGGTATTTAGAGTCTTGGCTGGAGTGAGAGTTAGAACTCTAACGACAAAACTCCAGACGCAGAAAAAACCCAGGAGTTAAGAGCTTTTTGGGCTAACGCCGGTTCATAAAGCTCTTAACTACTGTGCTCTAAAGAACACTAACACCCATAAACTACCTATGTACCCCTAAACCGAGGTCCCCCCACATCGCCGCCTGTCTATTAAATTTTTTTAACCCCTAATCTGCCGACCGCACACCGCCGCCACCTACATTATCCCTATGTACCCCTAATCTGCTGCCCCTAACACCGCCGACCCCTATATTATATTTATTAACCCCTAATCTGCCCCTCAACGTCGCCGACAGCTAACTACACTTATTAACCCCTAATCTGCCGACCGGACCTCGCCGCTACTCTAATAAAGTTATTAACCCCTAATCCGCTTCACTAACCCTATAATAAATAGTATTAGCCCCTAATCTGCCCTCCCTAACATCGCCGATACCTAACTTCAAGTATTAACCCCTAATCTGCCGACCGGTCCTCACTGCTACTCTAATAAATGTATTAACCCCTAAAGCTAAGTCTAACCCTAACACCCCCCTAAGTTAAATATAATTTTTATCTAACAAAATAAATTATTTCTTATTAAATAAATTATTCCTATTTAAAGCTAAATACTTACCTGTAAAATAAACCCTAATATAGCTACAATATAAATTATAATTATATTGTAGCTATTTTAGGATTAATATTTATTTTACAGGCAACTTTGTAATTATTTTAACCAGGTACAATAGCTATTAAATAGTTAATAACTATTTAATAGCTACCTAGTTAAAATAATTACAAAATTACCTGGAAAATAAATCCTAACCTAAGTTACAATTAAACCTAACACTACACTATCAATAAATTACTTAAATAAAATACCTACAATTATCTACAATTAAACCTAACACTACACTATCAATAAATTAATTAAATACAATACCTACAAATAAATACAATTAAATAAACTAACTAAAGTACAAAAAATAAAAAAGAACTAAGTTACAAAAAATAAAAAAATATTTACAAACATCAGAAAAATATTACAACAATGTTAAGCTAATTACACCTACTCTAAGCCCCCTAATAAAATAACAAAGCCCCCCAAAATAAAAAAATGCCCTACCCTATTCTAAAATTAAAATAGAAAAGCTCTTTTACCTTACCAGCCCTTAAAAGGGCCATTTGCGGGGCATGCCCCAAAGAATTCAGCTCTTTTCACTGGAGAAAAAAAACATACAATACCCCCCCAACATTACAACCCACCACCCACATACCCCTAATCTAACCCAAAACCCCCCTTAAATAAACCTAACACTAAGCCCCTGAAGATCTTCCTACCTTATCTTCACCACACCGGGTATCACACCGATCCGTCCTGGCTCCGATGTCTTGATCCAAGCCCATGCGGGGGGCTGAAGACATCCATCCTCCGGCTGAAGTCTTGATCCAAGCGGGCAGAAAAGGACATCCGGACCGGCAAACATCTTCATCCAGGCGGCATCTTCTATGTTCTTCCATCCGATGACGAACAGCTGATCTTCAAGACCTCCAGCGCGGATCCATCCTCTTCTTCCGACGACTAGACGACGAATGAAGGTTCCTTTAAGGGACATCATCCAAGATGGCGTCCCTTGAATTCCGATTGGCTGATAGGATTCTATCAGCCAATCGGAATTAAGCTAGGAAAATTCTGATTGGCTGATGGAATCAGCCAATCAGATTCAAGTTCAATCAGATTGGCTGATCCAATCAGCCAATCAGATTGAGCTTGCATTCTATTGGCTGTTCCGATCAGCCAATAGAATGTGAGCTCAATCTGATTGGCTGATCCAATCAGCCAATCGGATTGAACTTGAATCTGATTGGCTGATTCCATCAGCCAATCAGAATTTTCCTACCTTAATTCCGATTGGCTGATAGAATCCTATCAGCCAATCGGAATTCGAGGGACGCCATCTTGGATGACGTCCCTTAAAGGAACCTTCATTCGTCATCTAGTCGTCGGAAGAAGAGGATGGATATGCGCTGGAGGTCTTGAAGATCAGCCGCTCGTCATCGGATGCCGCCTGGAGGAAGATGTTTGCCGGTCCGGATGTCCTCTTCTGCCCGCTTGGATCAAGACTTCAGCCGGAGGATGGATGTCTTCAGCCCCCGCTTGGGCTTGGATCAAGACATCGGAGCCAGGACGGATCGGTGTGATACCCGGTGTGGTGAAGATAAGGTAGGAAGATCTTCAGGGGCTTAGTGTTAGGTTTATTTAAGGGGGGTTTGGGTTAGAATAGGGGTATGTGGGTGGTGGGTTGTAATGTTGGGGGGGGTATTGTATGTTTTTTTTTCCAGGCAAAAGAGCTGAATTCTTTGGGGCATGCCCCGCAAATGGCCCTTTTAAGGGCTGGTAAGGTAAAAGAGCTTTTCTATTTTAATTTTAGAATAGGGTAGGGCATTTTTTTATTTTGGGGGGCTTTGTTATTTTATTAGGGGGCTTAGAGTAGGTGTAATTAGTTTAAAATTGTTGTAATATTTTTCTAATGTTTGTAAATATTTTTTTATTTTTTGTAACTTAGTTCTTTTTTATTTTTTGTACTTTAGTTAGTTTATTTAATTGTATTTATTTGTAGGTATTGTATTTAATTAATTTATTGATAGTGTAGTGTTAGGTTTAATTGTATTTAATTGTAGGTAATTTATTTAATTAATTTATTGCTAGTGTAGTGTTAGGTTAATTGTAACTTAGGTTAGGATTTATTTTACAGGTAATTTTTTAATTATTTTAACTAGGTAGCTATTAAATAGTTATTAACTATTTAATAGCTATTGTACCTGGTTAAAATAAATACAAAGTTGCCTGTAAAATAAATATAAATCCTAAAATAGCTACAATATAATTATAATTTATATTGTAGCTATATTAGGATTTATTTTGCAGGTAAGTATTTAGCTTTAAATAGGAATAATTTATTTAATAAGAGTTAATTTATTTTGTTAGATTTAAATTATATTTAGGGTTAGGGTTAGACTTAGCTTTAGGGGTTAATACATTTATTAGAGTAGCGGCGAGGTCCGGTCGGCAGATTAGGGGTTAATAATTGAAGTTAGGTGTCGGCGATGTTAAGGAGGGCAAATTAGGGGTTAATAGTATTTCTTATAGGGTTATTGAGGCGGGATTGAGATGGATTAGGGGTTAATAACTTTATTATAGTAGCGGTGAGGTCCGGTCGGCGGATTAGGGGTTAATAATTGTAGGTAGCTGGCGGCGACGTTGTGGGGGGCAGATTAGGGGTTAATAAATATAATATAGGGGTCGGCGGTGTTAGGGGCAGCAGATTAGGGGTACATAACTATAATGTAGGTTGCGGCGGTGTACGGAGCGGCAGATTAGGGGTTAAAAATAATATGCAGGGGTCAGCGATAGTGGGGGCGGCAGATTAGGGGTTAATAAGTGTAAGGTTAGGGGTGTTTAGACTCGGGGTACATGTTAGGGTGTTAGGTGCAGACTTAGAAACTGTTTCCCCATAGGAAACAATGGTGCTGCGTTAAGAGCTGAACGCTGCTTTTTTGCAGGTGTTAGGTTTTTTTTCAGCTCAAACTGTCCCATTGTTTCCTGTGGGGGAATCGTGCACGAGCACATTTTTGAAGCTGGCCGCGTCCGTAAGCACCGCTGGTATTGAGAGTTGCAGTGGCGGTAAATTATGCTCTACGCTCCGTTTTTGGAGCCTAACGCACTGAAAACCCAGCCATTCTGTGAACTCTAAATACCAGCGGTATTTAAAAGGTGCAGCCAAAAAAAAGCACGTGTAGCTAACGCACCCCTTCTAATGCAAAACTCCAAATCTAGGCCTATATTAATCCTATTTAAAACTAAATACCTTTAAAATAAACCCTAATATAGCTACAATATAAATAATAATTATATTGTAGCTATCTTAGGATTTATTTTTATTTTACAGGCAAATTTCAATTTATTTTAACTAGGTACAATAGCTATTAAATAGTTATTAACTATTTAATAGTTAGCTAGTTAAAATAAAGACAAATTTACCTGTAAAATAAAAACTAACCTAAGTTACAATTACACCTAACACTACACTATACTTAAATAAATTATTCCTATTTAAAACTAAATACTTACCTGTAAAATAAACCCTAAGATAGCTACAATGTAATTAATAATTACATTGTAGCTATTTTAGGATTTATATTTATTTTACAGGTAACTTTGTATTTATTTTAACTAGGTAGAATAGTTATTAGTTATTAACTATTTAATAACTACCTAGCTAAAAGAAATACAAAATTACCTGTAAAATAAATCCTAACCTAAGTTACAATTAAACCTAACACTACGGGGGGCGGAGCTAGCCACAGATCTGACTAGACGTGTGCAAGCTGAGCTCCGTAAGCAAAACACTTAAAAAAGATATATAAAGTGTGGATTTCGCTATAGTTTTAGCAAATGGACATTAATTTAACGTGGGGAGACCTCTTCCACCCATTCCCACTAACACTAATAGCCATTTTAGAGGAGGACGGCTATATCGTGGTGAGCGGACCCGTTTACTGCGGGAGAGAGTGCAGGCCAACGCCAACTCTAATCTAAGGGACTGGTGCTTTTCCTACAGGCTTGCTAATTACCATCAGCCTGGTCATCCCCATATAGCCACTCAACTATCACCATCACTATTACCGCCACCCGAGCGGTCATCGCCTACAGTAGTGCCTCACCGTTGGCCGCAGCAGTCTTCTTACTCCGGAGGGTCGGGGCTCCGCTCCGGAGTAACCGACACCCCTCACATCAGCCAACGCCTGATCTCCACTGCCAACAACTAACTCCGCTCCAGAGGGTAGGGGACCCGCTCCGGAGCGATCAACCGCCATCAGCTCCTGTGGAAGAGCAGCAGACCTCTGGCCGAGACTTGTACCTGGCAATCTTAAGGGACATCGGCGATCTCACGGGTGAGACACTCACCCCCCCCGCACACCTCAGGCTGCAGGCAGATCCAGGGAGAGTGCCGGAGCTGCAGGGACCCAGGAGTGCAGAAGCAGTCAGGCCGGACAGGCCAGTGAGGAGAAAAAGGGCGCGAACATCCGCCATCTTGAGGCCCTCTTATTCCTATGCCGGGCTAGAACAGGCATCCAGCAGACAGATCGATCCGCCGGCCCCTCTGCATCTCGTACCGGGTAAGATTTAGCCAAGTTGTTTGACACTCCACACAGCTCACTCAGACCCGGGGGTGTAAGCAGCACACTATCGACATTTGAGCCCTACACAGGCTAACATCCAGGCCCTTTTAGACACAAACCCCTTATCATCCTGCCTGTTAGCACGACTGACCACGGAAGGGGGAACTAGCTATACCCTTGGAGCACAGAGTTGGCCGTGATTACTGTTGGCCCCATAAGGCTCGCTACACAGGATTAGCCTTAGCAAGAATAACTCATTTAAAGAAGCCAGCCGGAACTATTTGACCATCTATACCTAAATATAGAAGCAATATTTCCCTGGAAGAAGCAGCCCCTATCACATATGATTGTCCATTGACCTTATTATATCTGGGGCCTACAACACACTTTGCAGTTGCTCTACATAGCAGGACATCTGTCTTCAGCAGTTAAGGAGGCAGCATACCGCTACCTCACCCCCCATATCTGAGGTATAGGTCTGTGGGACATATCCATAACTATAGGGACTGGGAACTAGACTTTGCAGCCACATTTTTGAATCAAAGTGCCTGCAACACTACACAATTTTCTTGTTGTGGCGGGAAGGTTTACAGCTCCTGCTTCAGGGATATTTTCAGTTTAATCTCTCTGTCATTTATACTGGCTGCTGCGTCAGCTTCATTGTACTTAGGCTCATAGCCTAAGGTGGAGTGTATTCTCGTACTTCTGACCTTTTTTCCTTTTCACAGGCTTATCAGTATGTAATATAACAAAGTGTTAATACAGTTTCTCATTCATATGGTACACCAGCAGTTAGGTTAGAAGACACTGCTCTTTTACTGCAGGGTACTGAACTCCAGACTAGTCCATATACCTGTCCAAAGCTATTCTATATTTCTGCATACCTGGGGCCTGGCAACCTGTGTTAATCACACAATTTCATCCCATATAATCAGCCCTAGAGTTAATTCACCATAAGGCTGGTATTGTGTTTGGCGATAAGTTATTTTTATACCCTATAAGTGAGTTAGAATTATTGCAGTTTAAGTTTCAGTCCCAACTCTAGTGCCCCTGCCAGGGCCCCTTACTGACTAGACTACTAGTCGCCACACTAACTCTTTACAACCAGCTTACTTAACTTAGCTGTAATATTAGTCTGTTTCTAAGTCTTAACTTCTCCATTATATGTCTGTGTTTATATCTAAAATGTGAGTGCTGCTACTTTTAAGGCGACCAGCCCCGCTCTGCAATTTCTAGAGTAATGTCTTAACCTTTGCGTATGTTATGATTCATTAACCATACTTCCTCCCAGCAGAATAGTGCAGCCTCTTGCAAACACGCCCTGAGTTCCTGGGTTTAGAGTATCTTGTCTCTATCTACTGGCAACAGTATGCCGCACATGGCTAGAAAACCCCTTAAATCTGCATCGAAATCTAAAAAGACAGTCTATGACCACTTCTCGCAGCAGCCTAAGGGCCCTGACATGGAACCCCAAGGAGAGTTGAGTGACCCGGACTCGCAAGATGAGGAGTCCCAATCTAGTATCCAATCCGCATCTGCCTCACAGCACTACATCACCGAGAAATCTTTAAAGAATTTGTTGGCCTCACAGACTAAATTCATCACGCAGGAAATTCAACAAAGTTCAGCAGAACTTAAAAAAGAAATTTCGGAGATTGGAGAAAGGGTGGATGCCCTAGAAAGGAAACAAGACGACGTGGTGGTAGATCAATCCAATCTATTAGCCTATTCGGAGAGTCTGGCTGACCAAATCTCGCAATTGGAACTCAAAGTGGCGGAGGTAGAGGACAGATCCAGGTGCAATAACATCAGATTCCGTGGCATACCGGAGTCGGTAGCGCCATCCGACCTCCAAGACTTCTTGAGAGAACTGTTCCACTCCTTGATTGGCAGCCCAGAGGGCCTTACCGCCACTATGGAGCGGGCACACAGGGCACTGAGCTCTAGAAACGTGGCACAAGATAAACCACGGGATGTAATAGTGTGCTTCCATAGTTTCCTATTTAAGGATAGGTTGATGCAGGCAGCCTTCAGGAAACCAACTCTGAGCGAGAGATTTCAAGATATTCAGCTCCTACCTGACCTCTCGGCTCATACTCTACAACAGAGACGCCACTATCAATCTGTCACTCTTACTTTGCGGAAGAACAACATTAAGTATAGATGGGGATTCCCGACCCGCCTTATCATTACCAAAGACAACCAAAATTATGTTGCCACTACCCTGAACCAGGGACTAACCCTCCTCACTAACTGGGGTCTTAGGCCGGAACCGCCTCCCCAAAGAGACCCTCCATACCCGAAGCTACGGGCCTCCGCCCCAGAGTGGACGGTCAATGACCAAAGAGCTAAAAGGGCAAAATTACCTCAGTCCACAACTGCCTTTTGACTCTTGAGGCCTGCCCTTTACAGCCATACTACGGGACGAATGTTATATCTATTTCTAGACATTTGGAGGTTCTCTGTTTTCTAGGTTCTTAGTTATGTGTTTGCAATACCTGTTAAATGTGTTTTATTTAAGTTTATTCTGCTGGTTACTATATCATTATTCTATAGTAAATTACTTAGTACAAATTCAATGTTGTTTTTTTTCTTATAGCAGAGCGGGGCTGTTGATATTGACACTAATGTTATAAATGATGCTCCTAATTTTGTGTTCCTTAGATTAATTTTCTCCTCTGCTCCGCCCTCGCATAGAAGTCCACCCTAGGACTCCTTGAGGTGGACTACTTCCACCACACTCTTGAGCGCTTTCTCTAGTGCTCTCTATCCCCCTCTCATTCTCTCCCTACCCCCCCTCTATTCTGTCACTCACTCTGCCCTCCCCCCTGATCTACAACACAGTCTAAGTCCCCCATAAGAGCTCCCGTGCCACACCCCCCCCTACTTACTATGACCACCATTAGGCTCATGACGCAGAATGTTAGAGGCCTCAACTCGCCCCATAAACGTAACCTTTTACTTAGGATGCACAACCCAGACGTGGTATTTCTCCAGGAGACCCACTGGCTAGATAAGGAGCCTCTCAGGCTCACCTCCAAGTCCTATACCCATATCGAGACCGCCTCTTTCACCAAAAAAGCTAGAGGAGTAGCGATATTACTACACAAGCGTCTGGCCTTTGAAAGTATACAAGTCATTAAAGACCCTCAGGCCACATTTATTATCCTTATCTGCAAAATTAACCATGTCACTTATACCCTAGTATCCGTGTATCTTCCAAATTCCAAGCAACCACGATACCTTAAACACATTCTCCACACTCTCTCTCAAGTCCGACAGGGGAGAGTCCTAGTAGCGGGTGACTTCAATATGGTATGGGACCATCTATTAGACAGAAGACCCAAGTTTACTGATTTAACGCCTTCCCCAGCTAAACAACTTTCACATAGCTTTAGGCAAATAATGTCGAACTCGGGCCTGTACGATATGTGGAGTGCCTTACATCCTAAAGATCGCGATTATACCCACTTCTCACACCCTCATAAGCTTTACTCAAGACTCGACTATATCTTTTCCACAGCTGACACCCTTGACTTAGTTCAGAGAACTAAAATTTCTCTCTGCGCCTGGTCTGATCACGACCTGGTTCAGGCCGACATCACTTCTTCCAACACTACTCACATTAGACCTAAATGGAGACTACCCGATCAGATTTTAGAGGACATACCCTTCAGAGAGGAACTCCGAAGAGATATCACCCACTTTATTGAAACTAACGACAACCTCAATGTCAGGGATGACACATTATGGGGGGCGGCTAAAGCCACAATTAGAGGTATTTTTATCACCAAACAATCGCACCTCAGAAAACAGGCAGGTCTCACCCTCTCGCAAGCCCATATTAAGTTGCGACAACTATAGAAGCATGCAACAGAAGTGCAGTTACAGCGGAGACCACATCTCAAATTATTGAGATTAAAGATCACATTGCTAGAATTGAACTCCGCAGAACCCAAATAAACCTCACTAAGCTTAAGCACATATTTTACCATAAAGGCAACAAAGCTGATACCCTGTTGGCAAATAAGATTAGGAATAGGTTGGGTGCTTCCCGAATTCATTCTATACGGTCATCAGGATCTCTACTTCAGATCCCGTCCCAGATAGGCAGCGCATTTGCCGATTATTATGCCAAGCTTTATAATATAGCCACCACCGAGTCTCTAGGGGCCTCCTCCCAGGAGGTCCTGGAGACTTACCTTAAGACCCTGTCGCTCCCTACACTTACCTCAGAACAACGAGATGCATTGAGCTCTCCCTTCTCTCTACAAGAGGTACTGAAAGTCATTAGGAATGCAAAGTCTTTTAAGTCTCCGGGTCCAGATGGTTACCCGGCGCACTTCTACAAGGTTTATGCTCAGGAACTGGCCCCGTTACTTCTAAAATTCTATAATTTAGCTAGAGAGGAGGGCCACTTTAAGAGTGAATTTTTAGAAACCAATATTGTCACCATCCTCAAACCAGACAAGGATCCATCGCTTTGTGCGAGTTACAGGCCCATTTCTTTGATCAATACGGATATCAAGTTTTATTCAAAGATACTTGCTACTCGTCTTGCTAAATTTCTTCCTTCCCTTATCGATTCGGATCAGGTGGGATTTGTCCCCCTTCGAGAAGGCCAAGACAACACAAGACGCCTTCTTAATATACTCACTTCTGCCTCACGACTCCGTAGACCGCTTGCGGTCGTATCTCTCGACGCCGAGAAGGCGTTCGACCGGGTCAGATGGCAGTACCTTTGGGCAGTCCTCCAGAGATTCCATTTGCCCCCTGACTTCATAGCGGCCGTTCAAGCCCTATATTCCACTCCCACTGCCTCTGTGTGCGGGTTGGGCTTTCATTCCTCACACTTCCCTATTACAAATGGCACCAGACAGGGGTGCCCCCTTTCGCCACTCTTATTCGCTCTCTCTATAGAACCCCTGGCTGAGCAGATTAGGACTGATCCCCCAAATTAAAGGAATTACCCTGTCGGGCACCCTGCACACAATAGCACTTTTTGCTGACGACGTAACTCTGTTCATGTCACACCCTGATCAGGGGATACCTAGGCTCCTGGATATCCTCACCGCTTTTGGGGCCCATTCTTATTACAAGTTGAACCTGTCAAAAACACAGGTGTATACGCAGGGGTTTACGAGGTCACAATTAGTTTCTCTCACGGAGTCTTATAAATTCGACTGGACGGAACATTCTGTCCTACACTTGGGAGTTAGGATCTCTAGTAATTTTCCTCAAACAATTAAAGACAACTATCTTCCTCTCCTAACCTCCCTCCGCTCTTTACGGAAGGACTGTAATCTCCAGCATGTATCTTGGTTGGGCAGGATCGCGGCGCTGAAAATGTCGTTTCTCCCCAAGTTAACGTACCTATTCCGCTGCTTGCCCATTAAAATACCGAGGCATTTGCTCCTTCAATTCCAAAGTGGGTTCACCAAATGTATCTGGTCGGATAAACCCCCTAGAGTCGCTCACAAAGTACTCCAACTTCCTAAATCTTTGGGGGGCACTGCTTCCCCATCAGTGATACGGTACTATGAGGGTGCAATGCTTACCCATGTCTCTCAATGGGGAGTAAAGTCATCGGATGCCAAGTGGAAGTCTATAGAACAGGCTTCGCTGCCCTTCCATATTTCCTTACGGGATCTAATTTGGACCCCGCCACATTGCCATAGGGAACTAGCCCTAACCAACCCAGTAGTCTGCGAATGCCTTGGCTTTTGGGATAAAATACGATATCATCCCCTTATAGCCCCACACCCTTCCCCAGTCACCTCCATAGCAGGCCTACTATCGGGCCTCCAAGACTCCCACCCTAATAAGTGGGTCCAACTGGGAATCAATAGTGTAGCGGACCTCTGGTCCACGTCTCCTCGAAACTCTTTTAAAAAATTATCTCAGATTGGGGAAGAGGGCCAGATCCCGTCGTATTTATCTTATGAACACCAGAGGATCAAGAGCTTTCTGAGCAGTTGGGGTTTTAAACCTAACCTAGACAGACCATTAACACTATGGGAGTCTACCTGGGCAAGGGGAGACAGGCTATGTAGGCCCCTGTCTAACCACTATATGCTGTTGGGTGGGCCCCAAGACCCAGAAACTCCTCCTCACCTCTCCCGATGGGAGACGTTGATTAGTAGGAGCACTACACCTGAAGAGTGGGAGCAAGCCTTCTCTCTGACCCAGAAAGCCATACATTGCACAACACTTTATGAAACCTTTTTTAAACTACTAACCCATTGGTACTACGTACCCACTAGGTTAGCGAAAATATTCCCGACAGTGTCCCCTAAATGCTGGAGGAATTGTGGCCACAGGGGTAACGCACTACACATATGGTGGGAGTGCCCCGCGATTCAGCCTTTATGGCTGAAGAGCTTTTCGGTACTGCAGAGTATGGGCATCAGGCTACCCAGGCTAGCTGACTCAGCCCTTCTTCACTTAAATCTACACTTCTTACCTAAAAATCAGGCGTTTATTTGCATATACCTATTCATGACTATTAAGTACTCTATTGCATGCTCCTGGAAAAAGGAAAGGGCTCCAAGCTGGGGGATAATCTGCAATAATATGGCATATATCTACACAATGGAAAAGGACATCTTTTACAAACTAAATAAAGCTGACCTCTTTGAATTGACCTGGGCTGACTGGAAGGAGTTTCAAAATACAGACTGGAAGCCTAACGCAACTGCCCAAGACGCATAGCTCCCCATCTATGTCCCAATTTTAGACAGTTACACACCCAATATAAAACATAACCCAAATTGGATGGCCTCCATTCTCCGTCTTCTACTATCCCTCCAACCTTTTCCCCTCTCCCCCCCTCCCTTACATTTCTCTCCCCACTCTCCTCTCTCCCTCCAGGTGAGTCATTTGTAATTTCAGTCACTATAAACCCCCCCCCCCATTCTCAGACCTGTCAGTTATGATTCAAGACATGACAGGTCGATCATGTTTGTTTTTTCTGCAAATGTTGAAATGATGTGTTTATGCGTTGGACGCAGTCCCACCCCTGTTATCTCTGTAAACTTTATGCTATTTATCCTTGGTTTATGTTTATTTCTCTCGATTAATCTCAATAAAAAAATCTTAAACTTAAACCTAACACTACACTATCATTAAATTAATTAAATAAATTAGCTACAAATAACTACAATTAAATACAATTCAATAAACTAACTAAAGTACAAAAAATAAAAAAAAATAAAAGTTAAAAACATTTCAAAAATATTACAACAATTTTAAGCTACTTACACCTAATCTAAGCCCCTAATAAAATAACAAAGCCCCCCAAAATAAAAAAATGCCCTACCCTATTCTACATTAAAAAGTTAACAGCTCTAGCGATATTCCTACAAAGGGTGGTGGAGTGGTCACATAACAACACGGACAAGGCTTGGATTCATCTCGTTAGGCAAATATTTAAACTAAATAATGTGGGTACTTTAGCATGGATTCCTGTAGCACATAGACCAAAAAGTATCTCTAAATTCCTAATAACTACAGAAACACTATCAGAATGGGATAAAACATTAGCAACTAGCACTCACATCTTGTCCAGAATCTCTCCTCTCACGCCGATTATTGAAAACCCTGAGCTTCCATACTGGAAACAGGGCTACCAAATCAAACATCCATACAGTCTCAGAGCAGGGTCAATGCATTTCCTTAGGGAGAATAACTTACTTAAAACTCAAGCACAAATAGCGGAGACCCACGCTGAGATTTTCACCTCATGGCTCAACTTTAACAGACTACTTCACTACATCTCACAATACAAATACAGGAAAGACCTGAGGAGGGATCCTACAACTTTTGAGGGCCTTTGTATCCTTCCGAACCCACCGAGACACCTCATTTCCATATTATATAAAATTGCATCCAACGATAAGGAAACACCACTTCCCTCCTACACCTTAGCTTGGAACACGGAGTTGTCCCAAGATATGGGTGCGGATGACTGGTCGAAGGCCTTTGAGCTCACAAAGCGCTCATCGATCTCCGCCAACATACAAGAGACAAATTTTAAACTTCTGAGCCACTGGTACCTCACACCGGTCAGGCTTCACAGAATCTTCCCCTCTTTGAGCAGCTCCTGTTGGAGAGGTTGTGGAGGAGAGGGCTCTCTGTCGCATATATGGTGGTCGTGCCCCAAGTTAGGAGGATACTGGGAAACCATCTTTAGCACTGTATCAAATATACTAAATATTCATATACCAAACGCCCTAGAAAGCATACTGTTCTGCTCTCTTCCCAATATCAAGGAATCGGCAAAACTGGCCCTATTGCTAATAATGATTACGGGGGCTAAGAAACTCATACCCAAAAGATGGAAATCCCAAACGACTCCCACAGTGGATGAGTGGAAAAGGGAGGTTTCGGATCTGATTTCCCTAGAAAGATACCATTTCCTCAAGATAAATAAGCTTGACACACATGAGATGATCCAAGCAATGTGGAATGGTACTATATAGATTGGGAACCTTCGGGAGTCTCTGGTATTTTCCTCTCCGCCCCCTTTTTTTTTTCTTCCTCCCTTCTACCTTATCTTGTCCCTTCTTTTCCATCTCCCCTTTCTATCTTTTTTTTGCTCTAGCTGATCTCACTAGCTGTATATAGTGCTCTATGTACATATCAGAGCATGTGGCAGTGGCAACGTTGCGGGTTTCACCACACACACTATATATATCATAAACATAAAATTAGATGGTTTTCAGAGAATGATACTTATTTTATTCGAGGCCAAAAACTTAAAGACAATGGTTTCAAATTATATAGATAAAGAGAAAGGCTTCTTATTGTATTGACAGGATTGAATCACATTATGTTGCCCCTGTGTGTAATGTAAATTTTGTTGTGAATATTGTAAACCTGTAAAATGCATAATAAAGCTTCTTTGAAAACTTAAAAAAAAAAAAAAAAAAAAAAAAGTTAACAGCTCTATTACCTTACCAGCCCTTAAAAGGGCCTTTTGCGGGGCATGTCCCAAAGAAATCAGCTCTTTTTCCTGGAAAATAAAAATACAAGCCCCCCAAACATTAAAACCCACCACCAACATACCCCTACTCTAACCCAAACCCCCCTTGAATAAACCTAACACTACCCCCCGGAAGATTATCCTACCTTTAGCCGTCTTCAGCCAGCCGACCACCAATGGAACAGAAGAGGACATCCGCAGCAGCCGAAATCATCATCCAAGGGGCGCTGAAGAAGTCTTTCATCCGATTGAAGTCATCATTCAAGGGGTGCTGAAGAAGTCTTCCATCCGATTGAAGTCATCATCCAAGGGGCGCTGAAGAAGTCTTCCATCCGATTGAAGTCATCATCCAGGCGGCGTCTTAAATCTTCATCCATCCGGAGCGGAGCCATTTTCAGACAAGCCGACGCGGAGCCATCCTCTTCTACCGACGGTCTAACAACGAATGACGGTTCCTTTAAGTGACATCATCCAAGATGACGTCCCTCGAATTCCAATTGGCTGATAGGATTCTATCAGCCAATCGGAATTAAGGTAGGAAAAATCTGATTGGCTGATTTAATCAGCCAATCAGATTGAGCTTGCATTCTATTGGTTGATCAGAACAGCCAATAGAATGCAAGCTCAATCTGATTGGCTGATTAAATCAGCCAATCAGATTTTTCCTACATAATTCCGAGCTGTTAACTTTTTAATGTAGAATAGGGTAGGGCATTTTTTATTTTGGGGGGCTTTGTTATTTTATTAGGGGGCTTAGATTAGGTGTAAGTAGTTTAAAATTGTTGTAATATTTTTTAAATGTTTGTAATTTTTTTTTTGTAACTTAGTTTTTTTATTTTTGGTACTTTAGTTAGTTTATTTAATTGTATTTAATTGTAGTTATTTGTAGCTAATTTATTTAATTAATTTAATGATAGTGTAGTGTTAGGTTTAATTGTAACTTAGGTTAGGATTTATTTTACAGGTAATTTTGTATTTCTTTTAGCTAGGTAGTTATTAAATAGTTAATAACTATTTAATAACTATTCTAACTAGCTAAAATAAATACAAAGTTACCTGTAAAATAAATATAAATCCTAAAATAGCTACAATGTAATTAATAATTACATTGTAGCTATCTTACGGCTAGATTTAGAGTTTTGTCGGTAACGACCCACGTAGCTAACGCTGGCTTTTTTCTGGCCGCACCTTTAAAATAACTCTGGTATTGAGAGTCGACAGAATGGCTGCGTTAGGCTCCAAAAAAGGAGCGTACAGCATATTTAACGCAACTTCAACTCTCGATACCAGAGTTGCTTACGGACGCGGCCAGCCTCAAAAACGTGCTCGTGCACGATTCCCCCATAGAAAACAATGGGGCTGTTTGAGCTGAAAAAAAACCTAACACCTGCAAAAAAGCCGCGTTCAGCTCCTAACGCAGCCCCATTGTTGTCTATGGGGAAACACTTCCTACGTCTGCACCTAACACTCTAACATGTACCCCGAGTCTAAACACCCCTAACATTACACTTATTACCCCCTATTCTGCCGCCCCCGCTATCGCTGACCCCTGCATATTATTTTTAACCCCTAATCTGCCGCTCCGTAAACCGCTGCTACTTACATTATCCCTATGTACCCCTAATCTGCTGCCCCTAACACCGCCGACCCCTATATTATATTTATTAACCCCTAATCTGCCCCCCACAACGTCGCCTCCACCTGCCTACACTTATTAACCCCTAATCTGCCGACCGGACCGCACCGCTATTATAATAAAGTTATTAACCCCTAATCCGCCTCACTCCCACCTCAATAACCCTATAATAAATAGTATTAACCCCTAATCTGCCCTCCCTAACATCGCCGACACCTAACTTCAAGTATTAACCCCTAATCTGCCGACTGGAGCTCACCGCTATTCTAATAAATGTATTAACCCCTAAAGCTAAGTCTAACCCTATCACTAACACCCCCCTAAATTAAATATAATTTTAATCTAACGAAATTAATTAACTCTTATTAAATAAATTATTCCTATTTAAAGCTAAATACTTACCTGTAAAATAAATCCTAATATAGCTACAATATAAATTATAATTATATTATAGCTATTTTAGGATTTATATTTATTTTACAGGTAACTTTGTATTTATTTTAACCAGGTACAATAGCTATTAAATAGTTAAGAACTATTTAATAGCTAAAATAGTTAAAATAATTTCAAAATTACCTGTAAAATAAATCCTAACCTAAGTTACAATTTAACCTAACACTACACTATCAATAAATTAATTAAATAAAATACCTACAATTACCTACAATTACACCTAACACTACACTATCAATAAATGAATTAAATACAATATCTACAAATAAATACAATGAAATTAACTAACTAAAGTACAAAAAATAAAAAAGAACTAAGTTACAAAAAATAAAAAAATATTTACAAACATAAGAAAAATATTACAACAATTTTAAACTAATTACACCTACTCTAAGCCCCCTAATAAAATAACAAAGCCCCCCAAAATAAAAAATGCCCTACCCTATTCTAAATTACAAAAGTTCAAAGCTCTTTTACCTTACCAGCCCTGAACAGGGCCCTTTGTGGGGCATACCCCAAGAAATTCAGCTCTTTTTCCTGTAAAAAAACACATACAATACCCCCCCCCAACATTACAACCCACCACCCACATACCCCTAATCTAACCCAAACCCCCCTTAAATAAACCTAACACTAAGCCCCTGAAGATCTTCCTACCTTATCTTCACCATACCAGGTTCACCGATCGATCCAGATCCAAGCCCAAGCAGGGGGCTGAAGATGTCCATGATCCGGCTGAAGTCATCATCCAAGCGGGAGCTGAAGAGGTCCATGATCCGGCTGAAGTCATCATCCAAGCGGGAGCTGAAGAGGTCCATGATCCGGCTGAAGTCTTCTATCAACAGCATCTTCAATCTTCTTTCTTCCGGATCCATCTTGGAGACCTCCGACGCGGAACATCCTGCTGGCCCGACGGACTACCGACGAATGAAGGCTCCTTTAAGGGACGTCATCCAAGATGGCGTCCCTCGAATTCTGATAGGATTCTATTGGCCAATCGGAATTAAGGTAGGAAAATTCTGATTGGCTGATGGAATCAGCCAATCAGAATCAAGTTCAAACTTAGGGGGGTGTTAGTGTTAGGGTTAGACTTAGCTTTAGGGGTTAATACATTTATTAGAATAGCGGCGAGATTCGGTCAGCAGATTAGGGGTTAATACTTGAAGTTAGGTGTCGGCGATGTTAGGGAGGGCAGATTAGGGGTTAATAAATATAATATAGGGGTCGGCGGTGTTAGGGGCAGCAGATTAGGGGTACATAGCTATAATGTAGGTGGCGGCTCTTTGCGGTCGGCAGATTAGGGGTTAATTATAGTAGGTAGGTGGCGGCGACGTTGTGGGGGGCAGGTTAGGGGTTAATAAATATAATATAGGGGTCGGCGATGTTAGGGGCAGCAGATTAGGGGTACATAAGGATAACATAGGTGGCGGTCGGCAGATTAGGGGTTAAAAAAAATTTGAGTGTCGGCGATGTGGGGGGGGCCTCGGTTTAGGGGTACATAGGTAGTTTATGGGTGTTAGTGTACTTTAGAGCACAATAGTTAAGAGCTTTATAAACCGGCGTTAGCCCAAAAAGCTCTTAACTACTGACTTTTTTCTGCGGCTGGAGTTTTGTCGTTAGAATTCTAATGCTCACTTCAGACACGACTCTAAATACCGGAGTTAGAAAGATCCCATTGAAAAGATAGGATACGCAATTGACGTAAGGGGATCTGCGGTATGGAAAAGACGCGGCTGAAAAGTGAGCGTTAGACCCTTTTTTGAATGACTCCAAATACCGGCGGTAGCCTAAAACCAGCGTTAGGAGCCTCTAACGCTGGTTTTCACGGCTACCGCCAAACTCCAAATCTAGGCCTTAGGGTTTATTTTACAGGTATTTAGTTTTAAATAGGAATAATTTAGTTAATGATAGTGTAGTGTTAGGTGTAATTGTAACTTAAATTAGTTTTTATTTTACAGGTAAATTTGTCTTTATTTTAACTAGGTAGCTATTAAATAGTTTATAACTATTTAATAGCTATTGTACCTAGTTAAAATAAATTGAAATTTGCCTGTAAAGTAAAAATAAATCCTAAGATATCTACAATATAATTATTATTTATATTGTAGCTATATTAGGGTTTATTTTAAAGGTAAGTATTTAGTTTTAAATAGGATTAATTTAGTTAATAAGAGTTATAATATTTAGATGTATTTAATTAATATTTAAGTTAGGGGGGTGTTAGGGTTAGGGTTAGACTTAGGTTTAGGGGTTAATAATTTTATTATAGTGGCGGTGGTGTAGGGGGGGCAGGATAGGGGTTAATAAATGTATTATAGGTGGCGACGGTGTAGGGGGGGGGCAGATTAGGGGTTAATAAGTATAATATAGGTGGCGGCGGGGTCCGGGAGTGGCGGTTTAGGGGTTAAACAATTTATTTTGTTGCGGCGGGGTCCGGGATCGGCAGGATAGGGGTTAATAAATGTATTATAGGTGGCGGCGGTATAGGGGGGGCAGGATAGGGGTTACTAGGTATAATGTAGGTGGCAAAAGTTAGAATGAGAAAGTTGGGATAGCGCTAAGACTAGCTTAGAGATAAAAAATATAAAAAATTGCAAGGAGCAATAATCCACTATATAGTGTTCATAAATTAATGCAAAAGGTTAAAAAAGGAAATTAATATTGATATGATATAAAATAAATTGATTTATGTGAACAAAAAAACTTCCAAATTCATAGCTAGGGACATATGAATTGATTATAAAATACACTAGTACTAAAGCCTGTGTACACGGGCCATTTTTTTCAGAACAGCGGTCCCACCCCTTGCTCTCTCCCCCCTCTCTTTTGCTCTCTCTTCCCCCCTCTCTTTTGCTTTCTCTCCCCCCTCTCTTTTGCTTTCTCTCCCCCCTCTCCTTTGTTCTCTCTCTCCCCTCTTTTGCTCTCTCTCTCCCCTCTTTTGCTCTCTCTCTCCCCTCTTTGGCTCTCTCCCTCCTTTCTTTTGCTCTCTCCCCCCCTCTCTTTGTTTCTCCCCCCCCCCCGCTTTGGCTCTCTCCCCTCTTTGGCTCTCTCCCCTCTTTTGCTCTCTCTCCTCTTTGGCTCTCTCCCCCCCACTTTGGCTCTCCCCCCCCCCCTTTGGCTCTCCCCCCCCCCCCCTTTGGCTCTCTCTCCCCCCTCTTTGGCTCTCCCCCCTCTTTGGCTCTCTCCCCTCTTTTGCTCTCTCTCCCCTCTTTTGCTCTCTCTCCTCTTTGGCTCTCTTTCCTCTTTGGCTCTCTCTCTCCCCCCTCTTTGGCTCTCTCCCCCCTCTTTTGTTCTCTCCCCCCTCTTTGGCGCTCTCCCCCCCTCTTTGGCTCTCTCCCCCCCTCTTTGGCTCGCCCCCCCTCTTTGGCTCTGCCCCCCCTCTCTTTGGCTCTGCCCCCCCTCTTTGGCTCTCTCTCCCCCCTCTTTGTCTCTCTCCCCTCTTTTGCTCTCCTCTTTGGCTCTCTTTCCTCTTTGGCTCTCTCTCTCCCCCCTCTTTGGCTCTCCCCCCCTTTAGCTCTCTCCCCCCCCTTTGGCTCTCTCCCCCCCTCTTTGGCTCACTCCCCACCTCTTTGGCTCCCCCCCTCTTTGCCTCCCCCCCCCTCTTTGGCTCTCCTCCCCCCCTCTTTGGCTCTCTCTCCCCCCTCTTTGGCTCTCTCTCCTTTTTGGCTCTTTTTCCTCTTTGGCTCTCTCTCTCCCCCCTCTTTGGCTCTCCCCCCCTTCTCTTTGGCTCTCCCCCCTTCTCTTTGGCTCTCCCCCCCTTCTCTTTGGCTCTCCCCCCCCCTTCTCTTTGGCTCTCCCCCCCCCCTTCTCTTTGGCTCTCCCCCCCTTTCTCTTTGGCTCCCCCCCCCCTTCTCTTTGGCTCCCCCCCTTCTCTTTGGCTCTCTCCCCCCCTTCTCTTTGGCTCTCTCCCCCCCATTCTCTTTGGCTCTCCCCCCCCCCTTCTCTTTGGCTCTCTCCCCCCCCTTCTCTTTGGCTCTCTCCCCCCCCTTCTCTTTGGCTCTCTCCCCCCCCTTCTCTTTGGCTCTCCCCCCCCTTCTCTTTGGCTCTCTCCCCCCCCCTTCTCTTTGGCTCTCTCCCCCCCTTCTCGTTGGCTCTCTCCCCCCCCCCCTTCTCTTTGGCTCTCTCCCCCCCCCCCTTCTCTTTGGCTCCCCCCCCCCCCCCTTCTCTTTGGCTCTCCCCCCCCCCCTTCTCTTTGGCTCCCCCCCTTCTCTTTGGCTCTCCCCCCCCTTCTCTTTGGCTCTCTCCCCCCCCTTCTCTTTGGCTCTCTCCCCCCCCCTTCTCTTTGGCTCTCCCCCCCCTTCTCTTTGGCTCTCCCCCCCCTTCTCTTTGGCTCTCCCACCCCCCTTCTCTTTGGCTCTCCCACCACCCCTTCTCTTTGGCTCTCCCACCCCTTTGTCTGTCTCCCCCCCCCCCTCCTGCTCCCTCTCTGGCTCTGTCTTCACATCGCGGGACCCCGCCCGGCCACGCCCCATCGCGGCAACACCCGCCGGCCACGCCCCTCGCGATGCCCGGCCACGCCCCTTGCGACGCCCGGCCACGCCCCTATCGCAATGCTCCCGTCGGCCACAAACAGCTGTGAGGTCTGGGGAGCGCGTTGCCGCTTCTCACGCAGCAGACCTCACACCTGTTGAGTAGCTCGGCTCCCTATCTCACAGCTGCTTGTATGCTGTGTACCTCGCGCTCCCTATCTCAAGGCCAAGTGTTTGTCTCTACTGCGCATGACGGCTTCAGACAAACACTTGGCCTTTTATAATATAGGATGTGCTTTTAGCCTTAATAAATTATCAAAGACCCTTATGGAACCAACAAGGCCAGTGAAGCGTGACTATTACCAATGTCATGTTAATAGTCAAAGGAGGTCCAAAGTATCAAGCAAATTAATTTATTGATATTTTTAAAGTAATATAATTAAACTTATAAAACCTAAAATGAAGATGCCGGCATCAAAATTAATTAATACAAGCTTGAAAGATTTACAATCTTATGTAAAAGTGCTACATGAAATGTGAATAAATACAAATATGTTAAAATGTAACAGGGCTAAAATACAGCAGATTCTATAAACCAAGTACCCAGCATTAATAACAATCGGATACTGTCTCTTGAGTATTATGAACCTGTGTCCTTTATATCGTAATAGTGTTTTCTCACAATTTGGACATTTTCTATGAATCAAAAGTAGCAGATAGAACCTGGTTTGTAAAGGTGAGATCCTCTCCGTATATCTGCGTTTTAGCAGATTAAATATCTCTTTAATGTTCCCTTCAAGCGGTTAGGGTAAAAAGCCTCTTTGTTTCTGATATCCTCAAACCAGGAGGTGGCTTGGAGTGATCCATTAGAGCTGCAATCCTCTCTGCGTTAGTAATAGATCCGGGTTAAAGTTCAGCAATGATTCCAATTCAAATTGCACTTTCAAAGTTTAAGCAGGTTTTTTTTCCAATGAATTAGTGAACAGAGGTGGGTTTGTAACAGCAGGTCCTGGGACAGGAATTACACATACAGAGACAGCTATGTGTATTGTAGTAGCTGCTCAATGTACCCTTCCTATCTACTGACGTGACCACACCAAGGTAGTGATAATAATACACAAGAAATAGGCAAATTCTACGCATTTCAACCGCCAGGGGCCTTTATCAAGATCTTGAGAGGATTGCAGCTCTAACGGATCACTCCAAGCCACCTCCTGGTTTGAGGATATCAGAAACAAAGAGGCTTTTTACCCTAACCGCTTGAAGGGAACATTAAAGAGATATTTAATCTGCTAAAACGCAGATATACGGAGAGGATCTCACCTTTACAAACCAGGTTCTATCTGCTACTTTTGATTCATAGAAAATGTCCAAATTGTGAGAAAACACTATTACGATATAAAGGACACAGGTTCATAATACTCAAGAGACAGTATCCGATTGTTATTAATGCTGGGTACTTGGTTTATAGAATCTGCTGTATTTTAGCCCTGTTACATTTTAACATATTTGTATTTATTCACATTTCATGTAGCACTTTTACATAAGATTGTAAATCTTTCAAGCTTGTTTTAATTAATTTTGATGCCGGCATCTTCATTTTAGATTTTATAAGTTTAATTATATTACTTTAAATATATCAATAAATTAATTTGTTTGATACTTTGGACCTCCTTTGACTATTAACACGACATTGGTAATAGTCACGCTTCACAGGCCTTGTTGGTTGCATAAGGGTCTTTGATCATTTATTAAGGCTAAAAGCACATGTATTTTATAATCAATTCCTATGTCCCTAGCTATGAATTTGGAAGTTTTTTGTTCACATAAATCAATTTATTTTATATCATATCAATATTAATTTCCTTTTTTAACCTTTTGCATTCATTTATGAACACTATATAGTGGATTATTGCTCCTTGCTATTTTTTATATTTTTTATCTCTAAGCTAGTCTTAGCGCTATCCCAACTTTCTCATTCTTACTTTTGCAACAGGTAACACTGGAGGTTTGTTTACCTAATCTGGGATAAGCTTATTAGAGACAGAGTGTTGCATCTTATTATCACTTTTCTTGTCTGCTTATAATGTAGGTGGCGGTGGGCTCCGGGAGCGGCGGTTTATGGGTTTATACATTTATTATAGTTGCGGCGGGGTGTAGGAGCAGCGGTTTAGGGATTAATAACTTTATTTAGTTGCAGGGGGCTCTGGGGGCGCCGGTATAGGGGGTAGAACAGTGTAGTTTAGTGTGGGTGCTTAGTGACAGGCTAGCAATAAAACTGGGAAAAAGCCGAAGAGCAGCGAGATCGGATGAGTGATAACTATCACAGTCCGCTGCTCACCACCCCGTACTTGGTGCGCGGCTTTTTGACAGCTTTATTGATAACTTTGGCGAGATTATTCAGGTCCGCGGCGGCGATGGTAGGCGAGCTTAGGTGGGCGTATTGGTCCGGCGAAGGCAGGTAAGTTGACACGTTGATAACTAGGCCTCATAATGTACCTCCATCTCTCCTGAAACATGTTTTTATGTTTTGTTACATCAACAGCAAAGTGCACAGCAACTTTGAACAGTATTACTAACACACGGCTAGATTACGAGTCTTGCGTTAGCCTTAAAAGCAGTTTCGAGAGGTCCCAATGCTGCTTTTTAACGCCCGCTGGTATTACGACTCTGGCAGGAGAGGGTCTACCGCTCAGTTTTCTTCCGCGAGTCGAGCTTACCGCAAAACCCCTTACGTAAATTGCGTATCCTATCTTTTCAATGGAACTTGCATAACGCCAGTATTACGAGTCTTGGAAGAAGTGAGCAGTAGACCCTCTCCTGTCAAGACTCCTACCGCATTTAAAAGTCAGTAGTTAAGAGTTTTATGGGCTAACACCGTAACATAAAACTCTTAACTAAAGTGCTACAAAGTACACTAACACCCATAAACTACCTATTAACCCCTAAACCGAGTACCCCCCCCCCCCACATCGGAAACACTTAAATTAAAATTTTAACCCCTAATCTGCCGACCGGACATCACCGCCACTTTAATAAATATATTAAACCCCTAAACCGCCGCACTCCCGCCTCGCAAACACTAGTTAAATTTTATTAACCCCTAATCTGCCGTCCCTAACATCGCCGACACCTACCTACATTTATTAACCCCTAATCTACCACCCCCAATGTCGCCGCTACTATATTAAAGGTATTAACCCCTAAACCTAAGTCTAAACCTAACCCTAACCCCCCTAAAACTTAAATTCAATTTAAAATAATCTAAATAAAATTACTACAATTAAATAAATTAATCCTATTTAAAACTAAATACTTACCTTTAAAATAAACCATAAGATAGCTACAATATAACTAATAGTTACATTGTAGCTAGCTTTGGGTTTATATTTATTTTACAGACAACTTTGTATTTATTTTAACTAGGTAGAATAGTTACTAAATAGTTATTAACTATTTAATAACTACCTAGTTAAAATAAAGACAAATTTATCTGTAAAATAAATCCTAACCTAAATTACAATTACACCTAACACTACACTATCAAATTAATTACCTAAACTACCTACAATTAATTACAATTAAATTAACTAAAGTACGAAAAACAACAAACACTTAATTACAGAAAATAAAAAAATAATTAAAATTTTTTTAAAACTAATTACACCTACTCTAATCCCCCTAATAAAATAAAAAGCCCCCCAAAATAATAAAAATCCCTACCCTATACTAAATTACAAATAGCCCTTACCTTTTGCGGGGCATTGCCCCAAAGTAATCAGCTCTTTTACCTGTAAAAAAAAATACAATCCCCCCCACATTAAAACCCACCACCCACCACCCACACACCCAACCCTACTCTAAAACCCACCCAATCCCCCCTTAATAAAACCTAACACTAACCCCTTGAAGATCACCCTACCTTAAGCCATCTTCACCCAGCCGGGCACAAGTGGTCCTCCAGAGGGGCAGAAGTCTTCATCCGATCCAGGCAGAAGAGGACCTCCACACGGGCAGAAGGCTTCATCCAGGCGGCATCTTCTATCTTCATCCAAGTCCAAGCGAAGAATGAAGGTTCCTTTAAATTATGTCATCCAAGATGGCGTCCCTTGAATTCCGATTGGCTGATAGCATTCTATCAGCCAATCGGAATTAAGGTAGGAAAAATCCTATTGGCTGATTGGATCAGCCAATAGGATTGAAGTTCAATCCTATTGGCTGATCCAATCAGCCAATATGATTGAGCTTGCATTCTATTGGCTGTTCCAATCAACCAATAGAATGCAAGCTCAATTTTATTGGCTGATTGTATCAGCCAATAGGATTTTTCCTACCTTAATTCCGATTGGCTGACAGAATCCTATCAGCCAATCGGAATTCAAGGGATGCCATCTTGGATGATGTCATTTAAAGTAAGCTTCATTCTTCGCTTGGACCTCGTTTGAAGAGGATGCTCCGCGTCGACTGATTTGAAGATGGACCCGCTCCGGATGGATGAAGACCTCTGCCGCTTGGAGACCTCTTCTGCCCAGATCGGATGAATACTTCTGCCCCTCTGGAGGTCCACTTGTGCCCGGCTGGGTGAAGACGGCTCAAGGTAGGGTGATCTTCAAGGGGGTAGTGTTAGGTTTTTTTTAAGGGGAGATTGGGTGCGTTTTAGAGTAGGGTTGGGTGTGTGGGTGGTGGGTTTTAATGTTGGGGGGTATTGAATTTTTTTTTTACAGGTAAAAGAGCTGATTACTTTGGGGCAATGCCCCGCAAAAGGCCTTTTTAAGGGCTATTTGTAATTTAGTATAGGGTAGGGATTTTTTTTATTTTGGGGGGCTTTTTTATTTTATTAGGGGGATTATATTAGGTGTAATTAGTTTAAAAATCGTGTATTTTATTTTTTTCTGTAATTTAGTGTTTGTTGTTTTTCGTAATTTATTTTATTTTATTTAATTGTAATTAATTGTAGTTAACTTAGTTCATTTATTTAATTATAGTGTAGTGTTAGGTGTAATTGTAACTTAGGTTAGGGTTTATTTTACAGGTAAATTTGTACTTATTTTAACTAGTAAGTTATTAAATAGTTAATAACTATTTAATAACTATTGTGCCTAGTTAAAATAAATACAAAGTTTCCTGTAAAATAAAAATAAATCCTAAGCTAGCTACAATGTAACTATTAGTTATATTGTAGCTATCTTAGGGTTTATTTTATAGGTAAGTATTTAGTTTTAAATAGGAATTATTTATTTAATTGTAGTTATTTTATTTAGATTTATTTAAATTATATTTAAATGAGGGGGGTGTTAGGGTTAGGGTTAGACTTAGGTTTAGGGGTTAATAACTTTATTATAGTGGCGGCGACGTTGGTGGCGGCAGATTAGGGGTTCATAAATGTAGGTAGGTTGCGGCGACATTGGGGGGGCAGATTAGGGGTTGATAAATATAATGTAGGGTTCGGCGATGTTGGGGGAAGCAGATTAGGGGTTCATAGGGATAATGTAGGTAGCGGCAGTGTCCGGAGCGGCAGAGTAGGGGTTAATAATTATAATGTAGGTGGCGACGATGTCAGGGATGGCAGATTAGGGGTTAATAAGTGTAAGATTAGGGGTGTTTAGACTCAGGGTTCATGTTAGGGTGTTAGGTGTAGACATAAAATTAATTTCCCCATAGGAATCAATGGGGCTGCGTTAGGTTAGGTTTTTTTCAGCCATCTCAGCCCCATTGTTTCCTATGGGGAAATTGTGCACGAGCACGTTTAGCCAGCTTACCACTACCGTAAGCAACGCTGGTATTGAGGTGAGATGTGGAGCTAAATTTTGCTCTACGCTTACCTTTTTGCGGCTAACGCCGGGTTTAAAAAAACCTGTAATACCAGCGTTGTCTTAAGGGAGCGTTAAAAAAAAAGGCTTGTTAGCAACGCACCCCTGTTACCGCAAAACTCGTCATCTCTGTGACAGTAAGCAGGTCTAAGCATTGTGATCAGCTTTATCCAGAAGCGTTTGGTTAATCCTAAGATTACCCGGGTAAAGCCCAAAGTATGATCTTTACATTTAGCTTTACACACAGCCGCTGGGCAATGTCCTTTTTACCCGGATTCAGACTTTTACCAAAAATATATATATACACCCTGTTCCAAATTATTATGCCAATGATATCTTTCTCATTTACCTAAATAATTGATGTAAACAACAGTCAGCATAATTCTCATGTTATCAACTATTAAGAGTACAATTCAAATTTTATTGAACAAACCTCCTAATGATAACAGTATTTTTTTTTCAAAATAAAAAACTTACAATGCACTGTTCCAAATTATTATGCACAGTAAGTTTTAAAACACTTTATACGTTGTAAAGAACTGACAATTGTCATTTGTTGTGTTTGCAGCATATTTACTGAAATCAAAAGCTATTTCAAACTTTGAACAACATTTTAACTTTTTAAACATTGTAATAGGTCACGTTACATTTTAACATAGGACCCTTTTGATAGCAGCTTCACAAGTCTTGCATCCATTGAACTTGTGAGTTTTTGGACAGTTTCTGCTTGATTTTGTTTTCAAGATGTCAGAATAGCCTCCCAGAGCTGCTGTTTGGATGTAAACTGCCTCCCACCCTCATAGATCTTTTGCTTGAGGATGCTCCAAAGGTTCTCAATAGGATTAAGGTCAGGAGAGGATGGAGGCCACACCATGACTTTCTCTCCTTTTATCCCCATAGCAGCCATTGATGCAGAGGTTTTCTTTGCAGCATGAGATGGTGCATTGTCATGCATGAAGATGATTTTATTACGGAAAGTATAGTTCTTCCTTCTGTACCAGGGAAGGAAGGGGTCAGTCAGGAACTCCACATACTTTGTAGAGGTCATCTTTACACCTTCGAAGACCCTAAAGGGGCCGACCAGCTCTCTTCCCATGATTCCGGTCCAAAACATGACTCCACCACCGCCTTGCTGACGTCGCAGCCTTGTTGGAACAGGGTGGCCATCCACCAACCATCCACTACTCCATCCATCTGGACCATCCAGGGTTGCACGGCACTCATCAGTGAACAGGACTGTTTGAAAATTAGTCTTCATGTATTTTTCTGCCCAATGCAGCCGTTTCTGCTTGTGAGCATTGGTTAGTGATGGCCGAATAGAAGGTTTATGCACAGTTGCAAGACTCTGGAGGACTCTACACCTTGATGTCCGTGGGACTCCAGAGGCACCAGCAGCTTCAAATATCTGTTTGCTGCTATGTAATGGTATTTTAGCAGCTGCTCTCTTGATCCGATGCATGGATCTGGCAGAAATCTTCCTCAATGTGCCTTTATCTGCACGAACCCGTCTGTGCTCTGAATCAGCCACAAATCTCTTAATAATGCGATGATCACGCTTAAGTTTTAGTGAAATATCTAATGTTTTCATACCTCGTCTAAGGCATTGAACTATTTAACTCTTTTCGGCAGCAGAGAGATCCTTTTTCTTCCCCATATTGCTTGAAAATGGTGCTCTGCTTAATAATGTGGAACACCCTCCTTTAGTAGTTTTTCCTTTATTTGGACTCACCTGGCAATCTAATTATCACAGGTGCCCGAGATTGTTTTCAGTGATCAAAAGAGCCCTGGGACTTAATGCCATCCATGAGTTAAACTGAAAAAAAAAATATTTAATCTTTGTGACACTGAAATAGAATTTGCATAATAATTTGGAACAGGGTGTATATATATATATATATATATATATATATATATATATATATATAATATATATAATATATATCCTTAAAAATATATTGTACCCAAACTATTTCTAACATCCAGATATGCTGATATTTTTTTTCTGACAAAAATTCAAGTAAAAGCTGTTTATTTCTAAACTGAAGCTTACACAGCTGTATCAATAACTCGTGTTTATTGGGTGACAGATACAATGAATGAGTCTTTTATCTAATTGCTATTAGAAGGAAGTTTACAACAGATACTGCAGTATTTGTTTCAGTTTTCATATAAACAACATTTACTTCACATGTTTTACAGACAAAAAAACTCCATAATTAATTCTGCACTTCCCTATGGATAATATAAAAATGTTCAGTACAGTGTTGTATATTTAGCCACAGAAATGTATGATATTCTAAGATAGAAAAACAATGACAATTTTGTTAACAGAATTACAGTATAAATGCTTATAAAACATAAGGGTAAAACTTTCTATACCTTTCCCTCTAGGTAATGACAATTCCCATACCCACACAATAACCCAAAATAATCACTCAGACACCAGTTATGGGAGAAAACCCCTTCCCCCTCCAGGTACAGGGGTTGCATTTATTTAAAACAATAACTTATTATTAACTTGCATATTTAAATAACTGAACGTTGGCTGACAATATCTTACACCTGTCCTACAACTCCTAAGTAAGGGGTGCGACCGCCCTAAAGGAATGGGGGTGCCCCTATTCCGTCAGCCTGGTGGGCTTGCCAGGAGGGATCGTGTAGGGAGACGAGCGTCAGCCCTTGTGGCTGGCGTTGAATGTGCTCTACGTGTCCCCCTCCCCTTACACCCCACCAGGCTGAGCTTAACCCTGATTTGTCACACCCGCTGCCGCCACCCAAAGAGGAAAAGGGACTCTTGTCACCATTAAATAAAAAGGGAAGCCAGGGAACAATGAATTTTTTGCAAAAACAAATCAGTGCCCCTATCTGACAGGCGGACCTCGTCCCTATGGAAGAGTCCAGGGCAGTCAATGCTAATGTTCTCGTGGGTTATAGCCTCTCCACCCACCACTAACACTGCCCTACCTACGTCCCCATTAAGCTTTCTCTTCACCCTGAATCCTGCCTGACTTGAATTCATGTGCCTCCACCCAGTACAAGATATAATGTATGGCCGGATCAACTTAACCCCTTGAAACTGAGCTGCCAACCATCTAATGTCTGCTAACCTGACACTAGCTAAATAACCCATGGGCATAGTCCCGACATCATTTCCTCTTAAGTGTAAAACAATCACATGGGGACAGCCCTGCCTCCTTCTGGCCTCCTCTACCTACATCAGCAAGTCCGACCATTTTACTCCTCTCTTTCCGAGCCAACAAATGCACAGCCTCTGCCATGGCAACCCAACTTTAAACCTCCTGAACTGGATGCCATAAGAATGTCCCCAAAACCATACTCTCTTGCACTGTAGCCTCATATCTGCAACACCATAAAAATTAAACCCTGGCTTCCCAAAACAATAAAACCATGAGCACAGAACCAAACAACTTCAGACCTCCCCTTGCTTCAAAGCCCCTATAAATTTTTAAACCTAGCTGATGTCCACCTGCCCTATGCCTAAATTACACCGTCTGAAGACCTTGACAAAGCCGCATCTATGGCGGCACCAATTTGAAAATAATGTGGAGCTACTACTGAAGGATTTCACCCCAAGCTCGTAACAACCCTGTTCAACACCATTCTAAACTGAAACCTCGAAAGGAAGGACCTATCCTGACGTACTAGCATTATGAATTGGGCAAATAGATGGCTCCATCTGCAAAAGCAAATTGAGCCATCTACTCTTACCCATCTGATCAGTATTGGAGCATGCTACCTATGCCAAAACCGCCCCCCTTATCTAATCTAACATGATCTAAAAGCAGTGCTGACCCTGCCAAACGCTTCGACGGTGCTAACAATTCCAAGAGAGCCCCCTTGTGGACAAAAATCCCTTCCCAATCACTGCAGTTCTCGACGTACAATTGCCAAGTCTTAGTAGCCAGCAACCCCTGGAGTAGCCTTAGCACAGTTCCCCCAGAACACACTCCCTGCCAGAGATAAGCAGGACAATCATCTCCCTTAGCCAAAGCAGCAGGCGCTACCTCCCTAAATCTGTCCAACTGACCCCTAGACAGTGTGTCCGCAATAACATTATTCGTCCCGGGAACATGCTTGGCTGTGAATGCGATGTTATGTCGCAAACAAAGCAAAACTAATTGGAACACTACATTAACTACTAGGGAGAAGAGGCAGACAGCCGATTAATGGCGTGAACCATGCTCAGATTGTCACACCAAAAATTGACACAGTTGAGGATGATAGGGGAGGGAGGAAAAAAGAATGAGCAGGGACAGAGGGAATCGAAGAAATCAAAGGAAAAGATAGAGAAGCAGAAAAAGAGACAGACGTAGCTGCAGATGTAGAAGAGAAGACCGATAAGGAGAAGGAAGAAGAAGAAGGAAGAGGGATGTAATAGGCAGGGAGAAAAGGAGAGCAAGAATCTTTAGAGGCTTAAAGAGAATAAGTGACAAAGGGAAATGGCATGGCAGAAAATACAGAAGGAGAAGGAGAGATAACATCACCCATTGTGGTAATAGGTGCTTTTTCCTTCCTTGCAGGAGCCTCTTGATCCACCACAAACCACCTTGGAGCCTTGGAAGCACGATGAGACCTCTCCATTGTTCCAACCTGCAAGACAAAAAATATGTTAGTGACCCTACTTCCTGCCTACAGTCACTAATATAGGCTCTGCAACACCCCCCTCTGCCAGATCAGTTGATACACTTACACAGACACCTAGCAGTTCAGACAAAACCCTTAAGCCTAGATTATGAGATTTATGTCTACACCTAACACCCTAACATGAACCCCGAGTCTAAACACCCCTAATCTTACACTTATTAACCCCTAATCTGCAGTCCCCAACATCGCTGACACCTACATTATATTGATTAACCCCTAATCTGTGTCTGTGTAAGTGTATCAGCTGATCTGTAGGGGGGGGGTGTTGCAGAGCCTATATTAGTGACTGTAGGCAGGAATTAGGGTAACTAACATGTTTTTTGTCTTGCAGATTGGAACAACGGAGAGGTCTCATCGTGCTTCCAAGGCTCCAAGGTGGTTTGTGGTGGATCAAGAGGCTCCTACAAGGAAGGAAATCTCAAGGTATCCTTCCTGGTAAAATATTTTATAAATAATAATTATAAATAATAATAATCTGCCGCTCCGGACGCTGCCGCCACCTACATTATACTTATGAACCCCTAATCTGCTGCCCCCAACATCGCCGACACCTACATTATATTTATTAACCCCTAATCTGCTGACCCTATCATCGCCGACACCTACCTACATTTATTAACCCCTAATCTGCCGCCCCCAACGTCTCCGCCACTATATTAAAGTTATTAACCCCTAAATCTAAGTCTAACCCTAACACCCCCCTAACTTAAATATAATTTAAATAAATCTAAATAAAATAACTATCATTAACTAAATTATTCCTATTTAAAACTAAATACCTATAAAATAAACCCTAAGATAGCTACAATATAATTAATAGTTATATTGTAGCTAGCTTAGGGTTTATTTTTATTTTATAGCCAAGTTTGTATTTATTTTAACTATGTAGAATAGTTATTAAATAGTTATTAACTATTTAATAACTACCTAGCTAAAATAAAGAGAAAAGTACCTGTAAAATAAAACCTAACCTAAGTTACAATTACACCTAACACTACACTATAATTAAATTAATTCCCTAAATTAAATAAAATTATCTAAAGTACAAAAAACAAAACACTAAATTACAGAAAATAATAAAAAAAATTCAAGATTTTTAAACTAATTACACCTAATCTAATCCCCCTAGCAAAATAAAAAAGCCCCCCCCAAAATAAAAAAGCCCTACCCTACACTAAATTACAAATAGCCCTTAAAAGGGCCTTTTGCGGGGAATTGCCCCAAATTAATCAGCACTTTTACCTGTAAAAAATAAATAAATCCCCCCCCCATAACATTAAAACCCACCACCCACACAACCCACCCTACTCTAAAACCCACCCAATCCACTCTTAAAAAAACGTAACACCTGGGGCGGAGCCAAGCCACGAATGGAGATGGCTGCCTGCTGAAAAAGCTCTGTTGTCCCTGTTGTTCTCACTATAAAACAAATACACCAATTATCACTTTTCACCCTATAATTAGCAATAGCCGAAGTCCTAAAAAGATTCCCCTGACAAAGAAATCATTTTTCTGTGGCGGATTGAAGGGGTCGGTGTGCTGTGAACTGCGAGCCTGTTTGCGGCCTAAAAACCTTACCCAGAGGACTAAAGGAGCAACTTTTGAAAGCTCAGATGTTAGCGATCAGTCGCCCCACTCTGCCCCTTCGCTGCTGTTGCTGACCTGAGATAAGCCGCTCTGACGGATTGCAAGTTCAGCTGCAGCCCCGCGGTAGAAAGTGACGTGGCGATAGCCGCGACGGAGACTCACTCGGAGGTTCACTGAAGGGAGACAGAAGCGGAGCAGTGAAGAAGTCCCCTAAGGGATACAAAAACCTGATAGCTCCGGACTCTGTGAGTACCCACGGCGGGAGGGGCAGAAAAGAAAAGAATAGCCGCAAATCACTGACCGGAGAGGTCGATCCTGACTCACTCACAAATAAGGCGACAGCTTGGGCCTGTAGTTGCACTGATAGATTAGTGGGGGACACTACACCATCGCTACTGAATTGACAAAGGGAAGAACTCCCTGAGTATTGCAGAAATTAGTGTCCTCACTGGTAGTGCACGCAGCTCCCTCAGAGATAGGCCGCACTGGGCCTAGAGCCTGAATCTGGTCCAGTGGGGATTTTCTGATTCTCACTGCGACAGAGTCAATATAGGTACTAGAGAGTGGCAGAAATAAGCTGTGGGATTAACCCAGTGATCTCGAGGGGGCTTCTATTTCATAAAGCACTATATCCCCCATATACTTTTCATTACCACAGAAGCCCTCAAAAATAATTTCATAACCACTGCATGGGGCTACCTCTGCCCTAGATATAAGGACTTAATAGCCTGACTGGGCACACTGCAGCCTCGGCCATAGTATACAGAAATTATTAATTGATAGCAGCGACAAGGGCTGCAATTGGGCTGTGGTGATGACTAGTAAAAGGAATTCTAAACCTGCAAAAAGTACCCAATCCTCTATGATGGAGAACTATTTAATTGCTACAGATCCAGCTACCCCAGCTACCAGGCCTGACCCACATATCATAGCGGCCACGGCACAAGTCCACTGTTCTGAGCCTGTTGTTGGGCAACAAAATTTTGTAACAAAAGAAGACATCAGACACCTCTCTTCTAAGGATGATATAAAGGAGGCTATGAAGGACTTTAAGTCCATGTTTGGTGAGCTGAAGAAAGAAATAGCTGCAGTTGACCATAGAGTTATTCAAATTGAAGAGAAACATGAGGCACTCAACTCAGACCTCCAGCTCCAGGCCAGCTTCATACAGGCTCAAGAAAGCACAGTACATACGTTAATGGACCGAATAGAGGACTTGGAAAATAGAAGCCGCAGAAATAACTTGAGACTGAGGGGAGTCCCAGAAACGGTAGAACCCCCGGCTATCCAGGCCTACATACAGGACTTTGTCAAGTACCTCAAGAATACTGAGGCAGGCCCTGAGATTCCAATAGAGAGAGCTCATAGGGCCTTGCGTCCTAAGCCGCCAAACAGGGCCCCTCCCAGGGACATAATATTAAAATTATTATCCTTTAGGGACAAAGAGGACATTTTATGGATGGCCAGCGCAAAACAACAAATAGAATTTAGGGGATCTGAAATACAGGTTTATTCTGATCTATGTCCTGCTACCCTACAGAAAAGACGTGACCTCCGTTTTATTACTACTACGCTGAAGGACAAAAAGATCCCCTATAGATGGGGCTTCCCTACTTGTCTCATCGTAACAAGGAACAATGCAACACATGTTTTTAGAAACATAGAAGACCTGCCTTCCTTTAATCAAGCCTTGGGACTTCGCATACTACCACCACCGAGAAGGCAGGGAGCCCCAGCGGACCAAGCTGATGGGGAACATGCTGAGATTCAACAACTTCATGGCTGAGTCAGGGTCCTTTAGTGAAAAGTTCCTTCTCTGGACTCGGAGTCAGGTTTGGTCTCAAAACTCCATTATTATGTCCCTCTTGGGATATATCAAGACACTAACATGATTCTGTACCTTTAAGATTTGGACAATTTCTATGTCTAAGCATATTTGTCTCACACATTTAAGCTACAAGTTACTATATAGTTAATGGTTTGTCTTATGGGGAATGTAGCACAGGATATTGAAGAGGACTCACTCAAAAGATAAAGTGGGGGGATGCTATAGACAGGCTTTAGGTCAGGATACACTCTGCAGTTACATGACAATAGCATAATGTTTGGTTCATTAGGGAGTTTAGCAGAGTACACAAGCTCATACACAACGTTAGACCCTGACCCTCTAAATATAGAACTATTACATCATATGACGGGGTCAGAGCAATGTGCAGAAGTAGTGTGACTTGACAAAAGTTTGGGGATCATTCCTGCATCTTATGCTAGTTTGTTACTATAATTTAGTTAGGAATAATAGGTTTAGAAAAACTGAATAAGGTTTAACCTGAAGAATGTATTTGTTAAATGTTTAATGTTTAAAAGTCTATAGGTCTTGTGAGAATACAGGGAACACTTTCCCTAATTGGTAAGTTTAATTATTTAGATCGCACTCGAATCTCTGATCGAGTCTGTATTGTGCCTTACAAGTTCAAGGATTGTAAATTGTTGTTTACATTGTTGCATTAGTCTTGCACTACTTAGCTATATTATTTTGCACTTTCAGGCGATTTTCTTCCTTGATTCTTCTCTTTCCTTTACCCTCCTCGATCACTCTTTCCTTTTTACTCTCTTTCTTCCAACTTCCTCCTCTCTCTCCCCCTCGCTCTTCTTCTATCCCTCACTTGTCTTCGCCCACTTCCCCCCCCCCTTTTTTTTTTTCTCCCCAGGTAACATGGCATATGTACGGCCTACGGCCGGGCACCAGCCCACTGAACTGATTTCTGTTAACGTCAAAGGTCTTAATAGTCCAGGTAAGCGCTCAATAGTGTTAATGGACTTACATAGAAGAGGGGGGGATGTCATATTTTTACAGGAAACTCATTTTTCTGCTGCTCATGAGCCTAAATGGTTCAGTCACCACTATCCTATAGCTTATTTTGCGTCAGGTCCCAAGAAGCAAAATGGGGTGGGTATCCTCATTAATTCAAAAACCCCTTTCCAGCTTCATCAGGCATACCGTGACCCTGAGGGTAGATACATCATCCTTACGGGGTTACTGTGTGGCACACTGGTCACACTTGCTAATATATATTGCCCCAATCAAGCTCAACACCTTTTTCTCCAGAAAATAACACATAAAGTGTTGGAAGTGCAATGTGGCCTTTTGTTTATGGGAGGTGACCTAAACGCATCATTAAACCCAGCATTAGACACTTCGAACGGCCTCTCCAGTGTCCCCCATAGAAACCTTAAACGGATGATCTCCTCGTTGAGAGAATTAGCATTACATGATATTTGGCGTGTACACCACCCTACCACAAAAAAATTTACATTCTATTCCCACCCACACAGGAAGTATTCTAGAATAGATTACTTACTCACAGACTCAGCAGGCCTTACCATAACGACAAGTAGTAACATACACAATATCACATGGTCTGACCATGCGCCAATCAGTTGTACCATCCTATGGCCTGATGTGCCGATCACTCCCTATATTTGGAAGTTGGACGACACTTTATTGGAAGATAAGATCTTTAAGCTGGAGGTTGAAAGGGCCTTAGTGGAATACTTCCGTATACATGCGGATACTGAATCTCAAGATACAGTTATCTGGGAAGCCCACAAATGTACGATTCGAGGTCTCTTGATAAAACAAAAAGCTAGGCTGATGAAACAAAGGAAAAAACAGTACCAGGCCCTGTTGTCTAGGGTGGACATCAATGAATGGGAGCACAAGTTGCACCCCACAGATGAGAAAATTCAGGGAGATTTAGCTTGTGCAAGGTCAGCCTTGCTCGAGTTCCTTCAAGTGGACTATAAAAAAAAAAGCACTGTTTCTGAAACAGCGTTTCTTTGAACAAGGGGATAAGGCGGGCAGGTTGCTGGCCAGAGTAATCTCGCGTAAATGAACAAAA
Source organism: Bombina bombina (assembly GCF_027579735.1). Classification (NCBI taxonomy): domain Eukaryota; kingdom Metazoa; phylum Chordata; class Amphibia; order Anura; family Bombinatoridae; genus Bombina; species Bombina bombina. Next base: position 842,741,803 of record NC_069500.1, read on the forward strand.
CATTATGTGCACCGAATGGTGAATCGGGAGGGTGTTTCCAAGGAAGATGGGAAGTCAATAGCAGAAACCTTTGGTGTATACTATGAGTCCCTCTATAATATTCAACCACGGGCGGAGGAAGATGGTACGATTCTCCCTTTGTCTGATAGAGTACAGAGGATAAAACATTACCTGCTGGAAGCAGACTTGCCCAAACTAACAAAACAAGACTCTGAGGCTCTTGAGTCCCCAATTACGTTAGTAGAAATTAAACAAGCCATAAAGGACCTTACTGCAGGTAAAAGTCCGGGGCCGGACGGCTATGGAGCTAAGTACTTTAAGCTCTTTGTTGATATTCTGGCCCCAGAGATGTTGAAAATGTTCAATTCCTTGACGGAGACCCCACTTTTGCCCCATACCATGTTGGAGGCGCACATAGCTGTGATCCCAAAGCCAGGGAAAGCGGAGGACAGACCGGAAAATTACCGTCCTATATCCCTGCTAAATTCAGACATTAAGATTCTGGCCAGGATCATCGCCAATCGTCTTAACAAGTTCCTCCCACAGCTAATCTTGACAGACCAAGTAGGATTTATTCCTGGACGTGAAGCTAGGGATAACACTATAAGAGTCATACAGTTAATCTCGTATGCCCATAATAATAAGATCCCAATGGCTTTGGTATCAACCGACGCTGAAAAAGCGTTTGACCGGATTGATTGGTCATTCATGCAACAAACTTTGGTTAAATTCGGTTTTGGGCCCAAATTTATTAATAGAACTATGTCACTGTACTCTGCACTGAACGCGAAAGTTAGGGTGAACGGAACCCTATCTAACACCGTCCCTATTAAAAACGGGACACGACAGGGCTGTCCCCTCTCTCCCCTCTTATTTGCCCTCACAATAGAAGTATTGGCTAGCAAAATCAGGGCACATCCACAAATAAAGGGATTGTCTGTGGGGGGCTCAGAACACAAACTCGCGATGTACGCGGATGACATACTCTTAACGATCACCGATCCCGGCCGGTCTCTTCAGGTCGCCCTAGATGAATTCACAAAATTCGGTAGTGTGTCCAATTTCCTGCTCAACCCCTCCAAATCTGAGATCTTTAACATCTCCGTCCCTCATAGGGAATTCGAGGCCCTTAGCCGAGACTGCCGATCAAAGTAGCACACCATACCTTAAAATATCTAGGTATCTCCATCACACCGAAAATAAATGACATAACAGAGATCAATTATAAGCGTATCAGGGATGAGGTGCTAGGATCTAGCAAGTTGGAAGAATAAAACCATCTCATGGTTGGGTAGGGTGGGGGTGGTTAAAATGAATGTACTGCCCAGGGTCCTCTACATCCTCCAGACTATTCCTTTGACATCGGCTTCGCATTATCTGCATCAAATCCAGTCAGCCATGGAGTCATACATATGGAATGGCTGCAGGCCTAGGATAAGGAAAAAAACTACTTACATGCCTACGGAGGGGGGGGGGGGGCATTGGAGTCCCTGATCTGCGGATCTACCAAAGGGCTATATCACTCTAAAGAATAGTGGAATGGTGCCAAAACTCACCGCATAAGGCATGGATTCAATTGGATAATGCAATTTTACAGAGGGGTAACACGGGGACATTAGCGTGGATATCCTCTGCTAACAGACCAAATATAATCAAAAAATGCCCACTACTGGACGAAGTGTTACTGGGGTGGGATAGATTAATTAATAAAGACACCGGATTGTCCACCCTTGACTCCCCCGTCACTCCAATAAGGGAGAACCCTGATATGGGAGTAGAAACAGGGCCATATTTCCCAAATAAGGTATACAACCTAATGGACGCAGCAATGCTTAATATCCTTCATTAGGACAGGATGATTGCTAGACCAGAGCTGATCGACTGGGATGATGCTCTTTTTTCATCTTGGTTTAGAGAGGCGCAAGTTAGACATTACTTTAATACACATAAGAATAGGAAAGCCCTGACCAGAGGCAGGACGTCTTTTGAGATGCTTTGTACCATGTCACACACCCCAACACACCTGATTTCACAGATTTATAAAATTTTGGTCCTGGGTAGCAAGATCCCCCTACCAACTTACACACAGGCCTGGCAGGAAGACCTGAGACAAGAAATTTCTGACAAGGAGTGGTTAAAGATATTTGAGAGAGCGAGGAAGGCATCTGTTTCAACCAAAATTCAGGAATCACATTATAAATTATTAAGCAGATGGTATCTCACCCCTCAAAGACTCAAAAAAATATATCCACAGACTAGTGGGGGATGCTGGAGAGGATGTGGTGAGGAGGGTACCCTCATTCATATCTGGTGGTCATGCCCATTTATAAAAAATTATTGGGAGGCGACCCTGGGGGAAATGAGCAGAATACTGGGAGTAATTATCCCCCCAAGTCCTAACTATTTAATATATCACCACCTGCCCAAGGTTATAGGAGAAGATAAGTATTTGCTTCTCCTCTTAATGCTGAATGCTGCAAAGGGTCTCATCCCCTTATACTGGAAAAAACAAAATACTCCGAATATGTTGGAGTGGAAGGCTAAAGTGGGAGAGCTACTGAGGTTAGAGAGGTATCATTATTTAAGAATTGGTAAGCTCTGTACTCACTAAATGATGCTACTGACCTGGGAGGGCCGTGGAATTTGATTCAGCGGACAGCGGTTGGGTAGTGCATATCAATTCTCCCCCCCCCCCCTTTTTTTTTTTTTTTTTTTTCTCCCTCTCTCCCCTCCGCTCCTTTCTTTATTCTTTCTTCACTCAACTCTTCACACTTCCTCCCTATTCTTTTACGAATTTTCCAGTCTGGTTGACTTTTTCCTTCTGCATCTGCAGAAGAGCTAATATCAGGTGTCCAGATACTCTCGGCAGTGTAATGAGTAAAAGCTGAGGGTCTGCTAAATATTACCTTTTCTATAATGCCTGATAAAATTTGTTTCTTTCAAAGTTTATCGTTTAAATCTTAGAAAAGATATTTATATGTATAGTAAAAGATTCAACTCTAATCATATAGCAGTACGCTATCAAAGAAACAATATAAAAAAGAAGATAAGCTAAAAATAATGTGTATAATTGTAAATGATACTATGTCGTAATGGTTTTCAAGTGCATGTATGCATTGTCAAATCTTTTACCAATAAAGCTTTATTTTGAAAAAAAAACAAAAAACAACACTAACTCCTTGAAGATCACCTTACCAGGATATGTCTTCATCCAACCGGGCAGAAGTGGTCCTCCAGACAGGCAGAAGTCTTCATCCAAGCCTGGCAGAAGTGGTCCTCCAGATGGGCAGAAGTCTTCATCCAGACGGCATCTTCTATTTTCATCCATCCGGCGCGGAGCGGGTCCATCTTCAAAGCATCCGACGCGGAGCATCCTCTTCTTCCGACGGCTACGACTGAATGAAGGTTCCTTTAAATGACGTCATCCAAGATGGCGTCCCTTCAATTCCGATTGGCTGATAGAATTCTATCAGCCAATCGGAATTAAGGTAGAAAAAATCCTATTCGCTGACGCAATCAGCCAATAGGATTGAGCTTGCATTCTATTGGCTGATTGGAACAGCCAATAGAATGCCAGCTCAATCCTATTGACTGATTGGATCAGCCAATAGGATTGAAAATAGGATTGAACTTCAATCCTATTGGCTGATCCAATCAGCCAATAGGATTTTTTCTACCTTAATTCCGATTGGCTGATAGAATTCTATCAGCCAATCGGAATTGAAGGGACGCCATCTTGGATGACATCACTTAAAGGTACCTTCATTCAGTCGTAGCCATCGGAAGAAGAGGATGCTCCGCGTCGTTTGATCTCTTGAAGATGGACCCGCTCCGCGCCGGATGGATGAAGATAGAAGATGCCGTCTGGATGAAGACTTCTGCCCGGTTGGATGAAGACTTCTCCCGGCTTCATTGAGGACTTCTGCCCAGTTGGATGAAGACTTCTCCCGGTGAGGTGATCTTCAAGGGGTTAGTGTTAGGTTTTTTTAAGGGGTATTGGATGGGTTTTAGAGTAGGGTTGGTTGTGTGGGTGGTGGGTTTTAATGTTGTGGGGATTTGTAATTTTTTTAAAAGGTAAAAGAGCTGATTACTTTGGGGCAATGTCCCGCAAAAGGCCCTTTTAAGGGCTATTTGTAATTTAGTGTAGGGTAGGGATTTTTTTATTTGGGGGGGGCTTTTTTATTTTGTTAGGGGGGTTAGATTAGGTGTAATTAGTTTAAAAATCTTGTAATTTTTTATTATTTTCTGTAATTTAGTGGGGGGGTTTGTACTTTAGATAATTTTATTTAATTTAGGGAATTAATTTAATTATAGTGTAGTGTTAGGTGTAATTGTAACTTAGGTTAGGTTTTATTTTACAGGTACTTTTCTCTTTATTATAGCTAGGTAGTTATTAAATAGTTAATAACTATTTAATAACTATTCTACCCAGTTAAAATAAATACAAACTTGCCTGTAAAATAAAAATAAACCCTAAGCTAGCTACAATGTAACTATTAGTTATATTGTAGCTATCTTAGGGTTTATTTTATAGGTAAGTATTTAGTTTTAAATAGGAATAATTTGGTTAATGATAGTTATTTTATTTAGATTTATTTAAATTATATTTAAGTTAGGGGGGTTAGGGTTAGGGTTAGACTTAGATTTAGGGGTTAATAACTTTAATATAGTGGCAGCGACATTGGGGGCGGCAAATTAGGGGTTAATAAATGTAGGTAGGTGTCAGCGATGTTAGGGACGGCAGATTAGGGGTTAATAATATTTAACTAATGTTTGCGAGGAGGGAGTGCGGCAGTTTAGGGGTTAATATATTTATTATAGTGGTGGCGATGTCCGGTTCGGCAGATTAGGTGTCAAAAAATTTATTTTTGTGCTTGCGATGTGTGAGGGCCTCGGTTTAAGGGTTAATAGGTAGTTTATGGGTGTTAGTGTACTTTTTAGCACTTTAGTTAAGAGTTTTATGCTACGGCGTTGTAGTGTAAAACTCTTAACTACTGACTTTAAAATGCGAAACCAGGCTTGACAGGAGAGGGTCTACCGCTCACTTTTTGGCAGACTCGTAATATCGGCAGTATGCAAGTCCCATTGAAAAAAGAGGATACGCAATTGACATAAGTGGATTTGCGGTATTTCCGCGTCTGGCTAAAAAAGTGAGCAGTACACCTGTACCTGCAAGACTCGTAATACCAGCGGGCGTTAAAAAGCAGCGTTGGGACCGGCTAACGCTGCTTTTTAAGCCTAACGCACAACTCGTAATCTAGCCGTGAATTTGCTGCGTGCTTAATCAGCCCTCTACTTTCCTTACATGCAGTGCTTAATTGCAGATATATTTTGTGCATATAAAAAAAATACTTAAATTTCCCTTAACTGTGACCATTCAGAATAAAAATTTAGGTGGAGATAATTAACTTTAATGATCTTTTGTACACAAGAGAATATTAGAAAATATGTCTAAAATAAAACTTTATTAGTTACAATTTTTGTACTTTCTCTAGTTTTATGTAGAATTCCAGCAAATAAAGTATATATACTGTATATTTTTTTCACATAAGGAGCCAGGGTTTTTTAACTGAGAGAGGGCCAGGAACAAACATTTTTTCAAAAATATATATTGAAACAAAAAAAAAAAAATATTCTTCTTACATGTAATCAACCTTTGAAGATCAATTTTTTTTTCTAAAAAATAAATAAAAAAAATTGGCTTTAATAAATGATAATACCTGTCCAGTAATATGTTGTGGTTGCATTTTTTACAGATCAAGAAAGATATATAAACACGCTGTCCCCGATTTTTGGATCTCTTGTGTATTAACAGTAGTACTTTAGTAAAAACAAATATGCTAAATCAAAGTAAACATAAATAGAAAAAACAGCAAATAGCTTACTAGTTTTCTTAAAAATGAACACTTAGAGATGCTCAGTGTAGCCACTGCCCTCAGGTTGATGAGAGAGCTGACATGTTGGTAACTTAAGTTGCATTCTGTTCACTTTCTGAGCATGGGCAAAACTGAGAACCTGTATATCTGGTATTCACTTTATAATAAACCAGCCCATGTTACTCTAGAAGGTTTATAATATCAAGTTATTTGCGCCTTCCTGTAGAGACCCCAGCCCCCTTGTAGGGCTGTGACAGGAAGTAATAGATCCTGCACAAATTAAGTTTAATAAGGTACAATTCTTTTAAAATGAATAATATATATTGCAATGATTTCTATTAAGTATAATACATTTGCTGAACAAAAATGGGCCGGCTCATAAGCTTTACATTCATGCTTTTTCAAATAAAGATACCAAGAGAACGAATAAAAAATGATAATAGGAGTAAATTAGAAAGTTGCTTAAAATTGCATGTTCTATCTGGATCATGAAAGAAAAATTTGTATTTCATATCCCTTTAAAGTGGCTTAAAAAGGACTATTGCTTAAATATTAAAATAATGAAAATATACCTTTTTATGACACATATTCAGTTTAGATGGGTCAAAAAATCCATTGTGGCCCTTAAAGCATTTTGTTTTTTCTTTTTCTTTTTTGTTTTTGCTTTTTGTTATTGTTTTATTTTTTTGGTCAACAGTAAGATTAACATGGGCATTGTATAATAATGCTCCACAAAACTAATTTACTAATGCTATGCCTGGCATTTTTATATTTTCTGCTTTTGTAATACATTCTTATATTCTTATTCTTTAGTTCCAATTCTATTGAAATAAGGATGTTGCTGTTAGTAATCCTTTGTGGTTGGTCCGATTCAGAAACCACGTATTTTGTTGGAAAGATAAAACAAGTTGGCTATAAATTGATACCTGCACATGTTCCCCTTGAGTTCGTTTTGAATTTGCACTCATTATCACGTATGAAACAAAAGATGTATCAATGTCAGACGTTGTCCATCAATTTGTTCCTTTTGTTGAACTGCAAAATTGACAGAGATGCTCTTACCAGATTTATGTCAGTATCTGAGTTAATATCAGACCCCAAACAAACACTGCACCATTTAACATTGAGGTTTGAGCTGTTATCAGCCTTGTTCTACAAATCACAGACTCAAGGTTGCATCTAACCTCTAATAAACAAGCAAACTGTGTTTCTCCCAATTCTTCACTCCCCAGCTGCTGTTATCTCTGCATGACACTGAAAATCAGAGGAAGGAATGACCTACTGATTGTCTAAATCAGTCCGGCTTTAATTTACTGGAATATGGTTTGAGCAGTTAATGCAGCCCCCACTGCGAAGAAGATGGAGCTATCACCAGGCAAGAAACATTCACTTAAAAGGCTCAGTTTGGCTGCAGCTCACTGGAGGGGCATTGCTCCACAGAGAGTCTTTTAACCCTTAAAGTTTTAAAATCAGGTCAAAGGAATTATGTCAGAAGTTAACTTTTCCCTGCAATAGTTGGTACAACTGCTAAATACAAACATTCACAAACTAGCACTAAATAGTTATAGAGTGAATACAATTATTATTATTTTTTTTTTTATTAAATGTATGTGTTATTCTCAAATTACTATACACATATAAAAGTATTATTATTTTTTGTATTATTATTAATATTATCATTATTATTATTATTATTAAAAATATAGACATATCTTTAGTAGAATTTTATTTGCAGAGGGCAAATTCCAGTTCCTTTGAATTGTTTTCCTTCCACAGTGACTTAAATGGAAGTGGAGGGTCCTCTAGTGGGCCTGTAACAAAATTAAGGGATCACTGAGTTGAAGTCTGGAGGGTACTAGGTGCTACAGTGTTGCAAATATGGGGGCGGTGCTTCTGCTTACCTTTATAGGTCCTGCTGCAGTGGATCCAGCCCTCTTTTGTTCCTGGTTCCAGACTTCAAAGGAGTTTTTTCCTGGTGTTGGAGTTTATCTTGGTGTTCTGGTGAAATGGAGCGTTCCAAGAGGAGATCTCAGCCACCATTGCGCTACAGGGAGGTCGTGCAGGAGGTTCCAGGCATGCGGGGAGCTGGAAGAGAGAGTGGATCAGCATCAGAGGATGTGGAACCCCCTTCCCCCCTGGCTAGGCCTCATGCTGCCCCCCTGCTAAAAAATAGGCCACCTGTAAGGAGGGGGCTGAGCCTTGGGGCCTGTGCAACAGGTACTGGGCTTCAGTCCTCTGTGCTAGTGCCACCTTCTAATTCGGATGCCCCAGCTTCGGTAGGGGTCCCCCTTTACTTACTCCACCAACCACAGCATTAGATCCCCTTTCCCCCAATGTGGGTCACTCAGGTCCCTCTGGTGGGCAAGGGCTAATGCCGCAATTGAGCGAAGCTGCTGCGACTGATGCTCAGTTGCAGCAGCTGCAAGCTCTACCCCCAGCAGCCTTGGCTTCTCTTATGGCCCTAGCGCAAACGCTCATGGGGACTATGTCCCCCGTGGTCGCGGGCGCGAATACCGCCATGATGGATGGATGGGCGGTGCAGGCCTGTGTCCATGGCTTCTGTCAGGGCATCGGGTCTTAGCCCCGCCCCTTCCAGCGCTGCGTCCCGTGCGTCCTCCACGCCTGACTCATCAGAGGGGGAGGAGTGCGGGCGCAGTCAAGCCCGGAAGAGGAACAGGGACAGGAGTGAATCTGCGCACGTAGCCGAAACTAGTAAGTTGGGGAAGGCTCCGTTCGGGTGATCACACTCCTGATGGGCGGGGGAGGCAGGTTGCGGGTGTGAGGGCGGAACGAAGGGGCGTGGCTCCGGTGTGTGAGGCTCATAATGGGGAGCATGAGGGTGTGGCGCAGGCATGTGTGGTGCAGAGGAGCATGGCTTCAGATGGTGTGGTGCCTGTGAGTATGTCTCAGGGGAGAGGGTCACAGGGGAGTGCAGCGCAAACGAGCATAGCGCTAGGTAAAAAAAAGAGTGTGAGGGGGAGACGTTGCACTTTGGCAAGGAGTACAGAACCGGGCAGGAGGGCAGCAATCCACAGGGTAATAACTGTGGAGAGGCAAGGGGCAGATACCCACAGGGGGATTACTGTGGAGAAGCAGGGATCAGCTAACCGCAGGGGAATAACTGTGGAAAGGCAGGATTCATCTTCCCACAGGGGGATAACTGTGGAAAGGCAGGACTGTAGGGACACACAGTTTATGGATGTAGCAGGGACTGCATCTGGGGTTCCTGAGTTTAGGAGAGCACAGAGTGTCATTCATGAGTCTGATATTAGGGGCTCAGGTGGGCCGCAGGGCTCTGCGTACTGCGTGACTGAGGATGTGATCAGGCAGGCAGTGGCGTCTGACCTGGGTGTGTGCATGCAAGGGGGACAGGGTAGGATGATGGGGTGCCCCTCAGGGGTACAATCAACCATGCAGAGTACTCCCCAAACTCTTTTGTTTCCCCAGGGTTTACCCATGGAGCAAGTCGCTACGGATATGGCATCTTCAGCAGGCCAAGTTGCGGGGACACTAGCTGCTCAGGATGCAGTGGCACCTTCTTTCTCGTCTCGTCATCAGGCCAAAGGAGCTGCGCTGCCAGTAGCACCCAGTGGTGAGTTACTATTACACACTTCTGCACATGTAGACATAGGTACATTTTCCAGTGGGTCAGCCTCAGAGAGTGAAGAGAATTTAGGCCTAGTGGGGAAAGGGCAAAAGGAGATGTTCAAAATGATCAAGAAGTTGGTCGCAGCGCAGGTAAAGGGTAAGAACCCAGCGGCTGTAGTTAGCCAGGTGGTTCCCGTGGTGCAGTCTATCAGCGTAGAACAGCCAGGCGTATGGTCGTTCACGGTATCAAGGAAGGCGGCAGCACATGGGGATACCTACCCATGCCTGGTGCATTCCTTGTATGGCCATTTGAGATCAAAGGTGGTGAAAAAGATTCAGGATGGGCGGTACGTCAACATCTTTGAACTTTCACCCGAGGCGTGCATGGCTAGGGAGAGGGCGGCCGACGGCACTGGACCTAAAAAAGTCCAGTGGCCAGAGACATACGAGGAATGGCAGAGGTGCTTTAGGGTGTTAGCCACGTGTTATGTGGACAAATGGCAGACCCAAGCACATAACTTATTCAAGTATGAGGATACAATTAATGATATCCACACTAGGTTTAGGGAGGGGGCATGGCGTGAGTACGACATGGCCTTCCGTAGGAAAATGGTGGGGAACCCTCTCCTGCATTTTGGTACCCAGGATCTACACCTGTGGTCTAAGTTAGGGCTGGAAGGGACGGCCGCGTCTGCCCCTGTACTTCACCAGGGGGCGGCTCGCGCATCCCAGTGCCAGAAAAAGCGTGGCAGAGAGTGCTGGAAATTCCAGGACAAGCAATGCGACAGAGGGGCAAGCTGCTCCTTTTGTCACATTTGCAAAATCTGCGGTGGGCCACATCCAGGAGCGGATTGTAATAAGAGAAAGGAGTCAGGTGCAGATAAGTCAGCCGCTAGGGGGGCCCCTGGACACAAGGGCCCCAACTCCGCTTAACCCAGTAGCCATGGCACCAAGGCTCGCGAACTATCCGGACCCAGTGGCGGCTCAGCTGCTAGGGTCTGGGTTGGTTGAGGGGTTTAGGATACCAGTGGGGGCCGCGTGATGGGTTCCACGGTCCACCGAAACCTTAAGTCAGCGTATGAATTTCCTGATAGTCAAGGAAAAGCTGAGTAAGGAAGTGGCTCTGGGCAGGGTTGCGGGCCCTTTCTGGGAGCAACCTTTGCCCAATCTGGTAACCCCGCTTGGGGTGGTGCCGAAGAAGGATACGGGCAAATTTAGGCTCATACATTACCTATCATTTCCAAAAGGGGCATCTGTGAACGATGCCATCGACCCGGACATGAGCTCGGTTCACTACCATTCCTTTGACGACGCGCTGGTGATCGTCAGGGGCAAGGGTAAGGGGGCATTGATGGCGAAACTGGATATAGAGTCCGCGTTTCGCTTGTTGCCCCTGCACCCGTCTGCATTCAGACTCATGAGCATGAAGCTAGAAGGGGGTTTTTACGTGGACAAATGTCTTCCCATGGGATGCTCCTTATCATGCGCGCTTTTCGAAAGTTTCAGCTCCTTTCTGCACTGGGTAATACAAAAGGCGTCAGGGGGTGGGGCGGTGGCCCACTACCTTGATGACTTTCTGCTGGTGGGGGAGGCTGATTCAGCCGAATGTGTGCAGCTGATGGAGGTCATGCAGGACATGATGGGGAGATTCGGGGTGCCGTTGGCGGAGGAGAAAACGCAAGGCCCTTGCACCTGTCTGACTTTTTTTGGAATAGAAATCGATACTCTGTCAGCAGTTTGCAGGCTCCCCAGGGACAAGGTCGACCGCCTGCTGCAGGTGGTTTCGTTTGTAGTTGGCGCAGACTCAATTTCCATCAAGGAATTACAGTCGCTGCTGGGGTTGTTACATTTTGCTGGTCGGGTGATACCGATGGGTAGAATTTTTAACAGGTGGTTGGAAAGACAACTGCAAGGGCCGAGAAGGGCTAGAGCTAGGGTGAAGATCTCAGCCGACATGAAGGTGGATCTAAAAGTTTGGGAGGAATTTCTGCTGAAATTCAATGGGGTCTGCATATGGCGGGGGGCCCATATTTCGATCAAACGCTGCACCTCTTTACGGATGCGGCGGGAGGTTTTGGGTATGGGGCTTACCTGGAAGGCAAATGGAGTGCTGCTCCTTGGCCTGAGGGCTGGGTAGAGGCAGGTCTGACTCGGAATCTTACACTATTGTAGATCTTTCCAATTATAGTAGCAATTGAACTGTGGGGTCAGAGATTGGCGAATCAGTCTGTAATCTTTTGGTGCGACAACATGAGTGTGGTGCATGCCATCAATCATCTGTCGGCATCGTCCCAAGGGTGGTCGTATACTTGAAACATTTAGTGTTGCGCTGCTTACAATTAAATATTAGCTTCATGGCGCGGCATGTGCCGGGGGGTCAGAAATGTAGTGGCAGACGCTTTGTCCAGGTTTAATTGGGAGCAGTTTAGGAGGGCTGAGCCAGGGGCAGAACAATCAGGTGTAACTTGCCCTCCTTTCCTTTGGCATATGGCAGGGGTTGGGAAAGTGTTCTCCCCCTCGTGAGAGCGTCTTTGGCACCTAAGACGTGGAAAACCTATGAGACTCATTGGAGGACGTGGGTCAGCTTTGCCATCCATCAGGGGTTCCAGGTACACTCTGCTACCCAGGTACATTTGCATTCTTTAACAAGGCGTTGGGGCTTGCAGATCATTCTGGTGCTTTCTTGGTGAGACAAGTACTGAAAGGATTGGGGCGGTTGACCCCATGCAGGCCGGATCACAGGGAGCCTATCACCCCTCTCAGATTGCGAGAGATGGTAAGGACACTGCAGTCGGTGTGCTCATCACAATATGAAGCCTTGCTCTTTAGGGCGGCTTTCACCTTTGCCCTGGTGGGGGCTCTGAGAGTGGGGGAACTGGTGTCTTCATCCAGGCATGGTGTTGTGGGTGGTGTAAAAGTGGAGCATGTACGTCCGTCAGAGGATGTATTATTATTGCTCGTCCATAGGTCAAAAACAGACCAGCAGGGTAGGGGCACATGGCTCCCATTGCACAGGCGCGAAATTCCAGAATGCTGTCCGGTAACAGGATTTGAAGAGTTTTGCTGGGTGCGTCCTCAAGGTTCGTCACAGTTGTTCATACATGAGGATGGCTCTTCTTTGTCGGTTTTTCAATTCAAGAAGGTACTAGCCAGGGCGGCTTCTGCCGCAGGCTTGGACCCGGCAAATATTAGGTCCCACTCCTTCAGGATAGGGGCGGCGACAAGCGCAGCTAGTGGAGGGACCTCTGAAGCATATATAAAGAAAATAGGGCGGTGGAAATCTGGCAGATTTAAGTTGTATATCCGGCCTTTGAAGGATGTGCTTCATTAATGTTATTCTCAGACTATGAGGGGTCTCGGGGTTAATTGGGTTTCACTTTTTGTGATTGAATTGATGTTACAGGGGTCTGGCGTGTGGGGCTTAGCCTTTTATCATGTTATTGTAGGCAAGAATGCGACCTCGATTCGTGTATGGATTGTAGGGCACTCATTTGTGTATTGGGCGTCCATTCGGGCTCTACGGTTGCCGAACGGTCAACAGTTGGGATTCCCTCCCTCCAGGGCCAACATTCGGTGGCTAGGACGTAGGGGTTTAACCTGGGACGAATTGCCTACCCTTCTTCAAGATGCGCATAGGAGGTGGGGGCAACCTCACATTATTGTTTTGCATCTAGGGGGAATGATATGGGGTCTGTCCCCGTATTGGATTTGATTAGGAAAATGACTTCTGACATCCGTTGGATGTGCGCTTGACTTAAAGACGTATGGATAGGGTGGTCTAACGTGGTTGCACGACTGCGTTGGAGGTCCATTTTTTACGCAGAGGGCAGCGTACAATGTGAGAAAGAAGCTGAACAGGGAGATGGCAAGAACGGTCATGGCGTTAGGCGGTTTTGCCATAAGGCATGATACTCTAATGGCCGATAACAAGGCACTTTATCGCCCCGATGGCGTCCATCTTACGGATGTGGGTTTGGACATTTTCCTTGGGGACATTCGGAGAGCTCTTATGTCAGTATTATAAATTTAAAAAAATATATATAAAACAAATAAATAAATTTCAAATAAAAAAAAAAATAAAAAAATTGTACATTGTTGAATATGTTAATTTATTAAATTTGCTATTTGGTATTGTTATATATTATGTGGCGGCAAGAGGCAGCTGACTCTTGTGGCGGTCGGTCAGGGCCCAGAGAGTGGGCAGGGAGAGTGAAGGGTGATGCCCTGGGATGGGGGAGGCGACGCCCACTAGGTGCTGACCTAGGAGTTACTGCCCCCTATGAATCCTACGACAAACAACTCTTTTCGCTTACAGCTCTCTCTCTCTCTGCCGATTGAGCGCGGCAATCCATGCCGCGCTGCAAACACCGTGTGGGACCCTGGCCGCCTGTCAGTAGGGGTTAGAATAGCTAGTTCATTGCCGCCATCAAATTATTGTAAAGAACTTTATACAGTTCTTTAAGTTATTGGGAGTAAGTTGCCTAAGTTGGCATATTTAAATATGCCTAATTAAGAGGTTTATTTTAATAAACGTGACCATGACCGGTCTTTAGCCAAAAACCTGTGTTGTGTGTTTATTGATTATCATTCTAGGAGACGTAAGATGAATAGGAAGTTTATCCCTTATGGACATCTAATAAATTATGGGCTAGATTACAAGTGGCATGCTATCGTTAGCGTGGGAGCGATATTGCAATATTGTGACCGTGTTATCTTGCGTGCATACTACAAGTTGAAAGTAAACATGTTTGCTCAAGCGCAATTGAATTTAATGCAGAACGAATTAGAGCTACTGAAGACCTTGCATAAAGGCTAAAATATAAAAATAAATATGCACCAAACACAGCATAAATACATTAAAATAAACAGTTACACTCATTTAAACAAAAGTATATGGCATATGGCCATGTATTTGACTGCAAAGGGCTATAATAAATGTGCATGTGTATATATATATATATATATATATATATATACATGTGTGTGTGTGTATGTTTAAATATGTGATGGATGATGATGTTAATTTAAAACACATATCTATACCTATATATCTATATGAATACATATACAGGTATATATATATATATATATATATATATATATATATATATATATATATATATATATATATATATATATATATTTAGAATTTAAAATAAAAATACAATTTCCCTTTGTGAAAAACAATGGAATGTGAAATATTAATAACTCTTGTGGGGTACAGCAATGCGGGTTTAATATGATGTTGGGCTAGCGTGGAATCAATAAGCTTTTTTTTTTAAAGCACACTCCATTGAAGTCTATGTGGAGAATAAACTAATGCGGTAGCAATATCCGAAGTCCTTTAGTAACTCAAAATTTTAACTTTCAACTTGTAATACAAGCTCTAACTCGCGAGCACAAAAACATTACTTCTGGCGGTGCTAAAGGTCAAGTGAAAAACACGAAATAGCGTGCCACTTGTAATCTGACCCAATGTTAGATATTAACCATCAAAAACCGCATTTCTAAAACATCTGCGTAAAAAAATCATTGTTAATGCTTCCTCCTGCTCATGTCGTTAGTCTTGCAGTGTGGAAAAAACACAATCACAATCACAAAGAGATTACACTTTTACAGTTAGTACTTCAATATTTAAATGTATCAGCATATATTACTGCAAGGCTAATATTTGCTTTTCATTCATCATCATATACTGATTTATTTAGGGCCAGATTACAAGTGGAGAGCTAAATATCATTTTAGTGAAAATGATATTTGCTCTCCACTGTGTAATACCAGCGCACGCTAATGCAAGCTCGCGTTCGCATTGCTGGGAACCATGAGCGCACTTCCATAGGCTCATATGGGAACCTCGTTCTCATGCTGTGACACACGGCATGAGAATTCAAGCATTGCTGGGGGTAAGTAGAGCAGCAATGGCAGCAAGTGTGTATATTTATGTGTTAATATGTGTAAATACACATATTAACACATAAATATATATGTATATAAGCATATTCATTTATATTTACTGGGAACACACAGTTCCCATACACCACTATTTAAAGGCACCTTTTCAATGCCGTTTGTTTTTTTCTAATACCCCACACCCGCCAGTCTTTAACCGCAAAATACTGCCTAGTGCAGTTATTTTTAAAAAAAATAAAGATGCTACTATCTTTATTTTTTATTTTTTTATAAAATACACTATACAGACAGTATATTGCGGGCATTTGGGGCACATTTATAAAATTAGCCAGAGATCTGATCTCTGGTTAATTTTATTAGTGATAATTGCTACCGTGAGCTTGTGGTATCAATAACCAGCCACTTGTAATGGCTGATTAATTATAGTGCACCCGCAAACGGGCAAATTTGAGGTTATTCCCTGCCTCCTTCTAGTGCATTTCAGTGCTGATGTGTTTGCTCATGTGCAGCAACTCTTCTTCAGGTACCAAAATAGAGGTACCCATGATTAGAGGGAGGTGCATAAATGTGTTATGATGCTGCACACCTGTTACTAAGGTTCACCTAACAATCTAAATGTATGGTTAGTAGGCATTCCTGACATTAACATTTATACAGTGGCATCTCCAAGACATAATTATTGGGTGGGCATTTCCCAGAGGCCAATCTATGTTTATTGGGCAGGGTTGTGACAGGAAGGGCTGTATAATGAATAGCTCATAATTGTGTCTTACAGTTGTTGTTGTCTATCACCTAGATTACGAGTTTTGTGTTATTAGTCAAATAGCAGCGTTGTGGCCCATAACGCATCATTTTTCCTAACGCAGCCATTACAAGTCTTGTCGTTATAGGTGTACCGCAAGCCTTTTAGCCTGTAACGCAATGTCAGTACCGTACTCGTAAAAATACATTTTTTTCATGGGATTCCCATAGAGCCGGTATTATCAGTTCTGCGGTGAGGCTTAAAAGCGAGCGTTACAGCCTAAAACTACAAGATCTGTGCTGCCATCTAAAGTCAGTAGTTTTAAGCTACAAAGCTGTAACATAAAACTCATAACTAAAGTGTTAAAAAGTACACTTACACCCATAAACTACCTATTAACCCCTAAACCGAGGCCCTCCTGCATCGCAAACACTATTTTAAAGTTTTTAACTCCTATTCCGCCCCTCCCCAACATCGTCACCACTATAATAAACTTATTAACCTCTAAACCGCCGCCCTCCCGCATCGCAAACAATATTTAAATATTACTAACCCCTAATCTGCCATCCGCTCACATTGCCCTCACTATACTAAAGTTATTAAGTCCTACACCCCCGCCACTATAATAAACCTATTAACCCCTAAACCAAAAGCCCCCCCCACAATAAATATATTAATTAAACTATTAACCTCTAAACCGAAAGCCCCCACATTGCAATAAACAAATTTAAACTAGTAACCCCTAAACCTAACCATAACCTAACCATAACCCTAACTTTAGATTAAAATTACAATTTCCCTAGCTTAAATGAAATTAAAATTTACCTGTCAAATTAAAAAAACTAAGCTTAAACTAACAATTAAACTAAACTACACATTAAAAAAAAACTAACACTACTCTAAAAAAGTCCCCCCAAACAGTAAAACCCACCACCCAACCAACCTCCCAAGATAACCTAATTCTAAAAAACCTAAGCTACCCATTGCCCTAAAAAGGGCATGTGTATGGGCATTGCCCTTAAAGGGGCATTTAGCTATTTTACTGCCCAGACCCTAAACTAAAAAATAAAACCCACCCAATAAACCCTTAAAAAAGCCTAATGAAACAGTGTGTTACACTGAGAAACGCGTTGCTGTTGTTTTTAACACTACAATACATTTTTAAAACCTTTTAACTCTCGACTTGCTGCTCGATTATTATTGCTGCTCCTGCAAAACATCCTCTGGACTTCTGGACACCTAGCACGGAGTCTCTGGACCGGCCGGCTGATCACTGCCATACAGTCTTATCTACTACTCCACTCTGGGCATCTATGGACTCTCCTTGGTGAGACGAGGATCCCCATTGGTGACTTCTTCCTCCGGTCTACCGGACGACGTGTGGTTCCGGACCGCTGGTATTGCACATCAGTGCTTTACACTGTGTGAGTAGGATTCTTTTGTTCCTATCGCTACCTACCCCAAGTTATATTTGATCTGCACTATGTGGCGCCCTCTATTCTGTTCTTTCTAGATAAATATGATTTTACATGTTTTCAGCTACTTGACTGCAAAGGGCTCCAATGTACTTGTATATATCTCTAAATATGTATACATATATACACATATAAATATATACATACATATGTACACACACACACATATATGTATATATAGATATACATACATATACATCTTTAGACATTTGTATGCATGTATCTGTATGTTAAAGCCCTTTTCATGCCTTTCTTTTACTAACACCTGAGACCTCATATGTTTGAACCCTTATAACTTTTTATTGCAATTTTTGAAAATATTTTATATTAGGTATTATTATTATAACTGTAAATGTACTTTAAAATGTATTTTGTTTTGTGATAGTTTTTAGTCAAGCGTAACAGTTAACCAGAGCTCTGAGGTCAGGCTATATTGACATGCTTTAAATTCAGTTGCACTCAAGCAATCGCATTTACTTTTAATCTGTATCACGCGTGCTACTTCCGACGCGCAAACAGACGCGATAAAACTAATAACGCTTGTGCGCATCATTTATAATGCCATTCGTAATCTAGCACAGAGTCAGTATCTAATTCGAACAATGTATAATAATATATGACTCAGATGCTGTTCCGCTGGCCCTTCCTTAACCAGGAAAAAGGTGAGGAGCTAAGCAAAGACAAAGGAAACAGAGTGCAACTATGATTCAAATGTATTTAATATTAAAAACTAAGCACAATATCAAATGCACTTACAGGTCAGTAAGAAAAACAAGGGTTAATGTGTATGCCCGGTTAACAGGACCCATAGTATGGATGCCGATCACCGGTTGCCACAATCGCCATCAAACAGTCCACAGGTGAGTGTTACGTCACACCTATCACTAATCCTGGTGTTCCCAGCTATGGAATCCAGAAGTGGAAATCTAAATTCTGAATGAGTAACCTTTTACTATGTTAGTGTATAAAAGGAACATTATACACAACTGTTATTATTTTTCATCAAAAAGAGTGCATGTCAAAATGTATTTCATGTTTTTATTTTTTTATTATGTTCCTAATAAATCAATATCATACTTTTAGGAGCATTTTTCCATTTTTTTTGTTTAATAGGGGCATGATTGTCAAGAACAAAAGTGAAGCTTACAAAATATGCTGGTGGGTTTTTCACATTTACTTCTGGAACTGCACTTTATTTGGATTTTTGAGTAGTTTCTTATGGTTAGATTCAGACACTGTGGTGAAAGTGAAACCTTTATATATATCTATTTTTAGCAAAGGTGACAGTGTGGGCTGGAAGGGTCTTGTATAACCATTTGAGAAATAAATGAAGAAGAAAAAGAATCAAATCTTCTCTCGAAGGGACATTAAATGATAAATAAATGCTACACAAAAAATAAATAAAAAGTTTTAGGGCGTTATGATCAAAAATCTCACCAACATGGAGAGAAATCATGCAATATCTTTGAGGACAATATTTGAGTTTAATTTTGCAATCTATGTGCATCTCCTTTATATCCAGAACCTGCATAAAGAGATCTCTCAAACTGAAATTTGCCCTTTTAAAATGTGATTATCTAAGAAGTACTGCTGACACTTCTTAGATAATCTCACCAGAGCAGAGAGCATTAAATCATCGATCACTAGGTCATAACTACAGTTGTCTCAGAGGTCTCAATTGTGACTGGGCCTGCAACTCTTGGGAGCCCATCTTGTCCCCTAATTGATATTGGTTTTACTACAGTGGGCTTGGTAGGGCCCATGCCTGAAAAACAGAGCTCACAGTCTAAGATAAGTGCTTGTATTAGCCTTTACACATATGGTGGCAGGATTCTTAAGATGGCCGTCATAGTGTGGCCATACAGAAAAACCCACCAGCATATTTTGTACAGGAAGACTGTGCAAGTACATATCTTCTAGGCAGACTAAACAAGAGGGAAGAATAACTCGTAATAACAGAGAACCAGCTCTACTTGCTGCAATGTGGCTAACGGCTCATCTTCTGATAATTTCAACAGCTAGAAAGAGCACAATTGTAATGGGGGCCCAGTAAGGTTTAGTTACGCCCCTATACATACATTAATGTGTGCCACTGCATTTTTACCTACATTTTCTAGTAGATTTAAAAGCATTAACAACAAGGATTTCATAGAATTTTTGGCATGGTACACCCACTATACAGTGCACAAGACTGATTCCAATACATCAGAAAACACTTTTCTGGCTCATTTTCTATTCGCCATTGTGGACTTTTTGAAAGCTCATTTTTATGTTGTACATTACAAGCAGCATTTCTTTTTGGTTAAACAGTTTGTGCTTGCTCGATTCTCTTATTAATAAACATAACCGTTTTTTGTTAAATACAATTTTAAAATTATAGCACAAATTACACATTTATTGTACACAAAATATATATGATTGTCAGAGTGTTAACTAATGAGTGCAATTAAGTGGTTGGAATGTTTAAACATGTAATTTTACAGTTAATCACAATGAAAAAATAGTATTAATTGCACATGCCATAAAGTGATAATTATAGGTATGTGATAAAACCTGCATTTAAACACTAGGTAGTCAATAGCAATATTTAATTATTTAGTCACAATGTTTAACTTATACTTGGCCTTCTATCTTTTGATTCCTTGCAAAAATCTAGAAATGCCTCTGTTTTATGATAGTTTTTTGTAATAGAATTGACTAATTCTAGTAGTTTTTTTCATATCAGATTAATATAAACAGTGCAAGATCATGTTGCTATAGAAATACATAGGGAGGCTGGGGCACTTGCTATTGGTTGTGCCACCTGCCTGTCAATTACTGAAATAAAGACTTTAGCAGGGAGGCAGCCAGAGGTTCAGTAAACAGGGGGATGTATTTATGCTTGTATTGCAAAATACTGTTTTAAAAGGTGACTTTATTATGAGTCACCTTAGCCTAGATCATTATTTTTCAACTCCAGTCCTTAAAGGGATATAAAAGTACTTTTTTTTAATAATAACAACTTTTGTTACTTTACTAGATTAAAGTCAATATAAAAAGAAACAGATTGTGTTAAAAAAAAGGCAAAATGAGCACATAGAAATTCTCAGTCTAGTCCCTGCCCACAGTTCAACAAGGAAGCAGACATTGCAAAACTTAAAGGCACAGTAAAGTCAAACTGTTGTGAAAAAAATGGGAGAACATTTGAATGTGTTTTTTAGGTCCCTGTGTGGAGAAATTGAGGAGAGAGAAAGAAACCAATTAACAAATGTTAAATAAGGAAGATGTTTTCCTCAGTTGTGCTTTCATGCATTTGTGAAACTGTGGGAAAGGACATAGGGGCCTAGTTATCAACGCGTCTACTTTACCTGCCTTTGCCAGCCCAATACGCCCGCCTAAGCTCGCCTCACATCGCCGCCGCGGACCTGCAAAAATTTGCCTAAGTTATCAAAAAAGCTGTCAAAAAGCCACGCACCAAGTACGGGGCGATGAGCAGCGGACTGTGATAGTTATCACTCATCCGATCTCGCTGCTCTTCGGCTTTTTTACAGCTTTTTTGCTAGCCTGTCACTAAGCACCCACACTAACTACACTGTTCTACCCCCTATACCGGCGCCCCCGGATCCCCCCGCAACTAAATAAAGTTAGTAACCCCTAAACTGCCGCTCCTAGACCCCGCCGCAACTCTTATAAATGTATTAACCCCTAAACCGCCGCTCCCGGACACTGCCGCAACCTACATTATACCTAGTAACCCCTATCCTGCCCCCCCATACCGTCGCCCTCTATAATAAAGTTATTAGCCCCTATCCTGCTGATCCCGCACCTCGCTGCAACTAAATAAATAGTTTAACCCCTAAACCACCGCTCCCTGACCCCGCCGCAACTATAATATATGTATTAACCCCTAAACCGCCGCTCCCGGACCCCGCCACAACCTATATTAAATTTATTAACCCCTATCCTGCCCCCCACTACACCGCCGCCACTGTAATAAAATTATTAACCCCAAAACCTAGGTCTAACACTAACCCTAACACCCCCTAACTTAAATATTAATTAAATTAATCTAAATAATATTTCTATTATGAACTAAATTATTCCTATTTAAAACTAAATACTTACCTTTAAAATAAACCCTAATATAGCTCCAATATAAATAATAATTATATTGTAGCTATGTTAGGATTTATTTTTAATTTACAGGCAAATTTCAATTTATTTTAACTAGGTACAATAGCTATTAAATAGTTATTAACTATTTAATAGCTTACCTAGCTAAAATAAAGAGAAATTTACCTTTAAAATAAAAACTAACCTAAGTTACAATTACACCTATTTAAAACTAAATACTTACCTGTAAAATAAACCCTAAGATAGCTACAATATAATTAATAATTACATTGTAGCTATCTTAGGATTTATATTTATTTTACAGGTAACTTTGTATTTATTTTAGCTAGTTAGAATAGTTTTTAAATAGTTATTAACTATTTAATAACTACCTAGCTAAAAGAAATACAAAATTACCTGTAAAATAAATCCTAACCTAAGTTACAATTAAACACTACACTATCATTAAATTAATTAAATAAATTAACTACAAATAACTACAATTAAATACAATTACATAAACTAACTAAAGTACAAAAAATAAAAAAAGCTAGTTACAAAAAATAAAAAAAATAAGTTACAAACATTTTAAAAATATTACAACAATTTTAAGCTACTTACACCTAATCTAAGCCCCCTAATAAAATAACAAAGCCCCCCAAAATAAAAAAATGCCCTACCCTATTCTAAATTAAAAAAGTTCAAAGCTCTTTTACCTTACCAGCCCTTAAAAGGGCCTTTCGTGGGGCATGCCCCAAAGAATTCAGCTCTTTTGCCTGTAAAAGAAAAATACAACCCCCCCAACATTAAAACCCACCACCCACATACCCCTAATCTAACCCAAGCCCCCTTAAAATAACCTAACACTAATCCCCTGAAGATCATCCTACCTTGAGTTGTCTTCACTCAGCCGAGCAGCGATGGAACCGAAGAGGAGATCCGGAGCGGCAGAAGTTATCCTCCAAGGGGCGCTGAAGAAATCTTCCATCCGATGAAGTGATCCTCCAGTCGGCGCTGAAGAAGTCTTCCATCCGGGCGATGTCATCTTCCAAGCGGCGCTGAAGAAGTCTTCTATCCGGGCGATGTCATCTTCCAAGCGGGGTCTTCAATCTTCATCCCGCCGACGCGGAACATCCTTCTTTCCCGATGGACTACTGATGAATGAAGGCTCCTTTAAGCGACGTCATCCAAGATGGCGTCCCTTCAATTCCGATTGGCTGATAGGATTCTATCAGCCAATCGGAATTAAGGTAGGAACAATCTGATTGGCTGATTGAATCAGCCAATCAGATTGAAGTTCAATCCGATTGGCTGATCCAATCAGCCAATCAGATTGAGCTCGCATTCTATTGGCTGTTCCGATCAGCCAATAGAATGCGAGCTCAATCTGATTGGCTGATTCAATCAGCCAATCAGATTTTTCCTACCTTAATTCCAATACGCTGATAGAATCCTATCAGCCAATCGGAATTGAAGGGACGCCATCTTGGATGACGTCCCTTAAAGGAGCCTTCATTCGTCGGTAGTCCGTCGGGAAAGAAGGATGTTCCGCATTGGCGGGATGAAGATTGAAGATTGAAGACCCCGCTTGGAAGATGACATCGCCCGGATAGAAGACTTCTTCAGCGCCGCTTGGAAGATACAGGTAAGTATTTAGTTTTAAATAGGAATAATTTATTTAAGTATAGTGTTGTTTTTATTTTACAGGTTAATTTCTCTTTATTTTAGCTAGGTAAGCTATTAAATAGTTAATAACTTTTTAACAGCTATTGTACCTAGTTAAAATAAATTGAAAGTTACCTGTAAAATAAAAATAAATCCTAAAATAGCTACAATATAATTATTATTTATATTGTAGCTATATTAGGGTTTATTTTAAAGGTAAGTATTTAGTTTTAAATAGGATTAACTTAGTTAATAAGATAAATATTATTTAGATTTATTTAATTAATATTTAAGTTAGGGGGGTGTTAGGGTTAGTGTTAGACTTAGGTTTAGGGGTTAATACATTTATTACAGTGGCGGCGGTGTAGTGGGGGGCAGGATAGGGGTTAATAAATTTAATATAGGTTGCGGCAGGGTCCGGGAGCGGTGGTTTAGGGGTTAAACTATTTATTTAGTTGCGGCGAGGTGCGGGATCAGCAGGATAGGGGTTAATAACTTTATTATAGAGGGCGGCGGTATAGGGGGGCAGGATAGGGGTTACTAGGTATAATGTAGGTTGCGGCGGTGTCCGGGAGCGGCGGTTTAGGGGTTAATACATTTATTATAGTTGCGGCGGGGTCAGGGAGCTGGCGGTTTAGGGGTTAATATGTATAGAGTAGCTTGCGGTGGGCTCCGGGAGCGGCGGTTTTTAAAGTTTAAATAACTTTATTTAGTTGCGGCGGTGTAGGGGGGACAGATTAGGGGTGTTTAGACTCGGGGGACATGTTAGGGTGTTAGGTGTAGACAGCTCCCATAGAAATCAATGGGATGTCTGGCAGCAGCGAACTTGTACTTTCGCTATGGTCAGACTCCCATTGATTCCTATGGGATCCGCCGCCTCCAGGGCTGGGCCGAAAAAGTGCCGAGCGTACCTGCTAGTTTTTTGATAACTAGCAAAAGTAGTCAGATTGTACCGCACTTGTGTGCGGAACATCTGGAGTGACGTAAGAATCGATCTGTGCCCGGCAGATCGAAGCTTACGTCACAAAATTCTACTTTTGCCGGTATCTAGGGTTTGATAACTAAGGCGAATCAGCCTCGCCACAAATACGCTGTGGAATTCCAGCGTATTTGAGGTTGACGGTTTGATAACTAGGCCCCATAGAGTCAATGAACCTTGTAATGCAAAATTAATAAGAGCATGTACTTTTTGCATTACTGACCACAAACAGGTTAAACACATAGATAAAGTTCCACTCAGATAGGGTTGCCACCTTTTGTCCAGCCGATTCCTGGACACTTTTTAAATGGAGTGGTGGGGGCGGGGTTTGGGGTGTGGCTTGGTGGGTGTGTCTTAGGCGTGGCTTCACACCATCTCATGAAAAAATATGAATAATCTACTACATGTCATAGTATCTATAGGGTAACAAAAATATATGTTTTTTTTTATAACAAAGGGATACTGGCTGGATGCTATAGTTTGTATGGTGAGACAACTTATTTTATAGAGCAGTCTTTTAGGTCTTATGATGCATATATATAAACAATATTGTACCTTTGATTTTTGCAGTTGTCACTTAAATAAAGTGGTAAGACTTTACTGGCATCATTTGCAATTAGAGTGGGTTACAGACAGCAACAAGTGGGGAGATTGTTACAGAGAACCTTTACCTCTGTTTCTGTTTTATACACATTTAAGCCCCAACCCCAGATATGACAAATCCCTGCAGCACTAAAACATGTAGAAAGAAAAAAATTGTGATATATGTGCAGCTTCTATTCTCTGCCTGTTCAGAAAAGGGTTTTTAAGAAAAGAAAGGCTCCATTTTGGGGGGTTTTAAACAGGGGAACATAAAGGACTTAGGATCTGTAAGAGGCCTGCACCATCCTAAAGATTTATTACAGCTATGGTTCAGTAAACCTGAGCCGGCAGGTGAGAATGAGATGTGAGGACGGCATCAGGGCTCTGCAAACTAAAATGTGGAATTTGTACAATTCTGTTTAAGTGCTCACAAGAACACCCACCAAGAGAACTCATAGATAACAGTGCCCCACAGTGTTGCCCTCCCTCCAAATATATGTGCTCCTACCGCTCTCAAAATACTGCTGCTATCCTCTCCCTAAACGTACGTTCTTCCTAAATGCAGGCACTGAACACACTGAGCTGCCTAGTGCCTACAGAAATGTGCAGCGTGCTACATGTTATGCTGCCCCGCCTTCTTCCCTCTTACATAACAGAAGTTCTATTATGTTCTCTGAATGTCCCGGACTCCTCCATTCGTTTTGCAGTGATGCTTTTTTTCAATTTTTGCAATAAAAGCTTGCACACACGCAAGTTCTATAATATGTGTGTGTGTGCAAGCTTTTATCGCAAAAATTGAAAAATAAGCAATTACTGCAAAGTGAATAGAGGAGTCCGGGACATTTAGAGCGTGACCCGGGAGACGGGACATACCTCCTGATTCTGGGGCTGTCCCGGCCATGCTGGGGTGGGTGGCAACCCTACACTCAGAGCTAGAAGTATTGCAGCTCCTGAGTAGGACAGGTCCTACGACTGCCACATCTGATTGGCTCATGTGTAATTTACTGCTCTGAAACTAAAATACTTGGAACCTTATGCAGGAGTTAAACACATAGGGGTTAATTACAATCTTGCTGATATTTTTGTCCAATATCAAGTTCTGAATTTCTTCTGATATTGTCAGCATGGATTTCAAGTGATCTCAATGGTTCTGCTGATAAAATGCTTCATCCACAAAATAGTTTTTCACAGATAGTGCAAGAATTCCCCCCCCCCTTGTTAAAGGGATATAAATCAGTGCTTCTTTAGTAAAAACAAATATGCTAAATCAAAGTAAACAACTTACTTGTTTTCTTGCAAAATTAGTATTTAGAATGTGTCACTGTAGCCCCTGCCCTCTGTGTGATATGAGTGGAACATTTTTTAAACTTAAGTTTCATTCTGCCAGTTTTGAGCATGAGCAAATCTGGCTTCCTGTTTATCTAGTCTATTCACTTAATACTAAACCATAGTTGGCAATCAATTGGACAATCCCAGGATTTTGCTTAATGTACCAGGTATTTGTTGTCTCTGAGATTTGTGTACTATTTGACTGTCCTGCTACTCTGATTGCTGCTATATTAGTAGAGTATAAGTCTGACCCGCATGAGGAACCCCACTGTGGGCTGCGGCAGCTTTCACTCCCCTGCCCCTCCACTCCTGGTGTTTATTGCCACAACTTCACTAAGCTCACAAATTATATGTGGCAATCTAACAAAATATTACACAGAGCCCAGTTGTTTCATTCTAACTTGGCAGCCCATTTTAATTTAATTTGGACTGAGCCGGTCAGGTGGTCTGGAGAGGGATGTGCATCTCACATGGCACTCTAGCAACAGCAGGTGTTGGTTACGGTGTGCTCTCTCAGTTTCTTGGACCCCCCTCTGTGGCCATCACTCTGCATACTTCTTAATGGTGCTTGCTTGTGCACAAGGCCCCCGACGCTCTGACTGTCCTTCCGCATGACAAGTTGAGGGATACACAATTCTGCCACACACAAGGTAGGGGGTTGCTGGCCCAGCTCCAGCAAATTTTAGTTTTTTATAGCTTCAAAACATTTTAAATTATTGAATCAAAACAATAAAATATATGAATGTGGCTCATTGGATGATATCTATGTATAGTTGAACCATGCATGATGCCAGCCCTGGATCATTATGGGTTAATACTTTTGCGCTAAGGAAATAAGAGTTACAATAATATTTGTATTGTGCCAGATTAATTATAGAAAAAAAACAAAACGCATTAAAGACTACCCGATTAGACGTGGAGTAATTGTAAAGGAGATATTGCATTTTTTCATATTCATATATGATTGGTACAAATAAGTAAATCTGTTTATCAGTTGTCACATATAGAAATATAAACATTTTGTGTACATTTATTTTACCTTTCTCTACACGCTTGTGAAAAGGGTCAGTTTGAAGTTTTAAAGGGACATAAAAGTGCAAAGGTGTTAAACACAAAGTTAAAATCAGCTTCAGAGTGCAATGCAATAATGGGCCTAGTTGAATACAACTGGCGAGCCAATGACAAGAGGCACATGTGCATATTAACCAGCCACCAGCTAGTACCCATCAGTGCATTGTTGCTTTTGAGTCTAATTTGGTATGCTTTTCAAGAAGGAATATTAAGAGAACAAAGTCAATTTTATAATAGAAGTAAACTGAAGAATCTCTTTAAATGCTCTTTCAAAACATGAAACTTTAATCTTGAGATCTTTAGGGGGCTGTTTTTTAGTGAGATCAGAGAGAAAATATTAACCACTTCAGTGCCTAGGACATGCATTATCTGTGTTAAATTGCCCACCTTGCATGTTTCTTATTGAGTCAATGGCAAGGGGTAGAAGGTGATGCACAATGATATATTCAGAGGCATAGGCACTTCTTCAAGCTTGTGATGTAGGGTGTCTTATTCCAGAGCCCATATTTTGAGTCCTACACCACTAAGCTAAAACATGTACCCCCCTATTTAAAAGAAATTGAGGGGTATTATGTCCCTGCCTGATGCAGATGATCACCATAAACAAACCTGTCCATTATCTGCAGTAGGGGACATCAGAGTTTTTGGATAGTGCTAGGCAGTAAGATAATTTTGGTAGCACATACAGGGGCATTACTTCCTAATCTGCAAAAGCAGTATACATATGAGTCTGTGATTGGCTGATGGCTGTCACATGATACAAGGGGCTAACAAATTGAAATACATTTTGCAATTTGTCTTAAATTTTCTGATGCTGCTCATTTAGAATTCAGAGTAAGTGATATTACATTGCCTTTTATTATGATCTTGATTATTCAATAATGCTGCATTTAATGGTCCTTTAAATACAAATACTATTTATCTGCCTAAATGTGGTTCTAAGGGATTAAATGCTTACCGGATCCTTCTTCACAGAGGAGAGGATTTAACATAACTTAATTAAATAACTATGTACATGAGAATGTAGTGCATAATAACGACAGACAAACTTTTTATGGGAAAATTTTGTGACCGTCACAGGCCATAAAATTTTATTAACCTAACAAACTAGATAGAACTGATAGAACTGAAAATATATGGCGGCATAGAGATCAGCTAACCCAGCACAGCAAGGAGATCACCGGCCCAACGGGAACAGCAGCAGAGGGGTCTCTGCCCTAAGGAGATGACGCTGAGGGGTTGCAGAGATCACGTGACCATCCCTCAAAAGGGAGGAAGGAGGGTTACCGTCACGTGCACCTGAGGGCCTACCCTCCTCCCCGGAAGTCTGGTCATCACTCACCCCTAGCGACCTTCTCCTGCGCAACCGGGCCGAGGATCTCCCGCCGCCAGGGTGAAAGAAGATCTTCCACCTAAGATAAGGATTCCCTGTTACCAAGCTGTGTAAACCGCATAACAGGGAGAGGAGATCCATATCCTACAGTAATGGCTTATTGGGCCTAGGGTGAGTAGCCATAGCCCTGCCATTAAGGTGCCGTCAAAATACAACATCATTAACATCATTAACAAAAGGGGAAGGGAGGGAGGGGAAAAACTGCTTCAGCCAGGATCCGGAGAAGAAGAGGAAGTTGCAAGGGGGGAACTCGGCTTATCTACTGGTAAGGAGTGGCCTACCCTAAACTTGCAACAATGTTGCACCCAGCACCTTCCCTCTCTCTTCTAACCCACTCTCCTACAGCCTTAACCCTTAGACTGCTCCAGGCTTATACTAAGCCCTACACTGCATTAAGGGATTAAATGCTTACCGGATCCTTCTTCACAGAGGAGAGGATTTAACATAACTTAATTAAATAACTATGTACATGAGAATGTAGTGCGAAATAACGACAGACAAACTTTTTATGGGAAAATTTTGTGACCGTCACAGGCCATAAAATTTTATTAACCTAACAAACTAGATAGAACTGATAGAACTGAAAATATATGGCGGCATAGAGATCAGCTAACCCAGCACAGCAAGGAGATCACCGGCCCAACGGGAACAGCAGCAGAGGGGTCTCTGCCCTAAGGAGATGACGCTGAGGGGTTGCAGAGATCACGTGACCATCCCTCAAAAGGGAGGAAGGAGGGTTACCGTCACGTGCACGTGAGGGCCTACCCTCCTCCTCGGAAGTCTGGTCATCACTCACCCCTAGCGACCTTCTCCTGCGCAACCGGGCCGAGGATCTCCCGCCACAAGGAAGCATTTTAATGGTACCCTTGCCGCCAACCCACAACCCGATTTACAGGAGGGGTAACAGAGCTCTCTGAATATCCCCTATGAATAAATCCAGCCCCACATCTGAAAGGTGAACTTTATCCCTTCTATACAGCTCGGTTCTATCAGCCGAAATGGCTTCGTGCCGTACCATGAAGCCACCTGACCCAGTGACGGTTTTCGCTAAAGACGCATTGATCTTCTTCCTAACCCGGTATGCCGCCGTATGGGCCGACATATGCCTCCAGTGGAGACGGGGTATTATATGGGACCACCCTATCATGACCCCCGGGATGCGTACTCTTAGCCACCCAATGTCTGCCTGCATAACCTTGATCAACTGTAAAACTGGTATGGCCCCCACATCGTTACCCCCTAGGTGAAGAATAAGAATGTGAGGCTTACCCCAGCGTACCAGGGCCTCAGATATGGTTCCTGCTAATTGGGGCCAGCACATCCCCCTATCACCCAACCACCTAACGGATGCCTTGTTGGGAGGGAAGCCTAGGGATTGGCCAATTGGGAGGGACGCACAGCGTAGGGAGGCCCAGTGGACAAAGGAGTGGCCCACAATCCAGATTCGCTTCACTCCGGGGGTAGTGCCTGTGGAGACAAACATTTTAGTATCCTGAATTAACATCTAAACAATTGGACGGACATAGGTTCTGAAACAATTGGACCGCCAACGCCCAATACGTTTTATGTCCTCGCTCGAGGAGCCTGCTTGCGCTGCGTTAGTCGCGGCCCCTATGCGAAAAGAGTGCGGGGCCAGTCTGCTAGCGTCCAGCCCCGCCTGGACTGCCGCCAATTTTAGGACCCTACCGAACTGAAATTTTGAAAGGGATCTGCCGTCTGCGTGGACCAGAAATTGTCCCGGGCCAGGCGGCCTTTGAGCCAGGTAAAGGTTAACGCAGTTAACCGGGCAGCATGCGCTGTTCACCTGAGGGTGAACGGGGATCCAGGTTCCCTTTCCCTCCTGATCTGTCTTTGATCGCGGAAGGAAAAGAAGTAAGGAATCAGGGGCTGCTCTAATATGCTGCAGTTGTATACCTGCCCCTGACGCCTGCTTGGAGGGTGCTACTACTTCACTAACTCTAAGAGCGGCGGCAAAGGCCAGATTAAACGCAGTTTTGAAGAGAAGAGCTTCAAAATCTGATCTACAGACCACGTCGAGTGCCAGGAGCAATCGCTCCAGGTGCTCGCGGGTGATGGGTTCGCGCGTGTCTATTTTTCGCTGCTGCGATCTGCCCCAACCCTTGATCACCTGTCTAATAAAAAAGGAATTGGTTGGGTCAGGAATGGCTAATGCCCTATAGAAAAATGAGAGGGCGGCCAATTTGGATTGGATTGCCCCCTGACGGACCCCAGAGGCATGCAAACTCACCAGCCAATCATGTAAGGTGTCCCTAGACCCCTGAGCAGCATCGGCTCCCCTGGACGCACAGAAATTGTCCCATTCAGACCACATGCGGGCATAGGCGTGCCAAGTGGATGGTGCTAAGGAGGAGCGGACCAACGGAAGCAAGGCTATCCAGGAAGGACAAGCTGCCAAAGGAAATCAGGACAGCGTAAACCCACGGCTGCAGCTTTGGGGGCTAACTGGCGAAATGTCACCCATTCGAATCGTGACAGGGCGTCAGCTACAACATTGTTAACGCCCGGGACATGACGGGCCTGGAACTGGATGTTAAGGTCCAGACAGCGCAACACCAGGTGGCGCAGCAAGTTAATGACCTTTGCTGAGGTGGCTGACAAGTTATTGATCGCAAAAACCACACTGATGTTGTCTGTCCAGAACACAACAGTCCCGTTCGCCAACTTCTCACCCCACAGCTCGACCGCCAAGACCACGGGGAATAGCTCGACTCTCCCTGGAAATAGGCCCCGTAACCGTGCGATCCAGCTGCGTCAGTGAAAAGGTGCAGTAACTGGCTAGACATGGGAGGGGTACGCCAGACCCGAATCCCGTTAAACCGCGTGAGAAATTGTTCCCAGACTACTAGGTCAGCTAGCAATTCACTCCCTAGGGTTATCTTTGACTTCGGGTTCGACCTACCACTAAGCTGTCTTTCCAATCTACGGTTAAAAACCCGACCCATGGGGATAACTCTGCATGCGAAATTAAGCAAACCTAACAGAGATTGTAACTGTTTCAGGGAAATAACTGCATTAGAGACTGCCGCTCTGACCGCCTCAAGCATGCTCTGAACTTTATCAGGTGGCAACCTACAGAGCCTAGCCTGGGTATCGATTTCGATTCCCATGAAAACTAAACAGGACGCGGGGCCGTGCGTTTTGTCCTCTGCCAGGGGCACCCCAAAATGCCTCATGACGCTGCGCATGATGTTCATTGTGGATAAACAATCATCGGAGCCTGCTCTCCCCACAATGAGAAAATCGTCCAGGTAGTGTGCTATGGGATCGCTGCCCACTTCTGAAGCTACGACCCAATGAAGGAAACTGTTGAAAGCTTCAAACAAAGCGCATGACAAAGAGCAGCCCATGGGCAGGCAGCGATCCACGTAGTACACACCTGCAAACTTACAACCCATTAGATGGAAAACTGAAGGGTGGAGTGGAAGAAGAGTAAATGCCGACTCAATGTCTAGTTTCGCCAATAGAGCACCATGACCCGCCCTCCTGACCAGGTCTAGTGCGCTATCAAAGGATTGATAGCGCACTGAGCTGAGTTGGGGGTCAATGGCATCATTGACTGAGCTACCTTTTGGGTACGACAGGTGCTGAATGAGGCGAAACTTCCCCGGATCTTTCTTGGGAACCACCCCCAACGGGGAAATGACCAAATCAGGTAAAGGTGGGGCAGCAAAGGGGCCATCCATTCGCCCTAAAGCCACTTAATTTTATCCCTCACTACTTCGGGGTGTTGGTATGCTGAAATAAGGTTCCTATTAAATTTCTTACCCCTGATTTTCCTAACTGTGGGGATATGAAAACCAAATGAAAAACCCTCCCATAACATACGTGCCGCAGCCTGGTCTGGGTAAGCCCACAACCAGGGAGCCATCGCATGTACCTTAACTGGCGTTTCCGCCTTTCTGGCCCAAGCTTGCTGAAGGGGGCTTATTGGTATGGTCCCTTCGTTTGATGCAGTCACTGCCAGGGTGTGGACCGGAGCAGTACCTGCAGACATGTCTGAAGGTGCAGGCGCTACCCTTGTCACATTTTTTATCCTGGAAGGGCCAGCAAGTGCCACCCCGTTTCCTGCTTCTAGTGTTGCGAAAGGACTGCTGCGCTGGTTGCTGAGTTGAAGTTACAGCAGCGGGTGCGCCCCCTTTTGGGTCCATCCGCTGCCACAACTGGTTGTCAGTAGAGTCAAAAGTCAGGGAAGGATTTCCTGCCATTTTCCTCCTGAACTCAGCATCATATTCCCTCCACACACCTTCACTGTGATTACGCTGAATCCAGTGAATAGTGTCCGTGTATTTTAGGATAGGCAAACTCTGGGAGGGGTACTTTTCTATATAACAGGAGGAAAAAACTCAGAAGCACTGGAGCCACTCATCAAAAGTGTCTGGGCGTTTAAATTTTTTAGGCCCTGTTCCCTCAGCGCTCCTCTCTCTCTGTCTATACGCCTCCACCGAAAGGTCAAATATATTAACATATTTTCCACGGTGAATCCTACTGACCACCTTTTTGCGTAGGTGTCTATGCAATGAGTATATTTTTCCTGGGCTTGCGTCCCCATAAAGGGCTGCTCGCCTTTCAGAGATGGCCCTGGTAGGGAGAGGTTCAGCTGGCACCTCTGTAGAGGTAGATGGATTTTGCGGGGCGGTGTTACTAGCGCTGTCCTGCTTATTATCTGGCGCGACCCCCCTCTTTAAAATTTTCTTAATCATTCTAAACATTTTCTTCTGACCTGACCCCTGTAAACCCAAGGAAGAGTCAGTCTCAGACCCTGAGTCAGAGGAGGATGAGTCAGAGGAAGAATGGTCATTGTGTGTAAATAAAGCATTCTCACCGTGACTAATGGCAGGAGGTCCCTGACCCATGCTGGTAACGGGCTGGCCTGCTTGCTGGTTTTGGAGGGCGACTCCTGAAGACCCTTGCTGTGCAGTGGAAGTGGTGGCTGCTGCTCCTGCTGTAATGCTGCCTGCTACTCCTGCATCTGCCCCACTCATGACTGTGGCAGTGGTGGTCCGTGTTTTTGCTGCACTTTGTGATCCAATTGCTCCCTGCAAAAGAGATAGAATTTTGCGAGCACTTTGCCCAATGGATGTGTCTGGATTATCAGTAGCAAGGGGTGGATGAGCTATATGAAGCGTGTTTGCAACCTGAGTATTATTTGCAGACATCACCATAGGTGTATGAAATCCCTGACTCGCTGACTGTCCATTCGCAGATGTCTGTGCATTCACACCCTGCTGGTCTACAATAGGGTTATGGCTAGCCTGGCTTATTGATTGTGCATGGCTTAATGAATGTGCATGAGCGCCCTGCGTGGCTGCAATGGGGGAGTGGAGACCCTGAGCAAGGGCTTGTACTCCATGTATGCCTGTCATAATGGGATATTGTACCTGGCCTAAAGATTGCACACTTGCATTATGCATGCCAACCAGGGGTGTATTATGTCCCTGAGTTGCTGCTTGTACATTCACACCATGCAAAACGGCATTCACACCAATGGGGGATGGTAAATGATGAGACGGTAAATGATACTCAATGCTCTGATTCACATGCATACTGCGATCATTGCCCTGAGTCACATGCAGACTATTATCAGACATTTGTGTATTAATGACAATATCCTGCGGCTGAGCGGCCGCTTGAACTAAACCACTATCAGCCCTGTGTGGGTTAACAATATCGGGAGCGGCCTGCTGAACGGCATTTGCGTTATCTCCCATTTGTAAAAACTGTAATGGCCTCATTGCCCTGGGAGGGTTAACACTGCGTGCCCTACCCCTATTACTGGCTATCTGCCTGGTACTACCTCTTATGATGGAGCGACCCCTTTGATGCCCCTGAGGATTAACGTTCAAATGTGTTGGTCGCTTGCGCTGTTTGCTTGCGCTGCTAAGGCCCCTCCGACCCCCCACTGATAACCCGCCAACGGCCAAGGACGGCTCTCGGTGCTCACCTGCAAGTGGCGTTGCCCCGGGAGCCGATGTCCTTGCGACCGCGCGGGAGTCTGCCAAGCCGGAAGTGCCGATGGCCGCTTCCGGTGACGTCACTAACATGGCGTTGACACCGGAAGTCGGCCCCAGACCACGCGGCTGGCGAAGGAGATCGCTAGGCCCTGGGGAGTCCAGCATAGGCCCTGGGGTAGTATGGGCCTCGGGTATGGTGCGCCTGTGGGCAAGTGGACCGGGTGTTGCGGGTTGAGGGGCAGTTACAGAGGCCATGTCCCGGCCGGGCTGGGGACCGCGTGTTGCCACGTGTGGTGCCTCAATGAGAGGTGTGAAAGGGCGATGCCTGCTGGGGGTAGATAAAGCAGGATCCTGATCCTGACTAGAAGGATCAGGAGGGAGAACAACTGGTGTCACGCTGGGCCCTGGGAGGCTGCAGCCATTGCGGATATTATGTTTTGTAACAGGTCAGAAACTGCTGACATAGCAGCAGGGGGTACTGCACTAAGAAATGAGGCCTGTACACTATCAAGGGGTAAATTAACCTGCTGGGTCTGCAATGCTTGCGGTCTGGGGGATTCCTGAGCTAACTCAATATCAATAGGTCCCTGCTCTTCCACATTATGAACCTGGGCTGACACAACAGTAGTATATTGAGTTGGGGGAATGATATCTAAATCATCCTCAGTAACGGATGGAACACTTATCTTTATTTTTTCTTTTGCAGGTCCAGGAGGTTCCTGCTCCGACTGGTAACGTCTAGGAGGCAGAGTAGAACGCCTGGAACGATGCATAGCTGCACTGGTGATGACAGAACTGCTAAGAAAAACTGCTTCAGCCAGGATCCGGAGAAGAAGAGGAAGTTGCAAGGGGGGAACTCGGCTTATCTACTGATAAGGAGTGGCCTACCCTAAACTTGCAACAATGTTGCACCCAGCACCTTCCCTCTCTCTTCTAACCCACTCTCCTACAGCCTTAACCCTTAGACTGCTCCAGGCTTATACTAAGCCCTACACTGCATTTTTGACTAGTAGGTTGTCAATAATCCGATAACCTGCTTGCTTGTTCGTCCTTGGAAAAAAAAATTAAATGTTGGCAACTATACTAAACCCCAACTCTAGAAGTTTTATGACATCATGCTAGATAAGCTTCCTATAGAGCCCACAGTCTCCTTCAGAGGCTGTGAAAGGAAGTAACGGACACTGCACAAGTTTAAAAAATTAATAAAAAGTAAAATCCATTTTACATAGATGAATAATACATATTATTAAAGGGATAGGAAACCCAAATTATGATTCATATAGAACATACAATTTTATACAATTTTCCAATGTACTTCTATTATCAAATTTGCTTCATTCTCTTGTTATCCAGTGCCAAAGGAACAACATTGCACTACTGGCAGCTAGCTGAACACATCTAGTTAGCCAATCAAAAGAGACAAATGTGTGCAGGCACCAATCAGCAGCTCCCACTGGTGTATGATATGTGCGTATTCTTTTTCAACAAGGGATACTAAGAGAACGAAGCCCATTTGAAAATAGAAGTAAATTTAAAAGTGTATTAAAATGACATGCTCTATATGAATTAGGCAAGTTTAAAGTGATGGTAAAGTCATCTGTTGTGCAATACATAATCCTTTTTCTTTTACCATAACTAGCACATCGATGTGCTTATATAAATAAAAAACCATTTATTCACGCTGTAATGCCGATTTTATTTCCCTCTCCGTACAGTGTTTCAAACAGCCTCTCTATATTTTTTCACCGGTGCAGCTTTGATTGACAACGCTTTTAGCCAATCATCAGCTCACCATGCGCCCTATGTGAAATTTGTACCGCACGCTCCCGACATTTACACTAAGTCTTTGCTACTTACTGCGCATGCGCACCGCTTACGCTAACTGCGCATTGCTATATGAGAATACTCATCTCCTGGTTTTAGCCGATCGGTGTGTAGTGTCATATAGCAATGCGCAGTTAGCGTAAGAAGTGCATTTACTGCATTGAAAGAATGGACCCACTTAAATCTTACCAAATGTTACTGTACAGAAAAGGGTTTAGCTGTGTAAGATAACAGAAATACATTATTATTAATTTTTTTTAAATTAAGAAAAAATAAAAAATTTCCCCCAAATGCTACAACACCCTCTTTACAAAAATCTACTCTAACATCTGGATATTTTTAATATTTTTTTTAAGGAGATACCTCACAACGGCTCGGATTACAAGTTGTGCGGTATGGCTTTACCATTACCACTTGAAAAATGGCTTTTGCGTGCGGAATAGTCAGCTACTTGACATTACAAGTAGCGCAGTATGGCTTTGCCGCAATCGTTATGGGCTATACCGCAACGATCCATTCCGCATTCAAAGACCTGTAGTA
The DNA here is from genome assembly GCF_027579735.1 of Bombina bombina. Classification (NCBI taxonomy): domain Eukaryota; kingdom Metazoa; phylum Chordata; class Amphibia; order Anura; family Bombinatoridae; genus Bombina; species Bombina bombina. The sequence goes on from NC_069500.1 coordinate 842,778,841, forward strand.
ATGTGTTTTGCGAAACAAAAAAGTTTCACAAAACACATAAAAAATATGTTACAAATTACACTAACACCCATAAACTACACTATTAACCCCTAATCCGCCCGCATTACAACTAAGAAATAAACATATTAACCCCTAATCTGCCATCCGCACGCATCACAACTAAGAAATAAAACTCTAAACCGGCGTCCCCCTACATCGCCAACACTAAATAAACCTATTAACCTCTAAACCACCACCCACCCACATTGCCAACACTAAATAAACATATTAACCTATAAATTGCCGTCCCCCCACATCGCCAACACTAAATAAACGTATAAACCACTAAACCGCCACCCCCCCACTTTGCAACTACCAAACTATTAACCCCTAAACCTAATACTCTCTAACTTTAACATAATTATAATACACCTAAATTAAAGTTACAATATACTAACTACCTTAAAATAAATAAAAAACTTACCTGTGAAACAAAAATAAAACCTAAGCTTAAACAAAAAAAACTAACATTGCTTGTTTTAAAAAAATAATACAAAAAAAAAACCTAACATTACTAAAAATAATAAAACCTTACATAACAAAAAATAAAATAAAAACTACAATTACAAAAAATAATAAACACTAAAATGTGTAACACTAAAATAAAAAAAGCTACCATTACAAAAAATAACACAAAATTATCCTAAATAATAATAAATCATTCCTATTCTAATATCCCTTGTTAAAAAAACCCACCACAAAATAAAAAACACCCTAATCTCTAAATAAACTACCAATAGCCCTTAAAAGGGCCTTTTGTAGGGCATTGCCCTAAAGTTAACAGCTCTTTTGCAAATAAAATAAACAAATTAACCCCTAACATTACAATCCCCCACCCCCAAAATAAAAAAAACCTTACTAAAAAAACCTAATCTAACCATTGCCCCATAAAGGGCATTTGTATGGGCATTGCCCTTAAAAGGGCAATCAGATCATTTTAAACCCATAAAAAATAAAAAAACACCCCAAGACCACCCCAAAAATAAAAAAAACTAACACTAACCCCAAAATCAGTTCTCACCATTGACAAAGTCTGGCAAAACATCTTCATCCAGGAGGCAAAATAAGTTGATCCAGGCAGCTCCATCTTCATCCATCGCAGGTCCATCTTCTATCTTCTTGGCTGAGGCGCGGAGGCGGATCAGTCAGCAGAGTGATTGGCGACACAGAGGTTCTCTTTATACGATCGTCCCCTGCACACTGAAGATTGAATGCAAGGTACCCCTTTTATATGGGGGTACCTTTGTATTCCTATTGGCTGAAAAATTTAAATCAGCTATAGGATGAGAGCTGCTTACATCCTATTGGCTGATGTGATCATTGTTCTCTATGGGGGAATACCTGCACAAGCACGTAAAGTTAGAACTTTTTTTTTGTGTGGTATGCAGCTTACCACACCATACCGCGCGAGAAAATAACTTTTTATGGTGACTTGTAATGGCAGCACAATGGAAATAGCGGTATGGCCCCATTTCCCACGGTATGTACGCAATGGGTTTAACGCACAACTTGTAATCTGGGCCAACATTTCTATTAGCTACACAAGATACTATAGAAGGAAAATTGTTATTTTTTTTTAATAACTTTTATTTTTGGTCTTGTTTTTCAAAAAAAACGTACTAGACTGCTAACAAACTACACAGAACGCCAAATGTGAGTGCTGCGATAAATCACGTTCTCAAAAACTAAAGTACTGAAACTCAACATTACGTAGATTCAAGTATTAACTCAATACAGGCATATTAAGAACACATTTACCAAATGGGTTCTCTTGATGTTGCAGTCATGTTTTCATGTTTTTGTTTTCTCACGTTTCTAGCGGTTCTCATTTGCTGTTCAAGATATCATGAATTTTGCCAGTTAATACAATTATACAGACATAAAAGTATACAGACATAAAAGCCAACAAATTTCTAATTTACTTCTATTATCAAATGTTTTTCGTTTTCTTGGTATATTTTGTTGAAAATCAGGGAAATAAGCTCAGGAGCGTGCACGTGTCTGAAGCACTAAATGGCAGCAGTTTTGCAAGAATGTTATCCAGTTGCAAGAGCACTAGATTGCAGCACTATTGCTTGTCATGTAGTGCTACAGATGACTACCTAGGTATCTCTTCAACACAGAATATCATGAGAACAAAGCAAATTTGATAATAGAAGTAAATTGGAAACTTTTTTTTTTTTTTTTAAATGGTATGTTCTGTCCCGAATCACAAAAATATTTTTTTTGGGTTTCATTTCATTTTAAAGTGAATGTAAAGTTAATGCTATTAGCTAAAGTGAAACGATAGAAGTTACAAAATTAATGAGACTTTAATTCATGAAATCTTTAGTATATATGAAAATATACATATATATATATATATATAAACGCTATACGGATAAGAGACAATCCGCCACCCGCCATATTCAGCAATTGATTGACAGATGACTCATCTGCAATCAACTAGTTGTTGTTTCCTCCCCCCCTCCCCTCGGCGTGTTCAGCCCATTTACACAAACGTCACTGCCCTGGGGGGAAACAACTATTAGTTGATTACAGATGAGTTGTCTGTCAATCAATTGCTGAAAATGGTGACCGGAGGTTCAGCTCTTATCCGTACTTCTATTGTTTCCCTTTAGCTAATAGCATTAACTTTACATTCACTTTAGAGGGGCATTAAACATTTTGCAATGTTAATATAAAATAATAAATTGTATATATAAAAAAAACTCTGCAGTATACTTTCATTATTTATTTTGTCCCCTTTTTCTGTAATTCCACTCTGAAATTGTGAGCTTTTTAGTTCATGTTAGAGATGGAAGTGCAGAACACTGTTAAATCCAGCACAACCATTGGCTGCACACTCTAGTGACCTATTTATAAAACTGTCTCTAATTGGCCACAGCAGAGAAGGTAACCTAAGCTACAACATGGCAGCTCCCATTGTTTTATAGACACAAAAACTTCACACTTATTTTGTCAATATTTAAACAGCTAATGAAACTTTAAAAAACACATCTACATGTTATTCTCAGACTAATCTTTTCTTTGAGTGCATCATTATATCTAGCATTTATTTAGTGTTTAATGTCCCTTTAAGTATGTCAATTACAGGAATGTCTACTTATGGAGTTCTGTAAAACAGAGGTGAGTCTCAATGAATCTAGAGCATTACTGCATAATTTCTTCCATTATAGCTATTTCTTTCATGTAATTGGCAAGAGTCCATGAGCTAGTGATGTATGGGATATACAATCCTACCAGGAGGGGCAAAGTTTCCCAAACCTAAAAATGCCTATAAATCAACCCCTCACCACACCCACAATTCAGTTTTTACAAACTTTGCCTCCTATGGAGGTGGTGAAGTAAGTTTGTGCTTGATTTTCTACGTTGATATGCGCTTCTCAGCATTTTGAAGCCTGATTTCAATCAGAGTACAGTGAATATCAGAGGGATGTGAAGGAAGTATCACCTATTGAATTCTATGGTTTTTCTCGCGGGAAATCTTTTTCATAGGTTCTCTATTATCGGTCGTAGAGATTCATCTCCTACCTCCCTTTTTCAGATTGACGATATACTCTCATATTCCATTACCTCAACTGATAACTGTTTCAGTATTGGTTTGGCTATCTGCTATATGTGGATGGGTGTCTTTCGGTAAGTATGTTTTCATTACTTAAGACACTCTCAGCAATGGTTTGGCAATTTATGCATTAATATAAAGTTCTAAATATATGTATTGTTTCATATTTGGGAAAAACATATTTAGGAAAATAGTTTTCTTACCTGGGTATAGTCTTTTTTCAAATTGGATGCTTTTTCATTAAATTTTTGTATGCAAAATTAGGCTCGCAAGGTGGCAAAATGGTGATGTTTATTGCGTCATTCTTGGCGCGAGAATTTTTTTGGCGGGAAGGTACGTCCGGTGACGCAAATTCGTAATTTCCGGCATCTTAGTTGATGCTGAGTTTCCTTGCACAAGGTTGCGTCTGCAATGACGCGAGTGTGTCATTTCCGGATGTTGTTAGCGCCAAAAAAATTAATTTTGCTTTGTGCGTCATACTTGGCACCAAATTATTTAATTATTTAAAACCCCATTTCTATATGCCTCTTGAATTTTTCTATGTCATAGGGCTATGCTGTTTGAATTTTTTTCCCATTCCTGAAACTGCCATATAAGGAAATAGATCATTTTGCTTTATAATGTTGTTTTTTCTCTTACATTTGCAAGATGTCTCAATCTGATCCTGTCTCAGAAACCACTGTTGGAACCCTGCTGCCTGATAATAGTTCTACCAAAGCTAAGTGTATCTGTTGTAAATTTGTGGAGATTATATCTCCAGCTGTGGTATGTGTATGTAATAGTTGTCATGATAAGCTTTTAAATGCAGAGAATGTATCCATCAGTAATAATACAATGCCTGTTGTTCCTTCAACATCTAATGTACATGATATTCCTGTGAATATAAAAGATTTTATTGCTGATGCGAATCAGAAGGCTTTGTCTGCTATCCCGCCTTCTAATAAGTGTAAAAGGTCTTTTAAAACTTATCATAACGTTGATGGAATTTCAAATGACCGACAACATACTGAATTATCCTCCTCTGATGAGGATCTATCTGATTCAGAAGATCCTACCTCAGATATTGACACTGACAAATCAACTGATTTATTTAAAATGGAGTATATTTGTTCCTTGTTAAAAGAGGTGTTGATTACATTGGATATTGAGGAAACTAGTCCTCTCTTGATACTAAAACTAGTAAACATTTAAATTCTGTTTATAAACTTTCTGTGGTTACTCCAGAGGATTTTCCAGTTCCTGATGCTATTTCTGATATGATTTCTAAGGAATGGAATAGGCCTTGTACTTCTTTTATCCCTTCTTCAATGTTTAAAAAATTGTATTCTTTGCCAGCAGTTAGATTGGAGTTTTGGGAAAAGATCCCCAAAGTTGATAGGGCTATTTCTACTCTTGCCAAACGTACTACTATTCCTATGGAAGATAGTACTTCCTTTAAGGACCCTTTAGATAGGAAACTTGAATCTTATCTAAGGAAAGCTTATTTATATTCTGGCTATCTTCTCAGGCCTGCCATTTCTATGGCTGATGTTGCAGCTGCATCAACTTTTTGGTTGGAAAGTTTAGCGCAACAGGAAATGGATCCTGTGATATGTGTGATAATTTTGTCTCACCAAACTTTAGAGAAAAATAAAATAAAGGAAATGTAGCTCTATTCTTGTAAACAGCAGGTATATATAACTTAATATACTAGCATGCACAAGGTGAGCATTTACTTTTAGTAATTGAAATGAAAAGTATGGATTATACCTCTATGAATAATAATAGTAATTCTTATGTGAGAAACTTATTAAGCTTCTAATATATAAACAATGATTCGTTTATGCAAAAAGAAAAAAATGAGAAAAATTCCTTTATATTCAGGATATGAAATGAGTTGATAAAGTTCAATTCTTAGTAAAGTAATGTTCAAGTAACTTTCCTTAAGTTTCACGCACTCACACAAACACTCTAAAATATATATACAATGTTCCACGCAATATTGACCAGCAAGGAGGAGGTTAATTCAGTGAGATACAGCTCAGGTAAGTAATGACACTTAGCGTTATGTTTGTAAACCTTAAACTTTGTATATAATACGATACCAATACCAGCGTGGTGATAAGACCAGATTTCCCCAGAAATGATGGTGAAGCGTGGAGAGCGGTATTAACAGCAGAGAAAATACTAAACCGGAGAATAATAGAGAGCGGCGTCCGGTAGCAGCTTGTGTGAGTGCGGCTTCAGCTGAGAGTGAATGAGTTCCGGAAGCGTAGGAATATGATTTGAAGTAACGGTCCAAAAGGAATCAGGAAAGAAGTGCAGCAAACTTTGAGATACAAACAGCCTTCAAAAATATAAATTGCTTTAGACCTGAAAGGGAAAAATAAACTGCTTGAAATGAGCAGTAGCACAGGATGAGAGAATCCACTTTAATTTTCAGGCACTGAGTAATGGAGAAGCACTTCCTTAAATAGGAGGAAGTGCTGATAGTCAGAAAGTCTTAAAGGGATATCACAGATCCTGATTTGTCTAGCATTGTTTGCTTGCTTCAACATGCTAATCATTTTATCTGTGATGCCATTTTTATATCATCAAAATTGATGTTAAATCTATGTCTTTAGCTATTTTAGCTAGAAGAGCTTTGTGGCTCAAATATTGGAATGCTGACATGGTATCTAAGTCTAGATTACTATCTCTTTCTTTCCAAGGTAATAATGTATTTGGTTCTCAGTTGGATTCGATTATTTCAACTGTCACTGGGGGAAAGGGAATTTTTTTGCCTCAGTATAGAAGACCTAAGGGTAAATCTAAAGCTTCTAACCGTTTTCGTTTCTTTCAACAAATTAAGGAACAGAAACTCAATCCTTCCCCCCAAAAAATCTGGTTCCAATTGGAAACCTTTTTCAAGCTGGAGTAAATCCAAGCCGTTTAAGAAACCAAAGTCAGCCCCCAAGTCTGCATAAAGTTGCTGCCCTCATTCCAGCTCAGCTGGTAGGGGGCAGATTAAGATTCTTCCAAAGCATTTGTCCAGATTCTGTCCAAAATCAATGGATTCAGAGTATTGTCTCTCAAGGGTATCGAATAGGATTCAGAATAAGACCTCCTGTGAGAAGATTTTCTCTCTCACACATCCCAGCAAATCCAGTAAAGGCTCGGGCTTTTCTGAAGTGTGTTTCAGACCTGGAGTTTTCAGGGGTAATCATACCAGTTCCGTTTCAGGAACAAGGTCTGGGGTTTTATTCAAATCTATTCATTGTCCCAAAGAAATAAAATTAATTCAGGCCAGTTCTGGATCTGAAATTTTTGAATCGTTTTTTAAGAGTGCCAACTTTTAAAATGGTGACTATAAGGACTATTCTGCCTTTTGTTCAGCAAGGGCATTATATGTCCTTGATAGACTTACAGGATGCATATCTTCATATTCCGATTCATCCAGACCACTATCAGTTTCTGAGATTCTCTTTTCTAGACAAGCATTACCAATATGTCGCTCTTCCATTTGGCCTAGCGACAGCTCCAAGAATGTTTTCAAAGGTTATCGTGCCCTACTCTCTGTAATCAGAGAACGGGGTATTGCGGTGTTTCCTTATTTGGACGATATCTTGGTACTAGCTCAGTCTTTACATTCTGCAGAATCTCACACGAATCAACTAGTGTTGTTTCTTCAAAGACAGGGTTGGAGGATCAATTTACCAAAAAGTTCCTTGATTCCTCAGACAAAGGTCACCTTTTTAGGTTTCCAGATAGATTTAGTGTCCATGACTCTGTCTCTAACAGACAAGAGACAATTAAAATTGGTTTCAGCTTGTCGGAACCTTCAGTCTCAATCATTCCCTTCAGTAGCTATGTGCATGGAAGTTTTAGGTCTCATGAATTCAGCATCGGATGCGATCCCTTTGCTCGTTTTCATATGAGACCTCTCCAGCTTTGTATCCTGAATCAATGGTGCAGGGATTATACAAATATATCACAATTAATATCCTTAAATTCCAATGTTCGACTCTCTCTGACATGGTGGTTAGATCGCCATTGTATAGTTCAAGGGGCTTCTTTTGTTCATTCAACCTGGACTGTGATCACAACAGATGCAAGTCTTTCAGGTTGGGGAGCTGTCTGGGGATCTCTGACAGCACAAGGGTTTGGAAATCTCAAGAGGTGAGGTTACCAATCAATATTTTAGAACTCCGTGCTATTTTCAGGGCTCCTCAGGTTTGGCCTCTGTTGAAGAGAGAACCATTCATTTGTTTTCAGATAGACAATATCACAACTGTGGCATATGTCAATCATCAGGGTGGGACTCACAGTCCGCTAACTTTGAAAGAAGTATCTTGGATACTTTCCTGTGTGGAATTCAGCTCCTGTCTAATTTCTGCTGTACATATCCCAGGTGTAGACAACTGGGAAGAGGATTATCTCAGCCGTCAGACTTTACATCCGTGGGAGTGGTCGCTCCATCCAGATGTGTTTTCTCAGATTGTTCAGATGTGGGGTTTTCCATAAATAGATCTGATGGCTTCCCATCTAAACAAGAAACTTCCCAGGTACTTGTCCAGGTCCAGGGATCCTCAGGCGGCAGTGGATGCGTAGCAGTTCCTTGGTGTTACCAACCTGCTTTTACCTTCCCACCTCTTGTTCTTCTTCCAAGAGTGATTTCCAAGATCATCATGGAACAATCGTTTGTGTTTCTGGTAGCTCCAGCATGGCCTCACAGGTTTTGGTATGCGGATCTTGTCCGGATGTTCAGTTGCCAACCTTGGCCACTTCCTTTAAGACCAGACCTTCTGTCTCAAGGTCCGTTTTTCCATTAGGATCTCAAATAATTAAATTTGAAGGTATGAAAATTGAACGCTTAGTGCTTAGTCATAGAGGTTTTTCTGACTCAGTGATTAATACTATGTTACAGGCTCATAAATCTGTTTCCTAGGAAGATTTAATATCGAGTTTGGAAGACTTATATTTCATGGTGTTCTTCTCATAAATTCTCCTGGCATTCTTTTAGAATTCCTAGAATTTTACAGTTTCTTCAGGATGGTTTGGATAAAGGTTTGTCTGCAATTTCCTTGAAGGGACAAATATCTTCTCTTTCTGTTTTATGTCACAGAAAGATTGCTTAGCTTCCTGATATTCACTGTTTTGTACAGGCTTTAGTCCGTATCAAGCCTGTCATTAAATCAGTTTCTCCTCCTTGGAGTCTTAATTTGTTTTTGAAGGCTTTACAGGCTCCTCCTTTTGAGCCTATGCATTCTTTGGACATTAAACTAATTTCTTGGAAAGTGTTGTTCCTTTTGGCCATCTATTCTGCTAGAAGAGTTTCTGAATTATCTGCTCTTTCTTGTGAATCTCCTTTTCTGATTTTTCATCAGGATAAGGCAGTTTTGCGGACTTCATTTAAATTTCTACCTAAGGTTGTTAATTCTAACAACATTAATAGATAAATTGTTGTTCCCTCTTTGTGTCCTAATCCTAAGAATTCTTTGGAGAGATCCTTACATTCTTTGGATGTTATAAGAGCTTTAAAATATTATATTGAAGCTACTAAAGATTTCAGGAAAAAGTCTAGTCTATTTGTTGTCTTTTCTGGTTCTAGGAAAGGTCAGAAAGCTTGTGCCATTTCCTTGGCATCTTGGTTAAAGCTTTTGATTCATCAGGCTTATTTGGAGTCGGATCAGGCCCCACCTCAGAGAATTTCAGCTCATTCTACTAAATCAGTCTCCACTTCATGGGCTTTTAAGAATGAAGCTTCAATTGATCAGATTTGAAAAGCAGCAACGTGGTCTTCTTTGCATACATTTACGAAATTCTACCGTTTTGATGTATTTGCGTCTTCGGAAGCAGTTTTTGGTAGGAAAGTTCTTCAGGCAGCTGTTTCAATTTGATTCCTCTGCTTATGTTTAAGTTTTTTGCTTTTTCAACTATGAGAAAAAAACTTATATTTTTTTGGTTGTGGATTAATTTTTTTCAGCGGAAAATGGCTGTTATTATTTTTATCCCTCCCTCTCTAGTGACTCTTCTGTGGAGTTCCACATCCCATATGTCAATAGCCCATGGACTCTTGCCAATTACATGAAAGAAGACATCATTTATGTAAGAACTTACCTGATAAATTCATTTATTTCATATTGGCAGGAGTCCATGAGACCCACCCTTTTTATGGTGGTTATGATTTTTTTGAGGTTTGGGAAACTTTGCCCCTCCTGGTAGGATTGTATATCCCAAACGTCACTAGTTCATGGACTCTTGCCAATATGAATGACATGAATTTATCAGGTAAGTTCTTACATAAATTATGTTTTTCAGTTTGTGTTACTCATGCGTCAAACCTCTGTTCCATTCAAAAAGGTCTTTAAATACTCACTAACAAGTTGGAAAGGCCAGTTTGAGATTTTATCAAGTCCCTTTATCTGTCAAATTCAGTAAATGAAAATGGGCTCATAAATGTGTTGATAGCTATGGTCATTTTAGATTGTGATCGTATTGATCAAGATCGTCCCATTCTTTAGCCATCCGATAATAATTTTTATGTGCAAAAAAGCATTTTTGTGATTGCGCTTACATTGAAAAGTTTGTTTTGAGAGCCAGTATGCCAATGACAATTATAATAGTTTGGGGAAAAAATAACATGCTCTAACAAATCAGTGCATATCAGGTTCATTAGAATGTCTTTTTAAATTTCCACATGTGGGCAGGTAAATCAGGAATTTTATGATTTGTATACTTTTCAGTAGAATTGAAAAATTATTTATTTATTTATTTATTTTGCCATTTAATGTAAAAATATCAGCTTTTGATTGTTTCTGTTTTAACAATTTGGAGACCTGTTAATCTTAAATTACATCATAAGCATTTTCTAACATAACGTTTTTTTTTCTTTTTCTGACCATAATTATCTGTGACATAGAAGTCACAATTTTCTACTATTTTCAGCTTTTACGTAATAATCCTTCTACTTCCCACCCTCTGCCACTGGTTACTGTAATCCCAGACTAACCTCTATTCTCAGTACAGTTGTGTACGGTATTTCATCTTATACCTCAAAACTCACTTCTCCTCAGCTTTGGCACAATAACTACTTCCATATCACACAACTAGTCCATATCACACACAATTTCTTCAGTATAAATTTACAGTAAATTATCATCCTAAATATTTCCTTAAAGGGCCAATTTGTGTAAGTACAACTCCTTAATTTAACTTACATACTAACCATTCCCTAAAATAAGAGACACCAACAGAGAGATGGGCATATCATGGTCACATTTATTAAACAATTTCAAGAAATTAACTTAGACTTTAAAAAGTCATCATAGTAATAATTGGTGGCGGCATTCGAGACCCTAACAAAAAATAATTCCATATAACTCGAGGTCAAGGCCCATGTTGGAATTCAAGTTTTTGGGGGAGCTTAGTTAGACTCCACCCTCATCATTAGTCACAGATGCCCTACGAGGGTCGTTAGCCAGCAGACCTACACAACCTGGGGACATCACCTGCCCATTAGCATGACTGTACTCCACAAATTAGGGCCATGACCTCCCAAAAACAAGAGACTAACTTTACAAAATTAAAAGAGGGACTCTTGCCACCACCCAACTAAATTTGAGTAGAGAAATCCAATTTGAGGTCCGCCTCTGTTCATCTGACAAGTGGACCCCATCAAGGTAAAAGATGTTTTCTATCGGCTGAGATCCTATCATTGTGGACTACACCCCCCCCATGGCCATAACAGCTCTCCCCAGCTCTCCACTGCAAACTGGCTACTATGTTGGACCAATGTCACCCCGTGAAATGTCATGCAAATCCACAGAACATCAGACCTCATGATGTTGAAAAGGGCTAATGCCAGGGTGAGATACCTATGTTGTTTCCTCCCAAATGTAAGAGGATAACGTGGGGCTGTCCCTAACTACTGAAGGAGGATAGGCAATCTGTTCCATTGCAGTCTATTGCAACCCAGCCATCTCAACGAAACTCAACAAAACTGGAAATCCCAACTGCTGCCCATTTAGAAGGGAAAGTGACCGAATAGCTGCCCAATGAATATAAGAGTGTCCTACAATCCAGATGCCTGTGGGATCTCTGGTTAAATCTAAAACAAACAATGCAAATTATAACACTCAAACTCATAGGAAAAACAACAACCTAGAACTACCTATATCAAATCCCCTAGTCTAACTAATCTCAAACCAGAGGAAGCACATACAGCTTGTATCTCTGCGATCTCCATCTGCCTAACCCTCTAATAGAGTCCACAGACCAACCTAACGCAGCCATACTAGTGGCTGCCCCGATACGGAAAGAATGTGGTGTATTTCTGCAAGCATCCAAGCCAGAGTTCGCAACCACCTTACTTAACACCACGGCAAACTGAAAATGTGACAGGTTGGAGCTGTCCATATTCACCAAAAACTGTGGGGACAACTTCGATGGAACCTTGATATATGCTCGAGATAAAGAAACCTGGCACACCCTGTCTGAGGAGGCTGGGAACATCAACCACACACCCCTAGCCTCCTGATCCATTTTGGAACGCAGTACAAAGAGCAACAAAGCACTATCAACAATTCTCATATGATCTGCTTTCACACCCGTACCTTCCGCGGACATAGATGTAGCCACAATCTCACCCGGGAAAAGCTCCCAAAAAAATGCCAAGGAATACGTGCATTAAAACAATCACTTCTCGTACTCACACATGCACAATTCACGCAATGTATCTAACCAGGACACCAAATGCTGCAAAGCAACTGGTTCGCTTGCACCAGGTTAAGGATACTCCTAACACCCCCAGCCTTTCACAATCTGGCACACCACAAAATCATGTGATACATTTTGGAAACCTAACACTTTATTAAAAAAAGGATAGGGTGGCCAGCCGGCTACACACTGCCCCCTTTTTAAAATCCTGATCTTTCAAACAAGCCAGCCACTCCAACAGTATATGTGACCCTTGCACAGCTGAAGCCCTACTCACCAAGCAAAGACCTTCCTATTCTTGCCAATGCTGCGGAAAAGACTGCCAGTAGAGGGAGGAGGAAAGACCATGCCCCACCATTTGCCAAAAATAAGGTGGACAAATCAACCCATGAGCTGCAGCTTGTGGTACTAACCTATGAGAATGGTCCCACTCTCGCAAAGCGCATCCGCCAATATATTATTCACCACGGGAACATGCTTGGCCAAAAAGTGAATATAGTACTGTAGGCACCAAAGGACCAAATGCCTGAGGTAACGAACTACCGTTGGTGAGGAGGTGGACAGCCTATTAATGGAAAAAACTACTCTAGTGTTGTGTGTCCAAAATACTACGAAACCTTAAAGGGACACTGCACCCAATTTTTTTCTTTTGTGATTCAGATAGAGCATGCAATTTTAAGCAACTTTACTCCTATTATCAATTTATCTTCGTTCTCTTGCTTCTTTCATTGAAAAAGAAGGCAGCTAAGCTTTTTTTTGTTTCAGTACTCTGGACAGCACTTTTTTTATTGGTGGGTTATTTTTTCCACCAATCAACAAGAACAACCCAGGTTGTTAACCAAAAATGGGCCGACATTTAAACTTACATTCTTGCATTTCAAATAAAGATACCAAGAGAATGAAGAAAATTTGATAATAGGAGTAAATTAGAAAGTGGCTTAAAATTTCATGCTCTATATGAATCACAAAAGAAAAAATGTGGGTTCAGTGTCCCTTTAACCCCTCAACGACACACATCGTACAAAGTACGTCACACACAAACTGACCCTGTACGTCATTAGGGGTTTAAAGCTTTCAAGGTATTGCCGTGATGCCTCGATATTGAGGCATCACTGCAATACCTTTTTTCCAAGACCGATGCAGAGAGAGCCACTCTGTGCCGGGAGCGTGCGGGGGGGGCCTGCAAGGTGCGCGTGCGTGCACGTGTGTGTGTGCGCATGCTCAGCAACCACTGCCACCAATGTAATTGAATAGGAAGGAGGGAGAAGGAAGGGGAAAACATAATGATTAAAGGAGGGGGAGAGGGGGGGTATTGAGGGGGGGGGGGCAGCTACACTACAGAAAAAATGGAAATTGTATAAAAAAAAAAAAACTTTTTTTTGGGAGGCAAACTGGGTACTGGCAGACAGCTTCCAGTATCCAAGATGGCAGCAAATAGGTAGTGGGGGGAGGGTTAGAGAGCTGTTTGGGGGGGGATAAAGAGGTTGGGGGCGAAGGGGGGGTCCATCACAGCTGAGCAGATATTTAAAAAAAAAAAAATTATAAAAAAATAAAAAGCCTTTTATTTTAGTACTGCCAAACTTGTGGGGTAGGGGAGGGAAGAGAGATGTTTGGGAGGGACCAGTGGGTGGGATGTGTCAGGTGGGAGGCTGATCTCTACACTAAAGCTCCCTACAAGCTTCTAATTAACCCCGTCACTCCTGGGCATAAGACAAGTGTGGTGCGCAGCGGCATTTAGTGGCCTTCTATTTACCAAAAAGCAATGCCAAAGCCATATATGTCTGCTATTTCTGAACAAAGGGAATCCCAGAGAAGCATTTACAACCATTTGTGCAATAATTGCACAAGCTGTTTGTAAATAATTTCAGTGAGAAACCCAAAGTTAGTGAAAAAGTGAACAATTTTTTTTATGTGATCGAATTTGGCGGTGAAATGGTGGCATGAAATATATCAAAATGGACCTAGATTAATACTTTGGGTTGTCTACTACACTACCCTAAAGCTAAAATTAACCCTACAAGCTACCTAATTAACCCCTTCACTGCTGTGCCTAATACAAGTGTGGTGCGCAGCTGCATTTAGTGGCCTTCTAATTACCAAAAAGTAATGCCACAGCCATAAATGTCTGCTATTTATGAACAAAGGGGATCCCAGAGAAGCATTTACAACCATTTGTGCCATAATTGCACAAGTTGTTTGTAAATAATTTCAGTGAGAAACCTAAAGTTTGTGAAAAAGTAAACGTTTTTTCATTTGATCGCATTTGGCGGTGAAATAGTGGTATGAACTATACCAAAATGGTCCTAGATCAATACTTTGGGTTGTCTACTAAAAAAAAAATATATACATGTCAAGGGATATTCAGGGATTCCTGACAAATATCAGTGTTCCAATGTAACTATAGCTAATTTTGAAAAAAAAAATGGTTTGGAAATAGCAAAGTGCTACTTGTATTTATTGCCCTATAACTTGCAAAAAAAGCAAAGAACATTTCTTCTGTTAAGTGTGATCAGTCCACGGGTCATCATTACTTCTGGGATATTAACTCCTCCCCAACAGGAAGTGCAAGAGGATTCACCCAGCAGAGCTGCATATAGCTCCTCCCCTCTACGTCACTCCCAGTCATTCTCTTGCACCCAACGACTAGATAGGAGGTGTGAGAGGGCTATGGTGATTATACTTAGTTTTATATCTTCAATCAAAAGTTTGTTATTTTAAAATAGCACCGGAGTGTGTTATTACCTCTCTGGCAGAGTTTGAAGAAGAATCTACCAGAGTTTTTGCTATGATTTTAGCCGGAGTAGTTAAGATCATATTGCTGTTTCTCGGCCATCTGAGGAGAGGTAAACTTCAGATCAGGGGACAGCGGGCAGATGAATCTGCATAGAGGTATGTAGCAGCTTTTATTTTCTGACAATGGAATTGATGAGAAAATCCTGCCATACCGATATAATGTCATGTATGTATACTTTACACTTCAGTATTCTGGGGAATGGTACTTCACTAGAATTACACTGTAAGAAGTACATTAAGCTGTTTAATAACTAGAAATTATGTTTAACGTTTTTGCTGGAATGTAAAATCGTTTTCATTTACTGAGGTACTGAGTGAATAAATGTTTGGGCACCATTTTTCCACTTGGCAGTTGCTTAATCTGTTTTCTGACAGTTTCTGTTCTCTCTCACTGCTGTGTGTGAGGGGGAAGGGCCGTTTTTTTGGCGCCTTTTCTATGCATCAGTTATTTCAGTCAGCAGCTCATTGTATTTCCTGCATGATCCAGTTCATCTCTACAGAACTCAGGGGTCTTCAAACTTATTTTGAGGGAGGTAATTTCTCTCAGCAGAGCTGTGAGAATTATAGTTGACTGTGATAAAAAACGTTTATTCTGTAATTGTTTCCTGCTTTCAGAATTTGTTATCTTTGCTATTGGGATTAAACCTTTGCTAAAGTTGTGTTGTTTACAAGGATTGAGGCTATAACTGTTTCAATTTATTAATTTTCAACTGTCATAGATTTTCTGTGCTTCTTAAAGGCACAGTACGTTTTTAATATTATTCTAATTGAATTGTATTCTAAGTTGCAAGTTTATTTGCTAGTGTGTTAAACATGTCTGATTCAGAGGAAGATACCTGTGTCATTTGTTGCAATGCCAAAGTGGAGCCCAATAGAAATTTATGTACTAACTGTATTGATGCTACTTTAAATAAAAGTCAATCTGTACAAATTGAACAAATTTCACCAAACAACGAGGGGAGAGTTATGCCGACTAACTCGCCTCACGTGCCAGTACCTGCATCTCCCGCTCGGGAGGTGCGTGATATTGTAGCGCCGAGTACATCTGGCCGGCCATTACAAATCACATTACAGGATATGGCTTCTGTTATGACTGAAGTTTTGGCTAAATTACCAGAACTAAGAGGTAAGCGTGATCACTCTGGGGTGAGAACAGAGTGCGCTGATAATATTAGGGCCATGTCAGATACTGCGTCACAGGTTGCAGAACATGAGGACGGAGAACTTCATTCTGTGGGTGACGGTTCTGATCCAAACAGACTGGATTCAGATATTTCAAATTTTAAATTTAAACTGGAAAACCTCCGTGTATTACTAGGGGAGGTGTTAGCGGCTCTGAATGATTGTAACACAGTTGCAATACCAGAGAAAATGTGTAGGTTGGATAAATATTTTGCGGTACCGACGAGTACTGAGGTTTTTTTCTATACCTAAGAGAATTACTGAAATTGTTTCTAAGGAGTGGGATAGACCCGGTGTGCCGTTCTCACCCCCTCCGATATTTAGAAAAATGTTTCCAATAGACGCCACCACACGGGACTTATGGCAAGCGGTCCCTAAGGTAGAGGGAGCAGTTTCTACTTTAGCTAAGCGTACCACTATCCCGGTGGAGGATAGCTGTGCTTTTTCAGATCCAATGGATAAAAAATTAGAGGGTTACCTTAAGAAAATGTTTGTTCAACAAGGTTTTATATTGCAACCCCTTGCATGCATTGCGCCGATCACGGCTGCAGCGGCGTTCTGGATTGAGTCTCTGGAAGAGAACATTAGTTCAGCTACTCTGGACGACATTACGGACAGGCTTAGAGTCCTTAAACTAGCTAATTCATTCATTTCGGAGGCCGTAGTACATCTAACTAAACTTACGGCGAAGAATTCAGGATTCGCCATTCAGGCACGCAGGGCGCTGTGGCTAAAATCCTGGTCAGCTGATGTTACTTCTAAGTCTAAATTGCTTAATATACCTTTCAAAGGGCAGACCTTATTCGGGCCCGGGTTGAAAGAGATTATCGCTGACATTACAGGAGGTAAAGGCCATGCCCTGCCTCAGGACAAAGCCGAAACTAAGACTAGACAGTCTAATTTTCGTTCCTTTCGTAATTTCAAAGCAGGAGCAGCATCAACTTCCTCTGCACCAAAACAGGAAGGAGCTGTTGCTCGCTACAGACAAGGCTGGAAACCTAACCAGTCCTGGAACAAGGGCAAGCAGACCAGGAAACCTACTGCTGCCCCTAAAACGGCATGAATTGAGGGCCCCCGATCCGGGATCGGATCTAGTGGGGGGCAGGCTTTCTCTCTTCGCCCAGGCTTGGGCAAGAGATGTCCAGGATCCCTGGGTGCTAGAAATAATATCTCAGGGATACCTTCTGGACTTCAAATACTCTCCTCCAAGAGAGAGATTTCATCTGTCAAGGTTGTCAACAATCCAGACAAAGAAAGAGGCGTTTCTACGCTGCGTACAAGAGCTCTTGTTAATGGGAGTAATCCACCCAGTTCCACGATCGGAACAGGGACAGGGGTTTTACTCAAATCTGTTTGTGGTTCCCAAAAAAGAGGGAACTTTCAGACCAATCCTGGACTTAAAGATCCTAAACAAGTTCCTAAGAGTTCCATCGTTCAAGATGGAGACTATTCGGACAATTTTACCTATGATCCAAGAGGGTCAGTACATGACCACTGTAGATTTAAAAGATGCTTACCTTCACATACCGATTCACAAAGATCATTACCGGTACCTAAGGTTTGCCTTCCTAGACAGGCATTACCAGTTTGTAGCTCTTCCATTCGGATTGGCTACAGCTCCAAGAATCTTTACAAAGGTTCTGGGTGCTCTTCTGGCGGTACTAAGACCGCGGGGAATCTCGGTAGCTCCATACCTAGACGACATTCTGATTCAAGCTTCAAGCTTTCAAACTGCCAAGTCTCATACAGAGTTAGTACTGGCATTTCTAAGGTCACATGGATGGAAGGTGAACGAAAAGAAAAGTTCACTCGTTCCACTCACAAGAGTTCCCTTCCTGGGGACTCTTATAGATTCTGTAAAAATGAAGATTTACCTGACAGAGGACAGGCTAACAAGACTTCAAAGTGCTTGCCGCACCCTTCATTCCATTCAACACCCGTCAGTGGCTCAATGCATGGAGGTAATCGGCTTAATGGTAGCGGCAATGGACATAGTAGAGTCTCCTGCCAATAAACATTCCTTCTCTGAATCTGGATCAAGAGACCAGAAATTCTCTTCTTTGGTGGCTTTCTCGGCCACATCTGTCCAGGGGGATGCCATTCAGCAGACCAGACTGGACATTTGTAACAACAGACGCCAGCCTTCTAGGTTGGGGTGCCGTCTGGAATTCTCTGAAGGCTCAGGGACAATGGAGTCAGGAGGAGAGTCTCCTGCCAATAAACATTCTGGAATTGAGAGCAGTTCTCAATGCCCTCCTGGCTTGGCCCCAGTTGACAACGCGGAGTTTCATCAGGTTTCAGTCGGACAACATCACGACTGTAGCTTACATCAACCATCAGGGAGGGACACGAAGCTCCCTAGCTATGATGGAAGTATCAAAGATAATTCGCTGGGCAGAGTCTCACTCTTGCCACCTGTCAGCAATCCACATCCCGGGAGTGGAGAACTGGGAGGCGGATTTCTTAAGTCGTCAGACTTTTCATCCGGGGGAGTGGGAACTTCATCCGGAGGTCTTTGCCCAAATACTTCGACGTTGGGGCAAACCAGAGATAGATCTCATGGCGTCTCGACAGAACGCCAAGCTTCCTCGTTATGGGTCCAGATCCAGGGATCCAGAAGCAGTCCTGATAGATGCCCTGACAGCACCTTGGGACTTCAGGATGGCTTATGTGTTTCCACCCTTCCCGATGCTTCCTCGATTGATTGCCAGAATCAAACAAGAGAGAGCATCAGTGATTCTAATAGCACCTGCGTGGCCACGCAGGACTTGGTATGCAGATCTGGTGGACATGTCATCCTGTCCACCTTGGTCTCTACCTCTGAAACAGGACCTTCTGATACAGGGTCCCTTCAAACATCAAAGTCTAACTTCTCTGAAGCTGACTGCTTGGAAATTGAACGCTTGATTTTATCAAGACGTGGGTTTTCTGAGTCAGTTATTGATACCTTAATACAGGCTAGGAAACCTGTTACCAGAAAGATTTACCATAAGATATGGCGTAAATACCTATATTGGTGTGAATCCAAAGGTTACTCTTGGAGTAAGGTTAGGATTCCTAGGATATTGTCTTTTCTACAAGAAGGTTTAGAAAAGGGTTTATCCGCTAGTTCATTAAAGGGACAGATCTCAGCTCTGTCCATTCTGTTACACAAACGTCTGTCAAAAGTTCCTGACGTCCAGGCTTTTTGTCAGGCTTTGGCCAGGATTAAGCCTGTGTTTAAAACGGTTGCTCCACCATGGAGTTTAAACCTTGTTCTTAATGTTTTACAGGGCGTTCCGTTTGAACCCCTTCATTCCATTGATATAAAGTTGTTATCTTGGAAAGTTCTATTTTTAATGGCTATTTCCTCGGCTCGAAGAGTCTCTGAGTTATCAGCCTTACATTGTGATTCTCCTTATTTGATTTTTCATTCGGATAAGGTAGTTCTGCGTACTAAACCTGGGTTCTTACCTAAGGTAGTTACTAACAGGAATATCAATCAAGAGATTGTTGTTCCTTCTTTATGCCCAAATCCTTCTTCGAAGAAGGAACGTCTTCTGCACAACCTGGATGTAGTCCGTGCTCTAAAATTTTACTTACAGGCAACTAAGGAATTTCGACAAACGTCTTCTCTGTTTGTCGTTTACTCTGGGCAGAGGAGAGGTCAAAAAGCTTCTGCTACCTCTCTTTCTTTTTGGCTTCGTAGCATAATTCGTTTAGCTTATGAGACTGCTGGACAGCAGCCTCCTGAAAGGATTACAGCTCATTCCACTAGAGCTGTGGCTTCTACTTGGGCCTTTAAGAATGAGGCCTCTGTTGAACAGATTTGCAAGGCTGCAACTTGGTCTTCGCTTCATACTTTTTCCAAATTTTACAAATTTGACACTTTTGCTTCACCGGAGGCTATTTTTGGGAGAAAGGTTCTTCAGGCAGTGGTTCCTTCTGTATAAAGAGCCTGCCTATCCCTCCCGTCATCCGTGTACTTTTGCTTTGGTATTGGTATCCCAGAAGTAATGATGACCCGTGGACTGATCACACTTAACAGAAGAAAACATAATTTATGCTTACCTGATAAATTCCTTTCTTCTGTAGTGTGATCAGTCCACGGCCCGCCCTGTTTTAAGGCAGGTAAATATTTTTTAATTTATACTCCAGTCACCACTTCACCCTTGGCTTTTCCTTTCTCGTTGGTCCTTGGTCGAATGACTGGGAGTGACGTAGAGGGGAGGAGCTATATGCAGCTCTGCTGGGTGAATCCTCTTGCACTTCCTGTTGGGGAGGAGTTAATATCCCAGAAGTAATGATGACCCGTGGACTGATCACACTACAGAAGAAAGGAATTTATCAGGTAAGCATAAATTATGTTGTTAACATTGGGTATTTCTAAACTCGGGACAGAATTTAGAAACTATTTAGCATGGTTGTTTTTTGGTGGTTGTAGATGTGTAACAGATTTTGGGGGTCAAAGTTAGAAAAAGTGTGTTTTTTCCATTGTTTTTATCATATTTTTATTTAAAAAAAAATATGGTAAGTTATAAGATATGATGAAAATAATAGTATCTTTAGAAAGTCTATTTATTGGCGAGAAAAACAGTATATAATATGTGTGGGTACAGTAAATGAGTAAGAGGAAAATTACAGCTAAACACAAACTCAGCAGAAATGTTAAAATAGCCCTGGTCCTTAAGGGAAAGAAATTTAAAAATGGCCTTGTCCTTAAGGGGTTAATTTCTGTCCCCAAAGCTTTATGGCTCCCACTATTGGAAACAACTCCAAAAGGGTAAGGTTCCTACTCAGCCCTGAATGCACCAAGGAAGAATGCCTAGCCTTTGCGTTCCATGTGCCATACAAATATGTGCAAAGCCTGACTTGACACAGGAGGTGAACGCCACAGAAATCCATTGAAACCCTTGAGGAATATTTATTAAATTTGCAAATCATTGTGCATCTCACCTGTTTCTAATACCTGGCACTTCTTCAATGCCTGGCCCTTAAGGGGCTCCTCAAACCACAAATTAAACACCCTACCCTTCGGGATAACTTTGCAAGCGAAATTCAGGAGACCTAAAACTGACTTCGGTTGCTTAAGATGCAACCAACCATTGCCAGCCATTTTATGCCAGAACTCATCATCATAAATCCTCCTCATGCCCTCGCTAAACCTGTTATGGATATATTCAATTATAGCCAAGGACTTCCAGAGCCTGACCTGGCCTGTGCTCCAGATAACAGGAAGCAAAAAATCTGAAGCAGCACCACCACTCCTCGTAGGTGTTGGGCCACTTCAATTTTGGGCCCTGGCCCCTGTCCCATCTTCACTACACTCCCTCTTGCGATATGCCTCCACTGACAACTCAAAGAAATTGATATATCTGCCTTCTCTAATTGTATGTATAATTTTAGCCTTTAAATTTGCTTGTATGGAATGCACCAAGCAAGGATAGGAAGTCCCTGAACCACTACCTTCCTAGCAACCACCAGCTAGCCTGACCTCTGTGTAAACTGTTGCTCAACAGCTTCTGCACCCACTGCAGGCACTGAAGATGAAGGAAAGGCACATGCGATAGCACCCCCAAAGTACTAGTGGCCCTAGGCTGTCCTATACCCTGACTTTGCCGGCAACTAAGCTCTTGAGCATGCAAAACATTTTTCTATGCCCTTTGCTAGATAGACCTAGAGCTCTACCACCATCTAAATCCAAATCTCAGCTTGAATCCCCACTAAATGTCTAAATTAGCTTGCACTGTGCCAGTGTCACCTCCAGATTGCCACAGCTCCCTGTTGATCGGATTGACCTGACATAGCTGCATCCCTCAAAGATTGCACTGATGCAGAAGGGCCAGAAGTAATGGATGACATCTGCATACTGACCTGGAGGGGAGACAAAAAGGAGAGGGGTGTATATAGGCCAGCCCCAGGCAACCACTTCCCGCAGGAGGGAGGTAAGCATCTCCTGCATAGATTCCACAGCCATGTCACTCACATCACTCACTCTCAATGAAGCATCTTTGGTTGTTGTACTAGAAATGTTAACCCTTGCAGTGCTAATGACCCTATCAACCCTTTTGCCTTCATGCCTGCACCTGCCTAAAGCCTTAGATGCCAGACTCTGACTAGGTAAATGTCCAAAGCTCGCAGCCAAACCAGATGAAAAAGCCCTAGCCATACTCTCAGCCGCACCAAAGGGCTTATGAAGCCTCCCTCTGCTCTATCAACATTCTTTCAAGCTGCGCAGAGCTCACTTGCAAGCCAGATGATGGAGCCCCAGCCATGCACTCACCCTCACTGAAAAGCTTATGACATGCCCCCTTAGGCCTACTGACACTCTGTACACACTGCCCCGTGCGCACACTCAATCTGGAGGATCAAGCTCCCTCAGTATCCTCAGCCACCCTGCTCATCACACGCTGCACTGAAGAGCCACTTCTAGCCAATGAGGATACCCCAACCGCATGCTCAGCCACCTGCACCCACACAGCCTTCTACCTAAAGACCACACTTGTTGCCCACTATTGCAGAGCGGAGAGCAGCAGAACTGTCCGACCCAGGTACCCCCTTTCTGCAGCAGAGCTACTCCACCTCTTCTGGTCATGCATCCCCTTCACTGCTAGTCCCGAAGTTCCTCCCCCTCACAGAGGAACTTGGGAACCCAGGACCAGTAGTGGAGGGGAGGGGCTGGGTGCCATATTGGGACCTACACTAACACACTGCACCAGAACCACTAGGAGTCTCTCCCTGCTCACCGGAAGACACCAGAATAGAGCATGAAGAGGGAGCAGGAGCCCCCAAAGCACCCGACCCAAAGAAAAGGACCACCAAAGACATGGCCCAAAAAAGGTCTACGACCGCTGCCCCACCTCTGCTGAGAGAATCCATCATTTGACCAATATCCACATACCCCGGCACCCCCTGCACTTCAAGCCCCTTAGCTGAGGACAAAGAAGGAGCAAGCTCCTGGGCCTGCTAATGATAGGCCAGCTCAGGATCAAAGTGGGGTACCAGGCAAAGGGGGACCCTGCGCAAGGGGGGAGGATGGAAGATAAGAAGATCGCTGCCGGGATGGAGATAAGAAGATGGATGAAGATAGCCGCTGGATAAAGATAAGAAGATGGACTGCTGCCAGATTAAGATGAAGCGCCACCGCACAGATTATGCTTTGGTGAGTACCATCTTCAGACTTTAGTGTTAGGTTTTTTAAGATTAGTTGTTTTGCTTTTTTATTTCCGGGGCAGCAAAAGAGCTAAATGCCCTGCCAAATGCCTTCCTCATTGCACTTTTTAGAGTAGTTTTTTTTTTAGATAGACTTTTTGGGGGGATTTTGAGGTATAATTGTAGAGGTTTGCAGTTTTTTTTTCTCAGAAAAAGAGATGACACTTTAGGGTAATGCCCTACAAAAGGTTCTTTTAAGGGCTATATCTGTAGTTTAGTGTTGTTATAGGTTTTTTATTTGGAGGTGTTTTTTCTCAGTGGGGTTTTAGAATAGATATTTTTTTTTTTTTTTTGATAATTTGTTTGTTGTTTTTTGGTAACGGTAGGTTCAGTCCAAACATAATAGAACAGACAGATCAGTCTGTGAATATGACAGACCTAGAATACCTCAAAAAAAGGTATGACATAAGAGTACATATATGAAATGTCACATTAAAAAGTGTGTAGGAAGCGCACCAAGTAGCAGCAGAAAGCATATAAAAATTAAATGTATGACAGTAAATGCAAGAAGCATGATGGGTAAAATGTGGGTGCTGGAGCTCTTAATTGCAGAAGAGGATTATGATATTATCTGTATAAATGAAACCTGGTGGGATGATTCACATGACTTGGCATTACTTTATTTAGGAGGGACAGGAGTAATAATAGGGGCAAAGCAATTTGCATGTATATTAAACCTGACCTTAAACCTACAGGGCCAGATTACAAGTGGAGCGGTATTTACCGCTTCCACTAGAGTGCGGTAAATCTTTTTTTAAACATGCATATGTACTGTATATGTATGTATCTCGATGTTAAAGCCTTTTGCCTGCCTGAGATCTCATATCTTTGAGCCCTTATAACATTTTTGTGCAATATTTTATTTCAATAATTGTTATTAGACAGTGTTATTATAAGTGTAAGTGTACGTTATAATGTATTTTTTGTGTTTTGTGCAATTTTTTAATTTCGTGAAACAGTTAACCCCAGCTCTGAGATTGAGGTAATGATTCTAACGAAAATCACAATTGTTCTCAAGCGATTGCCCTCAACTTGTAATGTGTGCGCAATTTAACCTGCGTGCAAATGATCGCAGAAAACGTTGATGAAACAGGTGATCATCTAGAGAAAAATCTTAAAAAAATATTACTAGGAACATGCTACATGCCCCCCAACATTAGTGGCATGGAGGAAACTCAACTACTAATGGAAATAGGAAAGGCAACTAATAATACCAGTGCTGTAATTATGGGAGATTTTAACTACCCCAACATAAACTGGGCCAATGAAACAATTAATACACCTAAGGGAGATAGATTTTTTAAATGTTCTCAAAGATAACCTCATGTCATAATTAATTGAGGAGCCAACTGTCACGAATTCCTCGTGATTTAGCTGTCAAGGGATTAATTCTCTTTAGCCTGTGAGCTAAAAAACATTTGTTTTTTCAAGAAGAACTGTGTCCTGTGTTTATGTTTGTTTTTTGTGATAAAACCAGACCCCATTATAATTAATTTTTATTTAAACTGACTTTATTGAAGAATAATAAAGCTTACAGAAGGAAAACACATCTTAAAGTATACAATATGCATTTTGGGGGACGCAGCCCCCGTCGAGGTGGATACAATTGTCAGTTACATTTTGTAATAAAACAAGTGATAGTCAATGAAAATAAAAGTTGTCCCTTCCTCCTATGATATGTGAATCCAGTAGGGTATTTTTAACTTTGTTAAGGGTTTGAGGAGGAAAGGAGAAAAAAGGGAAGCAAAGGGGAAGAGAAGGGAGAGGGAAGAAGAAAAGAGTAAAAGAGAAAGAGAAGAGAGCCGACCAGCCCGCCACTGAATAAATGCCGCAAAGGATGAGGAATTTTCTATTGCCAATGTCACTTACTACCACATTATGGATACACAAATGACTCTTATATAGCTGAGTCGAGATGAGGGGTGCAAATACCTTTAAGTACAAGACTTTCCCATCTATGGGTAGTGAATTGTGGGTATTAGTCTACCTGAGTATCTAATTTTTGACTGTGTTTTTTGAGGTATTCCTCCCAAGTGGCAAGCATTTCCGCGTACACGTCCATTTTATCATTTTTCATATAAAAATATTCCTCTAATTCTAGAAGCTCCGACACTCTGCGAGACCACATTGCTAATGTAGGGGCCGACCTACTTTTCCAATTTTTTGCTATTAGGAATTTAATACTGTTCGAGAGCACATTAAATAGTTTTTTAAAGGGTTTGTATTTTATTTTAGGAGGGCAGCAAAGCAGCCACATAAGTGGGTCTAGGGGGAACTGAGTATCTAGTATTAACTCTATTTCAGTGATTGCCAGTCTCCAAAATGTTTGAGTTGTGTTACACCACCACCACATGTGGGCCAAGTTACTGCCCCCATGGCCACATCTCCAACATCGGTCTGACTTTTGGGGGTATAGGCGGTGGATTTTTTTTGGCGTGAGGTACCAGCGGTGTAATATCTTTAAATTTAGTTCAATTATTGAGAGCGAAATTGATGTTTTTGTAATGTTTTGAAAGATTGTTGTGCCAGTTTGGGGAAGGATTATGATACCCAGTTCATCTTCCCATTTCTCTAGGAATTGTGGGACGTGGCCTGGGGGGTTAGTTGTTAGCAATTTGTAGATTAACGATAGGGTGTGGGAAATCGGGGGCTCTCGGAGGCAAAGCGCTTCAAAGTTTGTTAGTGGTCTAACCATATTTCTGCTCTGTTCGTGCGAAAGGATAAATCGGTTAACTCTGTGGTAGTTAAACCAGTTATGAAAGTAGGAGTAACCTTTGTCTAATAGCTCGTTTTGGGAGAGGATCCTGTCACCCGCGATGATCCTATAAATGGGGAAGTCACGCGTGTTTGAGTCTGCAAAGTCCGAAAGAATACTATGGCCTATTGTGAATTGTCCATTTACTATGAGTGAAGTGAGGGGTGAAGGTTTGGAGGAGATGTGTGTGGTATTAGAGAGTATGCGTTCCCAAACCTCGTAGGTTTCTCTAACTAGTGGGGAGCCTTGTATCTTTTTATAGTGTGATTTCTCTAGGCTCCAACAAACTCTGCCCAGGTGGGAAACCCCAGAAATTTGGTGCTCTAGTTGTACCCATCTTTTGTGGTCATAGTGGATATGCCAATCCACTATTCTTTGTAAGAAGATAGCCTGTCTGTATAACGTTATATTAGGGATACTCAAACCTCCCTGAGATTTAGGTTGTTGCATGGTATGGTGATTGATTCTAGGTTTTTTTTTAGCCCATACAAAATCACTAAACGCTTTTTGGACACCCGCTATGTAAGAAGTTGGCACTAGGGGAATAGGCAGCGTTTGCATGATATACAATAGTCTTGGAAAGACATTCATTTTAAGGGAATTTATTTTACCTGACCAAGAAAGTCTTTTTGATAGCCAGGAGGATAGGTCTCTAATAATAGTTTTTTTAATGGGTTCATAGTTTCTGGAAAAGGTCTCCTCTAGTGTAGTTGCTAGTTCTATACCTAGGTAGTGTAACGAATGTTTGCACCAGATAAAGGGGGTCATTTGTTTGACCCTAAGGAGGGTAGAGGTATCTAGGTTTATGTTTAGCACTTCAGATTTAGTGGAGTTGATTTTAAAATTGGAGAGCATGTGGAATTGTTCAAAATCTCTTAGTAGTGGGGGGATAGAGTGTTCCGGGTCAGTAAGGGTAAATAGAATGTCGTCTGCGAATAGGGAGAGGACATATGCTTGGGACCCTATCTGTATCCCTTTTATGTTTGGATTCTGCCGAATCCTGGCTGCAAGGGTTTCGATAAAGCAAGCAAATAAAAGGGGAGATAGAGGACAACCCTGTCGGGTACCGTTGGTTATCTTAAAAGGGTCGGAGAAAATTCCATTCATTAGGATCCTGGCGTTAGGGTGCGAGTAGAGGGAAAAAATTATATCTAGGATCTTAGGGCCAAAGCCCATAGTTTCTAGTGTAGCCCGTAGGTATGACCAGTCAACACGGTCAAAGGCCTTTTCTGCGTCTATAGACAGTAGGATCCCTTGGATACCTCTGTCTTGTAGGTATTGGATAAGGTTTAAGGCCCTGACCGTGTTGTCTTTGGCCTCTCTCTGGGGGATAAACCCCACCTGATCCCGGTGGATTATGTCTGGTAGTAGAAGATTTATACAATTCGCTAACACTTTAGCGTAAATTTTTAAGTCTGTGTTGAGGAGTGATATAGGCCTATAATGTGATGGGTGGTCTAAGGGTTTGTTGGGTTTGGGCAGTAAAATGATGTGGGCCTCTAGAGCCCTAGGGGATAGTGATTTAGATTTGTCTATGTGATTGAAGTAGCGAGTGAGATGGGGTAGTAGTTCCTCTTGAAACAGTTTATAGTATTTGTTACTGAATCCGTCAGGGCCCGGTGTTTTGCCGTTTGGGAGGTCTTTGATAACTGCTTTGACTTCTTCTAATGTTATAGGTTCATCTAGCTGAGACTTTTGGTGAGATGAGATTTGAGGGAGATGGAGTTCGGCTAAAAATCCAGCTATAGCTTGGGATTTAGTGTCCTGATCTAGGGCTGATCTGGTTGACGAGTCGTGTATGTTGTAAAGTTTTTGGTAAAAGTCCCTAAATGTGCTTGCAATGGATTTAGAGGTAAAATGTTCTCTATTAAGATCGTCTTTTATATGAAGAATGTATGATTTGTGTGCTTTTTGTTTTAAATAGCGTGCCAGCATACGGCCCGATTTATTCCGTCCTTCATAGTTTAGTTGTTGTAGTTTTAGGGATTGTTTTTTATGTTCTTTGTTGTAAAGGGCTGCAAGTTTGTCTCTTTCTGACTGAAAAGCAGCTTGTAGGTGGGAGTTTGATGGAGATTTCTTGTGGTTCCGCTCTAATGTGTCTATGCTGGCTAGGAGTGAAGTTAAGTATATGCGCTTTTTTTTCAAGAGGGAGGCTTTTATACCTATAAATTCCCCTCTCAGCACACATTTGTGAGCTTCCCATATATTATCCTGTCTTAAATCTTGGTTGGTGTTAAATGTAAAATATTCTGTGATGGTTTTTACTATGTGCTGAGCTACCAGGGGATCTGATAATAATTGGTCTTCTAGTCTCCAAATAAAGTCGCGGATCGGCTTAGCTGGCCATGCGAGAGTGCCTAACACTGCCGCATGGTCAGACCAAGTGAGGGGAGAAATCTTCGTGTCATGGAATAGTGCCAGTCCCGTAACGTCTGTAAATATATAGTCAATGCGAGTGTAGAGTTTGTGGGGGTATGAGTAGAAGGTGTAATTTCTTGTCTCCGGGTTTGAAACCCTCCAAAGGTCGTGGGCAACTAGTTTCCTAAGGCAAGCTGTAGTACGATTAATCTGGGAAATTGGTATTGAGGAGAGTGAGGATGAGCAGTCTAGTTGGGGGTTTAGTGGCATGTTCAGGTCTCCGCAGAGTATCAGGACCCCTTTTTGGTGCTCTAAAATTATGTTAACGACTGATTTAATGAATTTGGATTGGTTGGAATTTGGAGTGTAGATGGAGACTAGAGTTATTGGGCGACCATAGAGGAGGCCTACCAGAATAATATATCTGCCCTGCTTATCTTTGATTGAGGTTATAGTAGAAAATGGGATATTTTTCTTGATTAGAATCCCAACCCCATTCTTTTTAGAGTGTGGGTGTGATGCATAAAAGCAGGTACCAAATTTAAACGAGAAGGTTTTAGGTTCTTTACCTTTTAGGAAATGGGATTCTTGTATGAACACAATATCAGCTTTATGCCTTTGGAAGTCTTGCAGTGCTTGGGACCTTTTTGCTGGAATGTTCAGCCCTTTAGCATTTATGGTTTGGACTCTTATAGAGCCTGGCGGTTTGGAAGTTAAGAGATGGGCAGACATGGGAAGGTGAGTGAGCATGTACTATGGGTGTTACTGACGGAAGGGTCATAGGGGAGAGATGTGTGAGTTTCAATTGCTACGTGGCATTTCAGGGCCAGCTGGTCGGCATGAAGAAAAGGAATAAGGGGGAAAAGAAACATGGAAAGAAGACATAACAGTAATCTTGATTTCAACAAGACTAACATTTTGAGGTTGCGTTTCACAGTTTTAGGCACTTAATAAAACAAAACGAGGTGTCGTGTGTATTTCAAACTACAATAACTAACATTTCTGATTATCTAAAGAGACAACGATCATTGAGAATGCAACAGACAGGAGTGTAACAGTTCCCACTCCAACTTCAGTAAATTAGGCTACTTTGCCTAACAACCTTCCAATTAACTGTGTTGTATAAGGGGAAAAGAAGCAAAAGGGAAAGGAAGGGGGAACTCCTAGAACTCATAACTAAATATGCTAAAAAGGCTAGATGACCACAAAGACTAAGTGCAAAGAAGTAACCATACAATGTTAGTGTCTTTGAGATTCCCGTAATTGCCTTACAATACGTATAGGTAAAATAAGGAGGAAAAACATATCAAAGGTCAAAACATTAGTTATAAACAATTAACATACGACCTGTATTTCTCAGCGTCCATGGATTCTAGTGTAGCAATGTCCCATATAAATTTAAATCCTCACTCATTTAACAGCAGAATCCTTAAAGGGACACTAAACCTTGAAATAAACTTAATCTCTATCGATCTACACATATATAACAATAATATGTATAATATGCTTGCATTTTCGTATTTCAAGCGTTATAGAGATATTCTGATTCAAAATTTAATTGTTTTCCAAACCCACACTTAGAAGCTCTGTCGTTCCTAACGAATAGCGACGGATAACCTGCGTTATCAATATGGCCGCAAACCTCCGTACTGCGCATGCGCGATCTATCTAACGCGTCATATGCAACGTCACCGTCCTGTGGAGCAGCTGACAGTCTGAATCTATCCTTCTCCTCACAGATGTTACAGCGGTCTCTAAGAGGTAAGATCACAACGCTTAGCTGCGAGAATTCCCCTAGTAATAACGAGCATACAATATTTATTTCTGAATGTAACTTATATTTAAAAGAGATATATGATTAATGCTATATACAATTTTGACATTATTCTGAAGCCAAATCTTTATATCGATGACAATTAGATAGCAGCGCTTAGATCCGAGAAATCCTCTAGATATAACGAGCATAAAATATTTATGAATGTAAGCCATATTTAAATAAGAAATATGATTAATGCTGTATATAATTTTAATCATATTGTGAAGCCAAATGTTGATATCACTGACAACTTGATCGCAACGCTTAGCAATCAGAATTCCCCTAGAAATAACGAGCAGTAAATCTTATGCTTTTAAAAGGCAAATTTTTATTATGTTAAAATAAGAGATACTATTTCGGGGATTGTTAATTTTCATGAAACTAGGAAGCCAAATATTGATGAATTGCGCATGCGCAGGGTGACGGATCCATACGTTAATTATATGCACGATAACAGACTGCTATTGGACACACGATATTGTAATTCAGGAGGAGTAAAAGGGGGTTTGGCTTGGATGACGTGGTTTGAAGCAAATAATATATAGTTTTATTGCGGAATAAACGCTCGTTTACAGTTCAGACCAGGTACAGTTTATTTATTAAGTTGTTTTCAATTGATTTCTTTAATTTAAGTAGATTGAAAAAACTAAAGTTTTGGAATCCTTTAAGCTTCTTTTTTGGCCACCAGCATCCACCTGTCCTCACGGTGGCCGTGGCGGGATTCTGAGGGTTTGTGGTGGGAGTCTTGCAATTGTTGGTTCGTGGTTGGAAAAGTCAGGTTGAGGTTTTTGGACAGAGCTTCAAGATCATCCAAGTCTTTATAGATGAAAGTTTTACCGTCTTTTTGTACTAGGAGACTAAATGGGTATCCCCATCTATATCGAATGTTGTTTTCCTGTAAGACGGATGTAAGAAATTTGAGTGCACGTCTCTTTTCAATGGTGGTGGGGCTTAGGTCTTGGAAGATTTGGAGGGTTTTTCCCTGAAAAATTATGGGGCTTTGTAATCTGGCCTGTTGCCAGATAGTTTCTTTGTGTTGGAAAAAGGCGAACTTCATAATAACGTCTCTGGGGGGGCTTTCTGGTTTGGGCTTAGGCCTCAGAGCTCTGTGGGCTCTCTCAAGTGCAGTTGGTGTTAAGTCCAGAGATGGTGCCAGCATTTTGAAAAGCTGAAGAAGATATGTAGGTATATTTTCGTGAGTGATGTCTTCAGGAATTCCCCTGATCCTCAGATTGCTGCGACGGTTTCTGTTATCAAGGTCCTCTACTTTTGTTTGTAAGTCTCGAATCATGGCGTCCTGACAGTTAATATGTTGGGTATTGTCGCTGACAATGGACTCCAGGTTTTCCTGCCCCTCTTCCAGGCATTCGACCCTGGAGCCCAGTTCTCCAATATCTTTTTTAATGGACGAAAGTTCAGATTTGATAAACGATTTTAGGTCGGCAATGTCCGATTTGGATGGGAGAGCAGCTATAGTTGCTTGGATTTGAGTTAGTTGTTCTGAGGAGGATTGAGGTGTCAATTGAGGGGATTGAGATTCCATAGTGGCGGATAGTGGATAATTTGGTGTCGCAGGGTGTGGGGTTTGCTCCAGCGAGGAAAAGTAGGAGCTTACTGATGGTGTTGCCAACTTATTTGCCCCTTTGGTCTGTCTGTTAGATTTCCTCGCTGCCATATGCAGAGGAGGTGAAGGTAGGGGGTGTTATGTGCAAATGCAGCAGTCGGTGACTGTATGAGGCTTTACAGTTGTTGCTTGCAGTGAAATTTGTAAGGGTAACTTGTATGTGCATCCACACCCTGAGAAGGAGTAGTCAAGAGTTATAACTTTGTGTCCCAAGTAGACTGTGGATTTATATGCAACGCTTTAAGTATCCAGCGCTTGTTCTGATCACCATTAAGCCAGCCCAAAGATTTTAAAATAAGCTATTGTGAGGCATATCCCCTATATTATTAGGGCTTCTGCAAACCAAAGCTGCCCATGTGTGTGGGGATAGTTGTGAGGTGATTAACGCTATTGTTTGAGCTCAATCTTTTGCCCAGCACTGCTGTGTAGTGGTGGGAGTTGGGGCAATGTGGCGATCTGCAAAGCGCAGCGCAGCGTTGCGGTATTTTCTTACCCCACTCCGTTTATGGTCCGGTGCTTCCCTGTTGTTCACTCCTTCATCTGTGGCATTGTTGTAGCGGTGCCTGTCAGGGTTGCTTATGCTGCTGGTCACAGACGCTGTACAAGATGCAGGGCCGATTTTCAAGATGGCGACCGGAACTTCTGGGTGTGCGGCTACTTGTCAATTTTTCGGCAATCGGCTACATGGGGTAGTTGATCCTTGTCCCCACTCCTCGGCGTGAAGGTTCTTGAGGGTAAAATGTGCTATGCACCTGTCTGATTGAAAGTTATGGGCCCAAGAACTGAGAAAGGCTACGGAGCTACCCGCTCATGCGACTGTCTCCACGAGCGGTCACGCCCCGCCTCAGACCCCATTATAAATTTTTTCAGAGTTCCACTTGAATAAATGTTATGATATAGGCATTGGTGCATTCAGGCCGTAAAAGTGTCGGTTTTAGAGACACAGAACAGTGCCTCTTCACAGAAACTGATAAGGTCAATAAAGGGACATGGGTATATGGTAGATATGTGTTTAAAACATGTTATGACATTAGATGAAGGTAAATATGACAACCATGTCATATTTGGAGGCTGAATTATCAAATATCTGTCGGACCTGATCCGACAGTGCGGATCAGGTCCGACAGACATCACTGAATGCGGAGAGCAATACGCTATCCGTATTCAGCATTGCACCAGCAGCCGTCAGGTGTCAATCAACCTGATCATACACGATCGGGTTGAATTATGGCAATTCCTGTCCGCCTGCTCAGAGCAGGTGGACAGGTTTATGGAGCAGCCAACTTTAGATACGGAGCTTGATAAATGGGCCTCTTGGTATCAAATTGATAATCTTGATGCAACTAAGAGATTTCCTTTCTGCTTATATGAAAATGGATGCATCCAGCAGAAATTATAATGTGTTCTATAATTTCAGGCAAAGACTTGGGGCTCTATTTAACAAGCTCCATATGGAGCTTGATGGCCCCTGTTTCTGGCGAGTCTTCAGACTTGCCAGAAACAGCAGTTATGAAGCAGTGGTCACAAAGACCGCTGCTCCATAACCTGTCCTCCTGCTCTGAGCAGGCGGACAGACATCGCCGCAATTCAACCCAATCAAGTACGATCGGATTGATTGACACCCCCCTGCTGGCGGCCTATTGGCCGCGAGTCTGCAGGGGGCGGCGTTACACCAGCAGCTCTTGTGAGCTGCTGGCGCAATGCTGAATACTGCGAGCGTATTGCTCGTCGTATTCAGCGAGGTCTGGCGGACCTGATCCGCAGTGTCGGATCAGGTCCGCCAGACTTTGATAAATATGCCTCTTAGAGTCTATTGACGGTCGTTAAAGGATAAGGGGCTTCTCAGCCCCTGCAAAAAGGGTTGGGCAAGCATCCTGATCTCCTGAAAATTGTATAAAGTTTTTGTGTTTTAACATGTAAAGTTGTCATTCTTACAAGGGAGGCTATGACAAAACAGAGTAAGGACCCATTGCTTCATGCCATCTCTCTGGCAACAGATTCCAAAGACTAGTACAGTATATGGTTTCTATTTTCTTCTTTTTATTTTAACCTGTTTGCTGTCTGTAATTTTACTTGTAACAACTTTTTTATTAATAATGCATTGTGCATAATATTTTTGGCATAATAAATAATTAATTTATTAAGCTTTGGCCTTTGTCTAATAATTGAACCACGTTATTGAAAGAGACTGGATTATTAGAACTGTAATATTTTAGGTTATTTTAGGCTAAATTGTATTCTGAGAGTTAATGTGTAAGTCTGGGTTTTTCCTTAGGATTTTCCCTTTAATAAATCATAAGTGGTGGCAGCTTAGATATTATAGTTAGTTTAGTGTGGGTGGCATTAAAGGGGAGTTTTGGGCATTTCTTTTACGTCTAGTACAGAGTAAAGAGTATTGTTAACCCTTGCACCCACTGAACTAAGTCATAAGCTTGCCTGACGTGGCAAGATTGTGACATATTAGTGACAGTAGAAGGGGTCTGATAACCCTTTCTGTGCCAAACAAGTGACTGGCGCAGGGTTGGTTAACCTTGGTCATCACACCAACTAGTAATAAAGCTATATTGGATTTAGTGCTATTAAACAATATAGAAATAATATCAAACATTGAAGTCTAAGAACATTTAGAAAAGAGATCATAACATGCTGAATAATGAAAGAGTCCGGAATCCCATCCATAGATACGTTTAAAAGTCAAACTTTATTCTTCCATAGAGTTAAAAACAAGACAGGTAAGACAGGAGGGTTACAAGGGTGCAGTGGATCTTTGTATAACTTAACAAGTACTCATCAGATTCCAGGAACGTTTCTGTTCTTTTTCACTACAAGATCATAACATGGTCACGTCTAAAATCACTTTCCATAAGCAGTGTTATAAGAGTTCAACTACGATTTTTAATTTTAAGAAAACAAAATTCATTGATTAATGGAAATTGTTAAATAACATAAATTGGGACAAAGTATTCTCTAACAAAAATACAGAGGATAAATAGATAATATTTAAAACGTTGTTAAACAAATATACACATCAACACATACCACATGGTCATAAAAGTAATAGAAATAAATACAAGCCAGTGTGCAAAGTAAGAATGTGTTAAGAGAAATTGGGAAAAAATGTAATGCATTTAAATGATTAAAAGAAAATAGTACAGACTCAACTCTCCAAATATATCAGGAATGGAACAAAGCATGCAAAAAAAAAATCAAATCAGCCAAAATGTTAAATGAAAGATTAATTGCAAAGGATTTTAAGTCAAACCCTAAAAGGATTTTTAAATACATAAATGGGGAAAACATATAAGTACATTAAAATTTGTGAAGGGTAGCATGATTAACAGTGACAAGGAGAAGGCTTAGGTACTAAACCAGTTATTTTCTTCAGTATACAAAAGAGAGGAACCAATGGGAGATACCTTGAAACAAACTAGAACATAGAAGCCCATATCATTAACTGGGTTATCTCTAGAGGAAATCAGGGAAAAAAATGGATAATATCAAGGTACATAAAACTCCAGGCTTAGATGGAATACACACAAGGGTTTTACGTGAATTTAGCACTGTTATAGCCAAACTACTACTCTTAATTTTTCAAGACTTATTATCTTCAGGCATAGTACTTGCAGGAATTCTAAGGGATTATATCTATGAGTATATTCATGTGAACAAAATTATGAGTATAAATTAGCATGGTTTTATAAATAGATCATGTCAAACTAATCTAATTAGATTCAACGAGTAAGTAAATATATAGATAAAGGGGAAACAGTTGATGTGATATACTTGTATTTGCAAATTTGTTTGATACAGTGCCACATGAGAGATTAATGTACAAAATTAAGGGACTGGGAATAGCTGGAAATGTTAGCTCATGGCTAAATAACTGGATTAAAGACAGGGAAGAAGAGTAATAGTAAATGGATCATATTCAGATTGTACAAAGATAATCAGTGGAGTCCCCCAGGGATCAGTACTGCGCCCTGTTATTTTTAATATTTTTTATTAATGACTTGAAGCAAAGGTAGGTAAATGGAAAATGAGATTTAATACTGGAAGTAAAATTAAGCAGTCAACCTATTGATTAAATTGGACTAGATTTAGCAAAATAAAGGAGGAAAGGGATTATGGATTACTTATAGATACCAAGCTAAAGGTGGGTGCACAATGCAAAGAGGCATTGATGCAAGGGAGGAAAGCATAATTCTGTCACTATATAAATCCCTGGTAAGACCCCACTTTACCAGTATGTAGTGCAGTTTTGGGACCACTTTAAAAAAACTTACAAAAAAAAGTTCAGAGAAGGGCCACAAAACTAATAAGGGGAATGGAGAATTTAAGATGTGAGGAGAGGTTAGCCAAACTGGGTCTGTTTTTTCTAGAAAAAAAGTGCTTGAGAGGCGACATGACTACTTTATATAAATATATTCAAGGCCCATATACAGAGATGGCAGAAACTCTGTTTATTCCAATAAAATTATTTGTGAGATGATTTCACAATTTAAGGTTGGAGGAAAGGAGATGTAATCTCCAGCAACGTAAACTTTTTGACATTGTAAGAGCAATTCAATTGTGGAGGAGTAAATGCCAATACCTTATATAGATTTAAACAATTTTAGATACATTTCTGGCTAAAAACAGAGTTCAGGGATATGATTGCTTGTGTTAAATGGGTCACCTTTTTAATGGGATTAATTTAAGATCAGGTCACTGAAAAAAGTAGCAGAGCACCAGCATAGTAAAAGCAAAAGTCTTTATTAGTCCATACATGGATAAAAACAAAGTGATGCAAAATAGAAGAACAGTGGTGTCATTGTCCAAGATAGAAGTCAGCTCATATAGCTGTATGAGCTGACTTCTATCTTGGACAATGACACCACTGTTCTTCTATTTTGCATCACTTTGTTTTTATCCATGTATGGACTAATAAAGACTTTTGCTTTTACTATGCCGGTGCTCCGCTACTCTTTTCAGTGACCTGCAGTTTTTGACCAAATGAGCGAGTAGCACGGTTTATTCCCTGGGAACCCAACTAAACACGCTGCATCACAACCAGCAGCCAATAGTGAGCCAGGAACCTCATGATGCACATGCCCCCCAACGTAGACACCTGACGAGGGACCTATCTGGATTGGCTGAGCACTGTACCTGGAAGACTGCACGAATGCGAGATAGCGAGACAGATTCGGCAGCAGTGGCATCTGTCATTAAAGAAGCATTAAGGACACAGCTTTCCTGGTTTCCCGAGGACCGGACCGAGCGCTACACAGAGCGCAGAAGAGGGGGTAAGAGTGTGAGGAATTCCTCTTGGTTTCTGAGTATCTCGTTGAACTGTTATGGTTGCAGGATTGGAGCTATTTGCAGCATTGCTGAAATTCAGTAAGGGTGTCTTTTTACAGGAGCTAGAGCTAAACGAGCAAGGGGGAGAGTCCACTACCACAGTTAATTTAAGATCAACTGGAGCTTTTATTGTAAATAAATTAATATTTGTATAGGTATCGATAAACTTCTGTCTTTTTTTTTTTTTTTTCAAAGGAGCTTTATTGGAAAAAAATATGTACAAACATATAGTCATTAAAAATAACGTTGGTTATAAACACAACACATTTAAGCATAATAACAACCTGATCATCTCATTGGTAGGCCTTAGACAAGGCGTGTGTGGTCAGATGTAGATCGTGCCCAATGAGTTAGTGACCTGCTAGTTCCAGATTATCAGGCTCCAAATTTTCTCTTTTTCTTAGAGTTATACTGTGCATAAATTATTACATCAATCCAGGTGAAATACAGAAATATTATCATTAAACATAACAAAGAACAGATCAGATGTAAGATAAACAACTTACAGTTGATACACAAGATAAACTCGTAACAATATT
This sequence comes from Bombina bombina, assembly GCF_027579735.1. NCBI lineage: Eukaryota > Metazoa > Chordata > Amphibia > Anura > Bombinatoridae > Bombina > Bombina bombina. The sequence continues at coordinate 842,816,716 of NC_069500.1, forward strand.
ATATAATCCTACTATAATTGTATACTGCAAACAGCTAATCAAAGCCATGTTATATTATTAAGGCATGAATTTTAACCTCCAGTCTGTTGTTTCTGTGGTTCTATATACAAAATACTCTATTTTTTGCATAGTCAAGAAGGCGGGGGGATTGAGGGAGGGGAGGGGGATCATAGCAGGGGAAGGGAAAAGGAGAGGGGAAAGAAGAGAGAGAAGAAAAAAAAAAAAAAAGGGAGGAGAGGCATATCCAGAGGCGCCTCAGTCTCAGAATTAGTCAGTTCCTCACAGGGAGCCAAATTTCCAAAGTTGGATTAACATTTCATGAGTATCCAATTTCCCGACCCGGGCATAGTGGTACCTTTCCAAGCTTATCAAATTATCCACCCCCTGTCTCCATTCCGAAATCTGGGGAATCCTGTCTGATTTCCATCTGGCCGGGACTAGGTTTTTGGCACTCGTCAACATTAGCAACAGTAATGCTTTTTTAGTGGAGTCTAAGATCTGAGTGGGGAAATGAAACAGTAATGTCTCCATTGATTTTGGAACCTCCATACCTAGTATGGTCTGGATGTGGTCCCACACCCCTGCCCAAAACTCTTCTAGTCTTGGGCAGTCCCACTAGATATGTGTTATGGAGCCCGTTCCACCACAGCCCCTCCAGCACCTATCCGTGGATTTAGGATATATTTTTTTTAGACGGGATGGTGTCAGGTACCAGCGGCTTAGTAATTTGTAATGTGACTCCTGGATGCGTGCAGAGACCGACACATTCCTAGAGGCCCGGAAAATCCGCTGCCATTCTTGCGAGTCCAATTCCATGCCCAGCTCTGAGTGCCACTTCCCAACATAAGTCGGGAGGTCAGACTCCCCTCTCAGAATTATACCATACAATTTCGAGATTAGGTGCCCTGGGGGGACACTCTGAGTGCACAACCCCTCAAAGATCGTTTGGTTCCTGAAGAATGACTGCCTATGTTGGTGTGTTGTGATGTAGTGACCTATTTGTAAGTACATAAACCAAGGCATCTTAAAGGCAGGCTCCTCCTCTAGCAAGTCATCCCTACTTTTCAGTCTCCCACTAGCAATGAAGTGACCGACCCGATTGTTGGCAAATTGAGTCTGCTTAGATGGTAACTGTGCCTGTATTGGTATCTCTGTGTTCCCATATACTGGGGACAATGGGGAGTGTATGGTTGATATGTGTGAGTCTGTTCATAAAGTCTTGTCCCATTCCTCCAACATCGTGTCTATCAAAGGGTAATGAGTTATTGTCCTGGGCCTATGTCTTTTGGCTGTCCACAGGAGAGAGGCGAGATTCCCCACCCCGAGTATGCTAGCATCTAGTCCTATCCAATCCTTCTGAGGACTGTTTTGACACCACTCCACAACCCTCTGAAGCAGGACCGCCTTTCTGTAATGGGGGAGGTTCGGGAGCCCCAACCCACCGTCGTCCCTGGAAAGAAACATGGTCTTCCTATTTACCCTTGGCCTTATATCCTTCCAGATATAGCTTTCTATCATCCTCTGTAAAGAGGGAAGGAAGGAGTGCGGTAGGGGGATTGGCAGGGTCTGCAGAATGTACAGCACCCTTGGAAGAATATTCATTTTAAAGACGCTGATTCTCCCCAGCCATGATATAGTTTTGTGTTTCCACGCCGATAAGTCATGTGAGATGTCTTTTTTGAGAGCAAGATAATTTGTCTCAAAAATATCTGTCATATTGGCTGAGAGTTTAACACCAAGGTACTTCAGGGTTGTGGAGTTCATCACAAATGGACTGTAGGTCTTAAGCCATCCAATAGAATCATTATATAGATTAATGCTTAACAGCTCTGACTTGGTGTTATTGAGGAGGAAGTGTGACACCTCTCCATATTTGTTAAATTCCTGCAGCAATGCAGGGATAGAAGATTCAACGTCAGTAACTGTAAACAGTAGGTCGTCCGCGTACATCGCAAGTTTATATTCTCTAGTTCCCACATTGATACCCCGTGCTAGTCTATTGGCTCTAATGCTGCACGCCAAAGTCTCTATAGAGATGGCAAACAGTAAAGGGGACAGGGAACACCCCTGCCTAGTGCCATTGGAGATCCTGAAGGGTTCTGAAAGGGTATTGTTGACCTTAACCCTAGCATTTGGTGATGAATACAAAGCAAAGACCATCCCCAAAAACCTCTCACCGAAACCTATTTTTCTCATTGTGCTTTTAAGAAATTGCCAGTTTACCCTGTCAAAAGCCTTTTCGGCGTCAGTTGACAGCAATGCCAATGGGATGTCGTTGTTTTTAGAATATTCAATCAATTGCAGCACCTTAAGGGTGTTATCCCTCGCCTCTGTCCCGGGGACAAAACCCACCTGATCTTGAGAGATCAACATGGGGAGGATTGTATTAACTCTATTAGCAAGGGCTTTGGCCAAGATCTTAACATCTGTATTCAAAAGTGAGATTGGTCTGTAACTCTGGGGTGCGTCCACCGGTTTACCCAGTTTAGGTAGTACCGTGATGTAGGCAGTCAGCATAGAAGGGGGTAAAGACACCTGTTCTGACAGTCTGTTAAACAAGTTTTGCATGTGGGGCATCAGGATGGGTAGGAAGGTCTTATAGTATTTGGCTCCAAATCCATCTGGGCCCGGGCTTTTCCCATTTGGAAGTGCCGACACTGCATGCTGTATCTCCTCTTGAGTAAGAGGTGATTCAAGAAACTCCACAGATTCCTTTGCCAGGGTAGGTAATTGTAATTTATTTAGGTATTCTGCTATTTTAAGCCTTTCTTGGTTTTCATCTGGGGCAGGGATAGGTAAAGAAGTCTTTAAGTTATATAGGTGACTGTAATATTTGCAGAAGGCCTCCGCAATGTGTGGGCTGTCTTTTAAAACTTTATCATTTTTGTCTTTTAGTGTGTAAACGTAAGACTTCAGTTGTGAACGGTGGAGGGCTCTCGCTAGCAGTCTCCCCGCTTTGTCGCCCCCTTCATAGTATGTCTGTCTCAATTGCAGGGCCTTTCTTTGATTCTCCTCCTGCAGTAGTTGTTTGAGATCTAGTCTGGCCTGAGTCAGTTTAGTCAGCAAAGTAGTGTCCGTAGGGAGTCGTTTGTGTTGGGCTTCTAACTGTGTTATTTGCAGGAGGATATGGTTATATTTTTCCTTAGCTTGTTTCACCACTCTACTTTTATGTGTAATAAAGAGTCCCCTGATAACGCTTTTATGAGCTTCCCACACTGTTGACAGTGGTACGTCATCTGTAAGGTTTATATGAAAATATTCTGTCATCTTGGAAGTAATATCCTCCTTTACAATCGGGCAACTTAACAGGGAGTCATCCAAACACCACAGAAATGGCGTGGACGGGGTATCCGGCCATTCCATTACACAAGTAACCGGAGCGTGGTCCGACCATGTAATGGGAGATATAGCGCTATGTGTCACATATGCAATCCCTTGTGAGTCCGTGAAGAAATAGTCAATCCTTGAATACTTCTTATGTGGACTAGAATAATATGTAAAGTCAGCTTCAGTCGGGTGCAATGTACGCCAGATGTCATGCAAGAGGTGTGTTTTCATAGTGTTATTGATATGCTTCAGAGTGTGGTGTGAAACACTGGAGACCCCATTAGAGGTATCTATCCTTGATATTAGAGGAGCGTTGAAATCACCCCCAATATCACAATACCCCTAGAAAGTTCGAGGAGCCTGCTTGAAAGGGACCTGAAGAAAATGTGTTGTGCGGAGTTCGGTGCGTATACATTTACCAAAGTTACGTGCCTACCATATAGTAGACCCACTACTATGATGTATCTACCCTCCTTGTCTCGATCTACTGTTAGTGTTTGGAAAGGGATTCTATGATGCAAAAGAATTCCCACCCCGTTGTTTTTACGTGGCCCTGAGGCAAAAAGAGCAGTGGGGTACCTGTGATTATGCCACTTAGGTTCTTTATGTTTGGCAAAGTGAGTCTCCTGGAGGAAAAGCAGGTCTCCTCATAGTCTGTGTAATTTGCGTGTTACTATAGAGCGCTTCCCAGGGCTATTTAGTCCTTTTACGTTTATCGTGAGAAGGTTGATCGGGTGGATTCTCGGTTCTGAACCCTGAGGCGCCATCTGGGGAGAGATTAAAAAAAAAAAAGGAAGGGAGTGGGAGCAGAAGGGGAAGAAAGGGATTGTAGAAGGGAGATCAAGAAAGGTGAGGTGGGGAGTAGACCTGAAAACAGATTTTGTGAGTAGAGTAAATATACAAATATGCAGGTACAACCTATGTCAGTTAGTTTCTGTATATAGGCTAATCGAAACTCAAATGTAATTCAACAGTCTCTTGCAATACAAACAATACAACAAAATAAACTCTATAGGGAATGTGCCTTAAGCTAGTTTTGCATTAAGAATAAGTAATGGGCTAATTTTTAGAAATTTTTGGAAATATTGAGATAAATTAACCAAATACCTCTTTTTTTTTTTTTTAAATTATTATGAACCAGGGGGGGGGGAGGATAAGGGGCAAGTAAGTAGTGTAGGGGGATTGCTAGGAAGACAGGGAGAACCACAGGGAGTTCCCACTGCCTGTCAGCAACAGTAGGCATTCACTGCAAACCCTGCCTCTGATAGGAGAAATCATTATTGTGAAAGATATCATTCTCAGAGGTCGCAACACTCACTAGGTATTTAAAGTTGGGTGGATATAGCAATGACATATTAGTTAATCATTATCATACATCATACAGGACCATAGGGGTAACCATCTATTAACCAGATACCTGAGCTGTTCCTTTAGCTTGACAACAGGAACACATCTGTCTCTATTGGTTTCCCTGTGGAGTAAAAACGGTTAACACAAATATTTAGGGCCATATATTTATGTTTGCTGCTGTGTGTCTTCCTGAGGTCTCTCAGGCTGCTGTAGATTTTCTGGATCTGGGATAGCTATTCCCAAGGTAGTACAAAAAGTATCCAAGTCCTCTACAGTTCTGTATATGGCTGTGTTGCCATTGTTGGAGGCCAGCAAGCAAGTTGGGAAGCCCCATCTGTATTGAATGTTATTACGCTGTAGCGAAACAGTAAGGAATCTCAATTCCCTGCGTTTTTGAAGGGTTGCTGGACATAGATCCGAAAACAGTTGAAGGGTGATTCCCACATGTTGGATTGGATGTTTATTCCTACTATGGCGAAGAATCTCCTCTTTATCCTTGAAATTTAAGAGCCTGAGGATCACATCTCTGGGTGGTGCTTTTGCGGATGGCTTCGGGCGCAGCGCTCTGTGAGCTCTTTCTATGCAAACTTCTGGCGCCATGGGAGTACCTTTGATCACTCTAAATAAATCCTGCAAATATCCCTGTAATGCGTTAGGGTGTACACTTTCCGGGATTCCCCTAATACGCAAGTTGTTCCGTCTTCCACGGTTGTCTAGGTCTTCAATTCTGTCCATTAAGTTTTGGATCATATTGGTATTGTGTTGTACTTGAGGGATAGTTTCTTTTAATTGGCCTTGCATCGTATCTTGGGCATGTTCAATAGAGGTAACCTTTTTATACAATTCTGTGACATCTCTACGTAATTCTCCAAATACATTTTTAATTTCGCTGACCACCTCTTTGATGTCCTGCTTGGAAGAGAGGAGTTTAATATCATCTTTTGTGACATATTGTGCCAATGAAGTGTTCTCAGGGGTAATGCGGCCAGGATCTGATGTGGAGGGGTCATGTATAGATGGGGTATCATCTGAAACCTGGGGGTCTGGACCTTTGAGATAGTGATTCATATTTCTAGTCTTAGAGCCCTTTTCACCCAGGCCAGACTTCTTATTTACCATGATAGAAAAAGAAAAAAGGAAGCATTATAATACCTTTTGAGAGTCTCTGTGATGCACTCTTCCTTGTGTGTTAGCTGATAGTGGGCCTTGTTGATTCTGTGACCCTCTCACACCCTCTCTGTCTTGCTGCTTGAGTATAAGTCCAGTTTATAGGCCCTCTAGTGTAACTGATTTTAAGGTGATAGCGGGTTATAAGTTAAGGGCAATTAAATGCTTAATCTGGTATAGGTGTTATGTCAGCATCCACCACACTCCCGTGCCTGATATAGATTATATACCTGGTTACTCACGTGGCCTGAATGCTCCCTCTTGTATGCAGCTTATTCAGCTACCTTCTGCTGCAGCCCGCTTATGTCCCACTGCTTTCCGTGATCTAAGGGGGAGAGTCGGCTAAGTCTGTGCAGCTGCGGTGAGCAATATTCTCTGCTGATATCTCCGCTGTGCCGCCACGTGGGCTCTATGCAGGCCCACTCTCTTCCAAAGCAGCGCAGCTTATCGTAGGCCTCCGGTTTGCCTATCACTGGGACTCACGTTCTGTCCGACCACCGCTACTCCCAGATATTAAACTTGTAGAGTCAGCTCGCTCGTTGCACTTTGCTCACGTTAGGGCATGGATTCCGGTAGGCCCCAGATTTACTCTGCACCGACACGTAAGTTCTGGCCAGTCGCCTCCGATCTGAGGGTATATCCCTGTTGGGTCTGTTCGTTTAAAGTGCCGAGCTTACACCAGAGCGATTATGGCTGTTTGAGTCAGCGCTCAGCTGCTGCCTGTTAGTGTCGATTGCTCCTCAGGCCTATGGCCCACATGTGCCACAAAACGGAAAGTCACTTGTCTCTTGAAAGCAGGCTCATCGGTAGTACAGGTGATTAGTATAAGTCCCCCCTGGTTCATGAGAGGTATTTTTAAGTATAACTTAACCCATTTGTGGGTCTTGAAATAGTTTAAACTAGCTGTTGGCTCAGGAGCTCTACTCTGCTGCGGCCATTCTCCTGCACAGCCAGACTCCGCCCCCAAACTTCTGTCTTTTTTTTAACCTCATCTACTATGTTACTATGTTAAACCATCTACAAAAAATAGCTGTATCTCTCTCCAACTGTCTGGTCTCAGCTCTAATTCATGACTGTTAACATTAAGAAAAATACTACATGAGTAGGGTTTGTACCTGTGAGATACAGTGGATAATAAAGTGTTTCATCCCCTACACTATTTGGAAACCTGGTAATGTTTTCTGTTTTCTAAAAGCATCACAAAGAGAATACACATTCGCCTAGATTTAGAGTTTTGTCGGTAAAGACCCGCGTAGCTAAAGCTGCTTTTTTTTCAGGCGCACCCTTAAGACAACGCTGTTATTTAGAGTTGTCTGAGGGGCTGCGTTTTGGCTCCAAAAAGGGTGCGTTGAGCGTAATTTACCGCCACTTCAACCCTCAATACCAGCGTTGCTTATGGTAGAGGTAAGCTGGAAAAACATGCTCATGCACGATTCCCCATAGGAAACAATGGGGCAGTTTGGGCAGAAAAAAAACCTAACACCTGCAAAAAAGCAGCGTTAAGCTCCTAACGCAGCCCCATTGTTTCCTATGGGGAAACAGTTTCTAAGTCTGCACCTAACACCCTAACATGTACCCCGAGTCTAAACACCCCTAACCTTACACTTATTAACCCCTAATCTGCCGCCCCCGCTATCCCTGACACCTGCATTACACAATTAACCCCCAATCAGCCGCTCCGGACACCACCGCAACCTACATTATACCTATATATCCCTAATCTGCTGCCCCCAACATCGCTGACACCTACATAATATTTATTGACCCCTAATCTGCCCCCACCAACGTCACCGCTACCTACCTACACTTATTAACATCTAATCTGCCGAACGGAGCTCGCCGCTACTCTAATAAATGTATTAACCCCTAAAGCTAAGTCTAACCCTAACCCTAACAACCCCCTACGTTAAATATAATTTTAATCTAACTAAATAAATTAACTCTAATTAACTAAAGTATTCCTATTTAAAACTAAATACTTACCTGTAAAATAAACCTTAATATAGCTACAATATAACGAATAATTATATTGTAGCTATTTTAGGATTTATATTTATTTTACAGGCAACTTTGTATTTATTTTAACTAGGTACAATAGCTATTAAATAGTTAAAATAATTACCAAATTACCTGTAAAATAAATCCTAACATAAGTTACAATTAAACCTAACACTACACTATCAATAAATAAATTAAATAAATTAACTACAAGTACCTACAATTACCTACAATTAAATAAACTAAACTAAATTCCAAAAAAAAAAAGCACTAAATTACAAAAAATAAAAAAAGATTACAAGAATTTTAAGCTAATTACACCTACTCTAAGCCCCCTAATAAAATAACAAAGCCCCCAAAATAAAAAAAATTCCCTATGTGTAAGATTGACTAAGGACTTAATTTATCAAGGTTTCAATCCTCAATCCGCCTGAGTCCGCATGTCAAAATACGTGTGTAATTCGGGTTTTAGTATTATCAATATATGAACCCTTCCAAGCCGCGACTTTTCCATACCGCAGATCCCCTTACGCCAATTTCGTATCCTATCTTTTGAATGGGATCTTCCTAACGCTGGTATCTAGAGTCTTGGCTGAAGTGAGCGGTACACCCTCTACCGACAAGACTCCATCCGCAGAAAAAAGTCAGCAGTTAAGAGCTTTATGGGCTAACGCCGGTTTATAAAGCTCTTAACTACTGTGCTCTAAAGTACACTAACACCCATAAACTACCTATGTACCCCTAAACTGAGGCCCCCCACATCGCCGCCACTCTAATAAAAAATTTTAACCCCTAATCTGCCGACCACACATCGCCGTCTCCTACATTATCCCTATGAACCCCTAATATGCTGCCCCTAACATCACCGACACCTACATAATATTTATTAACCCCTAATCTGCCCCCCCCAATGTAGCCGCTACCTACCTACACTTATTAACCCCTAATCTGCCGAACGGAGCTCGCCGCTACTCTAATAAATGTATTAACCCCTAAAGCTAAGTCTAACCCTAACACCCCCCTAAGTTAAATATAATTTTAATCTAACTAAATAAATTAACTCTAATTAACTAAAGTATTCCTATTTAAAACTAAATACTTACCTGTAAAATAAACCTTAATATAGCTACAATATAACGAATAATTATATTGTAGCTATTTTAGGATTTATATTTATTTTACAGGCAACTTTGTATTTATTTTAACTAGGTACAATAGCTATTAAATAGTTATTTACTATTTAATAGCTACCTAGTTAAAATAATTACCAAATTACCTGTAAAATAAATCCTAACATAAGTTACAATTAAACCTAACACTACACTATCAATAAATAAATTAAATAAATTAACTACAAGTACCTACAATTACCTACAATTAAATAAACTAAACTAAATTCCAAAAAAACCCCCACTAAATTACAAAAAATAAAAAAAGATTACAAGAATTTTAAGCTAATTACACCTACTCTAAGCCCCCTAATAAAATAACAAAGCCCCCAAAATAAAAAAAATTCCCTATGTGTAAGATTGACTAAGGACTTAATTTATCAAGGTTTCAATCCTCAATCCGCCTGAGTCCGCATGTCAAAATACGTGTGTAATTCGGGTTTTAGTATTATCAATATATGAACCCTTCCAAGCCGCGACTTTTCCATACCGCAGATCCCCTTACGCCAATTTCGTATCCTATCTTTTGAATGGGATCTTCCTAACGCTGGTATCTAGAGTCTTGGCTGAAGTGAGCGGTACACCCTCTACCGACAAGACTCCATCCGCAGAAAAAAGTCAGCAGTTAAGAGCTTTATGGGCTAACGCCGGTTTATAAAGCTCTTAACTACTGTGCTCTAAAGTACACTAACACCCATAAACTACCTATGTACCCCTAAACCGAGGCCCCCCACATCGCCGCCACTCTAATAAAAAATTTTAACCCCTAATCTGCCGACCACACATCGCCGTCTCCTACATTATCCCTATGAACCCCTAATATGCTGCCCCTAACATCGCCGACACCTACATAATATTTATTAACACCTACATAATATTTATTAACCCCTAATCTGCCCCCCCAATCTACCCTAATCTAAATTAAAAAAGTTAACAGCTCTATTACCTTACCAGCCCTTAAAAGGGCTTTTTGCGGGGCATGCCCCAAATAAATCAGCCAATAAAAATCAGCCAATAGAATGCGAGCTCAATCTGATTGGCTGATTGGATCAGATTTTTCCTACCTTAATTCCGATTTGCTGATAGAATCCTATCAGCCAATCGGAATTCGAGGGACGCCATCTTGGATGATGTCACTTAAAGGAACCTTCATTCGTTGTCTAGTCGTCGTGCAGGAAGGATGTTCCGCGCCGGATGATGGAAGATGGAGCCACTCCTTCTCGGATGGATGAAGATAGAAGATGCCGCTTGGATGAAGATGTCTGCCGGTCCGGATGTCCTCTTCTGCCCGGATAGGATGAAGACTTCTGCCGGTCTGCATGTCCTCTTCTGGTCCATCGGATGAAGACTTCGGCCCGGTTGGGTGAAGACGACTCAAGTTAGGGAGATCTTCAGGGGGGTAGTGTTAGGTTTATTTAAGGGGGGTTTGGGTTAGAGTAGGGGTATGTGGGTGGTAGGTTGTAATGTTGGGGGGTGGTATTGTGTTTTTTTTTTACAGGCAAAAGAGCTGATTTCTTTGGGGCATGGCCTGCAAAAAGCCCTTTTAAGGGCTGGTAAGGTAATAGAGCTGTTAACTTTTTTAATTTAGATTAGGGTAGGGAATTTTTTTTATTTTGGGTGGCTTTGCTATTTTATTAGGGGGCTTAGAGTAGGTGTAATTATCTTAAAATTCTTGTAATCTTTTTTTATTTTTTGTAATTTAGTGGGTGGGGTTTTGTAATTTAGTTTAGTTTATTTAATTGTAGGTAATTGAAGGTACTTTTAGTTAATTTATTTAATTTATTTATTAATAGTGTAGTGTTAGGTTTAATTGTAACTTATGTTAGGATTTATTTTACAGGTAATTAACTAGGTAGCTATTAAATAGTAAATAACTATTTAATAGCTATTGTACCTAGTTAAAATAAATACAAAGTTGCCTGTAAAATAAATATAAATCCTAAAATAGCTACAATATAATTATTCGTTATATTGTAGCTATATTAAGGTTTATTTTACAGGTAAGTATTTAGTTTTAAATAGGAATACTTTAGTTAATTAGAGTTAATTTATTTAGTTAGATTAAAATTATATTTAACTTAGGCGGGTGTTAGGGTTAGGGTTAGACTTAGCTTTAGGGGTTAATACATTTATTAGAGTAGCGGCGAGCTCCGTTCGGCAGATTAGGGGTTAATAAGTGTAGGTAGGTAGCGGCGACATTGGGGGGGCAGATTAGGGGTTAATAAATATTATGTAGGTGTCGGCGATGTTAGGGGCAGCATATTAGGGGTTCATAGGGATAATGTAGGAGACGGCGATGTGTGGTCGGCAGATTAGGGGTTAAAAAGATTTAATAGAGTGGCGGCGATGTGGGGGGCCTCGGTTTAGGGGTACATAGGTAGTTTATGGGTGTTAGTGTACTTTGGAGCACAGTAGTTAAGAGCTTTATAAACCGGCGTTAGCCCATAAATCTCTTAACTACTGACTTTTTTCTGCGGATGGAGTCTTGTCGGTAGAGGGTGTACTGCTCACTTCAGCCAAGACTCTAGATACCAGCGTTAGGAAGATCCCATTCAAAAGATAGGATACGCAATTGGCGTAAGGGGATCTGCGGTATGGAAAAGTCGCGGCTTGGAAGGGTTCATATATTGATAATACTAAAACCCGAATTACACACGTATTTTGACATGCGGACTCAGGCGGATTGAGGATTGAAACCTTGATAAATTAAGTCCTTAGTCAATCTTACACATAGGTGAAATATGTTGACAAATAAGGTGTCAATGAAAAAATAGATATATTTGAGCTTAAAACTTTCACAAAAAGTAATTCTAATTGTCCCCTTATTGCCATAAAAAATTACAAAGGTCCCTTTAGTGCAAATAAATCAATGTTTAGTAGATATATATATAGCAAGTAGACAGATTATTTACACTATATAATATGGCTGGCCTTTCTTGTCTGGCCTGGTCAGTAGCAATCTCAAGCATACTGGGATTGAACTAAATGTGCAAGATCAGAATAATAAAATTAAAAACTAATTGTAAACTATAACTATTCAATTAATAATATCTAGTTTAGAATAACCATCAAAATTACTATCAAATTTATTTAAATCTGGTATTGCAAACAGAATATGCACTAAATTTTTTTCAGCATTTTTTTCTACAGTACAAGCAACATCAAACTATGGTTACTTATACATTTTATTAACTCTAGTTAGGATAAGAAGGACAAACATAGTTCCCAGCTAAGGAATCTGTACACCCATCTTCTATCTGAGCAAGCAGCAGAAGCTGTATGTCCAATGACAGCAGTTGTCCTTGTGCGTTGCTATCTCCTGCTCTTATGCAAATCAGTCAATCACCACAAACAAACTTCAATGGTGGCAGAGAGGTTAAAAAGCAGCAGTGATATGATTGTTGCTTCTTAAAGGTACAGTAAAGTCAGAATTAAACTGTCATGATTCAGATAGAGCACACAATTTTGAACAGCTTTCCAATTCACTTCCATGATCAAAAATGGGCCCATTTTTTAATATGCACACTTTCTGCAGCACCCGCTCCTAGTGAGCATATGCAAGAACTAATCTTACTAGAGTATGAAATGAAGTTGAACTTAACTTAACTTACCCTTAACAAATATATATCATGAAACAAGTAATCAAACTACCTACAACTATAATAAACAGTTCTATTTTAAATTATAGTACATATATAATATATACATTGAAAGAAAAGTAAGTATAAAAAAAATATGTAAGCCTAAATTTTTCAGGAAAGGATTTTGTATGTAATGTATAATAGAGTTTTTGTTATGTCCACTTTACAAATAATAGTTTAGTATGAAAAATTACAGCCAAGGGTAAATTCTAGTTAAAAATTCAGTGCACCGCTGAGTAAAATTTAAAATCCACATATCTCTGTGCAGAAATTGATTTTCCAATTATTTTTCCTATAACTATTTTTCTTGTTAATATATTTTTCTACTGTTAATGCGTAAAAGTATATTGTGTTTGATAATATTAGTCATTTTAATTTTCTATTATACAGGCTTGAAATGTTTTTTATGTTCTTGCAACATTATACAAACCCAGAAACTACAGTGAATTATTATTGGTAGTAAACTATTCTACACCGCTTGAGATTTTTTTTTATATCAAAATGTATTTATATATAGTCCTGGCTTATTATATACTGTATTTCTCCAACATAGGTGTGTCCGGTCCACGGCGTCATCCTTACTTGTGGGATATTCTCTTCCCCAACAGGAAATGGCAAAGAGCCCAGCAAAGCTGGTCACATGATCCCTCCTAGGCTCCGCCTACCCCAGTCATTCTCTTTGCCGTTGTACAGGCAACATCTCCACGGAGATGGCTTAGAGTTTTTTAGTGTTTAACTGTAGTTTTTATTATTCAATCAAGAGTTTGTTATTTTGAAATAGTGCTGGTATGTACTATTTACTCAGAAACAGAAAAGAGATGAAGATTTCTGTTTGTATGAGGAAAATGATTTTAGCAACCGTCACTAAAATCCATGGCTGTTCCACACAGGACTGTTGAGAGCAATTAACTTCAGTTGGGGGAACAGTGAGCAGTCTCTTGCTGCTTGAGGTATGACACATTCTAACAAGACGATGTAATGCTGGAAGCTGTCATTTTCCCTCTGGGATCCGGTAAGCCATGTTTATTACGATTGTAAATAAGGGCTTCAAAAAGGGCTTATTAAGACTGTAGACTTTTTTTGGGCTAAATCGATTCATTATTAACACATATTTAGCCTTGAGGAATCATTTTATCTGGGTATTTTGATATAATAATATCGGCAGGCACTGTTTTAGACACCTTATTCTTTAGGGGCTTTCCCAAATCATAGGCAGAGCCTCATTTTCGCGCCGGTGTTGCGCACTTGTTTTTGAGAGGCATGGCATGCAGTCGCATGTGAGAGGAGCTCTGATACTTAGAAAAGACTTTCTGAAGGCGTCATTTGGTATCGTATTCCCCTTGGGGCTTGGTTGGGTCTCAGCAAAGCAGATACCAGGGACTGTAAAGGGGTTAAAGTTCAAAACGGCTCCGGTTCCGTTATTTTAAGGGTTAAAGCTTCCAAATTTGGTGTGCAATACTTTTAAGGCTTTAAGACACTGTGGTGAAAATTTGGTGAATTTTGAACAATTCCTTCATGTTTTTTCGCATTTGCAGTAATAAAGTGTGTTCAGTTTAAAATTTAAAGTGACAGTAACGGTTTTATTTTAAAACGTTTTTTGTACTTGTTATCAAGTTTATGCCTGTTTAACATGTCTGAACTACCAGATAGACTGTGTTCTGAATGTGGGGAAGCCAGAATTCCTATTCATTTAAATAAATGTGATTTATGTGACAATGACAATGATGCCCAAGATGATTCCTCAAGTGAGGGGAGTAAGCATGGTACTGCATTATTCCCTCCTTCGTCTACACGAGTCTTGCCCACTCAGGAGGCCCCTAGTACATCTAGCGCGCCAATACTCCTTACTATGCAACAATTAACGGCTGTAATGGATAATTCTGTCAAAAACATTTTAGCCAAAATGAACACTTATCAGCGTAAGCGCGACTGCTCTGTTTTAGATACTGAAGAGCATGACGACGCTGATATTAATATTTCTGAAGGGCCCCTAACTTAGTCTGATGGGGCCAGGGAGGTTTTGTCTGAGGGAGAAATTACTGATTCAGGGAACATTTCTCAACAAGCTGAACCTGATGTGATTGCATTTAAATTTAAGTTGGAACATCTCCGCATTCTGCTTAAGGAGGTATTATCCACTCTGGATGATTGTGACAAGTTGGTCATCCCAGAGAAACTATGTAAAATGGACAAGTTCCTAGAGGTGCCGGGGCTCCCAGAAGCTTTTCCTATACCCAAGCGGGTGGCGGACATTGTTAATAAAGAATGGGAAAGGCCCGGTATTCCTTTCGTCCCTCCCCCCATATTTAAAAAATTGTTTCCTATGGTCGACCCCAGAAAGGACTTATGGCAGACAGTCCCCAAGGTCGAGGGAGCGGTTTCCACTTTAAACAAACGCACCACTATACCCATAGAGGATAGTTGTGCTTTCAAAGACCCTATGGATAAAAAATTAGAAGGTTTGCTTAAAAAGATGTTTGTTCAGCAGGGTTACCTTCTACAACCAATTTCATGCATTGTCCCTGTCGCTACAGCCGCATGTTTCTGGTTCGATGAGCTGATAAAGGCGGTCGACAGTGATTCTCCTCCTTATGAGGAGATTATGGACAGAATCAATGCTCTCAAATTGGCTAATTCTTTCACCCTAGACGCCACTTTGCAATTGGCTAGGTTAGCGGCTAAGAATTCTAGGTTTGCTATTGTGGCGCGCAGAGCGCTTTGGTTGAAATCTTGGTCGGCTGATGCGTCTTCCAAGAACAAGCTACTTAACATTCCTTTCAAGGGGAAAACGCTGTTTGGCCCTGACTTGAAAGAGATTATCTCGGATATCACTGGGGGTAAGGGCCACGCCCTTCCTCAGGATCGGCCTTTCAAGGCAAAAAATAAACCTAATTTTCGTCCCTTTCGTAGAAACGGACCAGCCCAAAGTGCTACGTCCTCTAAGCAAGAGGGTAATACTTCTCAAGCCAAGCCAGCTTGGAGACCAATGCAAGGCTGGAACAAGGGAAAGCAGGCCAAGAAACCTGCCACTGCTACCAAGACAGCATGAAATGTTGGCCCCCGATCCGGGACCGGATCTGGTGGGGGGCAGACTCTCTCTCTTCGCTCAGGCTTGGGCAAGAGATGTTCTGGATCCTTGGGCGCTAGAAATAGTCTCCCAAGGTTATCTTCTGGAATTCAAGGGACTTCCCCCAAGGGGGAGGTTCCACAGGTCTCAGTTGTCTTCAGACCACATAAAAAGACAGGCATTCTTACATTGTGTAGAAGACCTGTTAAAAATGGGAGTGATTCATCCCGTTCCATTAAGAGAACAAGGGATGGGGTTCTACTCCAATCTGTTTATAGTTCCCAAAAAAGATGGAACGTTCAGACCAATCTTAGATCTCAAGATCTTAAACAAGTTTCTCAAGGTTCCATCGTTCAAGATGGAAACCATTCGAACTATTCTTCCTTCCATCCAGGAAGGTCAATTCATGACCACGGTGGATTTAAAGGATGCGTATCTACATATTCCTATCCACAAGGAACATCATCGGTTCCTGAGGTTCGCATTCCTGGACAAACATTACCAGTTTGTGGCGCTTCCTTTCGGATTAGCCACTGCTCCAAGGATTTTCACAAAGGTACTAGGGTCCCTTCTAGCTGTGCTAAGACCAAGGGGCATTGCTGTAGTACCTTACTTGGACGACATTCTGATTCAAGCGTCGTCCCTTCCTCAAGCAAAGGCTCACACGGACATTGTCCTGGCCTTTCTCAGATCTCACGGATGGAAAGTGAACGTGGAAAAGAGTTCTCTATCTCCGTCAACAAGGGTTCCCTTCTTGGGAACAATAATAGACTCCTTAGAAATGAGGATTTTTCTGACAGAGGCCAGAAAAACAAAACTTCTAGACTCTTGTCGGATACTCCATTCCGTTCCTCTTCCTTCCATAGCTCAGTGCATGGAAGTGATCGGGTTGATGGTAGCGGCAATGGACATAGTTCCTTTTGCACGCATTCATCTAAGACCATTACAACTGTGCATGCTCAGTCAGTGGAATGGGGACTATACAGACTTGTCTCCGAAGATACAAGTAAATCAGAGGACCAGAGACTCACTCCGTTGGTGGCTGTCCCTGGACAACCTGTCACGAGGGATGACATTCCGCAGACCAGAGTGGGTCATTGTCACGACCGACGCCAGTCTGATGGGCTGGGGCGCGGTCTGGGGATCCCTGAAAGCTCAGGGTCTTTGGTCTCGGGAAGAATCTCTTCTACCGATAAATATTCTGGAACTGAGAGCGATATTCAATGCTCTCAAGGCTTGGCCTCAGCTAGCGAGGGCCAAGTTCATACGGTTTCAATCAGACAACATGACAACTGTTGCGTACATCAACCATCAGGGGGGAACAAGGAGTTCCCTGGCGATGGAAGAAGTGACCAAAATCATTCTATGGGCGGAGTCTCACTCCTGCCACCTGTCTGCTATCCACATCCCAGGAGTGGAAAATTGGGAAGCGGATTTTCTGAGTCGTCAGACATTGCATCCGGGGGAGTGGGAACTCCATCCGGAAATCTTTGCCCAAGTCACTCAGCTGTGGGGCATTCCAGACATGGATCTGATGGCCTCTCGTCAGAACTTCAAAGTTCCTTGCTACGGGTCCAGATCCAGGGATCCCAAGGCGGCTCTAGTGGATGCACTAGTAGCACCTTGGACCTTCAAACTAGCTTATGTGTTCCCGCCGTTTCCTCTCATCCCCAGGCTGGTAGCCAGGATCAATCAGGAGAGGGCGTCGGTGATCTTGATAGCTCCTGCGTGGCCACGCAGGACTTGGTACGCAGATCTGGTGAATATGTCATCGGCTCCTCCTTGGAAGCTACCTTTGAGACGAGACCTTCTTGTTCAGGGTCCGTTCGAACATCCGAATCTGGTTTCACTCCAGCTGACTGCTTGGAGATTGAACGCTTGATCTTATCGAAGCGAGGATTCTCAGATTCTGTTATCGATACTCTTGTTCAGGCCAGAAAGCCTGTAACTAGAAAGATTTACCACAAAATTTGGAAAAAATATATCTGTTGGTGTGAATCTAAAGGATTCCCTTGGGACAAGGTTAGGATTCCTAGGATTCTATCCTTCCTTCAAGAAGGATTGGAAAAAGGATTATCTGCAAGTTCCCTTAAGGGACAGATTTCTGCCTTGTCTGTGTTACTTCACAAAAAGCTGGCCGCTGTGCCAGATGTTCAAGCCTTTGTTCAGGCTCTGGTTAGAATTAAGCCTGTTTACAAACCTTTGACTCCTCCTTGGAGTCTCAATTTAGTTCTTTCAGTTCTTCAGGGGGTTCCGTTTGAACCCTTGCATTCCGTTGATATTAAGTTATTATCTTGGAAAGTTTTGTTTTTAGTTGCAATTTCTTCTGCTAGAAGAGTTTCAGAATTATCTGCTCTGCAGTGTTCTCCTCCTTATCTGGTGTTCCATGCAGATAAGGTGGTTTTACGTACTAAACCTGGTTTTCTTCCAAAAGTTGTTTCTAACAAAAACATTAACCAGGAGATTATCGTACCTTCTCTGTGTCCGAAACCAGTTTCAAAGAAGGAACGTTTGTTGCACAATTTGGATGTTGTTCGCGCTCTAAAATTCTATTTAGATGCTACAAAGGATTTTAGACAAACATCTTCCTTGTTTGTTGTTTATTCCGGTAAAAGGAGAGGTCAAAAAGCAACTTCTACCTCTCTCTCTTTTTGGATTAAAAGCATCATCAGATTGGCTTACGAGACTGCCGGACGGCAGCCTCCCGAAAGAATCACAGCTCATTCCACTAGGGCTGTGGCTTCCACATGGGCCTTCAAGAACGAGGCTTCTGTTGATCAGATATGTAGGGCAGCGACTTGGTCTTCACTGCACACTTTTACCAAATTTTACAAGTTTGATACTTTTGCTTCTTCTGAGGCTATTTTTGGGAGAAAGGTTTTGCAAGCCGTGGTGCCTTCCATTTAGGTGACCTGATTTGCTCCCTCCCTTCATCCGTGTCCTAAAGCTTTGGTATTGGTTCCCACAAGTAAGGATGACGCCGTGGACCGGACACACCTATGTTGGAGAAAACAGAATTTATGTTTACCTGATAAATTACTTTCTCCAACGGTGTGTCCGGTCCACGGCCCGCCCTGGTTTTTTTAATCAGGTCTGATGATTTATTTTCTTTAACTACAGTCACCACGGTACCATATGGTTTCTCCTATGCAAATATTCCTCCTTAACGTCGGTCGAATGACTGGGGTAGGCGGAGCCTAGGAGGGATCATGTGACCAGCTTTGCTGGGCTCTTTGCCATTTCCTGTTGGGGAAGAGAATATCCCACAAGTAAGGATGACGCCGTGGACCGGACACACCGTTGGAGAAAGTAATTTATCAGGTAAACATAAATTCTGTTTTTTCACACAAAAAATTAATTTAAACTGAAGGCTGCGTTATTATATTTTTATTTTTTTCACCAGTGCCATTTGAATTGCAGTTTGAAAATAACTGATTCACAAAACTGAAATAAATCAATAAAATGTTGTAGACAGATTTGAAATAATTCAAATTATTATGTTTACTTTGCCTAGCACATTAAATATTGTCTTAGCAGCAGTTGTGATTGTCAGAAATTGTATAATATAATATAATTTAGAGAATATAATATAGTTTGTTTGCTTGACTGTTCAATGTTTAACTTGTAAATTGTTACTTTGCATTATGCAAAAAACAAACGGCTAGATTACGAGTTTTGCGGTAAGCTGAAAAAGCAGTGTTAACAGGTCCTAACGCTGCTTTTTCACTAACGCTGCTATTACGAATCTTGCATGTTTAGGGGCACCGCACACTTTTTTGGCCTTACCGCAAACTGACACGTAAAGTTCGTAAACCCTTTTTTCTATGGGACTTCCATAGCGCTGGCATTACGAGTTTATCCTAGGAGGCTAAAGAGTGAGCGGTACAGCCTATACCTCCAAGATTCCTAACGCATTTAAAAGTCAGTAGTTATGAGTTTTACGCTACAAAGCTGAAGCATAAAACTCATAACTAAAGTGCTAAAAAGTACTCTAACACCCATAAACTACCTATTAACCCCTAAACCGAGGCCCTCTCGCATCGCAAACACTATAATAAAATGTTTAACCCCTAATCTGCCGCTCCGGACATTGCCGCCACTAGAATAACCATATTAACCCCTAAACCGCCACACTCCTGCCTCACAAACACTAGTTAAATATTATTAACCCCTATTCTGCTGCCCCTAACATCGCCGCCACCTACATTATACTTATTAACCCCTAAACTGCCGTCCCAAACATCGCCGCCACCTACATTATACTTATTAACCCCTAATCTGATGCCCCAACATTGCCTCCACCTACCTACATTTATTAACCCCTAATCTGCCGCCCCCAATGTCGCCGCCACTATTCTAAATTTATTAACCCTTTAAACCTAAATCTAACCCTAACCCTAACAACCCCTAACTTAAATATAATTTAAATAAATCTAAATAAAATTACTATCATTAACTAAATTATTCCTATTTAAAACTAAATACTGACCTATAAAATAAACCCTAAGATAGCTACAATATAACTAATAGTTACATTGTATCTACCTTAGGGTTTATTTTTATTTTACAGGCAAGTTTGTATTTATTTTAACTAGGTAGAATAGTTACTACATAGTTATTAACTTTTTAATAACTACCTAGCTAAATTAAATACAAATTTACCTGTAAAATAAAACCTAACCTATGTTACACTAACACCTAACACTACACTACAATTAAAGGGCCATAATACCCAAATGTTTAAACACTTGAAAGTGATGCAGCATAGCTGTAAAAAGCTGACTAGAAAATATCTCCTGAACATCTCTATGTAAAAAAGAAAGATATTTTACCTCAAAAGTTCCTCAGTAGCCACCTCCCATTGTAAAGGATTTCTAAGCAGCATTTTAGTGTGTTTGTCCTGGGACATCTGAAGGGACTAGCATCGTGCACTCTCATATTATTTCACCAATCAGGTAAAGGAAGCTTACTATGAAATCTCATGAGAGTTAAGTCAAATCTCAGGAGATCACAGTAAGAGTTCATGACCTCAGCACTGCTGATGCTGATTGGCTGCTGTTCATTTCTTCATTTTTTTTAAAAAATTTACCTGCAGCTGGGAGCAGCTGAGTATAACTTTTTACACAGAACTTACTCTGCTGAGCTGAGGAAATTGTGAGGTAAAATATCTTCCTTTTTTACATAGAGATGCTCAGGTGATATTTTCCTGTCAGCTTTTTACAGTTATACTGCATCAGTTTTAAGTGATTTAGCATATGAGTATTATGTCCCTTTAAATAAATTCCCTACATTAAATACAATAAAATAAATTAAATTAAATTAGCTAAATCACAAAAAATAAACACTAAATTACAGAAAATAAAAAACAAATTACAAGATATTTAAACTAATTACACCTAATCTAATAGCCCTAACAAAATAAAAAAAAAAAACCTCAAAATAAAAAAAAAACCCTAGCCTAAACTAATCTATCAATAGCCCTTAAAAGGGCCTTTTGCGGGGTATTGCCCCAAAGAAATCAACCCTTTTACCTGTAAAAAAAAATAAAACAACCCCCCCAACAGTAAAACCCACCACCCACACAACCAACCCCCCAAATAAAAGCCTAACTAAAAAAACCTAAGCTCTCCATTGCCCTGAAAAGGGCATTTGGATGGGATTTGCCCTTAAAACTGCATTTAGCTCTATTGCTGCCCAAAGCCCTAACCTAAAAATAAAACCCACCCAATACACCCTTTAAAAAATCCTAACACTAACCCCTGAAGATTCACTTACCGGGAGAAGTCTTCTTCCAAGCGGCAAGATGTCCTCAACGAAGCCGGCAGAAGTGGTCCTCCAGATGGGCAGAAATGGTCCTCCAGATAGGGCAGAAGTCTTCATCCAGATGGCATATTCTATCTTCATCTGTCATGTTCCGGTGTACATGTGCTCAGGACACAGACCCTCAGGGCAGTGGTAGGGATTTGAAGGCACCGACCCCTGACCCGGGGAAGAGTATCCTGGACGTGGATAGATGATATTCTGTGATTCATAGTTGCTAGAAGTTATTGTAGAATAAATGGAGAGTGCAACATTTGTATACAATATATTCTGACTTCACTGTGACTTATAGTTAGTTAATAAGAGTAGCTACAGGATTCAATGAGAGAAAAATATAGCAATGTAGAATGTTCAGGCTTCAGAGTAAACTGGTAAAAGATTGACACTTAGATGCAAACTAAGGTTTGTTGCAGGTTCACAGTACATACTATTATATAGAGCTGTATGTCAGAATTAAACAGAGCAGCACATGTGATAGACAAGTTGCAAGTTTTAGGCATTAATTACATTTGTGCATATATATGCAAACTAAGGTTTGTTGCAGGTTCACAGTACATAATATTATATAGAGCTGTATGTCAGTAATAATCAAAGCAGCACAGGTGATAGTCAAGTTGCAAGTTTAAAGCATCAATTACTGTTTGTGCATATATTGGAGAATCACATGAAAGCTTTTAACTGAACACATAGATGCAGAGTTCTGAATATGTTAACATATTTGTAGAAGGATATTTCAGCTATGACAACTTGTTGCAGTGAATAGTTATAAAGTTCTGAGTAAGATGCTGTTGTTATAATTAGAGAGTGATGATAACCAAAAGTATGCTTGATTTATAATAAAGTTCAGAGTTTGTTAAGTAGCAGTGTCCAGGTAACAAAATGGAATTATTTGGATACTTGCGATTTGATGATTTTAGGCAGAGGAAATAGGAAAAACTGAAGCTTGAATATGTTGGTAGGATTCATGCAGGATCAACCACAGACCTTAGTTGTTTTCAGGAACACAACTTCAAAGTTAATGCAAAGCACATTAGACCTGAGAAGGCTTAAATATAGTGACATTAGGCTGAGATATGTTACAGAACCCCCTCCTTAAAGGTGACCTCCGGGCGCCAAATGCAATCCAAAAAGAGAGAGAACAAAAATGATATGAAGAGCCGGTAGTAGGTGTATGGAGGTAGTGAGTCCAATCAGAAATCAAGAAAGG
The DNA here is from genome assembly GCF_027579735.1 of Bombina bombina. Taxonomy (NCBI): domain Eukaryota; kingdom Metazoa; phylum Chordata; class Amphibia; order Anura; family Bombinatoridae; genus Bombina; species Bombina bombina. Next base: position 842,839,462 of record NC_069500.1, read on the forward strand.
TGGGTTGGAGAATGAGATCTCTTGAAAAAGTAAAATGACAAAGCAAAGGCCATGGAATTCAGGTATCAAAAGATCTTGACAATGATGAGAGTAAAACTTGAAGTCATCTTTCTTGTAGTCATTGTGAGAATGCATGAACGTGACATACAATGAGTTTCCTACAACAGAATCATCCTAAGAGTTGATAGGCGGATGTTCTTCATGATAGATGACCATGTACACAGCCAATGAAAAGGCACCAAGTCCTAGACATATGAATAGGCTTTCCTCAACTTCAGAAATAGAGATGGAGCATTCTGGATTGATAACAAGATTAACCACCTTTGGGTCGGAGATTTGAGTATCCTCAGAATTAACCTCTTGGCTGAGGATTAGATATACTCCAAAAGAAAAAGCTATAGCCACTTCTAACCCAATAGCAGGGCTTTCTTCAAAGTAGGAGATAGGAGTGTAGAGAGCAAGAGTTGACCAGTTCTTGCCTTCTTCTGGTTCAATATCAAATGTGTTTTACTGGATTCAGAATCAAGTGTGTCCTCACTAGGATCAGGTATATGAATGCCCACACCAGGGCAAGGTTCAGGAATACCCACATCTGGGCAAGGTTCAGGAATATCCTCAGTAGGATCAGGTGAAGGAATGCCCACACCAGGGCAAGGTTCATGAATACCCACATCTGGGCAAGGTTCAGTAATATCCTCAGTAGGATCAGGTGAAGGCATGCCCATGCCAGGGCAAGGTTCAGAAGTACCCACATCTGGGCAAGGTTCAGGAATATCCACATCTGGGCAAGGTTCAGGAGTATCCTCAGTAGGATCGGGTGAAGGAATGCCCATGCCAGGGCAAGGTTCAACTATAGAAAAAGAAAAAGAACCCACTTTAGAGCCAGGAACCATACTCTCTTCTGAGCAGAGGGCAAGGCTTTCTTCAGGGTTCACAAATGAAGAATTTACAAGATCCACTTTAGAGCCAAGAACCATACTCGCTTCTGAGCAGAGGGCATGGCTATCTTCAGGATCAAGTATTATTACACCCATTTCTGGGTTAAACAAAGGAATACCCATACCAGGGTCAAAAACAGGAGAGTCCACCTTGATGCCAAGTTTAGTAGTATCATCATGGAAAACAGGGACAGGAATAGCCACTGGGCAATCTTTTTGAAGAACTTTTGTACAAGTTTCAGGGTCAAGTACGTCCACTTGCAAACTAGGTTCAATGTTGTCCTCACAGGGTTCAGTATCAGGAATTCCTGTACAGGGAACAGATGTAGTAGAAAATGTAGGTTGATGCGCAGTATCTCCCAAGGAAAACTTTTTCTTAGATGCAGTAACAGAAGAATTTTGAAAAGGTGGAGTGTACTGAAATATGCCACTCTCAGGTAGATGCGGAGGAATTGCGATACAAGATTCTGACTGAGAGGTTTTCTGGGGTTCAGCAGGCATACTTATTTTAGTTTGAATTACAGGGTTAAATTCTCCAGGGACTACCTCTGGAAAACTGAAAGGTTGTATATCTGGAACAAAATTATCTTTTGCTTCTAGCACAGGGTTTACAGACATTGAGGCAGCATGAGAGGGATGTAAGGAATCAGTAGTTGAAAGCAGTGTTTGTAATTGTAGTGTTTGAGAAGATAAACCATTAAGTGCTTCAAAAACAGATTGGTGGCGACTAGAGACAACATCCAGCTTGGTGTGGAGTGTATCATGAGACAATAGAGGATCTGGCACAACAGAAAATGAAACAGGAGATTCAGGCTGAGTTTCCTCTTTACGCTTCTGATTTTCTGTAGGAAGAAATATTTTCTTTTTCTTCTTTTTTTTTAGAGAGCTTAGATAACTGATATTTCTTCCCAATATGAGGCTTCTTAGGGTGGTGCCACTGTGGCCTGGAGTACCTTATATCAGGTTGAGAACAGAAATCCACTTCATCACTGGATGCATAATTCTGAAGTAATAAATCATCATAGTAGTTGAGGGGACCATTTCTCCAAACAGCAGTCTGTAAACCAGATGTCTCTTCTTCCAGCTCTGAATCTGTCCAATCTAACAAATCCATGGGAAAATCAGAAATAGGAAGATCAGTATTTCCATGAGAGGTTTCATGATGGGAGCTGTCTGTATAATCTATATTGTATATATAGCTACCAAGGATGTCATTATAGCCAATAGGTTGAGGTTTAGTCTGAGTTTGTGGCGAATTAAAGTTGCGCTCATACTAGTCTAGTGCCAGTTCAGCTGGATCTATGAAGTCATCCTCCTCATTGACATATTCAAACTCAGAGTCAGTATCACCAGGATGGGAATCACAAACAGGAGGAGTAAATGGTATTCTGGAACAGTAGTCCTGTCTCTTTAAATCTTTAAAGGTCTGATTTTTTTTCTGCTAAATCTATGAATACATCCTCTTCATTTACATAGTCAGACTCAGAATCAGTTTCACCAAAATGGAAGTCACAGACATGAGTAGATGAAATACTAGAAAAGTGGTCCTGTCTCTTTAAATCTTTAAAGATCTGAATTTTTTCTGCTCAATCTATGGATACATTCTCTTCATTTTCATAGTCAGATTCAGGATCCGTTTCACCAAAATGGTAACTACGAACATGAGTAGAGGATAGTCTAGAATGGGAGTACTGTGTCTTTAAATTTTTAAAAGTATGAAAATCTTCTGTTTTTCCTTTAGGGATAGCTTGGGTCTGAGATAGGTTGTAATTTTTTATTTTCCTTTGAGGGTCGGTGCATCCACTACCACTGCGGATCTTTTTTTAGGCATTAACTTTCTGTCATGTTCCGGTGTACATGCGCTCAGGACACAGACCCTCAGGGCAGTGGTAGGGATTTGAAGACACCGACCCCTGACCCGGGGAAGAGTATCCTGGCATGGATAGATGATATTCTGTGATTCATAGTTGCTAGAAGTTATTGTAGAATAAATGGAGAGTGCAACATTTGTATACAATATATTCTGACTTCACTGTGACTTATAGTTAGTTAATAAGAGTAGCTACAGGATTCAATGAGAGAAAAATATAGCAATGTGGAATGTTCAGACTTCAGAGTAAACTGGTAAAAGATTGACACTTAGATGCAAACTAAGGTTTTTTGCAGGTTCACAGTACATAATATTATATAGAGCTGTATGTCAGAATTAAACAGAGCAGCACAGGTGATAGACAAGTTGCAAGTTTTAGGCATTAATTACATTTGTGCATATATATGCAAACTAAGGTTTGTTGCAGGTTCACAGTACATAATATTATATAGAGCTGTATGTCAGTAATAATCAGAGCAGCACAGGTGATAGTCAAGTTGCAAGTTTAAAGCGTCAATTACTGTTTGTGCATATATTGGAGAATTACATGAAAGCTTTTAACTGAACACATAGATGCAGAGTTCTGAATATGTTAACATATTTGTAGAAGGATATTTCAGCTATGACAACTTGTTGCAGAGAATAGTTATAAAGTTCTGAGTAAGATGCTGTTGTTATAATTAGAGAGTGATGATAACCAAAAGTATGCTTGATTTATAATAAAGTTCAGAGTTTGTTAAGTAGCAGTGTCCAGGTAACAAAATGGAATTATTTGGATACTTTTACGATTTACGATTTGATGATTTTAGGCAGAGGAAATAGGAAAAACTGAAGCTTGAATATGTTGGTAGGATTCATGCAGGATCAACCACAGACCTCAGTTGTTTTCAGGAACACAACTTCAAAGTTAATGCAAAGCACATTAGACCTGAGAAGGCTTAAAAAGAGGCTGAGGGAATCAGGTGCATGAATGATTAATCAGGCAGGCAAGCTGAATGTAAATACTGCCCAAAACAGAGTGTCAGAATCAGGAAAGGCAGTCTTAAAGGGATAGTGACATTAGGTTGAGATATGTTACATCATCCTTCCGGCGCGGTGCGGGTCCATCTTCAAGACATCCGACGTGGAGCATCCTCTTCTTCCGACGGACTGTTGACGAATGAAGGTTCCTTTAAATGACGTCATCCAAGATGGCGTCCCTTAGATTCGATTGGCTGATAGAATTCTATCAGCCAATCGGAATTAAGGTAGAAAAAATCCTATTGGCTGATTGGATCAGCCAATAGGATTGAACTTCAATCCTATTGGCTGATTGGATCAGCCAATAGGATTGAGCTCGCATTCTATTGGCTGTTCCAATCAGCCAATGGAATGCAAGCTCAATCCTATTGGCTGATTGGATCAGCCAATAGGATTGAAGTTTAAATACAGAAAAAAGGAAAGTCTGTGAATAGGATATCACAGAGATCCTATAGGAGGCGCTACAACTAGATATACTGAAATGATAACACTATGATATATAGATACAATTAGTATAGTACAAGCAAGATCAATGTATAAATATAAAATATACAGAATGATGTATAGAATATACTCATAAAACCGGCCAAGAAAATAGTGGAAAGTCCAACAAAATTCTCAAATGTCCATAAGCAGCTGTCTGTCTTCACCCAAAGGGATGATGAACTTCTGTAGTAAAAAAACAAAAACAAAAACAGAGGCGCCACATGTGTGGATCAATAAAAACCACTAAAGTCCAAAAAGTGAATAGATGCAGGGTACTCACAAAAGTAATGGCACTCTGTTGTGCCAATAGAGACGGACTGGTATTCTACAGCAAACCAGCTGGAATAGCGTTTAAAAACAAATATTTGTTTTTAAACACTATTCCAGCCTGAGGGAATCTCTGTCATTGAGACTGATGTCCTGAGGGAGTCTTTGCCATCGAGACTGATGTCCTGGTGATTCGGTGCCATTGGATTCCAGTGCTGACTACATCTGTTGGCGATTCCTCTGATCAGCCAGCTGGTTTGCTGTAGAATACCAGTCCATCTCTATTGGCACAACAGAGTGCCATTACTTTTGTGAGTACCCTGCATCTATTCACTTTTTGGACTTTAGTGGTTTTTATTGATCCACACATGTGGCGCCTCTGTTTTTGTTTTTTTACAACAGGATTGAAGTTTAATCCTATTGGCTGATCTAATCAGCCAATAAGATTTTTTTCTTCCTTAATTCCGATTAGCTGATAGAATTCTATCAGCCAGTCGGAATCTAAGGGACGCCATCTTGGATTATGTAATTTAAAGGAACCTTCATTCGTCGTTAGTCCGTCGGAAGAAGAGGATGCTCCTCGTCGAATGTTTTGAAGATGGACCCGCTCCGTGCCGGAAGAATGAAGATAGAAGATGTCATCTGGATGAAGACTTCTGCCCATCTGGAGGACCACTTCTGCCCGTCTGGAGGACCACTTCTGCCGGCTTCGTTGAGGACATCTTGCCACTTGGATGAAGACTTCTCAGGGTAAGTGAATCTTCGGGGGTTAGTGTTAGGATTTTTTTAAGGTTGTATTGGGTGGGTTTTATTTTTAGGTTAGGGCTTTGGGCAGCAATAGATCTAAATGCCCTTTTAAGGGCAATGCCCATCCAAATGCCCTTTTCAGGGAAATGGGGAGCTTAGGTTTTTTTAGTTAGGATTTTATTTGGGGGGTTGGTTGTGTGGGTGGTGGGTTTTACTGTTGGGGGGGTTGTTTGTATTTTTTTTACAGGAAAAGAGCTGATTTATTTGGGGCAATGCCCTGCAAAAGGCCCTTTTAAGAGCTATTGATAGTTTAGTTTAGGCTAGGTTTTTTTTTATTTTGGGGGGCTTTTTTTTATTTTGATAGGGCTATTAGATTAGGTGTAATTAGTTTAAATATCTTGTAATTTGTTTTTTATTTTCTGTAATTTAGTGGGGGTTTATTGTGATTTAGCTAATTTTAATTTATTTTAATTTATTTAATTGTATTTAATGTAGGGAATTGATTTAATTGTAGTGTAGTGTTAGGTGTTAGTGTAACATAGGTTAGGTTTTATTTTACAGGTACATTTTTATTTATTTTAGCTAGGTAGTTATTAAATAGTTAATAACTATTTAATAACTATTCTACCTAGTTAAAATAAATACAAACTTGCCTATAAAATAAAAATAAACTCTAAGCTAGCTACAATGTAACTATTAGTTATATTGTAGCTAGTTTAGGGTTTATTTTATAGGTAAGTATTTAGTTTTAAATAGGAATAATTTAGGTAATCGCCTAGATTACGAATTTTGCATTAGAAGGGGTGCGTTAGTTAAGTGTCTTTTATTTCCTTAGCACACTTTTCTTAACGTAGGAATTACGAGTCTCAAAACAACCTCCTAACGCGTCGTGGTAACACGACTACAGCGTTTATTTTATACGCGTAATCATGCCCGCGTTAAACAGATCAATGAGAAATCAAAGAGATCAATGAGAAATCAAAGAATCACGCATTTTTCAGCTAACACTTGATCTCACGAGAAATACGCACTGCTCTGTCATATTATGTATACCACATAATGCACAACAAAAACACACAGCAAATGTACTAACAACAATCACGCAACATAGCACAGACGCATTACACATTCACAATCAGAAATAAATAATTTAAAAAAAAAATACACTAAACGAGGACTACAGATATACCTTATGATCCTGCAACACGAAACAAAACAACACGAAAAAACATTTGCACACTCATACACAAACAAAACCTTTGCATTCAACATTACGGAATATCAGTACAAACAAACATTTACAACACTTCACAAATATGACACAATCACAAATCAACATTTATATTTACACATAATACTTTTGGACAATGTTATGCAAAACGATCACTATGACATCATCGCATTCTACACATTCCACAAATACTAAATCAATATGAGCATGCGCAAATTCACACAACTAATACACATTGCACACATACTAATTACTAACAAAGCACCCCTGGACATAATTTACAAGGCAAACCAGTACATCATTAAACATTTACATAGGGTATATAAGCATGCCACAAGCATGGCTTCTTTGACTGTGTTGCTGGAGGGTTTTTGGAGATTAGAGAGGAGAGAGATTTAGTGTGTTATTGTGAGAGTTAGTATTAGTGAGAGTTACTGTTATTGTGAGAGAGTGAGTTAGTGTTATTGTGAGAGTTAGTTAGTGGTAGTGTGTGTTAGTGTGAGTTAGTTAGTGGTAGTGTGAGTTAGTGTTATTGTGAGAGAGTGAGTTAGTGTTATTGTGAGAGTTAGTTAGTGATAGTGTGTGTTAGTGTGAGTTAGTGTTAGTGTTAGTGTGAGAGTTAGTTAGTGGTAGTGTGAGATAGTGAGTTAGTGGTAGTGTCAGAGAGTTAGTGAGAGTTACTGTTATTGTGAGAGAGTGAGTTAGTGTTATTGTGAGAGTTAGTTAGTGGTAGTGTGTGTTAGTGTGAGTTAGTTAGTGGTAGTGTGAGTTAGTGTTATTGTGAGAGAGTGAGTTAGTGTTATTGTGAGAGTTAGTTAGTGATAGTGTGTGTTAGTGTGAGTTAGTGTTAGTGTTAGTGTGAGAGTTAGTTAGTGGTAGTGTGAGATAGTGAATTAGTGGTAGTGTGAGATAGTGAGAGAGTGGTAGTGAGCGAGAGTTGGTTTGGGTGAGTGTGCGAGTGGTTTTTCTGTATACGTAACACATTTACATGCAAACACATTCAATACATACATACACTTATCAATAACACTACATACACTCCATACCCCATCCCCTCTCATACTGCACTCCATAACCCATTCCCTGTAATCCCATTCCCTTTCATCCCATACCCCATTCTCATTAAGCCCATACCCCATTCCCTGTAAGCCCATACCCATCCCATAGTTAGATTTTGTTTACATATCCTCATTTTAGTCTTCTTATACATTTTGTTTGGTTAAATACTCCTTACCCTCTTTTATTTATATCCCTTTCACACTTTGAGCACTTTTTAATGTTTGTTATTTATTTTGACCCCCTTTCATTTGGGCACATTCACTTTTTGCTGGAGTATGTCGGGAGGGGGGGGGGGAGGGGGCATATTAGCCTGGAACTATTAGAGTTCCTGAGGATTCAGTTCAGGGAAGAGGTTATAGAGGAGGTCAGGCAGGAGCTTAGTCAGGAGAGGGGGAGAGGGAGGGGGAGAGGGAGAGGAAGAGGAACAGGACAGGAAGGGGGGGAGGAAGCGGTGGGTGGACCTACCACTTTGTGCAAGATGAACAAGTGACTGGGCCCAGTGGCTGTCAGCGTAGAGCTTCACAGTCCGGGAAACAGAGGACATCATAACAGGGGAAAACCAAGCTGACTAGGGAGGCGAGGTATACTATGGAGGAGAAGGAGGCCCTCTTACAGGCTTATATGGACAGGGCTAAGAGGCTGCAGGCTCAGAAGGCCACCCCTAGGGAGAAGAGGAAGCTATGGCTGGAGATCACGGATGCAGTTAATGCAGTAGGGGCCCATAACAGGGATGTCGAGTCTATAAAGCATCGCTACCGGGACTGCAAAATGGAACTCAAAAGAAAGATCTCCAGGGAGTACCAATACGCAACAGGGACTGGTGGTGGGCCTGAAATGACTGTGGTGTATTCCAAATGGGAGGAAATGTTGCATCCCAGCATCTCCAAGGTGGCCATAGTCGGGATCGGAGGAGTCGATACCGGGAACCTGCCACTCTCATCTGACGGTAAGCTCATTTAATAATCTCTTTACATCAAAAATAAAGAATGTATTCAAGGATATGATTAATGCAATTACGCTTTTTTACACATTATTACGTAAACGCATTCACAATTACCTTGCGATTACATTAGTATCTAGGCTACAGGTTAGGTGTGCATTTAAACAGACTGAAAACAAACGCAAAAACACATTCAGATTGACCAGATAGATATCAGAAACACGGTTTGGAAAATGTGGAAATCGTATTGATTGTTATATTTCAAAGTGGATTAATGAGGCTGCATTTGTAATTCTATTGTAAGCAAAAGCATTTACAATTTTATTTGGAACTATGCTAATATATACATTTCTTTATTTTTATAATATACAGAGTATGGGGAGGAGGCAGCACAGCAACTACAGGCTCCTCCTTTACCCAGGTATGAGAGTGGTGGAGATGACTCACCACCTCAGGGAGACATGGAAGACATCCCTCTATACTCATCCTCAGAAGAAGCCCCCACTGCCCCAGCAGCCCCTCCTGCCCCAGCAGCCCCTCCTGCTCCAGCAGCCCCTCCTGCTCCAGCAGCCCCTCCTGCCCCAGCAGCCCTTCCTGCCCCAGCAGCCCGCCGTGCACCAGCAGCCCGCCATGCACCAGCAGCCCCTCAGGAGGAGATAGCAGAGGTGCAGATATTACGCGATTTTCTGGAACAGATGCGTGCCTCCCAGAGGGAAAATGTTGAAAGCAGAATCCAGCTGATAGAAGAAATTCATAATATTCGACAAGACCAAACAGAGCTTATCCAAGGACAAAGAGAGATTATCCAAGGCCAAGCAGAGCTTATCCAAGGCCAAAGAGAGATTATCCAAGGACAAAGCGAGATCTTGCATACTCTCAGGGATATATTGCAGGTCCTCCGGGAGGCGCATATCGCGCCATCTGCTGCTGGGCCATCTGCTCTTGAGCCATCTGATCCTGGGCCATCTGATCCTGGGCCATCTGATCCTGGGCCATCTGCTCTTGGGCCATCTGATCCTGGGTCATCTGCTCCTGGTACGCCTCAATCTCCTCCTCAGCCGGGTCATCCCAGTACTCCTCCTTCCCCTCTTCCCAAAACATCTCTGATGAGAACTCGTCGGAGGGGGCAGTTGCCCCCCAGAGCCTCAGTCTCATGGGAAGAGGGGAAGGAAGAGGAAGTAAGTATTTTTTGGTATATATATTTTTTTTTATTTACATTGATTGGTTTCTGTGATGTGATGTCCAAACTGTTTCCTTAATCTCAAACAAAATGACCATTACAATTATACATGATGACATATCACTGTTTGAATGCCAACAACACAGCTTAAAGGGACAGTCAGAACATTATTGTTGTTTACAAAGAAAATACTTTATTACGCATTATCAAGTTTTGAAAAACAACACTTAAAGAAATACACGTTTTACTTCTGCGATTAACCTTGTATCTATGCCTCTGAAAAATTACCACTTATTTATGTTCTTTTGACACACCGCCATTTCAGCCAATCACTGATCAATCCAATGTTTTCTATATTTTTATTCTTCATCCCTTTATTAACCTGATCCTCCTTGTCAAAATGTAGTTCTTCTCTTTTCACCTTTCAATATGGCAATATAGAGTATTAAAAAGGGGTAAATATATTCGGCTAGATTTAGAGTTCTGCGGCCAAAGGGGTGCGTTAGCTACGCGTGCTTTTTTTCGCCCGCACCTTTTAAATACCGCTGGTATTTAGAGTTCACAGAAGGGCTGCGTTAGGCTCCAAAAAGGGAGCGTATAGCATATTTACCGCCACTGCAACTCTAAATACTAGTGGTGCTTACGGACGCGGCCAGCTTCAAAAACGTGCTCGTGCACGATTCCCCCATAGGAAACAATGGGGCTGTTTGAGCTGAAAAAAAACCTAACACCTGCAAAAAAGCAGCGTTCAGCTCCTAACGCAGCCCCATTGTTTCCTATGGGGAAACACTTCCTAAATCTGCACCTAACACCCTAACATGTACCCCGAGTCTAAACACCCCTAGCCTTACACTTATTAAACCCTAATCTGCCGCCCCCGCTATCGCTGACCCCTGCATATTATTATTAACCCCTAATCTGCCGCTCCGTACACCACCGCAACCTACATTATACCTATATACCCCTAATCTGCTGCCCCTAACACCGCCGACCCCTATATTATATTTATTAACCCCTAATCTGCCCCCCACAACGTCGCCGCCAGCTACCTACAATAATTAACCCCTAATCTGCCGACCGGACCACACCGCTACTATAATAAATGTATTAACCCCTAAAGCTAAGTCTAACCCTAACACTAACACCCCCCTAAGTTAAATATAATTTAAATCTAACGAAATAAATTAACTCTTATTAAATAAATTATTCCTATTTAAAGCTAAATACTTACCTGTAAAATAAATCCTAATATAGCTAAATTATAATTATATTGTAGCTATTTTAGGATTAATATTTATTTTACAGGCAACTTTGTATTTATTTTAACCAGGTACAATAGCTATTAAATAGTTAATAACTATTTAATAGCTACCTAGTTAAAATAATTACAAAATTACCTGTAAAATAAATCCTAACCTAACTTACAAATAAACCTAACACTACACTATCAATAAATTACTTAAATAAAATACCTACAATTATCTACAATTAAACCTAACACTACACTATCAATAAATTAATTAAATACAATACCTACAAATAAATACAATTAAATAAACTAACTAAAGTACAAAAAATAAAAAAGAACTAAGTTACAAAAAATAAAAAAATATTTACAAACATTAGAAAAATATTACAACAATTTTAAACTAATTACACCTACTCTAAGCCCCCTAATAAAATAACAAAGACCCCCAAAAAATCGGCAGATTAGGGGTTAATACTTGAAGTTAGGTGTCGGCGATGTTAGGGAGAGCAGATTAGGGGTTAATACTATTTATTATAGGGTTATTGAGGCGGGAGTGAGGCGGATTAGGGGTTAATACATTTATTATAGTAGCGGTGCGGTGCGGTCGGCAGATTAATAATAGGTAGGTGGCGGCGACGTTGGGGGCGGAAGATTAGGGGTTAATAAATATTATGTAGGTGTCGGCGGTGTTAGGGGCAGCAGATTAGGGCTACATAGGGATAACGTAGGTAGCAGCGGTGTGCGGTCGGCAGATTAGGGGTTAAAAAATTTTAATAGAGTGGAGGCGATGTGGGGGGGCCTCGGTTTAGGGGTACATAGGTAGTTTATGGGTGTTAATGTACTTTAGAGCACAGTAGTTAAGAGCTTTATAAACCGGCGTTAGCCCAGAAAGCTCTTAACTCCTGACTTTTTTCTGCGGCTGGAGTTTTGTCGTTAGATTTCTAACGCTCACTTCAGCCACGACTCTAAATACCGGCGTTAGAAAGATCCCATTGAAAAGATAGGATACGCAAATGGCGTATGGGGATCTGCGGTATGGAAAAGTCGCGGCTGGAAAGTGAGCGTTAGACCCTTTTCCTGACTGACTCCAAATACCAGCGGTAGCCCAAAACCAGCGTTAGGAGCCTCTAACGCTGGTTTTGACGGCTACCGCCAAACTCTAAATCTAGTCGATTGCCTTTTGACATTCACAGAGGCGAACTAAAAATGTGTAAAACTAGACCTTTTTTTAAATAAAATGAAAGCACAGATGACAATTGAACAATATGATGGTCTGCTTAGTTTGGAAATAGATTTTACTTTTTTTTTGAAGTGGGAACTTTTTCTAACATCTAATTCCGAATTGAGCAGAAAATTATATTGTTCAATTGTGCTTTAATTTTATTTTAAAAAAGGGTCTAGTTTTGCACATTTCTTTAGATTTCCTACATGCAAAGATTATATTTCTGCCACAATATATTGTAAAATTAATAAACCTTAAATTAGCCAATACCTGCGCCCATTCTTAGAAAAAAGATATCTTCTATTTGTAAACAGATAATTATTTTGCTATTTTAGCAAAAAAGAAATATTATTCCAAAACATGTTTGTTTTATGGCAATTCGAAATGCAGTGGGACAAATTAGCAGAGGGGAAACTAAATCTACAAAAAAAACATTTATAGGATTTTTTCCAATAAGGCCATTTATCAAAGGCCAGGTGAATGAGGTTTACTGTCTTGAATCTTGTCTGCCAAGCCTCAAGGCAAGCGGACAGCAGTTTGCTTCGCTGATTTTGTAATGCTGCCCCTCTCAGTAACGATCAGTGATCTGCCTTCATATAGTAAGGGAGCGCGATCAGTCTCTGCTGTCTAAGCTGACAGTGGGGACTGCAGCATGTGCCTCTGTGTTGGACATGGAAAGCGCTCCTATTTGTGTATAAATAAATATATATATGTGTGTGTGTGTATATATGTGTGTATATGTGTATACATTTGTATTTATGTTAATATATGTGTACCTATGTATGTGCACACATACGAATATATATACACATAGATACACACTTTTGAGCCCTTCCCAGTCAAATACCTTGAAACAAGCAATATAATTTTCATTCATTTTAATATGCTTTTATGTGTTTTGAATAGAAATAATTTAAATACATATTTTTAAATACATATTTATATTTAAATACAATGGGGCCTATGTGTCAAAGGTCTTGCGGACCTGATCCGACAGTGCGGATCAGGTCCGCAAGACCTCGCTAAATGCGGAGAGCAATACGCTCTCCGTATTCAGCATTGCACCAGCAGCTCACAAGAGGTGCTGGTGCAATGCCGCCCCCTGCAGACTCGCGGCCAATGGGCCGCCAGCAGGGAGGTGTCAATCAACCCGATCATACTTGATCGGGTTGAATTGTTGCGATTCCTGTCCGCCTGCTAAGAGCAGGCGGACAGGGTTATGGAAAAGTGGTCTTTAGACCGCTGCTTCATAACTGCTGTTTTTGGCGAGTCTAAAGACTCACCAGAAACACAGGCCCACAAGCTCCATACGGAGTTTGATAAATGGGCCTCAATATCTCTCTCTTATATATATATATATGTTTTTATTCATATATATATATACATTTAAAAAAATGATATATACTGTATATATGTATATATATATATATATATATATATATATATATATATATATATATATATATATACACAGTATATATATTAAAAAGAGCATTTTCTTCTATGTGAAAAACATAGGAATCTAAAGTATTCATAACGCACCTTCGGCTTTAGAGTGGTTGATCTAGTGCAGTGTCAGGTTAGCGATCAATAACTAAAAGGTATTTCTTCAGTGCGCCCCATAGAAGTTTTTGTTAGTGCGGTCGCAACATGCCTCGATCTTTCACTCGCACGTTAACCTTTTACTTTCAACTTGAATACTCGTGCTAATGCGGCCACACACATTTTTTAACTTTGAGTGCAGTTGACACTTAAGCAAAAAAAATTAGCTTGCCACTTGTAATCTTGCCCAAAATGTTTCTGAGAAGGCATATATTTAAAATTGTAGCATTCCTGCTATTTTTTTTTAATAAACTAGAATGTTCATTTACTTACAAGTTTACTGCAATGATGTGTATTCTAAGGGGCTTATAACTACAGCTTAATGTCCTTTAATGTTTAAACTGCTGCCTATTCATCCTTTCTTCTCATTTATTTGAAATTCCTTCTTGTGAAAACTATACATCCTGCTCTCATTTAATTCTCTTTACCATCATATTTTGGTATCATTAGAAACTATGGAGACAATTTCTAAACCAACCTAAAGACCACTAGGGGACACATTGGATGGAATATGGGTCCCAGCAGAACTCCACAAAAAATATATCCTATTAGATTATATTTATTTTACAATAACTATAAACTAACGTGTCTTATAAAATAATATCCCATGTTACACTATATCAAAGGCAGCATCTCACTTGATTGTAACAAAAATTGCTTTAGTCATGAAAAAATATTCTTCACTTCAGATGTTGCTGCACTCATATTTAGCGATGGCACAACTCGGGTACTTTATGTAATAATATAGAGTAAATATAGAAAGATGTGTCCTGTTGTGGTGAAACTAAGAAATGTAATATAATCTGAAATAAATTATCATCTAAAATCAATCCTAACATTTTAAATTGACATTAAACTGCTGTTCACAACTACAAAATAATAGTTAATTCTCACTTTCATCCTGTTCTTGCAGCTCTTTTCAATTCAGTTCTCCTGTTTTAATAGCTTAAAGGTGCCAGATACTGAAGCTCCGCCTCTTTACACTGGGTGCCACCATCTTGGAGCTCAGGTATTCTCACAGCCTGTGACAGAAGCAGTTTGCACTTTCATATTAATGAGGTTGTTAACATTTTGACAATTGCATAAAGTGCTTCAGGTTAGGGTGCATGATAAAAAAAGCAGGAGCTGCGCATTTTTACAGCTGCTGCATTGCTCTATATTATTGTTGAGGGCTTTTTTAAATATATGTTGTGTAACTGTAAAACTGTAACAAAATCCAAAAAATGTAAAGCTCACATTATGTATCATCATGCACACTAAATCCAAGCAAATGTTACAGCTGTAAAAAAACTGGCCAGTATTTCTGACCTGTGAGTTTGCACTCACACTGTCCTTTGTCTTCTAAGTTGTTTGCCTGAAGGAAAGATACACATCTTTCCTTTAAAAGAGTTTTCATTAATTTCCCTGCAATTGAGGTCAGATTGACTGGCCTACAGTTAGCAGAATCTTCCCTACTACCCTTCATAAAAAGGGTAGTAGGGCATATTATGCTAACCATAGGCCAGTCAGTCGGACCTCAATTGCAGGGAAATTAATTGAAACTCTTTTATCTTTGTATCTTTCCTTCAGACAAACAACTTAGAAGACAAAGGACAGCATGGTTTCACTGCTGGAAGATCATGTCAGACTAATCTAATTGATTACTTTGACCATGTAACTAAAATAATAGACCAGGGAGGAGCTGTAGATGTTGTATATTTAGACTTTAGCAAAGCATTTGACACCGTCCCACACAACAAACTTATTCACAAAATGTATTGCCTTGGAATAGATGCTGAGATTGTTAAGTGGGTAGATTGCTGGCTTAAAGATAGACGACAGAGGGTTTCAATTAATGGAGAACATTCACATTAGACGAGCCTGAAGGCTCGCCGGAAACAAGGGGCCTCAAGCTTGATAAATATGCCCCTATGTTTCTATGCACGGCTTCTGTTACAGGCTGTGAGAATAATTGAGTGCCAAGATAGCGATGCCCAGTATGAAGAGGCGGAGCTTTAGTATCTGTCACTTTAAGATATTAAAACAGGAAAACTGATTTGTAAACGCTGCAAGCAGAGGATAGAATGTAATAACAAAGTGAGTAGTTACTATTCTTTTGTAGTTGTTCACAGCAGTTTAATGTCCCTTTAAAAGTTTACTTTTCTGGCTTAAAAAAATGGCAAAGTGTTAAACAAATCAGCTTTTGTAAAGTGTTCTTGCCTTCTGTTTTTTACTAGGTTTACATTCTCCCTCATTCCATTTTACAGTTGCATTAACATTTTGTCAGGTTTTAGGCATAACCCTACCCCTCCATTAACACTTAAAGGGACATTACACATTAATTATATGCTAGATAGAAAGATGCATTCAAAGAAAAGATACGTCTGAGAATAACATGCAGATGTTTATTTATTTTTTATTCCATTAGCTGTTTAAATATTGACAACAATAAGTGTAAAGTTGTAGTGTCTATAAAACTGCCACCCTCACCTGTGACTGGCTCAACCACAATAGATAGGCCAATATATTTGAAAATATTTAAGAAACAAATTAATTTACATGTATGTCAGAATCTTATGTTTAGTTTTACTTCATAGTGTTAAACAATATCTTATTTAAATAATTATGAAAATGTATTGCTTTAATATATAACATTTCTGGATTAATTATATTTTATATTCATATTTATAGGTACCTTTTATTTATATATATATAACATTAGTCAACATAATTAAATATTTATATGATTTTATTGAATATGTCTATGTTTTAAACATGTTTTACATTTGGCATTACTAGTTGTAAAGGGTATTCTGACCCTTTATGACTAGTAGGTAAAGCCTACAATTTGAATCTATGAACTTTGCCGACATAAAAGTAAAAGTTGTAAACTGAAAAAAAAAAAAAAACAATTTCCATCTCCTATTGACTTCATGATGGTGTTATCTTTTTAGGTACCTATCGGACAAATAAGAATGATGATACCCTCAACAAAAACTCACCCTTATAGTTATTCTGCATAAATATTTAAGCTAATTAACATGGCTGGTATTTTTTTACAGGATGGTTGGAAACCCTACACAACATTTGACTGCATTTTTATTATTAAATTTGTTTGCATTTTACTTTTTCATTTTATAGTACATTATGTTTAGCTATAACTATATAATCAGCCAAAAGGTTTATATTATATCTGTACATCATTGCAATAGTCTGTTATGTTGTTTACACTGTTATATTTCAGCACATTGAATTTATTTTAAGAAAATGCTGCTAGATAAATCTGAGTTTATAGATCTAATGTAAATTATAATTTTTGTAATATCAAAGAAAACTAGCTTACTCTGTTATGAGCAAGCTATACAGCAAATCTATTTGAATTGAATGAACCAGTATAATTCTTCTTAAGTTTATGAGTGAATATGTTATCGTACGTGAGCAACTAAGATTTATGGCCTGTCTTTTTTTCTGACAAAGCATCTGAAACAATTTTTAGCTCCACTGCACCTAAATCATAACATCAAGTTGTTATATTAATGCACAAAGTTTTATTTCCTCGGCTTTCGCAATACATAATCAAAACATGTGGTGTGTAAATATTGCTTAAGGAAGAAAAGTCTTGTGAAAATAATTATATTTGTAATGGGTCTCAAAAAGCTAAACCTAAGGGGTAAATTGAGGTTAAGGGGCCTACTTATTATGATGTGAGCGGACATGATTCGATATAGCGGATCATGTCCGCTGCACATAGATAAATGCCGACAGCATATGCTCTCGACATTTATCATTGCACCAGCAGTTCTTGTGAACTGCTGGTGCAATACCGCCCCCCTGCAGATTCGTGACCATTTGTCCGCTAGCAGGGAGTGTCAATTAACCCAATCGTATTCAATCGGGTTGATTTCTGTCCGCCGCCTCAGAACAGGCGGACAGGTTATGGAGCAGCAGTCCTTAGACTGCTGCTTCATAATAGACATGTGCATGGCAAAAAAATTCGGTACGGTACGGATCGATTCTGATTTTTTCGAATTTCGGTTCGGATCGATTCGAGTTCGGAAAAATTTGAATCAATTTGGTTCAGATTTGTTTCGGATTCATTCGGATTTGAATAAATTCGGTTTGAATTTGTTTCAGATTCATTCGGATTCGAATAAATTTGTCTGGATTCGGTTCGGTTCGGAAATTCGGAAATTGCGGTAAGTGTTAGGTGGGATTAGACTAGCATTATGTACTGTACATTAGGTGTAACCCATAGCAGAATGATATAACCTAATATACTGTACAATACTAGTGTAATCCATGGCCATCCGAATCTACCAAATAAATCTGAATAAATCCGAATAAATCCGAATAAATCCGAAGTCAGGTTTCTGTGATGTAAAAAAATGAGACAAAGATAAATCATTTCAAAACTTTTTCCACCTTTAATGTGACCTATAAACTGTACAACTCAATTGAAAAACAAACTGAAATCTTTTAGGTAAAGGGAAATAAAAATAAAAAACTAAAATAATATGGTTGCATAAGTGTGAACACCCTTTTATAACTGGGGATGTAGCTGTGTTCAGAATTAAGCAATCACATTCAAAATCATGTTAAATAGGGTCAGTACACACCTGTCATCATTTAAAGTGCCTCTGAGTAACCCCAAATAAAGTTCAGCTGTTCTAGTAGGTCTTTCCTGACATTTTGTTAGTCACATCCTACAGCAAAAGCCATGGTCCGCAGAAAGCATCTAAAACATCAGAGGGATCTCATTGTTAAAAGGTATCAGTCAGGAGAAGGGTACAAAAGAATTTCCAAGGCATTAGATATATCATGGAACACAGTGAAGACAGTCATCATCAAGTGAAGAAAATATGGTGCAACAGTGACATTACCAAGAACTGGATGTCCCTCCAAAATTGATGAAAAGGCGAGAAGAAAACTGGCCTGGGGGGCTGCCAAGAGGCCTACAGCAACATTAAAGGAGCAGCAGGAATATCTGGCAAGTACTGGCTGTGTGGTACATGTGACAACAATCTCACATATTCTTCATATGTCTGGGCTATGGGGTAGAGTGGCAAGACGAAAGCCTTTTCTAAAAAAAAAAAACATCCAAGCCCGGCTAAATTTTGCAAAAACACATCTGAAGTTTCCCAAAAGCATGTCGCAAAAGGTGTTCTGGTTTGATGAAACCAAAGTTAAACTTTTTGTCCATAATTCCAAAAGATATGTTTGGCACAAAAACAACACTGCATATCACCAAAAGAACACCATACCCACAGTGAAGCATGGTGGTATCAGCATCATGCTTTGGGGCTGTTTTTCTTCAGCTGGAACTGGGGCCTTAGTCAAGGTAGAGGGAATAATGAACAGTTCCAAATACCAGACAATATTGGCACAAAACCTTCAGGCTTCTGCTAGAAAGCTGAACATGAAGAGGAACTTCATCTTTCAGCATGACAACGACCCAAAGCATACATCCAAATCAACAAAGGAATGGCTTCACCAGAAGAAGATTAAAGTTTTGGGATGGCCCAGCCAGAGCCCAGACCTGAATCCAATTAAAAATCTGGGGGTGATCTGAAGAGGGCTGTGCACAGGAGATGCCCTCGCATTCTGACAGATTTAGAGTGTTTTTGCAAAGAAGAGTGGGCAAATCTTGCCAAGTCAAAATGTGCCATGCTGATAGACTCATACACAAAAAGACTGAGTGCTGTAATAAAATCAAAAGGTGCTTCAATAAAGTATTAATTTAAGGGTGTTCACACTTATGCAACCATATTATTTTAGTTTTATATTTTTATTTCCCTTTACCTAAAAGATTTCAGTTTGTTTTTCAATTGAGTTGTACAGTTTATAGGTCACGTTAAAGGTGGAAAAAGTTCTGAAATGATTTATCGTTGCCTCATTTTTTACATCACAGAAACCTGACATTTTAACAGGGGTGTGTAGACTTTTTATATCCACTGTATATAATATATATACACACACATACATATACATATATATATGTATATAATTATGTTTATTTTCTCCCTTCCCCCCGCGCCCCGTTGATCAGTCTGGTATTTTTGTGGCTAACACCTGGCAACCCTACTACCATTAAAAGTTTTTAAAAAGCCGCCATGTGTGTGCGATATGGTGGCGAGGAGCTCTATACCGCACAAAATCCAAGGGCTGCTTTGACATGCTTATGCACGCTTTCCCCATAGACTAAAAAAAAAAAACTAACACCTGAACCGCGGAACAAAAAAGCTCAGTAACGCAACCCCATTGATGTCTATGGGTAAAAAAAAGTTTTGTTTAAACCTAACACCCTAACATAAACCCCACTACTAAGCAGGAAAAAAGGAAGGAGAAGAAAACACAGGGCACGCAGGCACAGGAACAGGCTGAGAGCCTGGAAAATTAGTAACTACAGGAACGACAGAAGAAGTAAGAGAGATATCACCACTAACAGTAATTACAGTCTTTTTCTTTCTTGCAGGGGCATCCTCCTCCTCAACAAATCTACGTGGAACCTTCGCAGAACGCTTGGACCTCTCCATGATGCAACCTGCAAGACAAGAAACAGGTTAGTGGTTTTACTTTCAGTTCTGCAGCTCTATTATCAGCTCTGAATAACTGCCTCCTACAGCTCCCCCCCCCCCCCCCATGCCCTGCAGAGAACACTTCCTTTTAATCCATTAACATTATCTCCTTCATTTAAAAAAATACCCCTTAAATTGTTGCATACCTAAATAGGTCTTCCACTTTCCAAAGCTTGGACATCCATTAAGTAGGTGTCATGCCAGGTGGGACAGCAGGACAGGACTTCTAACAAGTTTGCAATATATGGTTCTGGTCTGGGAGAATATGTAGCCTCTGTTATTGGTAAAAAGGGCAAATAGAAACAAACAGAAAACTTCATCAGTAAGATAATTGTGGTGCAGGTAGTAGCAAGAATTCACTGCTAGGATCACAAAGTCAGCAGGGAGTTCAAGTTTGTTGTTTCTGGAGGTTGTGAAATGAACAGATTACATTTAATTAAACTGCTTCAGGGAGATATAAGCAGGAATAGAACTGGTGGCAAGAGTTTGAAAGAGGTAATTTTTTAAGGGCTAGTCTGAAAGGCTCAACAGCTAGACATCAGGTCAGGAATGGATAATATAACGTCCAGTGCATGTAGAAATTTCATCTTTATATATAATAGTGTAGCTGTATGAAAATTAAACAAAATGTACTAGCCCCCCCAAAAGATGCAGTATATAGCAGATGTGCACCCCTCTGTGTATTAACGAGTTAACGAGTGGTTAACATTAGACATGTGCGGTTCGTTTCGGATTTATTCGGAAATTCGGAAAATTCGGTAAATTCAGAGATTCGGATCGATTCGGATTTCCGAATTAAAATACTTCCGAATCTACCGAATGAATCCGAAATAGCTGCCGTATCTCCGAATAAATCCGAATTAGCTCGGTAAAATTCGGCATTTCCCCATAGGAAACAATGGGAGTTTCGGCTGAAAAAAAAAATAACACCGCAGCTCGATTGTTTCCTATGGGGAAACACTAAGTCTGCACCTAACACCCTAACATGTACCCCGAGTCTCTAAACACCCCTAATCTGACACTTATTAACCCCTAATCTGCCGCCCCCGCTATCGCTGACACCTGTATTATTTTATTAACCCCTAATCTGCCGACCCAATATCGCCACCACCTACATTATAGCTATTAACCCCTAATCTGCTGTCCCTAACATCGCCGACCCCTACATTATAGTTATTAACCCCTAATCTGCCCCCCCCAACGTCGCCGCAATCTAACTACAAGTATTAACCCCTAATCTGCCGACCCAATATCGCCGCCGCCTACATTATAGCTATTAACCCCTAATCTGCTGTACCTAACATCGCCGACCCCTACATTATAGTTATTAACCCCTAATCTGCCCCCCCCCCAACGTCGCCGCAATCTAACTACAAGTATTAACCCCTAATATGCCGACCCGATATCGCCGCCGCCTACATTATAGCTATTAACCCCTAATCTGCTATCCCTAACACCGCCGACCCCTACATTATAGTTATTAACCCCTAATCTGCCCCCCCAACGTCGCCGCAATCTAACTACAAGTATTAACCCCTAATCTGCCGACCCGATATCGCCGCCGCCTACATTATAGCTATTAACCCCTAATTTGCTGTCCCTAACACCGCCGACCCCTACATTATAGTTATTAACCCCTAATCTGCCCCCCCCAACGTCGCCGCAATCTAACTACAAGTATTAACCCCTAATCTGCCGACCGCAAATCGCCGCCACTATAATAAATGTATTAACCCCTAAACCGCCGCACTCCCGCCTCGCAAACACTATAATACATTTTATTAACCCCTAATCTGCCCTCCCTAACATCACCGACAACTACCTACAATTATTAACCCCTAATCTCCCGCCCCCAACGTCGCCGCTATAATAAGGTTATTAACCCCTAAACCTAAGTCTAACCCTAACACTAACACCCCCTAATTTAAATATAATTTAAATAAAACGAAATAAATTTACTATAGTTAAATAAATGAATCCTATTTAAAACTAAATACTTACCTGTAAAATAAACCCTAATTATAGCTGCAATATAACTATCAATCACCACCACTAAATAAAGTTATTAACCCCTAAACTTCTGGCCTCCCACATCACCGCCACTAAATAAAACTATTAACCCCTAAACCGCCAGCCCCCCACATCGCAAAAAAATAAATTAAACTATTAACTGCAGCTGCCACTAATAATCCAGGATAGAAACACGACTTCATTCCCACAGCCTCTGTACTGACACTTAACCATATTCTGTTACTCTTTTCCAATCCTCATTTGCCCACTCACTACACACTTTTTCTTATTGTTTGCTTATATCACTACTCACTCTGAGTTTACAATGCCTTATATCAGACATATTTCCCTTCTCCTTTCCTTCTGTGTCCATTCCCTCTCCTTTAGATTGTAAGCTTGAGAGCCTCTCTACCTGTAGGCCACTACTACTAGCAGGGGCGGTTCTACATAGGGGTTTACAGGGGCCTGGCCCCCCCCTGTGGGCCCCCCCTGAGCTGGCCACTGAGCTGACTGAAAAATACCAGACAAGATCAAGGATATTTATCTGCTTCCCTGTCCCAGAAATATATGTGTGTGTGTGTGTATGTATGCATGTGTGTATATGTATGTATGTGTGTTTATATGTGTTTGTGTACAGGGAGTGCAGAATTATTAGGCAAGTTGTATTTTTGAGGATTAATTTTATTATTGAACAACAACCATGTTCTCAATGAACCCAAAAAACTCATTAATATCAACTTAACAAAAAACAAATATATACCCATTTCAATTATTTATTTTTACCAGTGAAACCAATATAACATCTCAACATTCACAAATATACATTTCTGACATTCAAAAACAAAACAAAAACAAATCAGTGACCAATATAGCCACCTTTCTTTGCAAGGACACTCAAAAGCCTGCCATCCATGGATTCTGTCAGTGTTTTGATCTGTTCACCATCAACATTGCGTGCAGCAGCAACCACAGCCTCCCAGACACTGTTCAGAGAGGTGTACTGTTTTCCCTCCTTGTAAATCTCACATTTGATGATGGACCACAGGTTCTCAATGGGGTTCAGATCAGGTGAACAAGGAGGCCATGTCATTAGATTTTCTTCTTTTATACCCTTTCTTGCCAGCCACGCTGTGGAGTACTTGGACGCGTGTGATGGAGCATTGTCCTGCATGAAAATCATGTTTTTCTTGAAGGATGCAGACTTCTTCCTGTACCACTGCTTGAAGAAGGTGTCTTCCAGAAACTGGCAGTAGGACTGGGAGTTGAGCTTGACTCCATCCTCAACCCAAAAAGGCCCCACAAGCTCATCTTTGATGATACCAGCCCAAACCAGTACTCCACCTCCACCTTGCTGGCGTCTGAGTCGGACTGGACTTTACCAATCCAGCCACGGGCCCAGCCATCTGGCCCATCAAGACTCACTCTCATTTCATCAGTCCATAAAACCTTAGAAAAATCAGTCTTGAGATATTTCTTGGCCCAGTCTTGACGTTTCAGCTTGTGTGTCTTGTTCAGTGGTGGTCATCTTTCAGCCTTTCTTACCTTGGCCATGTCTCTGAGTATTGCACACCTTGTGCTTTTGGGCACTCCAGTGATGTTGCAGCTCTGAAATATGGCCAAACTGGTGGCAAGTGGCATCTTGGCAGCTGCACGCTTGACTTTTCTCAGTTCATGGGCAGTTAGTTTGCGCCTTGGTTTTTCCACACTCTTCTTGCGACCCTGTTGACTATTTTGAATGAAACGCTTGATTGTTTGATGATCACGCTTCAGAAGCTTTGCAATTTTAAGAGTGCTGCATCCCTCTGCAAGATATCTCACTATTTTTGACTTTTCTGAGCCTGTCAAGTCCTTCTTTTGACCCATTTTGCCAAAGAAAAGGAAGTTGCCTAATAATTATGCACACCTGATATAGGGTGTTGATGTCATTAGACCACACCCCTTCTCATTACAGAGATGCACATCACCTAATATGCTTAATTGGTAGTAGGCTTTCGAGCCTATACAGCTTGGAGTAAGACAACATGCATAAAGAGGATGATGTGGTCAAAATACTCATTTGCCTAATAATTCTGCACTCCCTGTATATATATATGTGTGTGTGTTCATGTATGTATGCATGTTTGTATATGTATGTGTGTGTATATGTGTGTGTGTATGTATGTGTTTATATATGTGTATGGATGGTGTGTGTGTATGTGTATATATATATATATATATATATATATATATATCTAATTTGTTTCCGTTTTTTAATGTGCCCCCTAATTAAACACTGGCCCCACCTTGGCCCCCCCCAGTAAAATTTGTTTAGAACCGCCACTGACTACTAGTGATTGTGCTCAAGGGCAGGGCATTCCTCTCCTTTTGTATAACTCAAATATTGCACCTCCAACTGTAATGAACCCCAATATTGTACGTGTTTGTTTGTGTATGTAATGCATCCTTGTAATGTTTTATTATTACTTGTATAGCGCTGCGCAATCTGCTGGCGCTTTCTAAATACCTGATAATAATAATAATAATTAACCCCTAACCCTAACAACCCCCTAACTTTATATTAAAATTACAATATCCCTATCTTAAAATAAATAAAAACTTACCTGTGAAATTAAAAAAAACCTAAGTTTAAGCTATATATTAAACTAACTACTATTATACTAAAATTAAAATAACTACAAATAAAATAAACTAAATTACGCATTAAAAAAACATTGCACTACTAAAAAAAATTAAATCTACAATTACAAAAAATAAAATATACTAGATTTCCAAAAATACAAAATTACTGGGGGGCGGAGCTAACGCTTAAGCTGTTTGGATGCACATTACTTAAGCTCCGGGAATTGTATATGGTTAACAGCTGATTATCACTACTATATGTTATGCAATGAGACTCTAATGCTGACCCATAACCCAAGAAAGATTGTGATGGCACCTCTGGACCTTGGCAACTTCTGCATTGCTGTTTAATTGAACTCTCCTCAACACGCACTTGCGGCCTACCTTTTAGTCTGGGACAACATATTGCACTAAAGACGCACCTAGGCATCTCTCTTCATATGATCTTCCCTCGTGAGCATGGAGAGGATACCCCTGAATGCAGTCTGTCGCCCGAACACTTTGAAAGAATACACGATTGCTGGGCAATGGAATGGAGCAAGTTGCCCACGTGTAGTATGCTGGGAGTGAATGGGACGCAGACAGAGGAGAAAGCGGTGGACAGGGAAACCACTGCAGAGGTACATGCAAAGTTGGGAGACAAAGTGAAAATTGAAATTTATTGTGATGCCCAAAACGATGCTGCACAGAACAAGAGACCGGCAAGGGAGGTTGATGGCGCTACAAATTGGAGGCCAAGCAGAACTAGCAACCTGCTGGAAGTGAGGATTGCATCATAAGACCTCTCAGATCAGCTTGAATCACGGCAAGACATAAGTCTATTCAATTTGACCTGCAACTAATGCCTGAGGTGTTCTGGTCTATTAAGGTTAGGCGACAATGGGAGATTCTTTCCCTAGTAATTATGGAGGGTCAGATTTTCTGGCTTTCTTTCAAGGATCCCTGTAGACTTTACACGTTTGGCAATACAAACATTGCAACCTGGCGAGAGGGGGTTGGTTAGTGACTCACTCTTGTTGTGAGACTTTTAAGATCAGCGGTTGATCTTTCCAACCCTATGTATATAACCTCACTATATCTGACCCTAATTGTGTGCATTTTACATTTTGGCTTTAAGATTTGTTTGCTATTCTGCTTTATAGCATTGGCAGTTTCATTGTATATATATTTGACCTACACTGCCTCTATATGATTATCGCTATAGATCTCTATGAAGTAAGATAGTTGTTGTTTAGAGAAGTTAGAGTTTCCATGTGTTAGAATATGTATACAGGTCTTTCCAGATTCATTTTATCCCTACTTGTCTAATAGATCTGTTCACTCCAGCTGGTATTGATTTAAACCAGGTTAGACACAGTACAGGATTGACCCACTATGTTTGTGAGACCTGGCATGGATTAGAACAGCGCTCCTCTAGAGGAGAGCTGATAGGCTAATTAGATGTGAACACAGTGCAGATTCAATTATTGTATGACTAAACTGCTTTATCCAGTTAAATAAGGTTCTATGACAGGGGCATTTGTTATACTTAATTATATAAAAGTTGGTCTAAGCATTTTCAACTTTATAATAACCTTGTTTATTTGATCCTATACCTTGTAGCAGAGTTTCCCCATATTATTACTAAATAAATTATATATTGCCCTCTGTTTTGGCTCCAATTGCATAGCTGTTATTCGTTTCTTGGAGACTACCTTATGATTGCTATTTGTTATTCTATGTTTAAATGGACGTACCACATCACTAATTTAGAGTGCCTCACACTAACAGTTTATTCCCATACTGCAAACTTGGAATAGGTTAACTTTAGTAACTTTACCTGCCATGGATACAAGATCCCGAAATAGTTTGAATCTTTAATTTTGTAATTTCTATATAGTTTTTCAATAGTTCCTAGTGTTACTATTGAGTTATATAGCAATGTCTCTAATTTAACACATAAGACAATGTATAGGGACAATTTTAATATTATATTTAGTCTTTTTAGTTATTGCCTGCTTTATGGTTCTGATAATACAGTATATACTGTTTGTGGACAGCAACCTAGCCCTAGGTTACATAACCTTAGCCGCTACCAATATGTTAGATGTTTTTTGTTAATCATTATTTATCCTTTTAAACAGCACGCTGCTTGGGTATAGGACCCATAACCGGGTGGTAAGGCACGTCACTAAAAGATTATCAATAGTTGATTCCTCCCATATTACAGTATTGGTAGGGCAGATTTGTGATGGCATTGTGCAGACTTAAATACCTTAAAAGTACGTCACCAACACAAGCAAGTCTAATTTATAAGGAACTAGAAAAATAAGAATGTTCACATTTATTTGTCCTAAATACATGGACACTCATCTTGGATGCAGATGCTATACATTAACGTTGAGTAGGATGTTTTGATAGTAACGTGACTGGGTTTAGGTTTTATGATATATGACGGCTTGCTAGCCTGATCTACCTGTCTGCATAATCCCTAATATTGAAAGGCTATATTGCTTTGTTGGTTATTACTATGAGGTTTTAATTATTTTCTAACTTATTCAACTCAGAACCTTTTCCTTTATAGTTTTAGATAATGGCTAATAGATAACAATCCAGTAATGTTTTGGTATTAGAGAATATATATGGATCTTGCCCAGTGATTATAATTCCCATAATAGTAGCTCCGCCCTCCCCTAGATTTTGTTTACCGGTTAAACAAAGGAACACCGATTCCATAGAACTTTTCCCTGATACCTATTATTTACTTATATCAATATTGCGGCCATTAATAATCCCTCCGTTATTTTATCTACTACTTCCTCTATATTGATTCATTTGAGTAACTAGGCCCACAGGTTTCCATACTTGATCTAAGGGGAATAGATAGTAGAGAACATAAATAAAGCTGAGGTTTCACTTTTATAATTCAATTTAAAATGTAGACTATTAGTTCAAGCAATGCTGCTGATACAAGATATGCTCTTATTTGTTTAGTCTAGTTCTTTCATTTACTGTGACATGTCCCTTGAAAATAATGGAAATTGAATTTTCAATGTATATTATATGTTTTGAAAACTTCAATAAAACATTTTTGAAAAAAAAATAAAAATGTAAAGATGGCACTGTGTGCTGATGAGGTATGATAAAAAAATAATAATTAAAAAATACAAAATTACAAAAAATAACACTAAATTACGAAAAATAACAAATGAAATGATCCAAAATAAAAACAATTACACCTAATCTAATCCTATATAATAAAAAGTGTGTTTGTCCGACGCTTTCATGCGCAGTAGAGACTGTGCGCGAGGACAAACACACCTGGCCTTCCAACTGACCTGGCATCTGGAGTCAGCGTGTGGTGGAGTGGGTGTGGCTGGGCGGGTGTGACATGGGCATGGCAGGGCGGGTGATATGTAGGCGGGGCCTGGCATGACATGGGCGGGGCCGGGCGTGACGTCAGCAGGGCAGAGAGCTCTAAAGAGGGGCCTAGAGAGAGCTGAAGAGGGGGGATAAAGAGAGGGAGAGAGACAGCAAAAGAGAGGGGGGGAGAGTGCACAAAAGAGAGGGGGGAGAGAGCACAAAAGAGAGGGGGAGAGAGGGCAAAAGAGAGGGGGAGAGAGCGCAAAAGAGAGGGGGAGAGAGCACAAAAGAGAGGGGGAGAGAGCACAAAAGAGAGGGAGGAGAGAGCACAAAAGAGAGGGGGAGAGAGTGCAAAAGAGAGGAGGTGAGAGCGCAAAAGAGAAGGGGGAGAGAGCGCAAATGAGAGGGGGGAGAGAGCGCAAAAGAGAGGGGGAGAGAGTGCAAAAGAGAGGGGGAGAGAGCGCAAAAGAGAGGGCAAGAGAGCGCAAAAGAGAGGGCTAGAGAGTGCAAAAGAGAGGGGGAGAGAGGGCAAAAACGCAAAAGAGGGGGATAGAGCGCAAAAGAGAGGGGGAGAGAGTGCAAAAGAAAGAGGGAGAGAGGGCAAAAAAGAGGGAGAGAGACAGCAAAAGAGAGGAGAGAGAGATCAAACAAGAGGAGAGAGAGAGCAAACGAGAGGAGAGAGAGAGAGCAAACAAGAGGGGGAAGAGAGAGAGCAAAAGAGAGGGAGAGAGAGCAAAAGAGAGGGGGAGAGAGAGAGCAAAAGAGAGGGGAGAGAGAGAGCAAAAGAGAGGGGAGATAGAGAGCAAAAGAGAGGGGGGGAGAGAGAGAGCAAAAGAGAGGGGGGAAAGAGAGTAAAAGAGAGGGGGAGAGAGAGAGTAAAAGAGAGGGGAGAGAGAGCAAAAAAGAGGGGAGAGAGAGCAAAAGAGAGGGGAGAAAGAGAGAGCAAAAGAGAGGGGAGAAAGAGAGAGAGCAAAAGAGAGGGGGATAGAGAGAGAGCAAGGGTTGGGACCGCTGTACTGCAAAAAATGGCCTGTGTACATGGGCTTTAGGACTAGTAGCCCTATAAAAAAGTCCACCCCAAAATAAAAAAAAACCCTAGCCTACAATAAACTACCAATAGCCCTTAAAAGGTCCTTTTGTAGGGCATTGCCCTAAAGAAATCAGCTCTTTTCCCTGTAAAAAAAATACAAATACCCCCCAAACAGTAAAACCCACCACCCAACCAACCCCCCAAAATAAAAAAGCTAACTCTAACAAAAGCCTAAGCTACCCATTGCCCAGAAAATGGCGTTTCTATGGGCATTGCCCTTTAAAGGGCATTCAGGCTCGCCAAAAACACGGGGCATCAAGCTCCGCATGGATCTTGATAAATTGACCCCCTAGAGTGATCACAGTTTAGTTGATTTGCTTAAAGCTCTTATTTGTTCTATTGTTTAAATTTAGCACATTATATCATGCATTTAATGCTTGTCTTATTGATTAAAACCCAAACAATGATTTAAAAAATAGTTTTCATGATGTGTTAAACTATACTTATGATTTAATTACATGCATCTTTAAATCTTTAATAAAAATTGAGGACATAATCGTGTTCCTTTAAATTGCACTTCTTGTTGATTTGTGGCAGTTACATCAAAAAGGACATGACTGTCACTTTATATTCTTCCCATCACTGCAACAGCATCATTAATTGTCAGTGCCTACGGCAATCCTGTCCAATCCCAAAGCTTTTTTATGTGGTCCTCTATGTACTCAAATAATGTTTTTATATGAATGAAGAAGGTATATTGCTGCAAGTGTAACAGGGCTCCATGTCACCCCAAGGTTCTTGTGTTATGTTACAATAGTATTCCTCTGTGATACTGCACATCTATTTATCTCTTGCAACTGATAACAAAGAGTGTTTCCCATGTTACTAATCTTTAGAGCTAAAAAGGGACGTTAGGAAAGTGTATTCCTCTCATTCCTGGAGAATCAAATGTATTTTTTGTGGGTCTGTGTGTATATGGATTGTAGATTTGTGACATTGGGGCCGATTTATCAATGTGTATTATGTCCACCAGACATCGCTGAATGCCAACAGCATACACTGTCGGCATTTATCATTGCACAAGCAGTTCTGGTGAACTGCTTGTGTAATGCTGCGCCTTGCAGATTCGCGGTCAATTGACCGCTAGCAAAAGGTGTCAATCAACCCGATCGTATGAGATCGGGCGGATTGATGTCCGTCGCCTCAGAAGCGGAGGAGGAGTTAAGGAGTAGCAGTCTTAAGATTGCTACTTCTTAACTCCTGTTTCCGGCGAGCCTAAAGGCTTGCGTGGAAACAGGGGTATTTGGCCCATTTCGGGCCATTGATAAATCGACCCATTGTGTAAGCATAAGCATTAGTCTGGGATATATCCAGCTTGGAACTCTCTCCATTACCTAAGAATGTTCAACCACCTGAAACCTATACAGAGAAATGCCCTTCCTAGTTTCTGTAATGCCCAACCATGTCTCCAGATTGGCTTCATACCTCCAATGCATTGTGCTTCTCCACTGCCAAGCCTGACTCTAGCAAGCCAAGTATAGCAATGCACTTAAAAAGACTATTTCCAAAAACTATTTTTTGGCTTTGCATTGTACATCATATAAAATGTATCCTTTAGGTGTGAGTGGTCAAAGAAGGGCATATTGGGAATAAATTTGAATATTAAAAATTGTTATAGATACTGTAAAAAAAAATCTAAATAATCCATAGAATATATATATATAATTTTTATGTCTAATTTTTTTCAGAGAGTGTTTATATGAGTCCAAGGGGCCAATTTATCATGGCCCAATGGGGGGACCAAGTACATCTGTTTCCGCGCAAGCCTTTAGGCTCGCCGGAAACAGGAGTTAAGAAGCAGCGGTCTCAAGACTGCTGCTCCTTAACTCGTACCTCGCCTCTGAGGCTTGCGGACATCAATCTGCCCGATCGCATATGATCGGGTCGATTGACACCCCCTGTTTTAAAGGCAAATAATATTTGCAATTATATCTTAAAGCCATGCTGACTATTTCTAAAACCATGCTCATAATCTAATATTAAATTATGTTAGCAGTAAACAAGAAAGTGCTGCGACCATGATACGTTTCTATACTTTAAACTGTGTTGAGACTAGCTTTAAATCTTCTAGTTTATAGCTGGAATCAAGCATCAATAAATCTCAAGACCTGTCCTTTTGTTTGCAGGGGATAATTTGGATCAGTTTGAACCTCTTTAGTGTTGCCTCAGCCCCTAGTATTCCAGAGAAATAGAGACCATACTGGATAAGGCTACCCAATTATTGGCTAGATTACAAGTGGAGCTCTAATTTATCCGTCGCACAATAAATAACCAGCTAAATTTGGTTAATTTTATAAATGTGCCCCAAATGCCCCCAAAATCAAGTGTTATTTTTCTTTCTTTTTTTTTTTTTTGAAATATAGTTTTGTTTTTTAAAAGACTAAAAAAAAGAAAACTGCACTTAGCAGTTTTTAAGGGTTAAAATCGGCGGCTGAGGGGGGTTAGAAAAAAAAAAACAGCACTGAAAAGTGCCTTTACATTGCGGTCTATGGGAGCTGTGTGTTCCCAGTAAATATATATGTATATACATATATATTTATGTGTTAATATGTGCATAGTTGCCAACATTTCAAAAAATGTTCCAGGGACACTTTGTAGCAGAGCAAGCAAGAGGGTTACTGAAGTACTGACAACCTACTGTTCAACTGCTCCGCCCACTCAGTTCTGTAATCAAAACACACCCATTTGAAAGTAATAGTATAATTTAGACTTATCCATAGTTTATTATACCGATTACAGCACCAAGCTCTTACACCTACCCAGTCTCTGGAACACATTCTGGGCATATGGTTATTTTTACAACACAGCATCAAAATTAGAAAGACAAATAATATGTGAACCCATTCAATAATAATAATATTCCATTAGGAATTAATTATATTTAAATAATACACTGTATCTAATTATCATCTATCTATCTGTATATATGTATGTGTGTGTATATATATATATATATATATATATATATATATATATATATATATATATATATACGGTATATATATATATATATATATATATATATATATATATATATAATACGGTATATATATATATCAAATATATATACTGTATATATATATATATATATATATATATATATATACAGTATATATATATATATATATATATATATAATACGGTATATATATATATATATATATATATATATATATATATATATATATATATATCAGGGACGTGCACTCATAGGAGGCAGGGGAGGCAGTGCCTACCCTGCCATATGTGGCCAAAGCTTAATTCAATTTTAATTAAAACAAAAAAAAAAGTCACCAAAAAAATATTTTCCCCCATGTAATGCTATGGAGAGGCAGGTACAGGAACGCTTCTCTCCATTGCAGTACATGGGTCAAAGGAAAAGCTGTGCTGCAGCGCCACCTGTGTTCTGTAAATATATTAGCAGCAGAAATTGGTACCAATAGGAGGAACCCCTCTTGATGCCTCCTAACAAGTGAAGGATATATAGATTAATCAGCAGGATGCAGTGAGCAGGGTCATGTGACACAACTGGAAGCTGAGGTAACCTAAGAACAGATGACACCAAGCAGAAGAGTAAAGTAGTATTCTACATCTCTTGTGATTCACAAATTGTGTTCAGATACAGCTCATTAACAGGGGGGGACAGTAAGTGAGCATAACCCAATACTGACAGGAAGTCAAAGGGTCAATTCAAATTTAAATCCATAATTTGAAACCCAGAGTTTGAAGTTAAGTGTGCAGTGTCCACATTATTTAAACTAAAGTTTTTGACATTGAATATTGCTAAGCCTCCCATTTTCATTGTTATTTGATTTAATTAGGTACAAACTCCATATATGTTATGTCTGTTCAGTCAGAGGATGCAGTATCTATTTTTATTTTTCTCTGTGTCTCCATTTATGTAAAGACTTGTAATTCACAAATCAATTGAAAGCTGTTGCATTGTGTTTTTAATATGTGCTGCTTTTATACAAGTTTATATTAATAAAATGGAGATAATGAGTCATTTAAAAAATATATGTAATTATTGCAGTTAAATGTTTTTAGAAATAATGCCACTGTAAAGTAACTGGTTAAACACATAGTCAAAGGGAGACATTTAAAATTAAACTTTCATGATTGAGGTAGAGCATGCTATTTTAATAGACTTTTCTAGTTATTTATATTTCGAGAATTAGCATTAACTGTTACTGGCCCCATGTCAGCAAATCAAATAAGTTTTTGAAAGGAACATGAAAGTCATAATTACATTTACATCATTCAGATAGAAATTGCACAAACAAAATAAATAACTTTCTATTTTACTTTTATTATTATGTACTTCATTCTTTTGGTATCCCTTGGTGTCCTTTGTTGAAGAGCATACCTAAGTGGGATGTGCACGTGCGTTTCTTGAACACCATATTGCAGCAGCTGTGTTGGCAGTATTGATAACTTGTCCTTTGTGTAAAATTTGTATGGTAAATTATTTCTATTTTTACAATACAGTAGTGAGTAGAGAAGAGATTGGGGATCATTCTAATTGCTCAGTAACTGGCACTGTGCCACAGAATTGTGTGAGTGTGTATGTGAGCAGAGTGTGTGTGGGTGTCAGTGAGCAGAGTATGTGTGCTTTATTCTCCAGGTAATCAATACATTTCTGATGAGCTGGTGCTTTAGTGCAGTGTTCCTCAACAATGGTCCTCAAGTACCCCCAACAGGCCAGGTTTTCATTATAGCTGAATCAGTGCACAGGTGAAGTAATCAGCTGATCAGTAACTCAGTGGTTACTAATTTGCTCTCACCCATCACCTGATTATGTTACCATTGCACTGGTTCAGCTATCATTTAAACCTGCCCTGTTGGGGGTACTTGCGGCCATCTGTACATGTGTTTCTCCGGCGTATCATATCTAGTGCCTCACCAGCCTCTGACCTCACTGCACGTCACTGATATATATATGCAAACAACAAATGTTGTGCAAAAGAGATTTTCAGGGACATTTCCAGGGACAAAAAAATCCAGGGACATACAACAAAATCCAGGGACTGTCCCTGGAAATCAGGGACTGTTGACAACTATGTATGTGTATATAAACATATTAACACATAAATATATATGTTTATAGTTATATACATACTGTATATATTTACAATCTGCTGCCATTACTGTGCGACTTACCCCCTTTGCATCTCTTTAGTTCTGTGCCGTGTATGAAGGCATCAGAACAATGCTCCCATGGAAGCACGCTCTCATTCGCATTCGCATTGCTGTCAACCTGTAATACCAGCACACATTAGCGTGCACTGGTATTACTCAGGGGAACGCTAATATCGCTTTTGCAAAAGCAATATTTAGTGCTCCACTTGTAACCTGGCCCTAATATTGCTATGCTGATGTGAGTTCTACATGGAGACAGGCATCTAGAAAATTGCCTCCTGGAGTTGTCTCCTCCTAAGACTGTTGTTACTGAGTGGAAACTGTGCAACATTTAACTAATTCTTTACATTGGGCCTAACACGTATTCAAACATGGAGAGGATGGAACTACAAGTTCAATGGATCCTTAATTTTTACTTGCCAGGTCTGAATTGGTGCTCTAGGAGCAACCCATAGTCTATTTATATGTCTGCAACCCCAAAAAGGGAATCAAGCTCAAGAAGACCTTATAGATTTTTACTATATATGCTGTCATGTGGGATGTATTAAGCTAATGGACTATTCAACTTTCAATTTACCTGTAACAGATATAACAATTTTTCCCACACCTGGACATTTTGGAATAGCTGCTTCTGGATACAGGTTGCCCTATCATGATACCTAAAAGGCACATTTTGTCTTTCATGATTTAGACAGAACATGCAATTTTAAACAACTTTTTAATTTACTTCTATTATCTAATTTGCTTCATTCTATTGATATTCTTTGCTGAAAAGCATATCTAGATAGGCTCAGTAGCTGCTGATTGGTGGCTGCACATAGATGCCTCGTGTGATTGGCTCACCTATGAGGATTGCTATTTTTCAACAAATGGTATCTAAAGAATGAAGCAAATTAGATAATAGAAGTAAATCGAAATGTTGTTTAAAGTTGTATTCTCTATCTAAATCATGAAATAAAAATTTGGGGTTTAATGTCCCTTTAAGGCTTATTTCGAATGTGGCTCCATTATGCAAGACCTTTTAGTTATCTTGCAATAGGATGTCTTTTTACATGGGATTGACCTTATATTTACCATAGCCCCCTACAGAAAACAATATGATAAATAATTGGGTTTGAAGTTATTTGGATCCCTCATTAGTTTTGCTTAAACTATTCTGAAGGGGCTTTACTATGTCCCAAGCTTTCAGATTCCATGCTGCTGCCTATTATGGCGGCCATCTCTAATTATTTATTAGTGCGTGCTCTACCTAACCTTCCGCTTGCCTTTTTAATACGTCAGCTGCACTTGATGTTTTAAGCCAGACCTCTTCCGCAGAGTCTATACACATTTTCTTTTAGCTATATTTGTGTAAAAGAGTTTTGTACTACACATGTTTATAGGAGAAATACAGTTTACTTTGTGCATTGTTGGTATATACACAAATCTAAGGGCCCACAAGCCACCGTTGAGGTAACTGCTATCTGATATGGGTGTCAGTCACATACATGAAGGGGTCTATAAATGACCAGCTGAGCAGTTACACTAAGTTAGATTTGAAAATGTGAGGAAAGTAGAAGGAAAGGTGTCAAATGAATTGTTTATGAGAAGTATTTACTTAAAGGGACAGTCTACTCCAGAATTGTTATTGTTTAAAAAGGTAAATAATCCCTTTATTACCCATACCCCAGTTTTGCATTATCAACACGGTTATATTAATATACTTTTCAGTTATTTTGACAGAATTGCATTTTAGCCAATCAGTGCTGACTAATAAATAACTCCACGGGAGGGAGCACACTGTTATCTATATGGCACACATGAACTAGCACCGTCTAGTTGTGAAAAAACTGTCAAAATGCTCTGAGATAAGAAGCGGCCTTCAAGGGCTTAGAAATTAGCATATGAGCCTAACTAGGTTTAGCTTTCAACAAAGAATACCAAGAGAACAAAGCAAATGTGATGAGAAAAGTAAATTGGAAAGTTGTTTAAAATTCATGAAATTTTGACTACACTGTTGCCTTAAATTGTTTGTTAAATTTACAGTATATACATGGTATACAATAGCCAGCTTCCTAGCACATGGGGGCCACAGATCAATATTGTATAAGCCTTAAAGGCAGCATATAAGTTTATGGCTATTTAACAAACAAAATGTTCAGTGGCAGAGGGTCAGATTTAGTTAAGGTTGCAGGGTACCCTTTGCCTGCTGTTCTTCCTTCCAGAGGGCTCTTCTGAGTTGTGGTTGCCCCAAAGCACACAGTTTTTAGTTCAACTTCTCACTAGAGCCACAAAACTATGGCAAATATTCAGCTAGATTACAAGCGCTATAGAGAAATTAAAGAACGCAACAAAAGTTATGTTATTTAATTTTCTATAGCGCTGCTATTACAAGTTCTCAAACATACGCCTTTTGCGTGCGATATGGTTGTGTTGAGCTCCATACCGCACACAATCAGAGCTCTGCTGAGACGTGCTCGTGCACGATTTCCCCATAGACATCAATGGGGAGAGCCTGCAAAAAAAAACTAACACCTGCGATCGCGGAAACAAAAGTTCAGTAACGCAGCCCCATTGATGTCTATGGGGAAATTAAAATACAGTTTAAACCTAACACCCTAACATAAACCCTACATCTAAACACCCCTAATCTGCTGCCCCAACATCACTGACACCTGCCTACAGTTATTAACCCCTAATCTGCCGCTCCCGATATCGCCGCTACCTAAATAAAATTATTAACCCCTAATCTGCTGCTCCCGATATCGCTGCCACTATACTACATTTATTAACCCCTAAACCGCCAGCCCCCACATCGCAACAAGCTAAATTGAACTATATTAACCCCTAAACCTAACCCTAACGTAACCCTAACACCCCCAAACTTTAACATAATACAAATATAGCTAAATTAAATTTACACTTATTAACTAAATAAACATATTAACCCCTAAACCGCCAGCCCCCGACATCGCAACAAGCTAAATTAGACTATATTAACCCCTAAACCTAACCCCCCCTAACTTTAACATAATTAAATTAGAAAACACACACCAAAAGAACGTTCTGCGCTAAAATCCCATAACACATACAAAGAATAAAATCATAATGTGACCTATACAAAGATATGAAAAATAAAATATATCTATCTCTCACATGGATTAAATAGTGTCAGTATTGTCCAATTACAGTGTATCAGTGTTTGCCAAGGAATAGAATGAATCCTAGAAACATGAAAGTGGCCTAAAAACAATGTTCTGGTGTGAAATAATTTTCATAGAGTTGATCCAGTTGTGAGGTTAAAGCCAGAATATGTGAATGTATAATGGCACAACGTTTCACACCATATAGTTGTGCCTAAATAGGCTTCTGAAAAGTCCCAACCTATAGAAAAACTCCGGATCCCAAGAGGTGTTCCGTTGGCGGCATAGACCTCCGACGTTGTGAGTCTAAACACAGTGCAGCCGGGTGATGACGTCACTCAGTGTCAGGTACAGTGTCCGAGATGCAGTTCCACTGATGCTGAGTTCTTCTCCTCTCAGCCGATGCAGATATAGAAAACAAAAAGGGGAAAGGAGCGCAAACTCGATTCAAGTGAGTTTATTCAAAACAAACATCTAAACAGCTCAAGACATATATGCACTTACAAGAGACAATACTTAAAACGGCACAATTGATATAGCATACAAATGAGCAGGAACCAAATTCACCACCCGGATACGTTCACCAAAATCCCACAGGGTGACCTCCGGACCGGACCCCAGTGTTTCTGGTCCTTTTCGAAGGAATGGGAATGGAATAAAAAGCTGAGTGTCTTAAGTTCACACACAGTTAAAAAACCTCAACGCGTTTCCCCCGTTTTATGAACGGGCTTTCTAAAACCCCTTAAGCAGCTCTCTTCTATTGGCTAATTTGAATTAGCCAATAGAATGAGAGCTGCTTAAATCCTATTGGCTGATTTGAATAGCCAATAGGATTTTAGCAGCCCTAATTCCTATTGGCTGATTCAAATCTTTCAGCCAATAGGAATGCAAGGGACGCCATCTTGGATGACGTCACTTGCATTGAAGTTCCAGTTTACGGCGGAGACCGTATTGTCTTGGGGATAGTGTTAGGTTTTTTTAGGGGTTTTTTGGGTGTCTTTTTTTTTATTTTAGGGTCTGGGCAGTAAAATAGTTAAATGCCCTTTAAAGGGCAATGCCCATACAAATGCCCTTTTCATGTCAATGGTTAGCTTAGGTTATTTTAGAGTAAGGGTTTTTATTTGGGGGGTTTGGTTGTGGGGGTGATGGGTTTTACTGTTGGGGGGGGATGTTTGTATTTTTCTAATAGGTAAAAGAGCTGATATCATTGGGGCAATGCCCATCAAAAGACCCTTTTAAGGGCCATTGGTAATTTATTGTAGGCTAGGGTTTTTTTTTTATTTTGGGTGGGCTTTTTTATTTTGATATGGCTATTAGTTTAGGTGTAATTCTTTTTTATTTTTGATCATTTCTTATTTTTCATAATTTAGTGTTTGTTTTTTTGTAATTTAGTTAGTTATTATTTTTTGTAGGTAGATACTTTTTGTAATTTTAGTAGTGTTAGGATTTTTTATTGGTAGTTTAGTTTAATTTAATTGGTAGTTTAATTTTAGTTTAATAATTATAATAGTTTAATTGTTTAAATTTTTTTTAATTTGACAGGTAAGTTTTAATTTAATTTAAAATAGGGAAATTGTTATTTTAATATAAAGTTAGGTGGTCATTAGATTTAGGGGTTATTAGTTTAAATTAGTTTATTTCATTGTGGGGGGGCTTTCAGTTTAGGGGTTAATAGTTTATTTTAGTATATTTCATTGTGGGGGGCTTGAGGTTTAGGGGTTAATAGGTTTATTATAGCGGCGGTGTGGGTGGACGGCAGATTAGGGGTTAATAATATTTAAATAGTGTTTTTGATGTGGGAGGGCGGTGATTTAGGGGTTAATAACTTTAGTATAGTGGTGACGATGTTGGGGAGCAGCGGAATAGGGGTTAATACATTTTTTTAGTGGCGGTGATATCGGGAGCAGCAGATTAGGGGTTAATAAATTTATTATAGTGTTTGCGATGCGGGAGGGTCTTGGTTTAGGGGTTAATGGGTAGTTTATAGGTGTTATTGTACTTTGTAGCAGTTTCGTTATGAGTTTTATGTTACTGCTTTGTAAAACTCATAACTACTGACTTTAGATGGCGTTACGGATCTTGTGGTTTTAGGCTGTAACGTTCACTTGTTAGCCTCACCGCAAAACTTGTAATAGCAGCGCTATGGGAATCCCATGAAAATACGTAATTTTTACGTGTGCGGGACTGACGTTGCGGTACAGGCTAAAAGGTGTGCGGTACACCTATACCGACAAGACTTGTAATGGCTGCAGTGCTGTTTTAACGCTGAAAATACCATATTTTCAGCGTTATTAACTGCAACGCAAAACTTGTAATCTAGTTGATTGTTAGTTATGCTTTTCCGAAAAGGGCCGTAAAAACTAGTGCCAAAGCTGCACCCTCAGGCTGCCAGTTAGCCATACCTAGTATTCACCTTTATAAAAAAAATGTAGTCACTTATTATGTTATGCCTTTCCTCTAAACAAAATATATAAATATCACATTCTATAAGCCACCAAGTCTTAATAACTTTCAAAATATATGCATGGGTCAACAGTCAAAAATACGTTTTAAATTGAAAAGCGCAATTCTTATAGGACAAAATTAAAGTTTCATGATTCAGATACAGCATGCAATTTAAAAAAAAATTCCAATGCACTTCCAGTCTTTTCATATGCACACTTTCTAAGGCTCCAGCTCCTACTGAGCATGTGCAAAAGTGTGCAGTATATATGTATATGCACTTTGTTATTTGCTGATGGCTGTCACATGATACAGTGGGAGGGAGAATTTTTATTTGATTAAAGTGATAGTAAACTCTCCTCTTTTTAAAATCAGTTTTTGTAATGTAATTTTGTAATTTTGTCAGTTGCAATGAAATTACGCTATAACTTGCTTTTTAATGTAGATGTGAAATTCAAATTCTCCATCGCCCACTTCAAAAGTCAGTTTTTCTGTGTGCTAAAGGTTTGAATTATTCTCCAATCATCACTTTAGTTACAACAAAAGTGCCATATGGGGAGATTGCTGATTGGACAAAAATTCCTACTGTTAGCTTACAAAAAATGGACTTTTGAAGTGGGCGGCGGAGCGTGGGGAATTTCAATTTCATATCTATATTAAAATATAAGTTATAGCACATGTTCGTTACATCTGATGAATTAAACTTCATCTAATATATCACTAACGGTCCAGAGAGTAGGAGAGTTTACCATCACTTTAACTTTCAAAATTTGCTCACTTAAAAAAGTAAGTTACATGTAATTTATGTAACACATTAAACAATAACTGCCAAGCAATTGCATATCCAATTCAAAGTTGATACTCTTATGGTTGTCTAAAGTATTGTATATAGCTATAGAGCAAAGGTATTTAATGATGCTTTGTATTATTTTAAACATAGACATATATTTTTGAATATATATTTATGTTTTAAATAATAGTAAGCAAACATTAAATCCCTTTTAAGATATCTACAATACTTTAAATAATCTACATTGTACATGACAATGCATATTTTGTCAAGGAGATGAGGTAAATGCCGGAGGGCCCACAAAACCTTGCCAGCCTAGCCGAGCTCCTGTAACTCATCTCCAGACCGGAATTGAGCCCCAGTCCTACGCTTTTTAAAAGGGGTGCCGATCAATCAGGGTGCAGGAGATCAAGTCACCCATTTAGTATGCTGTCAGCAATTTGATGAGACACCTAGGGATACCACTTGTTAGGAGGTGCTACCTTCTCTGGAGGAAAGGGGGATACTTCAAATCCCGTCCACTTTTAAAGCAGCAAAGTGCAGGTTGCGAGGAGGGTAACAGCCATGTTTGTTTTGCCAGCTATCAGTTGTCAAGACTACATTGCCTGAGCTAGTTAGTGTAGGTGTTATAAAACTTAGGTCCCCATGGCAGTATTTGAAGTGTGCCTACACTGAAACTATTTTTAGTTTCAGTGAGCCCACTAAATTGTGTCAAGTAGCGATGGCAATGTGGGTGGTGACGTCACGCTCCCATTGAGTTCTATGGGAGAGACATCGGCGCTTGCCGGCATTGCTTGGGCACGCCCTTTTTCTTTGAATATCTTAACAGACCGTCGGACTGTGAGGCCTACGAGAGCCAGCGACTCAGTTTCCCAATGGTCTGTCAATGCTTTGAATATCGGGGCTCTAGTTTTATCAACTAATGAGTCATTGAGGACCATTTATCAAGCTCTGTATGGAGCTTGTGGGCCCGTGTTTCTGAAGAGTCTTCAGACTCGCCAGAAACAGCAGTTATGAAGCAGCGGCCTAAAGACCGCTGCTCCCTAACCCTGTCCGCCTGCTCTGAGCAGGCGGACAGGAATCGCCACAATTCAACCCGATCGAGTACGATTGGGTTGATTGTCACCTCCTTGCTGGCGGCCCATTGCCTGCGAGTCTGCAGGGGGCGGCGTTGCACAAGCAGCTCTTGTGAGCTGCTGGTGCAATGCTGAATACAGAGAGTGCATTGCTCTCTGCATTCAGCGAGGTCTTGCGGACCTGATCCGCACTGTCGGATCAGATCTGACAGACATTTGATAAATAGGCCTCATGATGTGAACAGCTTCTGCTGCATTTAATTGTGTACAATAGCATGCAGAGCATCAATACAAAGAGGAAACCTGTGAACCAACAAAAATATCAGAGGCTTAGCCAGTAACATCTCATGCTAGCAGTTAGGCAAACATAATACAGGTCGTCAATGGTCAAAACTAAGGAATAACAATATAATACTATGTATATTAAAGGGACATTAAACTGCTAAGCAAAACTACAATAGAATGGTTACTACTCACCGCCTTTGTCTGATGCTCTTTTCAAAACATTTCTCCTATTTTATTATCAGATGCTGAAGCTCCTTCTCTTTATACTGGGCACCGCCATCTTGGAGCTAGGTATTCTAATACCCTGTGATAGAAGCAGTGCATACTCACAGATCAGTGATGATGTTGGTTCTGAGAATATGGGGTCAATTTATTAATGTGCGAGCGGACGTGATACGATGTAGCGTATCATGTCTGCTGCACATTAATAATTGCCGACAGCATATTCTGTCAGCATTTATCATTGCACCAGCAGTTTTTGTGAACTTCTGGTGCAATACCACCCCCTGCAGATTTGCCGCCAATCGGCTGCTAGCAGGGGGTGTCAATCAACCCGATAGTATTCGATCAGGTTGATTTCTGTCCGCCGCTTCAGAGCAGGCGGACCAGTTATGGAACAGAGGTCTTGATAAATTGACCCCATTGTGTGTTCCAAGATGGTGGACCCAAGTATGAAGAGGCAGAGCTTCACCATCTGGTAACTACAAGGGGTTAAAATAGGAAAAAGGCTTTGAAGTTAGCTGCAGGCAAAAGAGGAAAAGCAATACTATAATTAATAGTAACCAATATATTGCAGTTATGCCCAGCAGTTAAATCTCCCTTTAATGTAGAGAAAATAGAACACATGAAGTCAGATTCTCAGAGATTTTAGAAGTAAATTGGAAAGTTGTTTAAATTGTATGTTCTACCTAAAGCAGTGATTGTGCCTGCATATGCCAGATACTTGCTCTCTTGAAAGTACCGGGACTAGCTTCCTGATCGGATGTTTAAAGTCTCTTTAAACAGGGACATGGCTACTGAGGAAAATTTTAGGTAAAATATATGTTTCTACATAAGAAGTTCAAGTAATATTTTATAGTCAGCTGTTTACAGATATGCTATATTATGTTCAAGTGATTCAAAATGTGGGTATTCCATCCCCACATAGATAGATAGACAAACAGAGAGACATGCAGACAGACACACTTATAGATAGATAGATAGATAGATAGATAGATAGATAGATAGATAGATAGATAGAGAATGATAGCTAGAGAACGATAGATAGATAGATAGATAGATAGATTAGAGAGAGGAAGAAAGAGACAGATAGAGAATGATAGATAGATAGATAGATAGATAGATAGATAGATAGATAGATTAGAGAAAGAAAGAGATAGAGAGAGAACGATAGATAGATAGAGATAAATAGATAGATAGATTAGAGAAAGAAAGAGATAGATAGATTAGAGAAAGAAAGAGATAGATAGAGTAGATAGATTCGAGAGAGAACGATAGATAGATAGATAGATAGATAGATAGATAGATAGATAGATAGATAGATAAGAGAGAGAAAGCGATAGATGATAGATAGATAGAGAACGATAGATAGATAGATTACAGAAAGAGATGGATAGAGAACAATAGATAGATAGATTAGAGAAAGAGATAGATAGATTAGAGAGAGAACTATAGATAGATAGATAGATAGATAGATAGATAGATAGATAGATGATAGTTATATAGATTAGAGAGAGAAAGAGATAGATTAGAGAGAGAACGATAGATGATAGATAGATAGATAGATTAGAGAAAGAGATAGATGATAGATAGATAGATGATAGATAGATAGATAGATAGATAGATAGATAGATAGATAGATAGATTAGAGAAAGAAAGAGATAGATGATAGATAGATTAGAGAGAGAACGATAGATAGATAGATAGATTAGAGAAAGAGATAGATAGATTAGAGAAAGAGATAGATTAGAGAAAGAGATAGATAGATTAGAGAAAGAGATAGATAGATAGATAGATAGATAGATAGATAGATGATAGTTAGATAGATTAGAGAGAGAAAGAGATAGATAGATTAGAGAGAGAACGATAGATGATAGATAGATAGATAGATAGATAGATAGATAGATAGATAGATTAGAGAAAGAGATAGATGATAGATAGATAGATGATATATAGATAGATAGATAGATAGATAGATAGATAGATTAGAGAAAGAAAGAGATAGATGATAGATAGATAGATTAGAGAGAGAACGATAGATAGATAGATAGATAGATAGATAGATAGATAATATAGATAGAGGTAACTTTATAACTCAATCTATGAGACCTTGCACTTTAATTCCACATAAAATATTAGTTTTAAGCAAGGATAGATGGACTGGTGAATGCCCTTATGTTTCATCTCCTGTAGTGCATGCACAGAAGAAATATTTTACAAGCAAAGCTATAGCGGATAATGTGTCTCGTATCTGTGCAAATATTTATAATGAACAAATGAAAAACAAATTTTGCTTGCAAAGTGTGAAATGTAATTGGCACATACTACATTATATAAGATTTATTTTGTGCTGGGACTTCTTTATAAAAGCTTTAAAAAAATGTTTAAACAAGTAAATACTACGCAGCCCACAATTACATTTACATATTGTTAAATA
The DNA here is from genome assembly GCF_027579735.1 of Bombina bombina. NCBI lineage: Eukaryota > Metazoa > Chordata > Amphibia > Anura > Bombinatoridae > Bombina > Bombina bombina. The sequence goes on from NC_069500.1 coordinate 842,884,398, forward strand.
AAGCTATTATCTTGGTGTCAGAATTTCAAAATTTACAGAACACAAAGCAATTTGTTTGTGAAGAGTACAGAGAAAGAAAATGAAGAGCTCATATGTTTCGTGTTCAGAGGATACACTGCAAGGTTGAAGGGACATTCCAGCCAAAATAAAACGCATCAGAGACCAGAGTATTTCAGTTTTGGACTAAAGTATTTTCCTATTCCCTTGCATTAGCAAAAAATGCTACTGGTAAAAGCTGCCACTATTTCAGTAAGTGATTTTACTGAGCATGGGCATGTGGAGCATATCTAGATATGCTTGGTGCAGCTGCATTTTAAACGGTGTCTTTTTATGTAATTAAGTGTTATCACTATTTTGATAGATAAGAAAAAAAATAGTTTTCATAATTTAAAAAGAGACAAAATATCATGGATTATATTGATACTTTAGCCATCACATTTCCATGCATCCATCTTGTTCTTTGGATGCACATCTTGTTCTTTGGATGCACATCTTGTTCTTTGGATGGCATTTTCACACATGCTCAGTTAATATTTAAAAGGGAAAGTCTGGTCAAAATTAAACTTTCATGATTCAGATAGGGCATGCGATTTTAATCAACTTCCCAATTTACTGTTATCATCAAATTTGCTTTGTTCTCTTGGTGTTCTTATTTAAAAGCTAAACCTAGGTAGGCTCATATGTAAATTTCTAAGCCGTTGAAGGCCGCCTCTTATCTCATCTTTTCACAGCTAAGCAGCGCTAGTCCGTGTGTGCCATAAAGAAAACAAATAAACATTGTGCTCACTCCTGTGGAGTTATTTATGAGTCAGCGCTGATTGGCTAAAATGCAAGTCTGTCAAAAGAACTGAGATAAGGAGATAGTCTACAGAGGCTTAGATACAAGATAATCACAGAGGTAAAAAGTATATTAATATAACAGTGTTGGTTATGAAAAACTGGAGACTGGGTAATAAAGGGATTATCTATCTTTTAATCAATAACAATTCTTGAGGAGACTATCCCTTTAAACAAAACTTGATTGTTATTTTAATGATAATAACTATATAACAATAATGCAGCAAATGACAGCATAGGACTAAAAACTTTTGTAATACCAGCTTCATTTTAGCAATCTGGCCAATCTCGCACCCCAACTATTATTTAGCAAAAGTTTGAAAGGTGCAGGTCACTAAAAGGTTTCAAAGCCTAGCAGCTATAATGGAAGAATCTTTATTACATAGGCATCAAATTAACCCTAGCTGTGAGCTCCCCTGCCATTGCTAACCCTAACCTCCACTGTGACAAGATAAGGTTTATATGTCATTGTGTTCAGATTGACCTCTAGTGATATGCTACTGAGCTATTTTCACAGCTTACTATTACACTGTTGCTTAGAAACAAGTATAACTTATGTATCATATTTATGGTTTAAGACTGGATATTCTGTTAACCTGTTATAAATATTATAAGACTGTGTAAATCTAGAGGTATGAGAGACTTCATGCAACGGTCTGTGTTATGCCTAACACATGAATTGTCTCACCATTAAGACCAGTAAGTTTTCAGAATCTCCTGCCAGTCATAAGATAATAATTTACTGTAAGTATCTGTTAAAGGGAAAGTCTATTGATTTTTCTTTGCTTAAAAAGTTAGCTAAACCCTTTATTATCCATTCCCCAGTTTTGCATAACCTACACTGTTATATTAATACACATGTTACCTCTGTGATTACCTTTATCTAAGCCTCTGCAGACTGTCCCCTTATTTCAGTTCTTTTGACAGACTTGCATTTTAGCCAATCATTGCTGACTCCACGGGAGTGAGCACAATGTTTTCTATATGGCACACATGGACTGGCGCTGTTGTCTAGCTGTGGAAAACAGTCACTTTCAACACCCTTTCCTCATCTGATACGACCTGCTTATAGTTGACAACCTCCGTAGGCAATCCTGGTCTGGCGATGAAGCCCTCTAGTCACAGCTGCAGAAAATGTCCTCAGGCAGGGTCAGACTCCTTCCATCGGAGTGGGCATGTCTCCTCACTCTTTGGCTCCCGAAAGTGATGTTAGTGATTCTCTTTGCCTACGATAGGCTCCAGATGTGGGAATAGGCAAAACCGGTAATGGCTGGCAACACCAATCAGGATGGGGCAGGGCTTGAGACTTGAAAAATTGTGAATAAGCGGAGTTCCCAACCGCATGAACGTCTATTTGATCCAAAGGAACAGCAAATATGATTTCAGTCAAAAGCTAGATTGCTCAGAGGCTCTGATGAAGCACATCTCCTCTTACTATGCCCAACTAATTTTCCTAGTAGCTGTGTAGTCACTCAATAATTAACTAACTTTACCATCCCTACGTTGGCTCCCTGTTTAGGTAGACATATAGACTTGATTCAGATCACTAACCTCCAGAGAGCGGACCTCTTATAAGTTTGCTACTCCTTAGATAAGATTTATTAACCACTATAAAGAAATCCATCTACTACCCAAATTCTCCCTAAAAACTGAGTAAATTTAAAGCTTTATTGTTCATAGCCTCCCCTAGGGTGTTAGCTTCCCTAGTGGCCCATTTTGATATATTCCAACTTATCTCCCCCCTATAAAAAAATTTACTTTAATCCCCTTTAATATGGATCGTAATGGTCGACTTAGTACCTTAGTCGTGCCTCCACTTTAGGTGGGATAACCTTCCACCTTCCTAACAATATTCACAAGACTTTCCCTATTATAGATTCCTCCAGTATAGAACCCATTGTGCCTTATCACAATTATGATACCTTACCAGGTTGATATTGAACTTAATCGAAACTTACTTTGAGGTCAATCTCTGTCTCCTATCTCTTTACCAGCATATGTTGATTTTATTTCTTTACTGTGATTGTGATTTATAACATACGGTTTTGTTTGATTGTGTAGAGTGACTTCTCCCTGTCCACCCTGTTTGACTACTGTGTCCGGGTGTCAACGCACTGGTCTCTTTCGGTCCTTCATAATCTTGATTTGGTGCTCCTGCTTTTAGGATCTCCAGGTGAGGTAAGCGCCCCCTTTACCTTTTTTCTCCTCCATGATCTCAATTTCCCTATCTTGCCCATTCCCCTCCTTCCCAAAGTTTGATAACAAGACAAAACCAAGAAACCCTGACGTTTACGTCCCTAAATGCAAAAGGGCTCAATTTCCCGACTAAAAGGAGTAGCTAAATAACTCTATGAAATCCCTTAATGCAGCAGTCCTCATTGTACAGGAAACACATAGGCCCTCATCACTTTCCAACCCATTCCAGACCTTTTCTTTTTCTTTTTAGTCTGGAGGCTTGGTTCATGACAGACGCCCCCTCCAAAAAGCGCACTCTGGGTGCTCAAAGCCTGTTAAAACACCTGAAGAGCAGTTTTACGAATCAGTGTTCCATTTGAAGCCCTAATACATTCAGATGAAATTGATTCTTTCCTTGGAACAGCTGCCTGAGTTTGGGGGCCCATAGAAGATTCCACTGTAGGCATAACAAGAGATGAAATAAAAAGATCAGTTTGATCTGGAGATAATAGATTTATTTAAATAACAGAAAACTTAAAATGAGCATATGCTTGCAGGGTATTTTATATATGTACTATTCAGGTATGTTATGTCCACTCCTGGCGTATGTGGACATAACTGTCAGGGTGCCAGGAATCAGACTGAGACGAGGAGTGCAAAAATAAACACACCTTTATTAATAGCAAAAAATAATAAACAGTCCACAAGTCAAATAACAAGCCAGGAGTCAAAACCAGAGCTGGTAGTCAGGCGAGCCGAGTCAGGAGCCAAAGCGAATAGTCAGATGAGTCGGAATCATGAACAAGGAAAACAGCAGAGTCTGGAACAAGCCAGGGATCAGGAACCAGGAAGGACATCAGGCAGCCAGGTAATACACAGGAACTCTCATAAACAGGTCTGAGACAACGCAAAGGCAAAGCATACTGAACAGAGGCCCTTTAAATAATAAGTGATGACATCACAATTCTGAGACTGCATCCTGTCTCACATGGATGATGCACACCAGTCTGGCCATAAAAGGAAGTGCAGGAAATGAGCACCATCCCCCACAATGCACCATAGTCAGGAAGAGAGATAAGTAAAATGGCTGCCAGCAGCACATGGCAAACAAACAGGGAAAAAAACCCTGACAGTACTCTCCCCTCAACGACCTCTCCCCCGCGGGAGGACAAAAGGCTTATTGGGGAAATGGGCATGGAAGGCACGGAGGAGGGCGGGAGCATGAACATCAGAGGAGGGAACCCAATAACGCTCCTCCGGACCGTAGCCCCTCCAGTGAGCCAAATACTGTACACGGCCCCTGGACATACGAGAGTCAATAATGCTGCTGACCTCATACTCCTCATGGTTGTCAGCAAAGATAGGATGGGGACAAAGCAACACAGTGATAAACCAATTACAAACCAATGGTTTCAAAAGGGAGACATGAAAAACATTGGATATGCACATAGCAGGAGGAAAGCCAAGAGCGTAGGCCACAGGATTAACCCGTCGGAGTATTCGAAAAGGACCAACATAACGGGGAGCTAATTTATTGGAAGGCACATAAAGGTTCAAGTTGTGGGAGGACAGCCAAACTCTCTCACCAACCTGGTAGGAAGGTGCGGGCAGACACCTACGATCATCCTGGAACTTTTGGCGCTGCATAGAACGATGAAGGCAATCCTGAATCTGCACCCACATGGAACGGAGTTGCCAGACATGCTCCTCCAAAGCCGGAATACCCTGAGACATGAATGAATCGGGCAACAAGGATGGTTGAAATCCATAATTCGCCATGAACGGGGGATAACTTGGAGGAAGCATTAATAGCACTATTACGAGCAAACTCTGCCCAAGGTAACAGTTCAGACCAATTATTGTGGTGATCTGAGACATAGCAATGGAGGAACTGTTCCAGAGCTTGATTAGACCGTTCCGCAGCCCCATTGGATTGAGGGTGATATGCCGAGGAGAAGGAAAGCTGGATCCCCATGTGAGCACAAAAGGAAAGCCAAAATCTGGAGACAAACTGGCTACCCCGGTCCAACACTATCTCCTTGGGTAACCCATGTAAACGGAAGACCTTCCAGGCAAAAATTGACGCAAGCTCCTGAGCGGTAGACAGCTTCATCAAGGGAATGCAATGTGACATTTTAGAAAAACGGTCAACCACCATAAGGATAACAGTATTGCCATTGGAAACAGGGAGCTCGACAATAAAGTCCATGGAAAGATGTGTCCAAGGACGCTCACCATTAGCAATTGGTTGAAGAAGACCCACAGGAAGACGTCGAGAAGACGTTGAGGAGTCTTATTCTGTGCACAAACTGAGCAGGAGGCAACATTCGCAGCAACATCAGAACGAAGACCTGGCCACCAGAATTGTTGAGTGACAGACCAAATCATTTGGTTCTTGCCTGGGTGATCTGTGGCTTTATGAAAGTGGTAAGTGTGCAAAAGTTTAGTTCGAAGATTCTTAGGAACAAAACACTTACCACTAGGTATCTCAGGAGGTGCATTGGTTTGTGCAGCCAGGATCTCCTCCCCCAAGGGAGAAGCCAAATTAGTACGTATGGTAGCCAAAATATGGTCAGGAGGTATAACAGGAGTAGGTACAGACTCCTCCTTGGACAGAGGCGAAAATTGTCTAGAGAGGGCATCAGCCCTAACATTATTACTGCCAGGCAGGTAGGAGACCACATAATTAAACCAAGACAAAAATAGCGCCCATCTGGCCTGTCGGGCGACAAACGTTTTGCTTCAGATAGATAAGTTAAATTATTGGGGTCAGTAAGAATGAGCACTGGCACGCTAGTACCCTTGAGAAGATGCCTCCATTCCTTGAGTGCCAAAATTATGGCCAGTAATTCCCTGTTGCCAATTTCATAATTTCACTCCGCTGGATACAATTTCTTAGAGAAGAAATCACATGGATGCAAGGAACCATCAGGCGTAGGACGTTGAGACAAGAGGGCACCTACTATAATCTAAGATGCATCGACCTCAAAAACGAAAGGCAGGACAGGGTTAGGATGAGCCAGAACTGGAGCGGCAGCAAAGGCAGTCTTAAGACTATCAAAGGCCTTAATGGCAGTAGGTGACCAATGGAGTGGATCATTCTCTTTACGGGTCATGTCTGTGATAGGTTTGACTAAAGAAGAAAAGTTTTTAATAAACTTTCTATAGTAATTGGCGAACCCCAAAAAACGTTGAATAGACCGAAGACCAACTGGGCGAGGCCACTAAAGAACTGCAGATAACTTGTCAGGATCCATGGAGAACCCTGCAACGGAGATAACATAACCTAGGAAGGTTACTTGAGTCTGGTGGAACTCACATTTCTCGAGTTTACAAAACAGGCCGATCTCACATAGTCTCTGAAGAACCCGTGTAACATCAGAACGATGAGCCTCAAGTGTGGGTGAGCGTATGAGGATGTCGTCTAAGTACACCACAACACACTGTTGCAACATATCTTGTAGGACATCATTAATGAATTCCTGAAAAACAGCAGGAGCATTACATAGGCCAAAGGGCATTACAAGATACTCATAATGCCCGCTCCTGGTGTTAAATGCTGTTTTCCATTTGTGGCCCTCCTTAATCCTAACGAGATTTTATGCTCCTCTCAAATCAAGTTTAGTAAAGACCGTAGCTCCCTTGAGGCGGTCAAAGAGTTCCGTAATGAGCGGAATAGGGTAAGCATTCTTAATGGTAAGACGATTAAGACCCCTATAATCGATGCATGGTCTTAACTCACCACCCTTTTTCTTCAGAAAGAAGAAGCCAGCCCCTGCAGGAGAGCAGGATTCGCAGATGATCCCCCACGACAGAGCATCGGCAACATACTCCTCCATAGCACAATTCTCTGCAACAGACAGAGGGTACACCCGGCCCCGAAGAGGAATGGCTCTGGGTTGCAGGTCTATGGCACAATCGTAAGACCGGTGAGGAGGCAACGTACCTTGTCAAAAACGTCTAGGAACTCTCGGTACTCCTCTGGCAATTGAGATACCGAAGAAGTGCACAAGACTTTAACTGGTTTCCGAAGACAAGTGGAAATACATTGCGGGGACCATGACAAAATTTCGGACCTGCACCAATCGAGACTGGGATTGTGCTTTTGGAGCCAGGGATAACCCAGAACAACCAGAAAATGCAGAGAGTTTATCACCTGGAACTGGAGGGTTTCAAAATGGAGAGCCCCAACAGCCATGGACAACGGAACAGTTTCGTGATTAACAATTGCGGGCTGAAGGGGCCTGCCATCAATGGCAATAGCCATTGAACCGAGGCAAAACAGGAATGGAATGCTTTGATACAAAAGCACTGTCAATGCCCGCAGCACCGGAGTCAACAAGAGCCTGAGTGACTATGGAGGAGTCCACCCAGGAAAGGACAACCGTGACCAAAGGTTTCTCCTTAAGCGGTTCCAGGGACGAGGATAAACCACCCACAATAGAGGCAGAGTCCCTCCCTCTTCCTAAAGGCCCTTTCCGCCGCGGAGAGACGCGTGAATCCCAACTGCATCGGCTCAGCAGTACCTGGTGACTCAGGACCAGGAGGCATGGGAGGAGAGGGAGGCATGGGTGGGAACGAACGCGTAGGAGACAACGAAACAGGAGGCTTCCGCAAGCGCTCCTTGAAAGAGGGCCTCTCTCTGAGTCTGATGTCAATTAGGATCAAAAAAGACACCAATGCCTCGAGATCCTCTGGTAAATCTCTGGCAGCAACTTTGTCTTTAATTGCATCAGAGACCCCATGAAAGAAGGCGGCAACAAGGGCTTCATTGTTCCAACCTACCTCTGCGGCAAGCATACGGAACTCAATAGCATACTGAACAAAAGATCTTGTACCTTGCTGAATGGACATGAGTCGTTTAGCAGCAGAGGAAGAGTGAGCCAGAACATCAACTACCCTTGGAAAGGAGGCCACAAATTCAGGGTAATTTGAAATCACAGGTTTATTAGTCTCCCACAAGGGATTAGCCCAGGCAAGAGCTGTGTCAGAGAGTAACGAGTTGAGAAATCCCACCTTAGCTCTGTCAGAGGGAAACGCCTGAGGTAACATCTCAAAGTAAATGCCCACCTGGTTCAAAAACCCTCTGCACTAAATAGGATCACCTCCATATCGCTGTGGTAGAGGTGCAGAACTGGACATGCTCCTGGTAGGCATAGGTGCAGCAGCAGAAACAGGAGCAGCCATAACTTGCGGGACACTTTGGTCCAAATGTGCAGTGCGAGTCAGCAGGGTTTGCAGGGCTAGTGCAAATTGATCCAAGCAGTGATCCTGTACATCAATCCTGGAAATGATGGCAGGTAAAGGTGGATAATTAGCACCATCAGGATTCAAGGCCTTTGCGTAATGTCAGGGTGCCAGGAATCAGACTGAGACGGGAAGTGCAAAAATAATCACACCTTTATTAATAACAAAAAATAATAAAAAAGTCCACATTTCAAATAACAAGCCAGGAGTCAAAACCAGAGCTGGTAGACAGATGAGCCGAGTCAGGATCCAAAGCGAATAGTCAGATGAGCCGGAATCAGGAACAAGGAAAACAGCAGAGTCAGGAACAAGCCAGGGATCAGGAACCAGGAAGGATGTCAGGCAGCCAGGTCATGCACAGGAACTCTCACAAACAGGTCTGAGACAACGCAAAGGCAAAGCATACTGAACAGAGGCCCTTTAAATAATAAGTGATGACATCACAATTCTGAGACTGCTTCCTGTCTCACACGGATGATGCACACCAGTCTGGCCATAAAAGGAAGTGCAGGAAATGAGCAGCACCCCCCACAATGCACCATAGTCAGGAAGAGAGGTGAGTAAAATGGCTGCCAGCAGCACATGGCAAGCAAAACAGGGAAAAAACCCTGACAATAACATACCTGAATAGTACATATATAAAATACCCTGCAAGCATATGCTCATTTGAAGTTTGCTGTTATTTAAATAAATCTATTATCTTTTCAATCTATATGGCTTCTACTAATCTTCATTTAAAGCAACTGTTCCAGACAATGAGGCTCTCAAAAAATATCCAGAGACAGAACATGACAGACGCTCACACTGTCCACAAATACCCAATCATCTACTCTACCATCTTGGAAACTTCCTAAAGGTCTCTGGAAAGTCCCAGAATTTAATCCCGCAGACTTCATATCACATCCTGTGGGGCTCCCTTAAAGCATTTCTCAGAGGAATCTGCATTCAAAAACAGGCCTCGATTCGATCACAGAAGAGTGCCCCTCTGGGCTTTTAGATTTCGAGTCTGAGAGCCAAAGAATCGGTCAATAAATCCAATCCTTCCCCAGTAATTGCTGTAGAAATAACATCCTTAAAGGGACAGTCTAGTCCAAAAAAAACTTTCATGATTCAGATAGGGCATGTAATTTTAAACAATTTTCCAATTTACTTTTATCACCAATTTTTCTTTGTTCTCTTGGTATTCTTAGTTGAAAGCTTAACCTAGGAAGTTCATATGCTAATTTCTTAGACCTTGAAGGCCGCCTCTTAAGAATGCATTTTAACAGGTTTTTCACCACTAGAGTGTTAGTTCATGTTTTTCATATAGATAACACTGTGCTCGTGCACGTGAAGTTACGTGGGAGCCATCACTGATTGGCTAAACTGCAAGTCTGTCAAAAGAACTGAAATAAAGGGGCAGTCTGCAGAGGCTTAGATACAAGATAATCACAGAGGTAAAAAATATATAAATATAACTGTGTTGGTTATGCAAAACTAGGGAATGGGTAAACAAGGGATTATCTATATTTTAAAACAATAACAATTCTGGTGTAGACTGTCCCTTTAAGGACACAGATTAAAACAAAGGAATTGGAGAGAGTCCGGGAGGCCTGTGATAGATTTAAACAACTCCTCTATTATCAAGGCAATAAAGCCTCAGCCATTTTAGTTTACAAACTTAGAGATAGAGCTGCAGCTTCGAGGATACTAGCTATTGAAAAGGGTGGCAACTTGGTCACTTCCCCTAAGGATGTCGGAGAGGCCTTTGCCAGCTACTACACTAAACTGTACAATCTAGGCAACTGTAATTCTACCCCTGAATTACCCCTAGACTCCATTTCAACATTTCTGCATAATTTAAATCTTCCCTCACTAGAGGACCCAGTTAAAGAGGACCTATTGACCCCATTTACTCCCAGGGAACTCCAGATAGCAATTAAACACATGCAGAATACAAAAGCACTGGGTTCAGATGGATTCACAACAGTCTTCTATAAATCATTCTGTCCTCTTCTTCTCACCCCTATTCTCCTGAATCTCTTCTCTGAGGCTCGGAAACTAGGCTCTGTAAATAAAGAATTTCTCCAAGCCACCATCCTGACAATTCCTAAACAAGGGAAAGACCTAACTCAATGCAGTAGTTATCGTCCCATTTCCCTGATCAATCTAGACATGAAGCTTTACCCTAAACTCTGGACAAACTGCCTGTGTCAACTACTCCTAAAGCTGATCCATCCGGACCAGGTTGGGTTCAAACTGGGTAGAGAAGGCCCGAACAACACTAGAAGGGTCCTTAACATCTTCTCGGAAGCAAAGAGATTGGGTCTACCCATGCTGGCCCTGTCTTTAGAAGCCGAAAAAAGTATTGGACAGGGTCAGATGGGTCTACTTATGGGAGGTCCTTAAGCAATTTGGCTTCCCAGTGGACGGGCTTTGCACTCACCATGCATGCTAGGGTCAAGGGAATGGGATTTTCGTCCCAGAAATTCCACATCATCAATGGGACTAGGCAGCAGTGTCCCATCTCGCTGTTGATCTTCACCCTAGCTATTGAACCTCTAGCTCAGGCAATTCATAACTCTATGAGACTCTATGAGACTCCATGGTGTGAGGGTCAGTGGAGAGGGGGAAAATAGCCTTATTTGCTAATGATATTACCCTATTTCTGACAAATCCAATAGGCTCACTTCCAGAGGTCTTTGAAATTATCGAACATTTTAGTAGCTTCAGTTACTACAAAATAAACCTCTCAAAAACTGAAGCTCTTCTCATTAATATACCTAAATTCGAACTGGAGATACTTCAATCCACCTATGACTTCAAGTTCAGTTAGGCCCAGACATTAAATTAGTTAGAGACATTAATTACAATCTCCTACTACGCGAGATTTAAAATATCCTAACCTCTTGGAATTTTCAAGTCTCCTAGCTAGGCCGTATAGCTTCACAAAAAAATGACTATCCTCCCAAAGGTACTCTATTATTTTAGATGTCTACCTCTTAATTTGCCAAAATACACCCTCCATACCCTTCAATCCATGTTCTGGAGATTTGTTTGGCAGAAAGGCAAACCAAGAATATCTGGTAAGACCCTACACAGAAAGATTGAGAGGTGAGGTGTCTCTATGCTGAACATAGTAGGCTACTATAAATCAACTAGGCTATCACATGTCCTGAGTTGGGCTAATTCTGAGAGGGCTCAGAGATGGAAGGGAGTAGAACAACACTCACTTCCAGTTGGTGTTAAGCTCCGTGACTTACCCTGGATCCCAACATATAAATGGAAGAAATCTAAAATAAATAACACCATTGTCTTGGAGTGCCTTGAGGCCTGGAAGGACTTGAGGCATTATTCCAGACTCCCATGGTCCCCAATGTAAATCAAGGAGACTACATTCCACATCCCATCTACCAGCTATACTTGCTGAGCTCCCTGAAAACCCCAGACCAGATCCACCTGGATGTCCCCACTAATTCTCCCTGGTTCGTATTCGAATACTCCAGAATCTGTAGCCTCCTAGTCTCCTGGGGGTTCCCTAGATCAGGTCTGAGAAACCTAACACCGTGGGAAAAGATCTGGGAGTCTGGGACAAGACCTAAAGCTCTCTCATGGCATTACAAAGCTATTCTCTCATACTCTAGCTCAGACAAGCTTTGGCAAGTCAGAGCCTGGGAGTCTGACTGCTCTAGACCTCTCTCCGACAAAGAGATCCATAGAGCCATCTCATGAACAAAAAAGACCCTACACTGCACTAACTCGTTGAGTTATATATGAAGGTCTTAATTCATTGGCACTATACACCTCTCAGACTTTCCCTAATGTTCCCCTCGCACTCTTCTCTATGTTGGAGACAGTGCGGAGAAAGAGGCTCAGATCTTCATATCTGGTGGTCCTGCCTGGTCTTGTCCCTGACCTGGAAACAGGTGTTCCTGCTCTGCAAGAAGCTGGGTGGAAATGTTGAATTGAAACCAGAGGTAGCTTTGTTTAACTTTTTTCCCCACAAAATGTCAAAGGTCATCTTGAGACTACTAATTGTTGTTTTTGCTGCAATGAAAATTTGCATTGCGAGAAACTGGAAGAATTCTGCTTCCCCTGCCTTGTCTACTGAGACGGACTCAGTTAATCTATTTGCTAAGATGGAAAGGGGCTTCTGCCGAAACCTAAACAAAGAGCAGGCGTACTGGTCCACTTGGGAGATCTTGTTTATGTACCAGGAGGCCCAGGATTTTACAAGGACCCTCTTACAACCCTAATACCCATTAGATACTTATGTCCCACCTCCCTTCTGTTTCTGTCTCTCCCTCTTACTTTACTCCTTTTTACCTACAACTTATCTTTCCACTTACTTGAAGATCCACGGCCGAATCTACACTTCAAAAACCTATAGATAAACCTCTGGACGGAATTTGTCTGGACCTATGCCTTGTTCATCCCCTCAGTGAGTAGCCAAACTTACGTAAACTTGCAACTTATATACACATCTAAAGCATGACAAATATCTAGTTGTTATACTTCGACCCCTTTTCAACAACTTTAGATGTTATGGATGTTTTATGTCAACATTTAGCTGTGGCCCTAAATAATATTAGAGATGGAACTCTAGTTCATAGCCACCATCACCTGGATTGCATATTTGTAAACCTTAGAGCTTTCCATTAAAAAACCTATACTACCCTAGGCCCAATTACCTGATAATGTATTGATCTCATCATTACTATATATTATGAATGTTAATATAGCATCGGACCATGTTTGCTGTTCTCGTATGTTTTCATATGCTGTTATTTAATGCTACCTTGTTATGTTTTTTTTCTCATTATTCTGTTAACATATGAAAAAGTTTTCAACAAACGTTCTGAGATTACAATAGCAACCAAGATAACCACCCAAAATAACAATACGAGGAGAGAATACCTATCTCATCCATAGATAAACAATAGACTTATGACATAACCTATTTGTAACTATAAAGATTGGTTGACCGTGTTTTTTTGTAGCACATTTATTTTTACATTCTTTAATAAAGCTCCTTGAAAGAAAAATAAAGTAAATTGGAAAGATGTTTAAAATGACATGCCCTATCTAAATCATGAATGTTTTCTTTTGATTTGACCATTTAATTAATATGTAACTTAACTATATGTTAATGATCTGTTAATTATATAATTGCCCAAATGTCTACTTATATTTTAACCTAAAAAGATATTTTTTTATCTTTAATAACAATTTCTATTTTATTTAAGTCAATGGGGCCTACTTATCAAGCTGTCAACTTACGTACATTCAACGGCACCAATACGCTAGCCTGACATCGCCTAACATTGCGGCTGCGGATCTGAATACGCTCTCCATATAAATATAAAAAGCTGTCAAAAAGCCGCACACCAAGTACGGGGTGATGAGCAGCGGACTGTTGTTAACTAGCAGTCATCGATCTCGCTGCTCTTCGGCTTTTTCACAGCTTTATTTGTATACTGTCACTAAACACCGCCACTAAACTAAAATGTTTAACCCCTATCCAGCCGCTCCCGGAGCCCACCGCAACTCTAATAAAGTTATTAACCCCTATCCAGCTGCTCCTGGACCCCGCCGCCACCTACATTATGTTATTAACCCTTAATCTGCCGCCCCCTACACCGCCGCCACCTACATTATGTTATTAACCCCTATCCCGCCACTCCCGAAGCCCACTGCAACTAAATAAAGTTATTAACCCCTAAACCCCTGGCCTCCCACATCACTAGCACTTACTAAAGCTATTAACCCCTAAACCACCAGCCCCCCACATCACCATAAACTAAATTAAACTATTAACCTCTAAACCTAACAACCCTCTAACTTTATATTAAATACTAACTCATCCCTATGTAATAATAAATTTAAACTTTAGATTTAAATTAAACTATATTAAACTATTAATAAACCTACCCTAACTATTATACTAAAATTAACTTAAACTATAATAAACTATTAATTAACCTACCCTAACTATTATACTAAAATTACATTAAACTATATTAAACTAATAATTAACCTACCCTATTATACTAAAATTACATTAAACTATATTAAACTATTAATTAACCTACCCTAACTATTATACTAAAATTACATTAAACTATATTAAACTAATAATTAACCTACCATATTATACTAAAATTACATTAAACTATATTAAACTAATAATTAACCTACCCTTACTATTATACTAAAATTACATTAAACTATATTAAACTATTAATTAACCTACCATAACTATTATACTAAAATTACATTAAACTAACAATTAAATTAACTATATTACATATTTAAAAACCTAACCCTACTCAAGTTATTTAAATCTACAATAAAGAATTACTACGTTACAAAAAAAAAATAAACACTAAGTTACACAAAATAAAAAATAAATTATCTAATATTTAAACTAATTACACCTAATCTAAGAGCCCTAAGAAAATAAAAAAGCCCCCCCAAAATAAAAAAACCCTTACCTACAATAAACTACTAATGACCCTTAAAAGGGCATTTTGCGGGGAATTGCCCCAAAGAAATCAGCTCTTTTACCTGTAAATAAAAAATACAAATACCCCCCAGCAGTAAAACCCACCACCCACACAACCAAACCCCCAAATAAAAACCTAACTAAAAAAAACTAAGCTCCCATTGCCCTGAAAAGGGCATTTGGATGGACATTGCCCTTTAAAGGGCATTTATCTCTATTGCTGCCTAAACCATGATCTAAAACTAAAACCCACCCAATAAACCCTTAAAAAAACCTAACACTAACCCCTGAAGAGCCACTTACAGTTTTGAAGAGCCGACATCCATCCTCAATGAAGCCAGGAGAAGTCCTCATCAAAGTCGGCAGAAGTCTTCATCCAAGCCCGCAGAAGTCTTCACCCAAGCCCGCAGAAGTCTTCACCCAGACGGAATCTTCTATCTTCATCCATCCAGTGCGGAGCGGCTCCATCTTCAAGACTATTGATGCTTAGCATCCTCTTATTACGACGTCTTCTTCGGAATGAAGGTTCCTTTAAATGACTTCATCCAAGATGGCGTCCCATAGATTCTGCTTGGCTGATAGAATTCTATCAGCCAATCGGAATTAAGGTTGAAAAAATCCTATTGGCTTTCAGCCAATAGGATTGAGCTCGCATTCTATTGGCTATTCCAATCAGCCAATAGAATGCGAGCTCAATCCTATTGGCTGATTGGATCAGACAATAGAATGAAAGCTCAATCCTATTGGCTGATTGCAACAGCCAATAGGATTTTTTCAACCTTAATTCCGATTGGCTGTAGGTTAGGGTTTTTTTATTTTAGGGGGGCTTTTTATTTTCATAGGGCTCTTAGATTAGGTGTAATTAGTTTAAATATTTGATAATTTATTTTTTATTTTGTGTAACTTAGTGGGGGGGTTTTTGCAATTTTTTATTGTAGATTTAAATTATTTGAGTAGGGTTAGGTGTTTAAATATGTAATATAGTTAATTTAATTTGTAGTTTAATTTAATTTTAGTATAATAGTGTAGATTAATAGTTTATTATAGTTTAATGTAATTTTAGCATAATAGTTGGGTAGGTTAATTAATAGTGATTAATATAGTTTAATTTAAATAAAACGGTAAGTTTAAATTTATTATAAGATATGGATGAGTTAATATTTAATGTAAAGTTAGCGGGTTGTTAGGTTTAGGGGTTAATAGGTTAAGTAAGTTCTAGTGATGTGGGAGGCCAGGTGTTTAGGGGTTAATACATTTATTTAGTTGCGGTGGGCTCCGGGAGCAGCGGGATAGAGGTTAATAACTTTATGTAGGTGGCGGCGGGGTCCGGGAGCGGCAGAATAGGGGTTAATAACTTTATGTAGGTGGCGGCGGGGTCCAGGAGCTGTGTAATACGGATTAATAACTTTATGTAGGTGGCGGCGGGGTCCGGGAGCGGCGGAATAGGGGTTAATAACTTTATGTAGGTGGCGGCGGTGGTGGGCAGCAGATTAGGGGTTAAACATTCCATACTAAGGGCTAGATTATGAAGGGAGCAGTATTTTGCGCTCACGTTCGAGCGTTAAACCTGCTAGAAGTAATTTTTTTGCCCTCTGCGATTCACCTATTTATTATGATTCGAAAGTAAAAAGTTTGTGCTCTCACATTGGCAAAGTCAATATAGACTTTGAGAAGTCACAAGCGCCAAATCGCATTCCCCCTCCAATGGAGAAGAAAAAGATGGAAAAAAAATAACACCCACAAGTCACACAAACACGATTGTGGTTATTTAAAAGCCCAACATAAGAAGATAATATTGCATATTTAATAATACAATGTTCTGCACATCACAGATTATGTTCAAACAACATTTAAAATTAGGTTGAGGTAAAAGGTGAGTTTAAAATCCTTCACTACGCACGTTAAGGGAATCTGCTGAAAAGCAGCCTTGAAGTAAAAAGGTGTGTCATTGTGAACCTAATTTGCATATCTTACCCAGAATCCTTTGCTGCATTGGAAACAATGTATTCCAGAGGTTTTCTGTGGGAAAAACAAGCCTTCTGGCCTGTCTAGATTTGTTAATGAGCAACACAATGAGTTATTTTCTCTATTTTTTGTGCGTAGTGGAGGATTTTAAACTCACCTTTTACCTCCCCCTAATTTTAAATGTTGTATTTTGACGGAAATCAACATCACCCAGTAGTAATTCAAACCTTCTCCAAGCTGATGAGTAGCAATAACTATGAAACAGTCTGTCCTGGGATGGTTATGGATCACTGCACTAACCCTAGCTAAGTTTATAAGCTGTAGGAACAGTGATGCTTTGGCGTTAAGGGATCTGCTGAAAAGCAGACTTGAAGTAAAACGGTGTGTCATTGTGAATCTAATTTGCATATCTTACCCAGAATCCTTTGCTGCATTGGAAACAATGTATTCCAGTGGTTTTCTGTGGGAAAAACAAGCCTTCTGGCCTGTCTAGATTTGTTAATGAGCTACACAATGAGTTATATTCTCTCTCTCTCTCTCTCTCTCTCTCTCTCTCTCTCTCTCTATATATATATATATATATATATATATATATATATGATATAGGTATAGATATATACAGATATGTATAGGAATGTCTATTTAAAAATACATAAAACATATTCTGCTATGTGCAAAAAATTGGAATGAGAAATATTTACAGTAAATACACAGTATAACACTTTATTATATATAAATATTAGAGAAATATGCTTTTACATGTTTTCATCTACTTTCAACTGCAAAGAGCTCCTATACACTTACACTTGTACATATGTATTTATGTGTATATATGTCTGTAAATAAATAAATACACATAAAAATACATAAACACACACACACACATATACATATATATATATATATATATATATATATATATATATATATATATATATATATATATATATATATATATATATATATATATATATATAAATCAATGTAAATATTTGCATAGAAAATTAGTACATCTAAGCAAGTATCCCCGCTTGCCCCCAGAAATTCTTAATATGCAATGTTTCCAAAGCACAAGAGAATTGTGGGTAAGATATGCAAATTAGGTATGCAAATTCTCAGTTTTTTTGCTTCAAAATACTGTTTTAACACAGCGATCCTTTTAAACAGGAATATGACAGCAAACCAGAAATCACTCACTATACAAGCCTGTTTCGTTCTTTTTAGAACTCATCAGTAGGAGATAGATTTCTGATTGCTGCATTGGAAAAGCTATTTTCATGGTTAAACCAAAATTCATTAAAATTATGGGGGGGGAGATAAAAAACTGAAATTAAAATCCTCCATGTCTCAAAATTAAATCAATGTAAATATTTGCATAGAAAATTAGTACATCTAAGCAAGTATCCCCGCTTTATATATATATACAGTGGATATAAAAAGTCTACACACCCCTGTTAAAATGTCAGGTTTCTGTGATGTAAAAAATTGAGACAAAGATAAATCATTTCAGAACTTTTCCACCTTTAATGTGACCTATAAACTGTACAACTCAATTGAAAAACAAACTGAAATCTTTTAGGTAAAGGGAAATAAAAATAAAAAAATAAAATAATATGGTTGCATAAGTGTGAACACCCTTAAACTAATACTTTATTGAAGCACCTTTTGATTTTATAACAGCACTCAGTCTTTTTGGGTATGAGTCTATCAGCATGGCACATCTTGACTTGGCAAGATTTGCCCACTCTTCTTTGCAAAAACACTCTAAATCTGTCAGAATGCGAGGGTATCTCCTGTGCACAGCCCTCTTCAGATCACCCCACAGATTTTGTATTGGATTCAGGTCTGGGCTCTGGCTGGGCCATCCCAAAACTTTAATCTCATTCTGGTGAAGCCATTCCTTTGTTGATTTGGATGTATGCTTTGGGTCGTTGTCATGCTGAAAGATGAAGTTCCTCTTCATGTTCAGCTTTCTAGCAGAAGCCTGAAGGTTTTGTGCCAATATTGTCTGGTATTATCATTATTCCCTCTACCTTGACTAAGGCCCCAGTTCCAGCTGAAGAAAAACAGCCCCAAAGCATTATGCTGACACCACCATGCTTCACTTTGGGTATGGTGTTCTTTTGGTGATATGCAGTGTTGTTTTTGCGCCAAACATATCTTTTGGAATTATGGCCAAAAAGTTCAACTTTGGTTTCATCAGACCATAACACCTTTTGCAACATGCTTTTGGGAAACTTCAAATGTGTTTTTGCAAAATTTAGCCGGGCTTGGATTTTTTTTTTTATAAGAAAAGGCTTCCATCTTGCCACTCTACCCCTTAGCCCAGACATATGAAGAATACGGGCGATTGTTGTCACATGTACCACACAGCCAGTACTTGCCAGATATTCCTGCAGCTCCTTTAATGTTGCTGTAGGCCTCTTGGCAGCCTCCCAGACCAGTTTTCTTCTCGTCTTTTCATCAATTTTGGAGGGACATCCAGTTCTTGGTAATGTCACTGTTGCACCATATTTTCTTCACTTGATTATGACTGTCTTCACTGTGTTCCATGGTATATCTAATGCCTTGGAAATTCTTTTGTACCCTTCTCCTGACTGATACCTTTTACAATGAGATCCCTCTGATGTTTTAGAAGCTCTCTGCGGACCATGGCTTTTGCTGTAGAATGTGACTAACAAAATGTCAGGAAAGACCTACTAGAACAGCTGAACTTTATTTGGGGTTAATCAAAGGCACTTTAAATGATGACAGGTGTGTACTGACTCCTATTTAACATGATTTTTCTGAACAAGCTACATCCCCAGTTATAAAATGGTGTTCACACTTATGCAACCATATTATTTTAATTTTTTATTTTTATTTCCCTTTACCTAAAAGATTTCAGTTTGTTTTTCAATTGAGTTGTACAGTTTATAGGTCACATTAAAGGAGGAAAAAGTTCTGAAATGATTTATTTTTTTACATCACAGAAACCTGACATTTTAACAGGGGTGTGTAGACTTTTTATATCCACTGTATATATATATATATATATATATATATATATATATATATATATATATATATATATATATATATATATATATATATAAAAGTCATTTGCAGTCCTATTTTCTAACAGCTGAGACCTCATATCTTTGAGTCCTTAAAGATAATAATTTTTATCAGATAGTATTATTATGAGTGTAACTGTACTGTTAAATTTATTTTTTATGTGTTTTATGCATCTTTTTGTCTTGCGTAACAGTTAACCAGAGCTCTGAGGTTGCAGTAATCATTCTAACGTAACTCGCGATAGCGCTCGTGTTCGCATCTACTTTCAACTTGTAATATGGGCAGAATTTAACTTGCGCACAAACAGCCTTGAAAACCCAATATCGCTATTGTGCAAAAGACTTGTCATCTAGCCCTAAGTAAATCCTATAACTCCCCTCCAACTAAACATAACAGCTTCATTCATTATCCCTTTCCCATAGAAAAAAACATGTGATTCCCTCCCAACTCCTGGCACCCAAATAAAAAAAAAAAAACAACTAACTTTCAAAATCACCTTACCTGAAATTGAACTGTAGACTCTTATGCGTTTTATGTCCTGAGCCTTCTCTGAATTAATAGAAAAAGAAAGAATCCAGCACAACAGTCCAATTGGTTACAACCCCCTGGAGTTACTACCAAAGCTCCCAAATATAAAAGAATAAAATAATGTGGAGGGTATCAAAAATATGCCAAAAAAATGTATTTAATGAAAAACTCAAATCATATCAGAGTCAAGAAAGCACAACGTTTCGGGGAACATGCCCCTTAATCATGTGTTAACAAACTACATAGATGCACCTGTTTAAATAGGCTCCTGGGGATTAACCCTTACAATCAACACATCAAATTCATGTTGAAACAAATAGCGCCATCTAGTGAAATTTACACAGGAAAATCTAGTTTAACAAACAGCTATGAAACCTCCAGAACATATTACCTACACATAAGTGAAATAAAATAAAATACACCATACCCCCAAATATGCTTAGTATAAAATAATACATAGCAAGTAGCCAATACTCAAAAAGAGGGAGGACATATTAAACATCCACTGTAATACGTCCTAGGAATTTCTGTACTTGTTTATATGTAACAAATATCAAATACCTATACAAAGGGAAAAGAGAAACTCTCGGCTAGATTACGAGTTGTGCTTTAGGGTAAAAAAAGCAGCGTTAAGAGATCCTAACACTGCTTTTTTACGCCCGCTGGTATTACGAGTCTTAGAGGTTTAGGGGCACCGCACACTTCATTGGCCTTACCGCAAAATGACTTATGTAAACTTTGTAAAGTCTTTTTTTCTATGGGACTTCCATAGCGCCGGTATTACGAGTCTGTCCTGTGAGGCCAAAAAGTGAGCAGTACACCTTACCCTGTCAAGAGTCCTAACGCATTTAAAAGTCAGTAGTTATGAGTTTTATGGTACAATGCCGTAACATAAAACTCATAACTAAAGTGCTAAAAAGTACGACACCTACATTATATTTATTAACCCCTAATCTGCCCCCCAATGTCACCGCAACCTACCTACACTTATTAACCCCTAATCTGCCGCCCCCAATGTCGCTGACACTATAATAAACATATTAATCCCTAAACCACCACACTCCTGCCTCGCAAACATTAGTTAAATATTATTAACCCCTAATCTGCCGTCTCTAACATCCCCGCCACTACCTACATTTATTAACCCCTAATCTGCCGCCCCCAACGTCGCTGCCACTATATTAAAGTTATTAACCCCTAAACCTAAGTCTAACCCTAACCCTAACACCCCCTAACTTAAATATAATTACAATAAATCTAAATAAATATTAATTTTATTACCTAAATTATTCCTATTTAAAACTAAATACTTACCTGTAAAATAAACCCTAAGCTAGCTACAATATAACTAATAGTTACATTGTAGCTAGCTTAGGCTTTATTTTTATTTTACAGGCAAGTTTGTATTTATTTTAACTAGGTAGAATAGTTACTAAATAGTTATTAACTATTTACTAACTACCTAGCTAAAATAAATACAAATTTACATGTAAAATAAAACCTAACCTAAGTTACAAAAACACCTAACACTACACTATAATTAAATAAATTAACTAAATTTATTTATTTATTTATTTATTTATTTATAAAATATTTTACCAGGAAGGATACATTGAGATTTCTCTCGTTTTCAAGTATGTCCTGGGATCACAAAACATTGCATTGATACAATAGGGTACAATAAAATACAAAAACAATAATAAAAATACACATTATATGCAAACATTTAACATAGAGCAGGTATGAAATATTTATCCATGACAGGAGCATTCTGTTTTGAGATATGTATAGAGGGATCTCTTAAAGGATTTTAGGCTTGGGGAAGTTTTTAAAGTGTGAGGGAGGTCATTCCATAATTGTGGCGCTCTGTAGGAAAAGGAGGATCGAGCTGCTTTTTTTTTGTATTGAGGCAAGCTAAATAATGTGCTGTTATTGGATCGGAGGTTATAGGAGGTGGGAATAGCAGGATCTACCTTTTTGCAAAGCAGGGGCACAGCTGAGATAAGTTCTGTATTTTCTTGCAAGGCTTGGGTAGATATGTTTAAAAATCAGACTAAAGGAGAGAGATAAATTAGCGTCAGATTGGGCTGCAAACATTTAGAGGAATGGGGAGGGAATATCTATGAACATTTGAGCTAAGGGTCATAAAAGCAAAAACACAGGGAAAGTTAAAATTACAGAGATAACACAGAGGTATTCATGTAGGGGAATAAAACCATTAAAGTCCAAAAAAGATACATGGCCTTAGCTGATTAAACTAACTTTTAACATAATGGTCAGACATAATGGTAATAAAATATGCATTTTAAATCATAAAAACAAAACAATAAATAGCCAATACATATAACAATACACACATCAGAAAATAACAGGGTAGGTTAAATATAATGATATAACTATCTTGCAGGATCTACCTTTTTGCAAAGCAGGGGCACAGCTGAGATAAGTTCTGTATTTTCTTGCAAGGCTTGGGTAGATATGTTTAAAAATCAGACTTTTTGCAAAGCAGGGGCACAGCTGAGATAAGTTCTGTATTTTCTTGCAAGGCTTGGGTAGATATGTTTAAAAATCAGACTTTTTGCAAAGCAGGGGCACAGCTGAGATAAGTTCTGTATTTTCTTGCAAGGCTTGGGTAGATATGTTTAAAAATCAGACTTTTTGCAAAGCAGGGGCACAGCTGAGATAAGTTCTGTATTTTCTTGCAAGGCTTGGGTAGATATGTTTAAAAATCAGACTTTTTGCAAAGCAGGGGCACAGCTGAGATAAGTTCTGTATTTTCTTGCAAGGCTTGGGTAGATATGTTTAAAAATCAGACTTTTTGCAAAGCAGGGGCACAGCTGAGATAAGTTCTGTATTTTCTTGCAAGGCTTGGGTAGATATGTTTAAAAATCAGACTTTTTGCAAAGCAGGGGCACAGCTGAGATAAGTTCTGTATTTTCTTGCAAGGCTTGGGTAGATATGTTTAAAAATCAGACTTTTTGCAAAGCAGGGGCACAGCTGAGATAAGTTCTGTATTTTCTTGCAAGGCTTGGGTAGATATGTTTAAAAATCAGACTTTTTGCAAAGCAGGGGCACAGCTGAGATAAGTTCTGTATTTTCTTGCAAGGCTTGGGTAGATATGTTTAAAAATCAGACTTTTTGCAAAGCAGGGGCACAGCTGAGATAAGTTCTGTATTTTCTTGCAAGGCTTGGGTAGATATGTTTAAAAATCAGACTTTTTGCAAAGCAGGGGCACAGCTGAGATAAGTTCTGTATTTTCTTGCAAGGCTTGGGTAGATATGTTTAAAAATCAGACTAAAGGAGAGAGATAAATTAGCGTCAGATTGGGCTGCAAACATTTAGAGGAATGGGGAGGGAATATCTATGAACATTTGAGCTAAGGGTCATAAAAGCAAAAACACAGGGAAAGTTAAAATTACAGAGATAACACAGAGGTATTCATGTAGGGGAATAAAACCATTAAAGTCCAAAAAAGATACATGGCCTTAGCTGATTAAACTAACTTTTAACATAATGGTCAGACATAATGGTAATAAAATATGCATTTTAAATCATAAAAACAAAACAATAAATAGCCAATACATATAACAATACACACATCAGAAAATAACAGGGTAGGTTAAATATAATGATATAACTATCTTGCAGGATCTACCTTTTTGCAAAGCAGGGGCACAGCTGAGATAAGTTCTGTATTTTCTTGCAAGGCTTGGGTAGATATGTTTAAAAATCAGACTTTTTGCAAAGCAGGGGCACAGCTGAGATAAGTTCTGTATTTTCTTGCAAGGCTTGGGTAGATATGTTTAAAAATCAGACTTTTTGCAAAGCAGGGGCACAGCTGAGATAAGTTCTGTATTTTCTTGCAAGGCTTGGGTAGATATGTTTAAAAATCAGACTTTTTGCAAAGCAGGGGCACAGCTGAGATAAGTTCTGTATTTTCTTGCAAGGCTTGGGTAGATATGTTTAAAAATCAGACTAAAGGAGAGAGATAAATTAGCGTCAGATTGGGCTGCAAACATTTAGAGGAATGGGGAGGGAATATCTATGAACATTTGAGCTAAGGGTCATAAAAGCAAAAACACAGGGAAAGTTAAAATTACAGAGATAACACAGAGGTATTCATGTAGGGGAATAAAACCATTAAAGTCCAAAAAAGATACATGGCCTTAGCTGATTAAACTAACTTTTAACATAATGGTCAGACATAATGGTAATAAAATATGCATTTTAAATCATAAAAACAAAACAATAAATAGCCAATACATATAACAATACACACATCAGAAAATAACAGGGTAGGTTAAATATAATGATATAACTATCTTGCAGGATCTACCTTTTTGCAAAGCAGGGGCACAGCTGAGATAAGTTCTGTATTTTCTTGCAAGGCTTGGGTAGATATGTTTAAAAATCAGACTTTTTGCAAAGCAGGGGCACAGCTGAGATAAGTTCTGTATTTTCTTGCAAGGCTTGGGTAGATATGTTTAAAAATCAGACTTTTTGCAAAGCAGGGGCACAGCTGAGATAAGTTCTGTATTTTCTTGCAAGGCTTGGGTAGATATGTTTAAAAATCAGACTTTTTGCAAAGCAGGGGCACAGCTGAGATAAGTTCTGTATTTTCTTGCAAGGCTTGGGTAGATATGTTTAAAAATCAGACTTTTTGCAAAGCAGGGGCACAGCTGAGATAAGTTCTGTATTTTCTTGCAAGGCTTGGGTAGATATGTTTAAAAATCAGACTTTTTGCAAAGCAGGGGCACAGCTGAGATAAGTTCTGTATTTTCTTGCAAGGCTTGGGTAGATATGTTTAAAAATCAGACTTTTTGCAAAGCAGGGGCACAGCTGAGATAAGTTCTGTATTTTCTTGCAAGGCTTGGGTAGATATGTTTAAAAATCAGACTAAAGGAGAGAGATAAATTAGCGTCAGATTGGGCTGCAAACATTAAATGCAATTAACTAAATTAAATTAAATTAGCTAAAGTACAAAAAAACAAACACTAAATTACAGAAAATAATAAACAAATTACAGATATTTAAACTAATTACACCTAATCTAATAGCCCTATTAAAATAAAAAAGCCCTCCCAAAATAAAAAAAAAAACCTAGCCTAAACTAAACTACCAATAACCCTTAAAAGGGCTTTTTGTGGGGCATTGCCCCAAAGTAATCAGCTCTTTTACCTGTAAAAAAAAAATACAAACAACCCCCCCAACGGTAAAACCTACAACCCACACAACCAACCCCCCAAATAAAATACTATCTAAAGAAACGTAAGCTCCCCATTTCCCTGAAAAGGGCATTTGGATGGGCATTGCCCTTAAAAGGGCAGTTAGCTCTTTTGCGGCCCAAACCCTAATCTAAAAAATAAAACCCACCTAATACACCCTTAAAAAAACCTAACACTAACCCCCTAAAGATTGACTTACCAGGAGAAGTCTTCATCCAAGCCGGGCAAAGTGGTCCTCCAGACGGGCAGAAGTCTTCATCCAGATGGCATCTTCTATCTTCATCCATCCGGTGCGGAGCGGGTCCATCTTCAAGACATCCGACGCGGAGCATCCTCTTCATCCGATGACTAAAGCTGAATGATGGTACCTTTAAGTGACATCATCCAAGATGGCGTCCCTTAGATTCCTGTTCCAATCAGCCAATAGAATGCGAGCTCAATCCTATTGGCTTATTGGATTAGCCAATAGGATTGTACTTCAATCCTATTGGCTGAGTGCATCAGCCAATCGGATTTTTTCTACCTTAATTCCGATTGGCTAATAGAATTATATCAGCCAATCGGAATATAAGGGACGCCATCTTGGATGACGTCACTTAAAGGTACCTTCATTCAGCTTTAGTCGTCGGATGAAGAGGATGCTCCATGTTGGATGTCTTGAAGATGGACCCGCTCCGCGCCGGATGGATGAAGATAGAAGATCCCGTCTGGATAAAGACTTCTTCCTGTCTGGAGGACCACTTCGCCCGGCTTGGATGAAGACTTCTCCCGGCTTCGTTGAGGACTTCGGCCCGGCTTGGATGAAGACTTCTCCCGGTAAGTTGATCTTCAGGGGTTTTTTTAAGGGTGTATTGGGTGTGTTTTATTTTTTAGATTAGGTTTTGGGCCGCAAAAGAGCTAACTGCTCTTTTAAGGGTAATGCCCATCCAAATGCCCTTTTACAGGTAAAAGAGCTGATTACTTTGGGGCAATGCCCTGCAAAAGGCCCTTTTAAGGGCTATTGTTAGTTTAGTTTAGGCTAGGGTTTTTTTTTATTTTGGGGGGGCTTTTTTATTTTAATAGGGCTATTAGATTAGGTGTAATTAGTTTAAATATCTGTAATTTGTTTAATATTTTCTGTAATTAAGTGTTTGTTTTTTTTATGTACTTTAGCTTATTTATTTTAGTTGATTGTATTTAATTTAGTAAATTTATTTAATTATAGTGTAGTGTTAGGTGTTATTGTAACTTAGGTTAGGTTTTATTTTACAGGTAAATGTGTATTTATTTTAGCTAGGTAGTTAATAAATAGTTAATAAATATTTAATAACTATTCTACCTAGTTGAAATAAATACAAACTTGCCTGTAAAATAAAAATAAATCCTAAACTAGCTACAATGTAACTATTAGTTATATTGTAGCTAGCTTAGGGGTTATTTTACAGGTAAGTATTTAGTTTTAAATAGGAATAATTTATTTAATGATAGGAATATTTATTTAGATTTATTGTAATTATATTTAAGTTAGGGGGTGTTAGTGTTAGGGTTAGACTTAGGTTTAGGGGTTAATAACTTTAATATTGTGGCGGCGACATTGGGGCGGCATATTAGGGGTTAATAAATGTAGGTAGGTTGCGGCTACATTGGGGGCGGCAGATTAGGGGTTAATAAATATAATGTAGGTGTCGGCGATGTTGGGGGCAGCAGATTAGGGGTTCATAAGTATAATGTAGGTGGCGGTGGTGTCCGGAGCGGCAGAGTAGGGGTTAATAATATAATGCAGGTGTTGGCGATGTTGGGGGTGGCAGATTAGGTGTTAATAATTGTAAGATTAGGGGTGTTTAGACTCAAGGTTCATGTTAGGGTGTTAGGTGTAGACATAAATTTTATTTCCCCATAGGAATCAATGGGGCTGCGTTAAGGAGTTTCACGCTGCTTTTTTGCAAGTGTTAGACTTTTTTTCAGCCGGCTTTCCCCATTGATACCTATGGGGAAATCATGCACGAGCACGTATGACCAGCTCACCACTGACTTAAGCAGCGTTGGTATTGGAGTGCGGTAATGAGCAAAATTTTGCTCAATGCTCACTTCTTGTCTTTTAACGATGGGTTTCTGAAAACTTGTAATACCAGCGCTGCAGGTAAGTGAGCAGTGAGTGAAAACTGCTCGTTAGCACCGCATAGCCTCTAAGGCAAAACTAGTAATCTGGGCCAATGTTAACATCCAAACATGTAAATTTTAGCAAACTTTACTAAAAAACAACTATAGAAAATTACAAGTATGAACAAGCTTAGAAAGTTTAATAAAAAGGTTAATAAAAAAGGTTAATAAAAAACTGACCAATGTATTTCTCTATTAATACCCTTCGGTTCCAGAGCATCCAGTTTAAAGATCCAAAAGGTCTCATGTTGTTTTAGCAATAGATCCCTATTGCCCCCCCTTCAGGGGATTTTGACCTGCTCTATGATCTGGAATCGGAGTTTATTTATTTGATGACCCGCAGATAAAATATGATGCGCTACAGGAGCTGTTATGACATTACATCTGATATTACTTTTATGTTTGGTGATACGATCACAAATCCTCCTAGAGGACTCACCAATATAGGCTGCCCACATGGGCACTTGATCATATACACCACATAATTAGTATTGCATGTGAAGTGATCTTTATAATAATATTTATGGCCAGTGTGGGGATGTGAAAAATATGGACTTCTAATAATGGAGCTGCAGTTGCCGCATCCAAGACAGGGAAACAACCCTAAGTTTTTCTTAGTAATATACTGTTGAGACAAATTTTTGCCAGAACCAATGTCAGCTCTTACCAAAGCATCTCTCAAATTTCTACTACGCTTATACGTGGCATTGGAAATTGGCAGAATTCCTCAACATTAGGATTACACCTATTTAAGACACCCCAATGTTTACGGATAATCTTATGTACAGCTTGACTCTGTCTTGAAAACTCAGACACAAAAACAATTCTCCTATCCTGTTTCTTCTTTTTATATTGTTTCAAGAGGGAATCCCTATTCATAGGTAATATTGTTTCAATAGTGTCTTTTATAAGATCACTGGGGTACCCCTTTGCAAAACATTTTGCCCCATCTCAGAGAGTCTGATGGAAACTTTAGATTCCTCAGTTACAATGCATTTAAACCGCAAAATCTGACTCTTGGGAAGTGATCTTACAAGTGACGGATGATGAGTACTATTAAAAACCAGCAAGTTATTCCTATCGGTATCCTTTCTGAAAATGTCAGTCTTAAAACCAATTCCGTCTTTGAAAATAGTCACATCTAGAAAATCAATCCTGACCTCACTGTGAGCTAGATTGAATTTAATGTTAAATGTAGAATTATTCAATTCAGAAATTAATAGCACAAGGACCCCAACATCACCCAGCCATATCCCAAAAATATCGTCGATATAACTCCACCAAGTGGCGCCATACCAACGAAACAAAGGATTTTAAAAAACAAACCTTTCTTCAAATGAATTCATAAAAATGTTGGCATAATTGGCTGTACCCTGTAACTGTAAATAAAATCAATCCTCAAAAAAAAAATAGTTATTATACAAAATGATCTCTAACAATTGCATAATAAATACAATCTGTATTCTTGAGTGCAAACCCGCAGATGACAAAGCATGCTGTACAGCTCCTAATCCACTGACATGTGTAATCGATGTATACAGGCTGGCAACGTCAAGACTGAACAAAATAAATTTATCAGTCTGAAGCTGTAAGTCAAAGTTTCAAAAAGAAATCATTAGTATCCCTCACAAACGTACTTGACTGCTCCACCAGGGGTCTCAATATTTTATCCAAAAATATGGAGTTATTGGAAAAAATGGAATTAGTCCCGGCCACAATGGGACGTCCTGGTGGAGAAGTCAAGGACTTATGAATTTTGGGCAAGATGTAAAAAACAGGGGTAATGGGATCCTTCACTGTCAAAAAAGCAGCAGTTTTATCATTAATGATGCCATTATTCAAACCATATCTAATGGTCATCTGTATCTCCTTATTAATTTTAATAACAGGGTTACCATGAATCACCATATACACATTGGCCATATTTAACTGTTGATAAATTTCATTCTTGTATTCTGTCTTGTTCAATATTACAGTAGCCCCACCCTTGTCAGCAGGTTTCAAAGTTAATTGATCATTGGTTTTTAATGTTTTAAGAGTCAACTGATCAGCCTTTGTAAAAATTAACCAAATTTGGCTGCTTGGTGCATTTCTGATGACATACTCTGGATTGTAATTTGTCTAGATCTGATAAAACTAGTTGTTCAAAAGTCTCTATGCTATGATGGACATTAGATGGATTGAACAAACTCTTATTAAACAAGCCAACATTTTTAATATTAATGGATGTCGACAATTTTGTGTCTATGTTATCTCTCTCACATAATGCCTTACCCTTCAGGTTGCCAGATGCAAGCAAAACTTTACTTGAGTCCTTATTAGGAAAAGTGTCCAATTGATGATTCGCATGCCAACATTTCAATCTTACATTACGAAAAAATCTATAGATATCTCTCCTAAGATTGAAAAAATTACAACCGCTATACGGGCAAAAAGAAAGGCCCTTTTGTAGGATCGCAGACTCTCTCTTGTTGAAAGGGTAGTCGGAAATATTCACAACTATATTTTGTTGCGGAATCTGGCCATTCTGTTCGCTGTCAGTTTGCTGTTTTCTGGGTTACCTGCGCAGCCTTGGTGGAAGTTGCGATGTTTGTGGCCCCTCCGCCTGTGTTGTCTTCCGCTTCTCCATAAGAAAAATCAGCTGAGGAGTCTGAGCTACTTCCTGAGACTGCACCCCGTCGGTGTTGTCTCCTACGTGAACTGGAAGTGATGTAACGCTCTTTGCACTGCGGGTCATACACCCAAGGGTATACCCTATTGGAGGAATAATCTTCTGCGTCCCTCTGGAACTTTAACCTCTTCCTCTCCTCAATGGTTTTCCTCATCTCGGACAGTAATTCTTTGTTGCTTGTTATTAATTTGTCAAAGTACGCCGTTTGGCATATTTCCTCCTCCAACTTGGCCATAGACTCTTTCAAACTGTCTAAATCTTTATGCAGGTACTCGACCGTCAGCACTATCAAATCAAAGGAACATTTGTTGAGAATATGTCAAAACTTGCGACAATAATCCTGACTGTCCTTAAGCAAGGTGGGCGGATATTCATGCGTAGCCCACGGGGAATCCGTTTAACACGATGGTTCTCTGAATTAAGACAATGTAAAGTAATGCCCACAATGTAGCCAATATAGGTAAGGTTACCTTTAATACTTAAAGGGATGGTAAACCCCCATATTTTCTTTTATGATTTAGATACAACATACAACTTTAAACAACTTTACAATTTAATTCTATTATCAAATTTTCTTCATTCTCTTGTTATCCATTGCTTAAGGGACAGCATTGCACTACTGACAGGAAGCTGAAAATATCTATTTAGCCAATCACAAGAGACAAATGTGTGCAGGCACCAATTAGCAGCAGCTCCCACTAGTGTATGATATGTGTGTATTCTTTATTAACAAGGGATACTAAGAGAACAAAGCACATTTTAAAATAGAAGTGAATTTATAAGTGTCTTAAAATGACACGCTCTATCTGAATCATGCAAGTTTAATTTTGACTTTCCTATCCCTTTAAAACAAAAAGCACAACAAATAGTAATGCTCGGCTGTCTCTTAAAATAAGGAACTGCTAAAGGTTAGATATATACTGCAAGTGCCAATACATACTTTTTTAGTTATACAACATATATAATAAAACCAACATAATACAACTTGTAAAAAAAATGAAAGAAAATAAGAAGATAATTCCAAAAACAGCATTTTAAAACTCCATACTTGATCATTCCAAGATGTTCTCAAAATGTTCTTTAAATTGCTCCCTGGGCCTTTTTAATATTCTGATTGATCACCACGGGTGACACAAAATATGGGTGCGGAGATTAGTTGCCCAAACCATCATGCTGTGTAAACAGCATATTATCTGTTCCATAAGCAGATCAGATCTGTGATTGTGATCTAGACCATTTAGGTGGCACTTTTAAAAGTTGTTTCACACAACCTGCTAAAACATGATAACACTCTGGGCGAGCCTCCTCCTGATCAAGATTATGAAGATAAGATGGAACATCCAATGCAATAAGTGATACATCAGTTTCTCCAATGTACAGTACACAATGAACTTTCACCTAGATTATGAGTTATGCGTGCTATAGAGAAATTAACAAACACAACAAAAGTTGCCTTATTTAACCCCCTATAGCGCTGCCATTACAAGTTTTCAAAAACCCGGCTTGTGCGTGCGATCTGGTGCTTTTAAGCTCCATACCGCACCAAAACTAAGCGCTGTTTTGACGTGCGCGTGAACACTTTCCCCATAGACATCTATGGGGAGAGCAGGTCAGAAAAAGTCTAACACCTTGCGATCGCGGAAAGAAAAGCTCCGTGACGCAGCCCTATTGATGTCTATGGGGAAAATAAAAATAACGGTTAAACCTAACACCCTAACATAAACCCCACATCTAAACACCCCTAATCTGCCGTCCCCGACATCGCCGGCACCTACATAAT
Source organism: Bombina bombina (assembly GCF_027579735.1). Taxonomy (NCBI): domain Eukaryota; kingdom Metazoa; phylum Chordata; class Amphibia; order Anura; family Bombinatoridae; genus Bombina; species Bombina bombina. The sequence continues at coordinate 842,916,506 of NC_069500.1, forward strand.
GTTATTAACCCCTAATCTGCCGCCCCGATATCGCCGCCACCTAAATAAAACTATTTACCCCTAATCTGCTGCTCCCAATATCGCCGCCACTATACTAAAGTTATTAACCACTATTCCCCTGTACCCCAACATCACCCACACTATAATACATTTATAAACCCCTATTCCGCCACTCCCTGACATCGCTGCAACTAAATAAAGCTATTAACCCCTAAACCTCTGGCCTCCCACATCACTACCACTAAATAAATCTATTAACCCCTAAACCGCCAGCCCCCCACATCGCAACAACCTAAATTAAACTATTAACTGGTACACCTACCCCTAAACCTAATCCTAACCCTAACCTTAACACCCCCTAACTTTAACATAATTAGATTTTATTTTTATTTTACAGGTAGGTTTGTATTTATTTTAACTAGGTAGACTAGTTAGTAAACAATTATTAACTATTTACTAACTACCTACCTTACATTACAAAAAAAAAAAAGAAATTATCCAAAAAAATAAAAAATATTCCTTTTCTAATACCCTTTAAAAAAAAAAAAACCTACCCCAAAATAAAAAACCCTAATCTAGAATAAACTACCAAGGGCCCTTAAAAAGGCCTTTTGTGGGCCCTTAAAAGGGCTTTTTGTAGGGCATTGCCCTAAAGTTAACAGCTCTTTTGCTACAAAAGAAAACACACATCCCCTAACAGTATACAAACCCCCACCCCCCAAACTACCAAGGGCCCTTAAAAGAGTCTTTTAGGGGCCCTTAAAATGGCCTTTTGTAGGGCATTGCCCTAAAGTTATCAGCTCTTTTGCAACAAAAAAACAAAACAAACACCCCCTAACAGTATACAAACCCACACCCACAAAATAAAAATAAAGTAAAACCGAATCTACCCATTGCCCTGAAAAAGGCATTTGTATGGGCATTGCCCTTAAAAGGGCATTTAGCTCTTTTGCTGGCCAAGCCCTAATCTAAAACTAAAAACCCAACCCAAAACAAAAAAAATATACTACACAAAATAACAAACTAATTATCAAAAATAATAAAAAATATTCCTATACTAATACTCATTTAAATAAAATCCACCCCAAAATAAAAAACCTCATCTAGAATAAACTACCAATGGCCTTTAAAAGGGCCTTTTGTAGGGCATTGCCCTAAAGATATCAGCTCTTTTTCCGAGTGGCTGGACTCCTTCTTGCAACCCCTTATTCTTAACCTCCCCTCCTACCTTAAGGATACGACACATATACTCAGACTGCTTAACGACTTTGAATGGAGAAGTTAATACAGCTGGCTTACTGTCGACTTCGTATCACTATACTCAACAATACCACATGCTCTGGGTTTACAAGCCATTTCCTTCTTTTTGGATAATGAGACAAATTTCTCTAGAAGTAATACATTGTTTCTTTCTAGGGTGACATAATTTCTGCTCAATCACAACTATTTTCTCTTCGAGGGGACTTTCTACCTGCAGAGACGTGGGACAGCGTTGGGGGCCAAATTTGCCCCTTCCTACGCAAACCTATTTATGGGTTGGTGGGAGCTGTCCCATGTCTATGCGGGTGGAGACCCCCTCGAGGAGAGAATAGTTTTTTATAGAAGATATATTGACAGTCTAATACTAATCTGGAAGGGTGACCAACGTGATGCTGAATCCTTTGTGAACCATCTAAATAAAAATGACAACGGTCTATCATTTACCCACACTTGGGACAAGAATGAGGTGATCTTCTTGGATCTTACCCTCGCCGCTAAAGCTTCTACAATAGGTGTAATTTCTAAACTTTATAGGAAACCGTACTCTGGTAACCAGTTGCTTCATGCTGATAGCAACCATCCAAAACATGTCTTTAAAGGCATAGTGAAAGGCCAAATGCTCAGAGTGAGACGTAATTGCTCAGAACAATCACATTTTGAACGAGAAGTTGAAACACTAGAGTAGACGCTTTGCGGATAGAGGGTACCCCAAGCAAATCATAGCGGAGGCCCAGAAAGAAATAGCCAAAATAGATAGAAATAGTCTTCTCGAAAAACGTACAGATAAACAAAAATGGAAGAATGGTTTGAAATTCATTACGAAATATTCAAACCAGTTCTATAAAATCCGGAACATTATAAGAAAGTATCTCCCCATTTTATATGGAGATGATATACTTAAGCAAGAGGAGGGCTGTAATTTTGATGATAGGGGAGGGCTATAATTTTATCTATGCTAAAAATCTAACCTTGGCCAACATGATCTCACCTAGTATGCTCCCCAAAACTTCTGGTAACAGCACGTGGCTTCAATGTTCAGGAACATACAGGTATGGTTATCCACGCTGTAAAGCTTGTGACTTTCTCAGTCAAGGCACCCAATTCCAGTCTCACGTAACAGGGAAGGTGTATTCTACAAAAGGTTGCGTTAACTGTTCCAACAACTTTGTTATCTACCTAATAGATTGTAATCTGTGTCTGAAACAATATGTAGGTCTTACTACTAGAGATGCCAGCACGCGAGTGAGGGAACACTTAGGCTACATCAAAAATAAACATTGTTGTTCAGCCCTTTCAGAACATTTTATCTATGAACACAATCAAAAGGTTATCGAGGTTGTATATACTCCCTTTAAAGGTGGAAATAAAAATACACTTTCTTTCATGTAATTGGCAAGAGTCCATGAGCTAGTGACGTAAGGGATATACAATCCTACCAGGAGGGGCAAAGTTTCCCAAACCTCATAATGCCTATAATTACACCCCTCACCACACCCAGAATTCAGTTTTACAAACTTTGCCTCCTATGGAGGTGGTGAAGTAAGTTTGTGCTAAGATTTCTATGTTGACATGCGCTTCTCAGCATTTTGAAGCCCGATTCCTCTCAGAGTACAGCGAATATCAGAGGGACTTGGAGAGTATCACCTATTGAATGCAATGATTTTCCTAACAGGGGTCTTTTTCATAGGTTCTCTGTTATCGGTCGTAGAGATTCATCTCCTACCTCTCATTTCAGATCGACGATATACTCTCATATACCATTACCTCTACTGATAACTGTTTCAGTACTGGTTTGGCTATCTGCTATATGTGGATTGGGTTTTTGGTAAGTATGTTTTTATTTCTTAAGACACCTCAGCTATGGTTTGACACTTTATACATTTATATAAAGTTCTAAATATATGTATTGTACTTACAGGTATATTTGCCATGAGTCAGGTTCATGTATTTCCTTTTGCAGATTGTCAGTTTCATATTTGGGGAAAGTTAATATTAAGAAATATTTTTCTTACCTGGGGTTTAGTCCTTTTTTCAATTGTCAACTTTGTTTCAAATTGCGGGCTGACTTAGGCTCGCGGGTGCGCCAAATGCTACACTTTATTGCATCATTCTTGGCGCGATAATTTTTTGGCGCGAAAGGCACGTCCGTTGACGCAAGTTCGTAATTTCTGGCATCGTAATTGACGCAGAGGTTTCACACAGGGTTGCATCATTAATGACACGAGTGTGTCATTTCCGGACATGGTTGGCGCCAAAAAAAAATTGCAGTTACGTTGTGCGTTATACTTGGCGCCAAACTTTTTTTCATTATTTATTACCCCATTGCTTTTGCCTCTTGTCTTTTTCTATGTCAGAGGGCTATGCTATTTGCATTTTTTCCCATTCCTGAAACTGTCATATAAGGAAATTGATAATTTTGCTTTATATGTTGTTTTTTCTTTTACATTTTGCAAGATGTCTCAATCTGATCCTGCCTCAGAAGTATCTGTTGGAACTTTGCTGCCTGACATCGGTTCTACCAAAGCTAAGTGCATTTGTTGTAAAAGTGTGGAGATTATATCTCCTAATGACATTTGTATTAGTTGTCATGATAAACTTTTACATGCAGATAGAGTGTCCATCAGTAATAGTACATTGCCAGTTGCAGTTCCTTCAACTTTGAATGTACATGATATACCTATGAATTTTAAAGAATTTGTTAGTGATTCTATTCAGAAGGCTTTGTCTGCATTTCCACCTTCTAATAAGCGTAAGAGGTCTTTTAAAACTTCTCATAAAGTTGATGAAATTTCAAATGACCGACAACATAATGAATTATCCACCTCTAATGAGGATCTATCTGATTCAGAAGATCCTTCCTCAGAGATTGACACTGACAAATCTACTTATTTATTTAAAATGGAGTATATGCGTTCTTTGTTAAAAGAAGTGTTAATTACTTTGGATATTGAGGAAGCTAGTCCTCTTGATATTAAAACCGGTAAACGTTTAAATTCTGTTTTTAAACCTCCTGTGGTTACTCCAGAGGTTTTTCCTATTCCTGATGCTATTTCTGATATGATTTCTAAGGAATGGAATAAGCCGGGTACTCCTTTTAATCCTTCTGCAAGGTTTAAAAAATTGTATCCTTTACCAGCAATTTCAATAGAGTTTTGGGAAAAGATCCCCAAAGTTGATGGGGCTATTTCTACTCTTGCTAAACGAACCACTATTTTTGTATGCGGATTTTGTTCGGATGTCCAGTTTCCAACCTTGGCCACTTCCGTTAAGGCCGGACCTACTTTCTCAAGGTCCATTTTTCCATCAGGATCGCAAATCATTAAATTTGAAGGTATGGAAATTGAATGCTTAGTACTAAGTCATAGAGGTTTCTCTGACTCAGTAACTAATACTATGTTACAAGCTCATAAATCTGTTTCTAGGAAGATTTATTATCGAGTTTGGAAGACTTACATTTCATGGTGTTCTTCTCATAAATTCTCTTGGCATTCTTTTAGGATTCCTAGAATTTTACAGTTTCTACAGGATGGTTTGGATAGGGGTTTGTCTGCAAGTTCCTTGAAGGGACAAATCTCTGCTCTTTCTGTTTTATTTCACAGAAAGATTGATAATCTTCCTGATATTCACTGTTTTGAACAGGCTTTAGTTCATATTTAGCCTGTCATTAAATCAATTTCTCCTCCTTGGAGTCTTAATTTGGTTTTGAAGGCGTTACAGGCTCCTCCTTGAGCCTATGCATTCTTTGGAAAATAAACTACTTTCTTGGAAAGTGTTGTTCCTTTTGACTATCTCTTCTGCTAGAAGAGTTTCTGAGCTATCTGCTCTTTCTTGTGAATCTCTTTTTCTGATTTTTCATCAGGATAAGGCGGTTTTGCGGACTTCATTTGAATTTTTACCTAAGGTTGTGAACTCTAACAACATTAGTAGAGAAATTGTTGTCCCTTCCTTGTGTCCTAATCCTAAGAATCCTTTGGAAAGATCCTTACATTCTTTGGATGTGGTGAGAGCTTTGAAATATTATGTTGAAGCTACTTATGATTTCAGGAAGACTTCTAGTCTATTTGTTATATTTTCTGGTCCTAGGAAAGGTCAGAAGGCCTCTGCTATTTCCTTGGCCTCTAGGTTAAAGCTTTTGATTCATCAAGCTTATTTGGAGTCGGGTCAAGCCCCGCCTCCGAGAATTACAGCTCATTCTACTAGATCAGTCGTGGGCTTTTAAGAATGAAGCTTCAGTTGATCAGATTTGCAAAGCAGCGACTTGGTCCTCTTTGCATACATTTACTAAATTCTACCGTTTTGATGTATTTGCTTCTTCTGAAGCAGTTTTTGGTAGAAAAGTTCTTCAGGCAGCTGTTTCAGTTTGATTCTTCTGCTGATGTTTTTCTTTTCTTCATGAGAATAACTTATATTTTGGGTTGTGGATTATTTTTCCAGCATTTGGCTGTTGTTTTTTTTTTTTTTTTTTTATCCCTCCCTCTCTAGTGACTCTTGCGTGGAGTTCCACATCTTGGGTATTGATATCCCATACATCACTAGCTCATGGACTCTTGCCAATTACATGAAAGAAAACATAATTTATGTAAGAACTTACCTGATAAATTAATTTCTTTCATATTGGCAAGAGTGAATGAGGCCCACCCTTTTTATGGTGGTTATGATTTTTTTTTTTTTGTATAAAGCACAATTATTTCCAAATTCCTTTGTTGATTCTTTTTACTCCTTTCTTTATAACCCCACTACTTGGCTATTCATTAAAACTAAATTGTGGGTGTGGTGAGAGGTGTATTTATAGGCATTTTGAGGTTTGGCCCTCCTGGTATGATTGTATATCCCATACATCACTAGCTCATGGACTCCTGCCAATATGAAAGAAATTAATTTATCAGGTAAGTTCTTACATAAATTATTTTTTTAGGCCACCAGGAAGTGTACTGGACACACAAGTTGCAAACCCTGGTACCCAATGGGTTTAACTCGCAATATGACATAATCAACTATTGGGCATGATTTCTATGATCTATCCCAATGAGCTGATTCAAGTTTTTTTTTTTTTTAAGATAATTTTTATTGTTTTTGAAAGATGAATGAACATGAGAGCATCAAAAGCATGTACACACATATCAATAGTACATATTACAATATTAACAGAAAATTATAATATGTAAAGCAATCACAGATAATAAGGAGCACAAGAGAGAATGCTGAGTGTTAGAGTCAATGCCAGTTGCTTGTGGATCTCCAATCTTACCCTCACCTCTCCAGGTAAGAGCGCTAAAATTCAGTTGCTGCAAAAGGACAAACACATTGCTATCTATCCAGATAAATCAGCATTCTCCAGAGAGTGTAGAGGTTTAATCATAGTTGTGCATACCAATATCATAACTTAACCATAAAACATTACAAATCAGGTATATTAGTCAAAACAAATGCAGGCTGTGCCAAGCTATCTAATAGGTGGGGGAAGGGGAAAAGGGAGAAAAAAAACAAACAAAACACACACAGACCGGCGAGAGATATAGGAGTGGAATTTTAGGGAGGGTTCAGTAAGGGGGGGAAGGGATGAGGGGGGGGGTAGAAGTGTTCATGTAGCGTTAGGAAGGTCCATCACCAAAGAACCACAACCATATTATTTGCAGGAAGAATTACTTTGGGCAATATGCCCAGGTTTTGATCTGGAGGTCCACTGACCCATGGATGTGAGAGACATAGGACTCCATTCTCTTAACAAAGTCCAAAATGTCGGTCACTTGCTCCCAAGAGGGTGCAACACGTTGTAGCCACATATGGGCCACAGCCAGTTTAACGGCCAGGAACAGGTAGATACAGAATAGTTTTTGAGGTAAGGTCAACTTACCGGGCAAAATGTGAAACAGACATGAACTTGAGGACAGAGGTATAGGAATACCCCCCGAAGAGCAATACCGGATTGCTCTCTGCCAGAGCGGCTGAATCTGTGGGCAAGACCACCAGATATGCTGAGGAGTTCCTATGTCCTCGCATCCCCTCCAGCATTTAGGCGAGTTGACTGGCGAAATCTTAAACAAGCGAATGGGCGTCATATGCCATTGGAGCACGACCTTGAGAAACAACTCATACAGAGTTGTGCAGTGTATAGCTTTCTTAGTGAGTTGGACTGCAGTCCGCCAGTGCTGTGGTTCATGTGAGACCGCCAGGGAAGATTCCCAGTGCCGAATTGGGGGAGATTTGTAGAAAACTGGGGGCTTCATGAGTACAAGATACAAAATGGATAAGAGTCTGGTAGGAGGGGCCAGAGAGTCCCATCTCACCTCCCAGGTAGTTTTGGTTCTCAAAGAGCTTGTATCAAAGCCCCATGATATGAGGAGGCTACGTAGTCTCCAAAACTCAAAGTGCAAAAGAGGGGGTGGGCTAAATTTCCGAAGGAAACTTTGATAAGTGAGTAATTTGTCTCCTGCATAGAGGTCTGCTATCTTGGTCAAACCCAAAGCAAGCCATAAGTTAGGATGAGAGTCTGGCAGTGACAATAGTAATCCTCTTAAGGAGTGTGACGGTGAGGGGTGAGGCGCTATGGACGGAAGGCTACAAACCTTATCCTAGAATCTCAAATTCGACTTTATAATAGGGTTAGCCAGAAGGGCAGGCGGTCTAGAGTGCTTGGGGATCCACAGAAGATCTCTCAAGGTGTACCCAGCCGGAAGAGACGCTTGTTCAATCTCTGACCGGCTCTCCAGTGTCGAATTCCATTGAGTTACGTGGGAGAGTCTGGCTGCTTCGTGATATTTCAAAATATTGGGGGCAGCCGCACCGCCAGCTAGTAAGGGCTGTTGCAGGATGTTAGTAGCTAGTCTCGGGACTTTATTGCGCCATATAAATTTATTGCACAGTTGCTGGAATTTATACATTTTAGACCTAGGGATCGGAATAGGGAGCGAACGAAACAAATAGGTAAGCTTCGGTAAGAGGCTCATTTTGAAAGCTGCTATCCGACCCAGCCATGACAGCGATGGAACATTCCATGTGTCGGTAGACTTTTCGATATTTGATAGCAGAGGAGTAAAATTCAAGTCAATCATCTCCGAAACACTATGGGAGAGATAGACTCCGAGATGTGTAATATGGGATGTGGACCATGAAAATTTATAGGTAAGTTTTAGCGTATTGAGAGTCTCTTCCGAGATATTGATTGCGTAAGCCTCTGTTTTAATAACATTTAATTTATAGTAGCTAGCTAAGGCAAATTTGTCCAGCAGCGAGAATAGATGGGGGAGATAGGTAAGAGGGTCCGATACAAGTACTGTTAGGTCGTCTGCAAATAGAGCTGTCTTCTGCTCTGTGCGATGAATGCAGACCCCTTTAATCAAAGGGCAAGACCGGATAGCCTCGGCCAAGGGCTCCATCATAAGGGCAAAGATGAGCGGGGACATTGGACACCCCTGTCTCGTGCCGTTCGTGATCATGAAAGGCCTGGAGCAGAACCCCAGGCCCTTGACCACTGCTGACTGGGTAGAATATAACGCCGCGATTGCCGTGATGAAGGATTCCGGAAGGCCAAATTGTCGCAGCACAGTGAACATATATTCCAAGTTCACCCTGTCGAAGGCTTTCTCGGCGTCCAACGACAGGGTGACACAGGGCAGACATGAACCATGAGCTTCAAAATAGACATTCAGGAGTCGTCTTGTATTATCCGGGCCCTGCCGATGTAAGACAAAGCCCACCTGATCTGAGTTGACCAGGATAGGTAATAAGGAGTTAAGGCACGAGGCTAAAATTTTGGCATACAGCTTAACGTCAAGGTTCAGCAACGAAATTGGTCTATAGCTTCCACAAAGCGTTAAATCTTTCCCTTGTTTCGGGAGAGTGATGATAGTGGCCTGCAAGAATTCGGCCGGGAAGGTTCCCTGCTCACTTGCCAGTGTAAAAAGACGCCCTAGAATGGGAAGTAGCTGAACTTGAAACTTTTTATAAAATAAGTCAGAATAACCATCCGGTGCCGGTGATTTGAATGCTTTGAAGGATGTAATAGCTTTTTTAATTTCCATTAGCGAGATGGGACTCTGCAATGAGGCAATACGATCCTGAGGAACCACAGGAAGATTTAATGGAGTTAGAAATGCCTCAACAATTTCAGATGTTGGGGGGAAAGTTGAGCCGTCCTGTTTCAAATTATAGAGAGAGGCATAATAGTCCGCAAAGGCATTACCAATATCTGTAGGTTTCAAAATGCACCGTCCATCCACCTTCAACAGGGGGATGCGTGCCGCTGCAGTTTTTTGATGTAGCCTATTGGCCAGTAGTCTGTCTGCTTTATTACCTTTGTGGTAGTATATTTCTTTAAGCCGTAAAAGTCTCACGGCTGACCTCTCGGTCTCTAGATGAACTATCCGTGCCTTAAGGTCCATTAGTTGTTTGGACAGCGTGATTGTGGGGTTCACTTTATGTTCCTCAGAGATCTTACGGAGGCTCATAGTGAGTTGTGCTAGGGTTTCCCCTTTGTGTTTTTTCTCGGCTGCTGCTATTTTTATGAACGACCCTCGAATATACGCCTTCAATGTTGCCCACAAAGTGAAGTCATCTACTTCATTGGTATCGTTTAAAGTTAGAAAGTCTGCAATGTCCCCAGCAATAGAAGCTTCTGTTCCAGGAGCTGAGAACAAGTGAGGGTGTAAGAGCCATGTAGAGGATTGTTGGAGTTCTATAGAAGATCGCAAATTAATATACACAGGATCATGGTCAGACCATGAGCATTGGGGGATCCAAGCACGAGTTACCCCATCCAGCAGACCCGGGTCACAAAAGAAAAAATCTAAACGCGAATAAGAGCGATGCACCGAAGAAAAGTAAGTGTAATCACGAGCAGTCGAGTTAAGGGCGCGCCATATGTCAAACAGGTTAAAGCGATAGATCAAATTCCGGAATTTGTGCGACAATTCAGCCAGTGGCTTAGGGGATTTGCGAATGGTATCTGATCGCCTATCCAAATTGGGATCCCAGATAATATTAAAATCACCAGCGAGAAGCAAGAGGCCTTGGCGCAGAGCTTCCAGTCTCTGGAGGAATTTACGCAATGACCGGATATGTTGTTTATTGGGTCCATAATAGGAGGCCAATGTATACATAGCACCATCCAACTTACAAACAAGAATCAAATATCGACCCTGAGGGTCAGCTTCAACAAAAACACTCTCATATGAGACATCCTTGTGTATAAGGATAGCCGTTCCTCTTGATTTCTGGGAAAAGCTAGCAGTCTCGACTATCGGGTACAATTTAGACTGAATGGGTGTCTTTGCACCTTTAACCCAATGGGTCTCTTGGAGAAAAACCAGGTGGGCACCAGACTTGGCTAAAGACCTAAGGCAGATGCTGCGCTTAGTCAGGGAGTTGAGTCCCCTCACATTATGAGTGACACAACAGAATGGCATACTTGCAGTTACGTTTCTTCCTTACGTAGGTAGGGGCCAGACAAGCTAACAAGAAGGAGGTGGGGTACGCTAGGGAAAGGAGGGTAATTGAGGGGAGGAGAAATAGGGTGAAGGGTGAAAAGGGAGGGGGAGACCAACAAACAAAAAAAAAAAAAAAAAAAAAGGTAGTTAAGGTAGATAAATACACTTAGCACAGTCTCAAAATGTGAGAGAAAAAAGGACCGCTGGTGCGGACAAAATCTGAGATAAAATATACAAATCAAGCAAAACAAACAGATTCGAGCACAAAGGGTGCGGTATATAAACAAGGTAAACCGCGTGTGTAGCCTCTGGAACACGTTTCCAGAGTACTTTAAATGGGGGGAGGGTAGCTAGTACTAGCCAGTAACTTGGTTATTAGATTATACAAAAGAGAGGAGGGAAAAGATAATATGAAGTGAGAGTAGGGGGGAGGGGGAAGCACATAGACTCCGGATCAAGGAAAGAATGAGCAAGAGGGTAGAGGGGAGAGAGAGGAGAAAGGACCAGAGTGGAAAAGGGAGCGAAGGGGGGGGAATAAGGTAGAGCCATTTGTGGGCCAGAAGTACGAAGGCAAAAACAGTAATTAGGAAACATCAGCATAATAATAATAATCTAAACGGATAGAGTGAGTGAGCCAGCTGTGTAGCACCACACCCCCACAACACTGTAAATCACAGATATCTCATTGGCCTATCCAAAAAGAGGTAGGCTTAGTAGCATAGTAATGACAGAGGAAGGATGCATCACAGAATGGCATAAGCATTATCATGCATATCACTCGGGGTGGAGTTCAGACAAACAAATAACATATAGGGAATAATATTATGGAAGAAGATATCAAAACCAGTGGTAGATCAGTCAGTTAGTTACCATAATATGTCCACCCCACCGATTAGGCAAACACTTGCAGTACATAAATATAACAGTAACATATGCAATAAAAACAGTAACATATGCAATAAAACTAACATATAATCTGCAAACTCAATGGCTGTGGAACATCATTGAAACATTAACAATCAAATCAGAGAGATAAAGTATGCCAGTTGTGGAACACAACACCTCCCTGCGCTGTGAGTCATAAGCAGCGCACAAGCCCATCTCAAGATAAGTGGGGAAGTATGTCACCGAAAAAGGCACCATGAAACACAAATGGCATATGTATTACAGTATACATCATCTAAGATATAATTCAACTGGAAAACAAGTGGTATATCTAAAATAATAGTGCACATGAGAGCATCATGACCACTAATTGGTGGACTCAGTAGTATACTGCCAGTATGTGGCCATCCCACCATCTAGGCAGAATACAGCACACTGACAGCAGTACCTTACAGATACAAATACATTCCTGAAAACTCAAGTACATCCTTAGTTCCTAGTTTAAGTGAAAGAGGGTATCCCCGTTTGAGAGGGGATGAGGGAAAAAGAGAGGGAGAAGAGAAAAGCTGGAAAAAGAACAGAGAGAGGGGGAGGGGGAAAGAGAGAAGGGGGAGTAAGGGAGGAGATAGGGATGGGTGGGTACGGTAAGGTATGGACACATATACACTTAAGATTAAAGTCTTTGCGTATAGCAAAACCACCAAGAAAAAAAAAAGAATATTTATCAATAGAAAAGTGCAGTTTATATGTAGAGGTGGAGAGAAAAAAAAGTGAAAGAATGTAGCTATTTCACCTCTCCTGCGTCTCATGTTCAGTCATCACCATCCTCTTGGATCTGACTGGTTGTAGCTGAGTCTTTAGGAAATCTTTGAGGAAGTGGACCCCATTGTGGGACCAAAGGATTCAAAGAGCTTTGGGGGGAGTATCATGTGAAGATGAAGATGCAGAACTCCATCTCTGTAGAAGATTCTGACTTTGTTCAAGTGTGGTGACAATATATTGCTGATTATCTTTTAGAACAAAAAGTCATGTCGGATGACCCCATCTGTATTTTATACTGTGCGCTCTAAGAAACTTAGTGAAGTTTCCAAAAGACTTTCGCTGCTGAAGGGTGAAGATGATGATGCCCTTGAACTGCTCTGGTAGAGTAGGCTTGGACATGGAGGCTCTAACAAGCCGCTCCTTATATGTATAGAAATGCAGTCGCACAATGACATCCCTTGGTTTATCAGTTGCTAGGCTTCTAGGACGAAGGGCCCTATGTGCCCTATCAATAAGTCCCTCATTGGGATTCACCGGTGGCGCCAGAAAGTTAAAGAACTCAGACAGGTGGGTAATTAAGTCACTTGAGGCTACACTCTCAGGAATCCCCCTAAGACGTAGATTATTCCGACGGGATCGGTCTTCAGCATCCACCACTTTATTTTCTAACATGATAAGCTGTTCCGCCAAACTCTGGGCATATGCTAGTACATTAGCCTGTTCAACTACCATGTCCTCCTGCTTCCTCTCAAGTGTGTCCACTCTTTCTGAGGTAGAGGTCAGGTCTCGTCGCATCTCTGCCAGTGAGGCAGTAATTTGAGACTGAAAGGAGGAGTGGTGTGCCTCAAGTAAAGATTGCAGAGAAGATAGTATAAATGAAGGTGTTACAGTTGTAGGAGCAGCTTCTTGAAGGGCCTGAAGAGTAGTGGTCACCATGTCTGATCCTGGCGTTGATGTGTTGGAGCTGTCTTGTGAGTCTTCATTTGTAGATAGTAGCATAGGGTTGAAATTATCCACCACAGTCCTTTTAGGGCCAACTGATGGCTTGGGTTTTCTTTTGTTGGCTTGTGCCATTCTCAGAACTGAAGGTGGCACAACCTGTGAGCAGAGACTCAGCCCAAGGCCAGAGGAGAAAGAAGTTGAAAATTGGCGTTGCAAGATGGACTAGAGCAATGTGTATATGTGTTAAGATCCAGAGCCTTAAGAGCGCCCCCTCCCCTGAAGCAATGCAATTAGCAGAACATTTGTAGAATAGGAGAGTGCCTTTGGGCTTTACAAGGTATTCTTTTACCTCTCACTTCATGAGATTAGGAGGAATTTAGAACTTGGAGGCAGCCCTTCGCCACATATGCTGCTTTTTATAGGGTATGTATTCTCAGGCTTCTACCAGGATATCTTTGACTTAGAGGTATAGTAGCCTTAATGTGGCCAGAGTATTAGCGGCAACACAGCAAGTTCAATGTCCATGTATGGCACCCTCCCAGGGGAGTGCCCCCTTTTGGGCGAAGCAGGAGAGGGAAGTAGAGTATGACCCGCTGTCACTGAGGGCAGCGGGAAAGGGGGGAGGGTATCCAAACCTGGTGAGAGGTATCAGTGAAGGCTGGTGCTGCAACAGAACATTAAAGTAACATCCGCCTTTAATTTAGGTGTTGGAGGCCCTTTACAGGGGTATACAGTTATGCAGTAACTTATATCACGAATAGGCCACACTTTTCTGGAATTTAGAACAGGGAGCTCTGTGGAATATTAGTTGTGATGTGGGACTGGACTCCAAGCTAATTCCTTTTTGAGCTACTCAGTATAAATGCTGGCAAAGGGAGAAAGTTCTTTTTATTTCTCAAGTAACCCTGTAAATCACAATTGCTCAGGTGTTCTCACTTAATATCGACAAGTGCAGGGCTCAAGAATCAGTCCTAAGGGTTATACAAAGCAGTCTTAGCGTGCAGTACTTGTAGTTTTATGCCTGACACAAGGTGGAGTGATAGAAGCAAAGGGGGTAGATGGAGAATTGCAGCAGTGGAACTCACTGGTATCTGTGTCACGATATTCGGAGGTGTAGGGGTAGGTTACATCAAACATAGATAACAAAGTCTTACCTGATTTAAGTTTAATATAATCAGTCTAGTTTAATTGATTTGTCACCATAAGTAATTGAAAATAAACATAGATTGTATGTATTTAGAAATATTTAAACCATACCACATTAGTATGTGAACTGAAATCTGATCATGTAAGAAAGGTCTCTGCCTTAGGACAACTAATCAGTTTGTTAATAGTGTTATGACTAGCATTACGTTTAGGGTATGAACTTAGGATCCTGTTTAAAAATTAACTTGTGCAAACTATGATATTAATATCTCCTGCCAATTGAGTCTGCAAATACTTGTCTAAGCTCTAAAGTCATGTCATTTATTACTTTTTATTTAAAGTTTAATTGTCTAGTATGTCACAGATAAGCCTGTTAATGCACTATTTATATAAAGAGTTTAGTGTTATACTCTATTTCTATTATTAAGGCACTCCATGCTCTCTTTTATTGCTTTAACTCTATTAACTTCTTCTTATCAAGATAATTATATGAAAGTATTTCATTAGAAATTACTCTGTAAATGTGTATATATACTAGTTGAGCACTCAGTTCAAAAAAGTTTTATTGTCTTTTTAATCAAGTCTTAATGTGAGGGGTTAATGTCCATTTTAAAAGCATACCTCTGACAAGGAGGTTTAGATCTATGATTATGGCCAACGGCTGAAACGCGTAAGGTCATGCTTATGCTCATCTCATGCTGATGTCTTCACCATGCTTTTTATGTATTTTGGAATAAAGAATACCTTTTAAATTATTTTGGGAGCCAATATCCGAACTCTTCTTTTGCAAGTTTTAATTTAATTTAAGCTAGGGAAATTGTAATTAGTTAGGGGGGCATTAGGTTTAGGGGTTACTAGTTTAATTTAGTTTATTGCGATGTGGGGGGCTTTCAGTTTAGGGGTTAATAGTTTACTTTAGTATATTTCATTGTGGGGGGCTTGGGGTTTAGGGGTTAATAGGTTTATTATAGTGGCGGAGTTGTAGGGCTTAATAACTTTTAGTATAGTGGGGGCTATGTGGGCGGGACAACAGATTAGGACGGCAGATTAGGGGTTAATAATATTTAAATAGTGTTTGCAATGCGGGAGGGTGGCGGTTTAGGGGTTAATAAGTTTATTATAGTAGTGACAATGTCGTGAAGGATAGGTAGTTTATGGGTGTTTAGTGTACTTTGTAGCAGTTTAGTTATGAGTTTTATGTTACATATTTGTAGCATAAAACTCATAACTACTGCTTTTCAATGGCGTTACGGATCTTGTTGTTTTAGGCTATAATGCCGTTTTTTTAGCCAGAACGCAAAACTTGTAATACTAGCACTATGGGAATCCCATTTAAAAACATATTTTTTACGAGTGCCGTACTGACGTTGCGTTACAGGCTCTAACTGTTGCTAGGGGTGTGGCGTCTCCTTCCCTGCCCATTCCCAGGCGCTGTGTCGGGTTTGGAGGTGTGCGGCGCTGACGTCATCACCGCACGCTCCTCTCTCTCATTTCGGTCCTGACACCTGGGCGTGAACCCTACGCCTAGTTAAATGTTGTCTTATCGATCTATCACTTCCCAAGTATAGGTGTTTCCTTGTGTGCTTCTGGGTGTGATAGATCATTAATACTCTGATTGATTTACTGCTGCTGAACTCTGCTTGCCTGACTACTTTGCCTGTTAACCAACAAAATTGATGGATTTATTTACTGATGCTGAAAATCTGCTTGACTGACTACTCTGCCTAGTAACCCCTAAATTGCTGGACTGATATACCGCTGCTTAACTCTGCTTGTCGGACCACTCTGCCTCTTTGACCCCTATTGTCCTGGACTGCTTTACTGTTGCCAATCCCTGCCTGCCTGACCATTCTAGTGGTTGGCCCTTGGACTGCTTTACTGTTGCCAATCCCTGCCTGCCTGACCATTCTAGTGATTTGCCTTGGACTGCTCTACATCTGCTGCTGGGGACTGTCCTGCCTGTGGTGAGTGCTATCTTCCTCATCTTCCTAACTTTCTCTGCTCTAGGATATTCCCTATCATTCCGACTCAACGCTGGGATAACAAGACTACTGGCTGAGTTCGGTCTGATTGAGGAGTATCCCACGAGCATTACATTATACTTGGCCATGGAACCAGATGAGGTGGCACAAGCTGTCTACCTTCAGGGACAGATGTTGGGAACCCATACCACACAGTTGCAGAATATGGATTCCAAGCTAGAGGCTATTACCGCTCAACTCTCCTTACTAGTTACAGCAAGGAATACTGCTCCTGTTGTTTCACTGCCAGTCCCTATTCCTAGTTCTGCTACTTCTTCCTCTGGAAGAATACCCCGGATACCTTTGCCTGACAAGTATGAAGGTACTACTGATTGCAGGAGTTTCCTTAACCAATGCAGGCTGCACTTCCGCAATGATCCTCACACCTTTCAGTCTCACCAGTCAAGGGTCACCTTTATCATTTACTTGCTGACAAGACAAGGCCCTAGCCTGGGTCTCTCCTCTTTTGAAACAGAATGCTCCACTCCTGCATGGTGCTGATGATTTCATTTCTGCATTATCTTCTGTGTTTGGGACTTCTGACCGTACCTCTGCTGCAGAATATTCTCTCCTGGATCTCCACCAGGGCAATAGAACTGTGGCACAATTTTCCATCGAGTTTCGCACCTTGGCACTTGAAACCACTTGGGATGGCAGTGCTCTCAAGGCAGCATTTAGGAGGGGTCGGCATGAACGCATCAAAGATTAACTCACTTATCATGATATTCCTTCTTTTTTGGATGACTATATAGTGCTTTGAATCAGTCTGGACTCTCACTTTCAGGAGAGACAAGCCGAGAGAGACAGAACAAGGAGGGTCCTCTCCTCCCGTCCTCCTGTACGTCCAGTTTCGGTAGCATCCTCTACCCCTTCAGCAGCTCCAGTTACCCCAGTGGAGGAACCCATGGATCTCTCCTCCTTTAAACCTTCAGAGACGGAAAGACATAGAAGAAGGAGATTGAGACTATGCTTGTATTGTGGTTCTAACACTCACCAACTAAAGGACTGTGACATTCGGCCTGGAAAAGCCAATGCTTAGGGGATAACACAGGGGTACCTTTAAGCATGATCTCTACTAAATCCCCTCACTCCTCTCGGATCCTGGTACCTTTTACCCTTACCTTCCTTCAGAATACTGTTCACACTCAAGCCTTCATTGATTAGGGGGCAGCTGGAAACTTCCTGGATCACCGTTTCATGAGTCAAGCTGCTTTGCCTCTTTTGCAGAAAAGACATTGTCTCAAGATAACTACTCTGGATGGCACCCCCCTTGGTTCAGGGTTGATCCATTTTGAGTCAGAACCCCTGACTGTTGGAGTTCTTTATACCGAACAGCTGCTGTTCGAGGACATTCATTCCACAGCCCAGCCTGTCATCCTTGGTCTTCCTTGGATTTGGGTACACAATCCACAGTTCGACTGGGCTGAGGGACAACTAGCCTGGGTCTCTGGCCTCTGGGGGTACCTCCTGTTTCCACTAAAGTCAATCCTCTGCTCTGCATTCCCATTGCCAGTATACAGACTCCTCCAAACCTTCCTTCAGTATATGCTGACTTTGCAGATGTGTTTGAGAAAAAAGCAGCTGACGTACAGCCACCCCACCGTCCTTATGACTGCAAGATCAACCTCTTTCCCGGATCCCCACTTCCTAATGGAAGGACTTATCCACTCTCCAAAGCTGAAACTAAATCCATGGAGGAGTACATCCAAGAGAACCTAGCTAAAGGTTTAATTTGCCCTTCCTCCTCTCCTGCTGGGGCAGCCTTCTTTTTCATAGTAAGAAGGATGGTGGGCTCAAACCCTGCATTGACTACAGGGCCTTGAACAACATAACTATCAAGAATTGCTATCCCATTCCATTGATCACAGAACTGTATGACTCGCTTCAGGATGCTCGCTTTTTCACCAAGTTGGATTTACATGGGGCATACAATCTAATTCGTATCTTTCCAGGCCACGAATGGAAGACCACCTTCAACACAAGATCAGGGCATTATGAATACCTTGTAATGCCCTTTGGGCTGTGTAACGTCCCTGCAGTCTTCCAGGCATTTGTCAAGGATGTCTTCCGTGACCTCCTCAACCCCACTGTCATCGTCTATCTGGATGACATCCTTGTTTTCTCTTCCACTTTAGAGGAGCATCATAAACACATGAGACAGGTTCTCCTACGTCTCAGAGACAATTCCTTGGTAGCTAAGCTAGAAAAATGTGAGTTTGATCAAGTTCAGATCCATTTCCTTGGTTATGTCATCTCGAAGGAGGGTTTTGCAATGGATCCGGCTAAACTCACTGCATTTCTAGAATGGCCCCAACCTACTTCTTTAAAGGAATTACAGAAGTTCTTGGGGTTCTCCAATTATTACCACAAATTTATAAAAAAAACTTTTCTCAAACAGTCACTCCTCTCACTGAATTAACGAAACAGAACAAAGACTATAAACATTGGCCTCCTGAAGCCATACATGCTTGTCTGAAAAAGGCTTTCTGCTCTGCTCCTGTGCTCCGCCATCCTGATCCTGACCTACAGTTCACTTTAGAGGTCGATGCCTCCAAGATAGGGGCTGGAGCAGTTCTAACCCAAAGGGATCCTTTGACTTCCAAGTCACACCATGTAGCCTTTTTTTCTAAAGGCTTTACTCCTGCTGAGAGGAATTACAATGTGGGTAATCGTGAACTCTTAGCCATTAAGATGGCTTTGAATGAATGGCATCCTTGGTTAGAGGGCATCACCAATCCCATTCAGATTCTCACTGACCACAAGAATCTGACTTACCTAGAGACTGCCTATCGACTCAATCTTCGACAGGCCAGGTGGGCCTTGTTCTTTTCCTGTTTTAACTTTGTGGTCTCTTATCTTCCTGGGACGAAGAATAAGAAGGCGGACACCCTTTCCCATCAGTTCCCTCACTCAAGTGACTCCTCTGAAACTCATTTTGAACATATCATACCCCCCTCCAGTGTGGTTGCTCAACTAAATACCACCCTTCTGCAAAGATTGCAACATGCCCAGTCTAGTAAACCTCCTGGAGCCCCCCTGGGCTCTGATATCCTCTTTATACCTCTGAACCTTCGCACCCCTGTGCTATCCTGGGCTCATGATAGCAAACTCTTAGGACATCCTGGTTTGACTAGGACTTTCAAGCATCTTTCCCAACATGTATGGTGGCCTACTATGAAGTCTGACGCTCAGGATTATGGGAAAGCCTGCACAACTTGTGCTGCCAACAAAACTCCCTGATCCTTGCCTCCTGGCTTGCTCCAACCATTGTCCATTCCCAAACAACCATCGACACACATAACAATGGATTTCATTGTGGACCTTCCTCCTTCTGACCACCATACAGTTATCTGGGTTGTGGTGGATTGCTTTTCCAGACTGGCTCATTTTGTACCCCTAACCAAACTGCCTTCTGCCCAATAATTATTGTCTCTTTTTCTCTTGCATGTGGTACGACTTCATGGTATTCCTGTGAATATAATTTCCGACAGAGGTCCACAGTTCATCTCTATCTTTTGGAGAGCATTCTGTAAGTTGATTGGAACCACTGTTTCTTTGTCTTCTGACTACCATCCTCAGACCAATGGACTAACTGAGAGAGTAAACCAGGATCTTGAAGCCTACCTTAGAGCCTTTGTTAACGCTCACCATACCAACTGGTCTGAGTTGTTACCCCTAGCTGAACTGGCAAGAAACACTCATTGGCACTTTTCTCTTTGATGCTCTCCATTTCAAGCCGCAGCAGGGTATCAACCTCATGTCTTCCCTCTTTCTGCTCAGTCCACTGGGGTTCCTGCTGCAGACCGACACGTCATTGGACTCACCACTCATTAGCAATGTATTCGCTCTCTGCTATGTTCAGCTGTCTCTAGATATAAGAAGTTTGCTGAAAGCTATAGAGCTTCTGTTTGTGCCATCCCAGTGGGTGAATGTGTTTGGATCTCTACTCGACATATTCGTCTACATCAACCCTGTCACAAATTGGGGCCTAGGTTTATTGGTACTTACAAGGTCCTGAAAAAACTGTCTCCTGTTGCCTACAAAGTGGCCTTTGCTGAAAACCCTGCGCAAACACCCAGTCTTCCACATTTCACTACTCAAACCTTACATCAAAAATATATATGCCCAGCTCCAAGCTCCTCCTCCTCCGCTCCTGATCCGTGGTGACCCTGAATATGAGGTAGCTAAGATCCTGGACTCCAGATACAGACTCAGACAACTGCAGTATCTGATACATTGGAAAGGTTACTCTGTGGCAGATCTGTTCTGGGTTCCTGCCCGTAATGTGCATGCTCCATCTTTAGTCTCCAGATTCCATGCTGCTCATCCTTTGAGGCCAACTCTGGTTCCCGGAGGGAACCCTTGAGAAGGGTGCTATGTCATGCTGTGCCGTTTTAGCCATTGCTAAGGGTGCAGCGTCTCCTTCCCTGCTCATTGCCAGGGGCTGTGTCAGGTCCGGATGCATGTGGTGCTGACGTCATCGCCGCACGCTCCTCTCTCTCATTCCGGTCCTGAAGCCTGGGCGTGAACCCTTCGCCTATTTAAATGTTGTCTTATCGATCTATCACTGCCCAAGTATAGGTGTTAATGTGTGTGCTCCTGAGTGTGATAGATCGTTTATACTCTGATTGATTTACTGCTGCTGAACTCTGCTTGCCTGACTACTCTGCCTGTTAGCCCACAAAATTGATGGATTGATTTACTGCTGCTGAAACTCCGCTTGCCTGACTACTCTGCCTGGTAACCCCTATTGTCCTGGACTGCTTTACTGTTGCCAATCCCTGCCTACCTGACTATTCTAGAGGTTTGCCCTTGGACTGCTTTACTGTTGCCAATCCCGGCCTGCCTGACCATTCTAGTGATTTTTCTTGGACTGCTCTGCCTCTGCGGCTGGGTACTGTCCTGCCTGTGGTAAGTGTCATCTTCCTAATCTTCCTAACTTTCTCTGCTCTGGGACATTCCCTATCATTCCGGTTCGACACTGGGATAACAAGACTACTGGCCGAGTTCGATCTGATAGAGGAGTATCCCACGAGCATTACAGCTAAAAGGCTTACGGTACACCTATACCGACAAGACTGTGGTGCTGTTTTAAAGCTGAAAATACCATATTTTCAGCGTTAAAAGAGGAACACACAGAATTGTAATGTAGCTGATTATAAATAAAAAAAATAGTTACACATAGATTTTTTTTTTAAATAAGCATGCTCCACGAATTAAAATACGTAAATTTTACATGTCGTTTGAATGTATTTTTATAAACGGTAAAATAACATAATAGTGAGAAATGGAGAAACATAGGCCAGAATTTGATAAGTAAGAATATATAGTTGGGTACAAGGTTGTTGATAGCTTTGTTAATTAGGTTTAATATTTTGAATTGTATTCTAAAGCATATGGAGTAGGTGAATGAGTCTAACCAAAGCATTCATGATAGATTGGGGCTGGTGGTCCATCTGATACCCCTTGTTCCTCACGACGGTGCCTCTCCAAACAGTCCCTCTCACGTGTCAGAAAATGGTGGGTAATCAGCAGGGGCAGAACTATCGGGGGTGCAGAGGTCGCAGCTGCTTCTTTTTTTTCAATAAAAAACGTTGACCTGGAGCTGCCTGCACTGATATCATGTGAGTGTGACGTGATGCTTAACTAGTGTCTCTGACTTACCGGGGTTAGTGTTTCTGTTTTACCCATTGGTGTTTATGTGTGTGTGTGTGTGTATGTATGTATGTGATTGTGTGTGTATTTTTGCATATATGTGTATGTGTGTGTGTATGTTTTTGGAACCAGCAGATTACAGACATTAATGACACAGTCTGTAATGTGCCGGTGAGATGGCTGGCCTGACCCTACATGCCCCAATACCTTATAGTGACCACAGTAGTATACAGTACTAGTGGGATAAACAGTGTCACTATATACCGTAATAAGGGGTCAGACCATCTCACAGACTGTGGGCACAGAGTACCCCCTTTTGCAGACAATTTTCTTTCTGTGTTAAATGTAAAAAAAAAAAGATATGTATCAAATTCACATTATTTGGTGGTGGGGGGCCCTTCTTAGATTCTTGCACCTGGGCCCTGTGCATTGTCTGTCCTGTGTTTTAAGGCTGCAGGTGAAAGGTTGTGCTGTTTGTGATTGGTTTGACATACATGCAGAGGGCGGATGTTGTTTTGAATAATTAAAGGGACATGGAAAAAAATATTTTCCTTTTTCTTATTTTTCATGTTTCAAATAGAGCATGTGATTTTAAACAACTTTCCAATTTACTTCTTTTATCCAATTTGCTTTATTTTCTTGGTATTATTTTTTGAATGAGCAGCAATGCACTACTGGGAGCTATCTGAAGACATCTGGTGAACCAATGAACCGGGGCATTTTTATGCAGCCAACAATCACCAGCTCGTTGCTGCTCCTGAGCCTACCTATATATGCTTTTAAGCTTAGGGTACAAAGAAAATTATTCAATTTAGATAAAAGAAGCAAATTGGAAATGTATTCAAAATCACATGTTCTGTCTGAATAATGAAAGAAAAATATTGGATTTCATGTTCCTTTAAGTGACCAGTCAAGGTTTAACTGTTTGAGATGTGCAACTTAAATGTATGTTATTGCGCCTGAGATAGGTGTTTGTTAAGCCTTCAAGGGAGTTATGGTTCTTTTTTACAATGCACAAGCGTTGCTGTGCCTGCCGTTGTATGGTGAGGTAAAAATGGAGTAAAATATCTCCATTCTGCACGTGTAAGTCCTTGCGCCGCATGTGATACCAACTGCCGACGCCAGTTCTATGTTAGGCTATGGGAGTAAAAAATGTGCTGGCCGTCAAAAAAATATGCACGTAATGTGTCTGCTGCACTTAGGTATGTGATCGCTCGAGTAGATTAAAAATTGACGACGATGGTTTTTGCGCATGTCGCCAAGTATGTGAGGGTGTTTTTTTCTGATTGATTGGAATACAGCAGTTATTTGGCAAGGTACTGGGACAATGATTGTGCAACTAATTTAATTACATGGATTATTATGTAGTTTGCAAACATTTTAGAATAATTTAAATTTGAAACCCAAATGAAGCACTTCAAAAGGAAATTATGATTTACTGCATTTGTTTAACTCTAAAATATTTATATATTTTTTTTACCTAGATTTTTTTTAATATATATTAGTTTATTTTTTGCATGTATTTCTTTTCATTGTATAGATTAGTATTCTATTTATGCACTGGCTAGTGATTTTCTTTAGACTTTTCCTCTCCTAGCGGGTTCATGATTTTTTTTTGCAAATATACCAATTTTAAGAAGAAGAAAAAAAAAATCCCAGTCTTATATTAGTTATATGCCTCCATCTATTGGTCATTTCTAGTACTGCACATTTATCCTATTTAGTGCTAGATTACAAATGGATCGCTAATTTATTGTGCGCCCGTAAATGGGCAAATTCGCCCATTTACGGGCGCTCAATAAATAGCCGGCCATTACAAGGTTATGGCTGGTTATTGCCCCCAAATTTTTGTCTAGTGTGGGCTTTGAAAATAAAAAATTACTTGTATTTTTTTTTTTTTTATGCACTAAGCAATTTTTAGGGGTTAAAGTGAGTGGGTGTGGGGTGTTAGAAAAGTGCCTTTAATTGCAGTCTATAATATATATATTTATGTGTTAATATGTGTATATACACACAGGGCTCAAAATTTCAAGTACTGAGTTACTATCCAGGACAAAATGTTACTCTCCACTTCTAATCCCACCCTTACCACACCCACTACTTAACCCCCCCTTTTTTCAGCCATTGTGAAACATTTTGTAATATTGTTTTGATTTTATGCCATATCAAATTAGATAATGCTACATACAGTAATAAATTAACAAAAATAAGTTCATAGCAGTTAGAGATTCTAGGGACGACCACAGCTGGATAGAAAAAGTAAGTTGTTGAACATAAAGAGTGCAGAGAGTGCTGACAGTAATGGAAGATCATAGCAGACCTGAATTATTTTTTTTAATAATTATCTCTCTCTTCTCACTCTTAACTATCTTTCTTGTCTCCCTCCTCTCAATCTCTCTTTTTACACTATCTCTTCTTTATATCAGGCCATATCTTATCTTTACACTCTTTCTTTCCCCGCTCTCATATCTCTTCACTCTTTCTTTCTCTATTCTATCTTAAAGTGAAGGTAAACTTTGATGAATGAAAGCCCGTTTTTTTAAAAAATACTATTAAAAACAGGAGCACTTTCATTCATCAAAGTTTAGAAGGCAGCCGTTTTGATTAAAAACTTACCTTTGTTTTTTTCACAGCCAGAGCAGCTTCCCTCAACTGGAGATCCTTTCTTCACACGTCATCAATGGCTAATCCAGCTTCCTCAAATCACGGCTTTCCCCCCCAGGGTAGTGATTGCCTGAGGCCATGCCGTAATTGGAGGAAGCTGGATTAGTCATAGATGACGTGTGAAGAAAGGATCTCCGGTTAAGGGAAGCTGCTCTGGCTGTGAAAAAAAACAAAGGTAAGTTTTCATTCAAACCGTCTGCCTTCTAAACTATGATGAATGATAGTGCCCCTGTTTTTAATAGGATTTTAAAAAAAACAGGCTTTCATTCATCATAGTTTACCTTCACTTTAACTCTACCTTTTTCTCCACTTTCACTTTTCCTCTACGGTCTTCTCTCTCTCTGCCCCATTTAGCCTCTCAGAAGTAACAGTCTAAGCACTTAATGGGGTCCCTACAGTCCTATAGGAATAACATATCCTTGCACTTTCATGGCTATATAATATCCCTTTAGATAATAGTTTTAGCACATAGCCCAAAATGTGTGTTTGTCAGTGCTGCAATAGGAATGTACATCCTGCCAATACAATGTGCCAACTTTGCTACTTATAACCTGCCACCAGACCTAAGACTCAACATTCACTAACTAACTAATGGCTAGTGGGCTAGTGCAATTTTTGAGTCCTGTATACACATATAAACACATAAATATGTATGTATATATTCATATACATATATATTTACACTTTGCTGCCCATCGCTGTGTGACTTACTCCCTTCACTGCGCTTGGTTCTCAGCTGTGTCTGACGGCTTCAGAACGCGGCTACCATTGGAGCCTAAGGAAGCACGTTCTCGTGAGCGCAAAGTTTCTCAGCAATGCGAACACTTTATGGAATTGTGCAGTCTTTTATATGCACACTTTATGAGACACCTGCTCCTACTGAGCATGTGGAAAAGATCATATTGTATATGTATATGAGTCTCTGATTGTCTGATACCTGTCATTTGATACACGGGGCAGTAAATACATTTTGGCTGAAACAAATCTACTGCTCATTTAAAATCCAGCCTAAATGCTATTGCATTGTCTATCTACTATGTACTTGTTGATCATGCAATAATACTGTATTTAATGGTCCCTTAAAGAGACAGTGTATTGTAATGTATTCTTTCCATTAATGTGCAAACCCAATGATCCATTTTAATTGCTAGAGTGCATTTAATTGTTTACAAACAGCTCCTTTTTTTTAATCTGACGTTCACCTAGATTACGAGTTTGCGCTAAACAGGGTAACTCCATACCACACAAAAACCAAGGGTTGCTTTGATGTGCTTGTGCGCTTTTTCCTACAGGCATCAATGGGGAGAGAATGTTAAAAAAAAAAAGCGATTGCGGAATGAAAAATCTCTAACGCAACCCCATTGATGTCTATGGGGAAAAAAGTTACATTTAAACCTAACACCCTAACATAAACCCCAAGTTTAAACACCCCTTATCTGCCGCTCCCAACATCGCCAACACTAATAAAAGTTATTAAAGGGACAGTCCAAAAAAAACTTTCATGATTCAAATAGGGTATGTAATATTAAACAACTTTCCAATTTACTTTTATCACCAATTTTGTTCTCTTGCTATTCTTAGTTGAAAGCTAAACCTAGGAGGTTCATATGCTAATTTGCTAGACCTTGAACGTCACCTCTAATCTAAATGCAATTTGATAGTTTTTCATCACTAGAGGGCATTAGTTCATGTGTTTCATATAGATAACATTGAGCTCATGCACATGAATTTACCATGGAGACAGCTCTGATTAGCTAAATTGCAAGTCTGTCAAAAGAACTGAAATAAGGGTGCAGTCTGCTGAGGCTTAGATACAAGGTAATTACAGAGGTAAAACGTGTATAATTATAACTGTGTTGGTTATGCAAAACTGGGGAATTGGTAATTAAGGGATTATCTATCTTTTAAAGCAACAAAAATTCTGGTGTTGACTGTCCCTTTAACCCCTATTCCACTGTTCCTGACATCACCAGCCACTATAATAAAGTTATTAACCCCTATTCTGCAACTCCCCAACATCGCCGACACTATAATTATGTTATTAACCCTTAAACCTCCGGCCTCCCACATCTCCACAACTAAATAACATAATTTATGTAAGAACTTACCTGATAAATTCATTTATTTCATAGTGGCAAGAGTCCATGAGCTATAATGCCTATAAATACACCTCCCACCACACTCATACCTTAGTTTAACGTATAGCCAAGTAGTAAGGTGTAAAAAGGAGTAAAAAGGCATACAAAAAGAGGAACTAGAAAAAATAATGTGCTTTTATACAAATGAATCATAACCACCAAAAATAGGGTGGTCTCATGGACTCTTGCCACTATGAAAGAAATGAATTTATCAGGTAAGTTCTTTCATAATTTATGTTTTCTTTCATGTAAGTGACAAGAGTCCATGACCTAGTGACGTATGGGATATAATACCTAAGATGTGGAAATCCACAGATTCACTAGAGAGGGAGGGATAAAATACAGCTATTTCTGCTGAAAAAATAAATCCAAATAATAATTACGTTTTCTTAAAAAAATTTAAAAAATTCAAATCATAGGCAAAAAAATCAAAGTGATACAGCTGCCTGAAGAACTTTTCTACCAAAGACTGCTTCTGAAGAAGCAAATACATAAAAATGGTAAAATTTAGTAAATGTATGCAAAGAAGACCAAGTTGCTGCTTTGCAAATCTAATCAACTGAAGCTTCATTCTTGAAAGCCCAGGAAGTGGCAACTTATCTAGTATAAAGAGCTGTAATTCTCTGAGGCGGAGACTACCCCACCTCCAAATAAGCCTTGTGAATCAAAAGTTTCAACCAAGATGCCAAAGAAATAACAAATAGACTAGAAGTCTTTCTGAAAATCTTAGTAGCCTCAACATAGTATTTCAAAGCTCTTACCTCATCCAAAGAAGAGATCTCTCAAGAGAATTCTTAGGATTAGGACACAAGAAAGAAACAACAATTTCTCTACTAATGTTGTTAGAATTCACAACTTAAGGCAAAAATTTAAACAAAGTCCGTAAAACAGATTTATCTTGATGGAAAATCAGATAAGGAGACTCACAAGGGAGAGCCAACAACTCAGAAACTCTTCTAGCAGAAGAGATAGCCAAAAGAAATAACACTTTCCAAGAAAGTATTTTAATATCCAAAGAATGCATAGGCTCAAAAGGAGGAGCCTGCAAAATCCTTAAAACCAAATTGAGACTCCAAAGAGGAGAAATAGACTTAATAATAGGTTTGATATGAACCAAAGCCTGAACAAAACAGTGAATATCAGGAAGTTTAGCAATCTTTCTATGAAATAAGACAGAAAGAGCAGAGATTTGTCCCTTCAAAGTATTTGCAGTCAAACCCTTATCCAAACCATTCTAAAGAAACTGTAAGATCCTAGGTATTCTAAAAGGATAAACAAAGGTAAGCGGTGCCCCGCCGACTCTCCAATCCGAACTGCTAGCGGTGAATAAATTAAAAAACAAACAAACAGATGGTCTCACCTTCTCCGGTTAGTTCCACAGTCTCACCCTTCTAATCATGGTCTTTCCTTAGCCTCGGTTCACAGCTACACCACACATCCGTGATCGTGGGATTCCTGCGATGGCGTCTGACGTCACTTTACACGTGACCACTTCTGACCAATTGCGGGACGGACTCGATAATCCTGATAGACCAAATGTTAACTGCTATAGAAAATATTCACCGATCCTGGCAGTAAAATTAAGTGTAAATCACCGGAGCTCCAATGGGTGATTAGGGCTGCACACCCAGTTGCAGCAAACAACGGCCCTCTCCTCTGCCGTAGTAGCTTCGAAAAAATGTGTAGAATGCTGCTGTTTATAAAATGTTCATATTTATTGGATATAATTAAAAACTTGAAGCAAACATGCAGTAACAAGTACTTAAAACATCTGTTCATGTCACAAACAGGCCAGTCTGGCGCGTTTCGGCTGATTTGCCTTATTCATAGACTCAATATTCTGAATTCACCTGTGGAGCTATATAAGCCCCCTCACAATCTCATTGGTTGCCTGTATAGGTGTGTGAATTCCCTCCTCCCCCCCTTGGCTCATCTGTCATTGGTTGTTGTCCTCCCACTATCATCAATTCCTCCTTTTCAATACAGTTACAAATGTGGTGTTTGTACAAAAAACATAATTTATGCTTACCTGATAAATTCCTTTCTCCTGTAGTGTAGTCAGTCCACGGGTCATCATTACTTCTGGGATATTAACTCCTCCCCAACAGGAAGTGCAAGAGGATCACCCAAGCAGAGCTGCTATATAGCTCCTCCCCTCTACGTCACACCCAATCATTCGACCGAGAACCAAACGAGAAACTATAGGGTGCAGTGGTGACTGGAGTATAATTTAAAAATTTAGACCTGCCATAAAAATCAGGGCGGGCCGTGGACTGACTACACTACAGGAGAAAGGAATTTATCAGGTAAGCATAAATTATGTTTTCTCCTGTTAAGTGTAGTCAGTCCACGGGTCATCATTACTTCTGGGATACCAATACCAAAGCTAAAGTACACGGATGACGGGAGGGACAGGCAGGATCTTTATACGGAAGGAACCACTGCCTGAAGAACCTTTCTCCCAAAAACAGCCTCCGAAGAAGCAAAAGTGTCAAATTTGTAAAATTTGGAAAAAGTATGAAGAGAAGACCAAGTTGCAGCCTTGCAAATCTGTTCAACAGAGGCCTCATTCTTAAAGGCCCAAGTGGAAGCCACAGCTCTAGTAGAATGAGCTGTAATTCTTTCAGGAGGCTGCTGTCCAGCAGTCTCATAGGCTAAACGTATTATGCTACGAAGCCAAAAGGAGAGAGAGGTAGCAGAAGCTTTTTGACCTCTCCTCTGTCCAGAATAAACGACAAACAGGGAAGAAGTTTGGCGAAAATCTTTAGTTGCCTGTAAATAAAATTTCAGGGCACGGACTACATCCAGATTGTGTAGAAGTCGTTCCTTCTTTGAAGAAGGATTAGGACACAATGATGGAACAACAATCTCTTGATTGATATTCCTATTAGTGACTACCTTAGGTAAGAACCCAGGTTTAGTACGCAGAACTACCTTGTCTGAATGAAAAATCAGATAAGGAGAATCACAATGTAAGGCCGATAACTCAGAGACTCTTCGAGCCGAGGAAATAGCCATTAAAAACAGAACTTTCCAAGATAACAACTTGATATCAATGGAATGAAGGGGTTCAAACGGAACACCCTGTAAAACGTTAAGAACTAAATTTAAGCTCCATGGTGGAGCAACAGTTTTAAACACAGGCTTAATCCTGGCCAAAGCCTGACAAAAAGCCTGAACGTCTGGAACTTCTGACAGACGTTTGTGTAAAAGAATGGACAGAGCTGAGATCTGTCCCTTTAAGGAACTAGCAGATAAACCCTTTTCTAAACCTTCTTGTAGAAAAGACAATATCCTAGGAATCCTAACCTTACTCCATGAGTAACTCTTGGATTCACACCAATGTAAGTATTTACGACATATTTTATGGTAAATCTTTCTGGTAACAGGTTTCCTAGCCTGTATTAAGGTATCAATTACTGACTCCGAAAATCCACGCTTTGATAAAATCAAGCGTTCAATTTCCAAGCAGTCAGCTTCAGAGAAGTTAGATTTTGATGTCTGAAAGGACCCTGAATCAGAAGGTCCTGTCTCAGAGGCAGAGACCAAGGTGGACAGGATGACATGTCCACTAGATCTGCATACCAGGTCCTGCGTGGCCACGCAGGTGCTATTAGAATCACTGATGCTCTCTCCTGTTTGATCCTGGCAATCAATCGAGGAAGCATCGGGAAGGGTGGAAACACATAAGCCATCCCGAAGGTCCAAGGTGCTGTCAAAGCATCTACCAGGACCGCTCTCGGGTCCCTGGACCTGGATCCGTAACAAGGAAGCTTGGCGTTCTGGCGAGACGCCATGAGATCTATCTCTGGTTTGCCCCATCGTCGAAGTATTTGGGCAAAGACCTCCGGATGAAGTTCCCACTCCCAAGGATGAAAAGTCTGACGACTTAGGAAATCCGCCTCCCAGTTCTCCACTCCCGGAATGTGGATCGCTGACAGGTGGCAAGAGTGAGACTCTGCCCAGCGAATTATCTTTGATACTTCCATCATCGCTAGGGAGCTTCTTGTCCCTCCTTGATGGTTGATGTAAGCTACAGTCGTAATGTTGTCCGACTGAAACCTGATGAACCTCCGAGTTGTTAACTGAGGCCAAGCCAGAAGGGCATTGAGAACTGCTCTCAATTCCAGAATGTTTATTGGAAGGAGACTCTCCTCCTGAGTCCATGATCCCTGAGCCTTCAGGGAATTCCAGACAGCGCCCCAACCTAGTAGGCTGGCGTCTGTTGTTACAATTGTCCAATCTGGCCTGCTGAAGGGCATCCCCCTGGACAGATGTGGCCGAGAAAGCCACCATAGAAGAGAATTTCTGGTCTCTTGATCCAGATTCAGAGTAGGGGACAAATCTGAGTAATCCCCATTCCACTGACTTAGCATGCACAATTGCAGCGGTCTGAGATGTAGGCGTGCAAAGGGTACTATGTCCATTGCCGCTACCATTAAGCCGATTACCTCCATGCATTGAGCCACTGACAGGTGTTGAATGGAATGAAGGACACGGCAAGCATTTTGAAGCTTTGTTAACCTGTCTTCTGTCAGGTAAATCTTCATTTCTACAGAATCTATAAGAGTCCCCAAGAAGGGAACTCTTGTGAGTGGAAAGAGAGAACTCTTCTCTTCGTTCACCTTCCACCCATGCGACCTTAGAAATGCCAGTACTAACTCTGTATGAGACTTGGCAGTTTGAAAGCTTGACGCTTGTATCAGAATGTCGTCTAGGTACGGAGCCACCGAAATTCCTCGCGGTCTTAGTACCGCCAGAAGAGAGCCCAGAACCTTTGTGAAGATTCTTGGAGCCGTAGCCAATCCGAATGGAAGAGCTACAAACTGGTAATGCCTGTCTAGGAAGGCAAACCTTAGATACCGGTAATGATCTTTGTGAATCGGTATGTGAAGGTAAGCATCCTTTAAATCCACTGTGGTCATGTACTGACCCTTTTGGATCATGGGTAAGATTGTCCGAATAGTTTCCATTTTGAACGATGGAACTCTTAGGAATTTGTTTAGGATCTTTAAATCCAAGATTGGTCTGAAGGTTCCTTCTTTCTTGGGAACCACAAACAGATTTGAGTAAAACCCCTGTCCGTGCTCCGACCGCGGAACCGTGTGGATCACTCCCATTAGTAAAAGATCTTGTACACAGCGTAGAAACGCCTCTTTCTTTATTTGGTTTGTTGACAACCTTGAAAGATGAAATCTCCCTTTTGGGGGAGAGGTTTTGAAGTCCAGAAGATATCCCTGAAATATGATCTCTAACGCCCAGGGATCCTGGACATCTCTTGCCCAAGCCTGGGCGAAGAGAGAAAGTCTGCCCCCCACTAGATCCGTTCCCGGATCGGGGGCCCTCAATTCATGCTGTCTTAGGGGCAGCAGCAGGTTTTCTGGCCTGCTTGCCCTTGTTCCAGGACTGGTTAGGTTTCCAGCCTTGTCTGTAGCGAGCAACAGCTCCTTCCTGTTTTGGTGCAGAGGAAGTTGATGCTGCTCCTGCCTTGAAGTTACGAAAGGCACGAAAATTAGACTGTCTAGCCCTAGGTTCGGCTCTGTCTTGAGGCAGGGCATGGCCTTTACCTCCTGTAATGTCAGCGATAATTTCTTTCAAACCGGGCCCGAATAAGGTCTGCCCCTTGAAAGGTATGTTAAGTAATTTAGATTTAGAAGTAACATCAGCTGACCAGGATTTTAGCCACAGTGCTCTACGTGCTTGAATGGCGAATCCGGAATTCTTAGCCGTAAGTTTAGTCAAATGTACTACGGCATCTGAAATAAATGAATTAGCTAGCTTAAGGGTTTTAAGCTTGTTTGAAATCTCATCTATAGTTGCTGAGTCAAGAGTCTCTTCCAGAGACTCGGACCAAAATGCGGCCGCAGCCGTGACAGACGCAATACATGCAAGGGGTTGCAATATAAAACCTTGTTGAACAAACATTTTCTTAAGGTAACCCTCTAACTTTTTATCCATTGGATCTGAAAAGGCAAAGCTATCCTCCACCGGGATAGTGGTACGCTTAGCCAGAGTAGAAACTGCTCCCTCCACCTTAGGGACCGTCTGCCATAAGTCCCGTGTGGTGGCGTCTATTGGAAACATTTTCCTAAATACAGGAGGGGGGGGAAAGGGTACACCGGGCCTATCCCACTCCTTAGCAATTATCTCTGTAAGCCTCTTAGGTATAGGAAATACGTCAGTACTCGCTGGTACCGCATAGTATCTATCCAGCCTACATAATTTCTCTGGGATTGCAACAGTGTTACAATCATTCAGAGCCGCTAATACCTCCCCTAGCAGTACACAGAGGTTTTCTAGTTTAAACTTAAAATTTGAAATGTCTGAATCCACTCTATTTGGATCAGATCCGTCACCTGCAGATTGAAGCTCTCCGTCCTCATGTTCTGCAAATTGTGACGCAGTATCTGACATGGCCCTATTATTATCAGCGCACTCTGTTCTCACCCCAGAGTGATCTCGCTTACCTCTAAGTTCTGGTAATTTAGACAAAACTTCAGTCATAACATTAGCCATGTCTTGCAAAGTGATTTGTAATGGCCGCCCTGAAGTACTCGGCGTTACAATATCACGCACCTCCCGAGCGGGAGATACAGGTACTGACACGTGAGGCAAGTTAGTCGGCATAACTTCCCCCTCGTTGTTTGGTGAATGATGTTCAACTTGTACAGATTGACTTTTATTTAAAGTAGCATCAATGCAATTAGTACATAAATTTCTATTGGGCTCCACCTTGGCTTTTGCACATATAGCACAGAGATATTCCTCTGAGTCAGACATGTTTAACAAACTATCAATTAGACTAGCAAGCTTGGAAATACTTTTCAACTCAATTTACAAGTAATATGCAAAACGTACTGTGCCTTTAAGAAGCACAGAAAAGAACTATGACAGTTGAATAACAATGAACCGGAGAAGTTATAAAAACCAAATTTTTCCCGGTAAAGGCATAAATTTAGCAAAGGATTGCCCCCATTAGCAATGGATAACTAACCCTTAATAGCAGAAAAAAATGTACAAAATATAAACGTTTTTTATCACAGTCAAAGCACAATCTCACAGGTCTGCTGTGAGTGATTACCTCCCTCAAAATAAGTTTTGAAGACCCTTGAGCTCTGTAGAGACGATCCGGATCATGCAGGGAGAGAAAACAGACTTGTGACTGAATTTCTGATGCGTAGCAAAAGCGCCAAAATAGGCCCCTCCCCCTCACACACAACAGTGAGGGAAGTTCAGTGAAACTGTCTTAAATTTAAAATAAACGACAGCCAAGTGGAAAAACAGTGCCCAAAACAATTTTTCACCAAGTACCTCAAATAATTAAACGATTTAACATACCAGCAAACGTTTAAAATCTAATAATATGAAATGTTATTAAAAAGCCTGCTGCTAGTCGTTCCCACTGCAAGATAGGCTAAAAGTTATATGCATACAGTATTGTCCCAGTGAAGTGCCATTCCCCAGAATACTGAAGTGTAAACATATATATACATAACAGCCTGATACCAGTTGCTACTACTGCATTTAAGGCTGAACTTACATTATATCGGTATTGGCAGTATTTTCTTAGTCAATTCCATTCCTCAGAAAATAATATACTGCAACATACCTCTTTGCAGGTGAACCTGCCCGCTGTCCCCTGATCTGAAGTTTACCTCACTCCTCAGAATGGCCGAGAACAGCAAAATGAATCTTAGCTACGCCGACTAAGATCATACAAAAACTCAGGTAGATTCTTCTTCAAATTCTACCTGAGAAGGAACAACACACTCCGGTGCTGTTTAAAATAACAAACTTTTGATTGAAGATATAAAAACTAAGTATAATCACCACAGTCCTCTCACACATCCTATCTATTAGTTGGGTGCAAGAGAATGACTGGGTGTGATGTAGAGGGGAGGAGCTATATAGCAGCTCTGCTTGGGTGATCCTCTTGCACTTCCTGTTGGGGAGGAGTTAATATCCCAGAAGTAATGATGACCCGTGGACTGACTACACTTAACAGGAGAAATAGACTTGATTGTCATATTATTATATACATAGACTTTAGTACATTTTGCCCAGTTGTATTTGCATATGAACATTATATAAGTGCATAGACTAGGGTCATGCCTACTACTTAATGAGCACCTTAAACTGCAACAATTCAGTCCTGGTGGGAAAATAGCCTCTTCTCGTAAAGTATTCGCTTTAGCCCCATGAAATATATGCATTCATATAAACATCAACAAACTTCTTTGGGGATACCATATGCTTATGTAAATACAGGGTGATAATAGTAAACCACATTACGTGACGTCTCCTGTAAATGCATATTGTTGCAGTGACCATTATCATACTATCTGCTGTCGGTAATAGTGGAAATGCCTAACTCTTTTAACCATAATTTGCCACACAAAAGACCTAGTTCTAACTATGGGTTACATACTTTGTCTAATTTACCATATCAGTTAGTTGTACTTAATAGGTACACTATTATTTCTAAGTCAGATACTGAAAATATTTTTCATATATATAATATGATAAACATACTATTTCAAATTGAGATGTAATGCCCCTCAAAAAGCCCTCTGTCTATTCAACTATGATATCCTGCTGATATTCCTGGGTAGGATAATATATCTATCCTCGGTGCTCAACTGCACTGCCTCTAAGGAGATCACCTAAGATACCTTCTCAATGTTGAATATAAAATATGAAATCAATTACTGCTATCATTACTATGTAATATGGTTATAATAGGGTCATAGCAGGACCATCTATTGTTATCCGGGCAAGAATTAGGGAGCATCTAAATGACATAGAGAAAGAGAAGACCAACACAGGAGTTGCCAAGCACTTTTTGTATGAACATCAGGGCAATGTAAGCACCCTTAGATAGATGATCATTGATGTGATTAAGAAAAAACCGAGAGGGGGTGATAGGGTTCAAGAGCTCTTCCGCAGTCATAGTCATATAATAATAATAATAATATATCTATCCTCGGTGCTCAACTGCACTGCCTCTAAGGAGATCACCTAAGATACCTTCTCAATGTTGAATATAAAATATGAAATCAATTACTGCTATCATTACTATGTAATATGGTTATAATAGGGTCATAGCAGGACCATCTATTGTTCAGCCCGTGTGTGACTATATCTTGTTATAAAGTGTCACACATATATGCAAATGCTATTTTAGCACTATGACTATGATCATCATTTTTCCCAGAAATTAATAATGTCATCTGTTATATTCATACCGGCTGGTCTACGTGTGTTGAGTGTAAAGATCCAGTATGCCTCCCTGTGGAAGAGCTCTTGAACCCTATCACCCCCTCTCGG
Organism: Bombina bombina; assembly: GCF_027579735.1. NCBI lineage: Eukaryota > Metazoa > Chordata > Amphibia > Anura > Bombinatoridae > Bombina > Bombina bombina. Next base: position 842,952,731 of record NC_069500.1, read on the forward strand.
TTTTTTCTTAATCACATCAATGATCATCTATCTAAGGGTGCTTACATTGCCCTGATGTTCATACAAAAAGTGCTTTGCAACTCCTGTGGTGGTCTTCTCTTTCTCTATGTCATTTAGATGCTCCCTAATTCTTGCCCGGATAACAATAGATGGCCCTGCTATGACCCTATTATAACCATATTACATAGTAATGATAGCAGTAATTGATTTCATATTTTATATTCAACATTGAGAAGGTATCTTAGGTGATCTCCTTAGAGGCAGTGCAGTTGAGCACCGAGGATAGATATATTATCCTACCCAGGAATATCAGCAGGATATCATAGTTGAATAGACAGAGGGCTTTTTGAGGGGCATTACATCTCAATTTGGAATAGTATGTTTATCATATTATATATATGAAAAATATTTTCAGTATCTGACTTAGAAATAATAGTGTACCTTTTAAGTACAACTAACTGATATGGTAAATTAGACAAAGTATGTAACCCATAGTTAGAACTAGGTCTTTTGTGTGGCAAATTATGGTTAAAAGAGTTAGGCATTTCCACTATTACCGACAGCAGATAGTATGATAATGGTCACTGCAACAATATGCATTTACAGGAGACGTCACGTAATGTGGTTTACTATTATCACCCTGTATTTACATAAGCATATGGTATCCCCAAAGAAGTTTGTTGATGTTTATATGAATGCATATATTTCATGGGGCTAAAGCAAATACTTTACGAGAAGAGGCTATTTTCCCACCAGGACTGGTTTGTTGCAGTTTAAGGTGCTCATTAAGTAGTAGGCGTGACCCTAGTCTATACACTTATATAATGTTCATATGCAAATACAACTGGGCAAAATGTACTAAAGTCTATGTATATAATAATATGACAATCAAGTCTATTTTTGTACAAACACCACATTTGTAACTGTATTGAAAAGGAGGAATTGATGATAGTGGGAGGACAACAACCAATGACAGATGAGCCAAGGGGGGGAGGAGGGAGTTCACACACCTATACAGGCAACCAATGAGATTGTGAGGGGGCTTATATAGCTCCACAGGTGAATTCAGAATATTGAGTCTATGAATAAGGCAAATCAGCCGAAACACGTCAGACTGGCCTGTTTGTGACATGAACAGATGTTTTAAGTACTTGTTACTGCATGTTTGCTTCAAGTTTTTAATCATATCCAATAAATATGAACGTTTTATAAACAGCAGCATTCTACACATTTTTTCGATTCTAAAAGAATGCCAAGAAAAATTATGAGTGGAACACCATGAAATATAGGTTTTCCAAACCTGATAAAAAAATCTTCCTCGAAACAGACTTATGAGCCTGTAACATAGTGTTATTCACTGAGTCAGAGAAACCTCTATGACTAAGAACTAAGTGTTCAATTTTCATACCTTCAAATTTAGAAATATGAGATCCTGTTGGAAAAACGGCCCTTGAGACAGAAGGTCTGGCCTTAAAGGAAGTGGCCAAGGCTGGCAGCTGGACATCCGGACAAGATCCGCATACCAAAACCTGTGAGGCCATGCTGGTGCTATCAGAAACCCATGAGATTGTTCCATTATGATCTTGGAGATCACCCTTGGAAGAAGAACTAGAGGCGGAAAAATGTAAGCAGGTTGGTAAAACCAAGGAACTGCCAAAGCATCAACCATCTCCGCCTGAGAATCCTTGGATCTGGAAAGATATCTGGGAAGTTTCTTGTTCAAACAGGAGGCCATCAGATCGATTTCAGTCTGATGACTGAGATAATCCACTTCCCAATTGTCTACACCTGGAATAGGAATTGCAGAAATTAGACAAGAGTTGGACTCAGCCCAAGAAAGTATCCAAGATATTTATTTCATTGCTAAAGAGCTGCGAGTCCTTCCCTGATGATTGACATATGCCACTGTTGTGATATTGTCTGCCTGAAAACGAATGAAAAGTTCTTTCTTTAATAGAGGCCAAGCCTTAAGAACTCTGAAAATAGCACAGAGTTCTAAAATACTAATTGGTTACCTCGCCTCTTGAGGTTTCCAAACTCCTTGTGCTGTCAGAGACCTCCAGACAGCTCCCAAACCTGTAAGACTTGCATCCCTTGAGATCACAGTCCAGGAAGGACGAACAAAAGAGGCCCCTCGAACAATACGGTGATATGTATATCAATTGTGATATCTGAGTATAATCCTTGCACCATTGATTCAGCATGCAAAGCTGCAGAAGTCTTAAATGAAAACGAGCAAAAGGGATTGAGTCCAATGCTGCAGTCATAAGACCTAAAACTTCCATGCATATAGCCACTGAAGGGAATGATCAAGACTGAAGGTTTAGACAAGCTAAAACCAATTTCATTTGCCACTTGTCTGTTAAAGGGACAGTAAACACCAGAATTTTTGTTGTTTAAAAATTTAAATATTCCCTTTATTACCCATTCCCCAGTTTTGCATAACAAACACAGTTATAATAATATACTTTTTACCTCTGTGATTACCTTGCATCTAAGCCTCTGCAAACTGCCCCCTTATTTCAGTTCTTTTGACAGACTAGTATTTTTAGTCAATCAGTGCTGACTCCTAGGAGCTTCACGTGCCTGAGCTTAATGTTATCTATGTGAAACACATGAACTAACGCACTCTGTGGTTATTAATTAAAAGGTCTCCATTTTTTTCCAAAGAGTTTATTAGGAATTAATATATGTTAATAGTAAGAGAAATATTTACAGGTATATATACACATCTATTTTACAGCAAAACAGTCCAAATAATTAATACAGGGCAACTCTACCAACCCCAATTTGTACAACACTGCTAAGATAAACACAGAATTTTATCCAAGGAGTATACTACTTAGCCACATTCTCCAGTGTGTCCCAACATCTGCCATCTTTCCAGCAGGAACAGGATAATAAAAAAGAGAGAGAGGTTTTGGTATTCCAGTTTTTTATACCCCAATTCAATAGGAAGTGGTTTATCAAATGCCACCCAAAGGCTATTGGGAGTGTCCTACGTAGACAGACACTAGGCCAAAGAACTACTTGAATATTCAACCCACTAAGTACCCACTAGTACAGAAGAACACAGTGGGAGTGAAAACCTTACAGGGAAAATTCTCCCACCATCCCTTCGGAATCATTCCCTCGGCGATACAAGCTCTTCTGTACTTTTCTAGGACTGTCAATTCCTAGTCTAACTTTATACAATTCATTAAAAAAAATGCATTCAATATTATACATAGACGCAAAATCCTATGCTAAACCCCATTAGCAACATTTATACAATGGTCTTAAATTTGGGAAAAATTTAAAGTTCATGTATGAGTGCGTGAGTGTGGGTATACACTAGATGGGTATACGTGTAGTAAAATCTTTATTAATAAAGTGTGAATTGTGTCTGTAAAACAAAAGGTTTTAATGGTTCACTGAAGTTCTTTGTTGTCATCTTTTGATATCTGGTCCTTGCTTTTTCTTTACTAATCATCTCTCTCTTTGAACCACCTTGTTTTTTTTCCCAGACCCTCAAATGAATGAAAAGAGATTAAAACCAGGGATATATTTACTTCACACTACAACACTCCATCTGCAGTAGAAACCACATTCACAGTTATTAACTTCAAGTTGGGATGTGCCTCTATCATTGAATCATCCCACTCGCCCCCTTACTTAAACTCATGTTGCTTGTCCTATATTATTATTTACCCCTTTATGCCATATATTATTTTACATCTCCATTGTGATACATTTTATACTTATTTAATCTGTCCAATGCCACCATCATAGATTCATGGTTAGTTCAGTCCTGATGACACCTAAAATACAACAATCTATAATATGTGTTATTGGGAAAAGCTGGGAGGAAAGGTGAGAAGCTTTCTATCTTCATTGGTTTTCTTCCTGCAAAATAAGACTTCAGACAGTTTACATGGAAATGTTCTTGCATGTGGCCTCCCAAAAGTAATCACAATGGAGGTATCTGTTTGTTTGTTTTTTAGAAAAAAAATGCACGAATTAACTATGCATTCTAAATATTGGCATATTTAAAACTTAATAATAGAAACACTTAAAACTAAAGTACACATTACATGATACAAATGCACTGCAAACAAATATGCGTATAAACAAAAAATAATGATTTAATTTGAGCACTCCAGCTCTGTCAGCTGTTTCTTTAGAAACCCAATTTCATCTCTAATTCTCCTGTTTTGTTGTTTGAGTTCCCAATAACTTAAGTTGGCCTTATTGCTTAATTCACTTGGCCTCAGCCTCCAATTTGTATACTTATTTTCTCCTCTTTTAATATCGCAATTTAAATTCCTGTCTCTCCAGTTTCCTGTATTTGATCCTCTACTATTCTGATATCCCCAAATTCCTTATCCCTTTTTGATTCCTGCCTGTGAATATTCAGATTGTTCTCTATTGATTGTTTCACTGCAGAAATTGCCTTAATGGTGTATGGGTGATAATTCCACCACTTCTGAGCTCTAGTGAACACCAATTCTAAGTTTGTGGAGTTTGGATCATACAGCTTTACAAACTCCCCTCTGTATGTAAGCTGGTGACCCCCAGACCATTTAGGTATGTGGCTGGTGCAGCACACACCAGAATGTGGCCCCTATTTATCAAAGGTCTTGCGGACCTGATCCGACAGTGCGGAACAGGTCCGCAAGACCTCGCTAAATGGGTAGAGCAATACAGTCTCCGCATTTAACATTGCACCAGCAGCTCACAAGAGCTGCTGGTGCAATGCCAACCCCTGCTGGCTCACGGCCAATCAGCAGGGAGGTTTCAATCAACCCGATCGTACTCGATCAGGTTGAATTGCTGCGATCTTTGTCCGCCTGCTCAGAACAAGCAGAAAGGTTATGGAGCAGCGGTCTTTAGACCGCTGCTTCATAACTGGTGTTTCTGGCGAGCCTGCAGGCTCGCCAGAAACACGGGGCCTCAAGCTCTATCCGGAGCTTGATAGCTAGGCCCCTAAAACTCTTTTTGCTACTTCAAATGGCCCATCTAGAGGTCTCATGGTAATTTTACTAATCTCTTTTTCTAGACTAGTAGAATTAAAAAAGGTTTTAACTATTCTCCCAGCCTGATCAGATATGCTTGAGTTGAATCCTAATAACCTGTTGGCATAGGGGCCCATGGCATCTTGAAGCAAATCTGTCCATTCCTGCATGCTCATACATATTGTATGACTTTTTCAGACCCCTTGTGAAACCAATGTGAAAAGTTATTAAAGCTGTTTGTGGGGATTGTGCCCCACCATTTCTTAAAAATATCTTTATCTGCTACAGTCATTGGCCTAGACTTGAAAAACCTGTAGGAACTTTCGGGGTGTTAAAATGTTCAGATATTATGACAGGGGCAATTGGAACAGAACTTTGGTTTTTAGTGGGACCCAGCGGCATATTATCTTGTTTTATCACTTGTTTTGGCTGTCTACTTTGTGACAGTAAGTGATCACAATCTGCATTGTTCCCAGAAATATCACTAATTATTTTTTTCTTCTTGTTCAATTTTCATCTGTAACTCAGTAATTTTATTTGAGTATGCGTTTCTGCTGTGTTCTGTTAATTATAATTGACGTTGTAATTTGCAGATCTGTATGGTATTAGTTAAAGCAGAAAGCCTAATACAATCTCTGTCAGACTGTGTTTTATCTAACTTTAATTTAAGATCTTTATTTTGCTCTGTCAAGTCTCCAATAATCTTTGTTAGTCCCCTTATTGTTGAAATCACTGCCTGTGCTATCATACATGTTCTTTTATTATTAATAATCTTTTTAATAGATACCACCTGTGTTAGTATCTCTAAGAACTTTCACAGTTGGGGTTCTTAGCTTCTGGGATGAGGAATGGACCATTATATTTATGGATATAGTTTTTAAAGTAGTTACAAACCTCTTGTGAAATAAAGTTTTTCACAGGCATTTTTAGCAGATCACAGGTAACACACGAAAAGAGAAAAAATATATATATATATATAATTCTCTTTTGAAAGGTGTTTAAACCATCAATAATACTAACCTAAATAATTGAAGGAGATAAAAGGGGGGAAAATAAATAAGTGAACAAAGTAAAGCAAGGAAGCCTTTTACTGATATTTTTCCAAAACAATTAGCTAAAGCAATGGAAGCATACAGTATTAAATTGAAGAAAAACTATAATAATAATTTAAATTTTGATTGTTTAGAAGAGGGGAGGTGGGGCAGATTAATCTAAACTTATATTTTAAGAAAAGCATATAAATGTTATGTATAACTTGAAACTTAAAACCTTTGGTTTAAGGTAGTTTTAAGTAGTTTCTATAGAACTTTTTGAAATGCTAATTTCAACTGTAGCTTGGTTCCAGTATCTACTTCAAACACAAGATATATAAAAAACAACAAGTTGCTCCTAGCAAAGATTTTTCTAAAAAATGGAAATTTTAACTTTTTGTTACTCAAACAAAGGTTACACCTTGTTTTGTATTCCTTAAAAACCTAATTAAAAATCTGACTGCAATGTAACAATACCCACAAAAGAACAACATATATACCTTGTATTTTTACTGCCCACTATTGTATTTTAAATGCAAATTTTAACTGTGTTTTTGGTTTCAGCCTCTGCTCCAAACACAGGATATATAAAATAGTAAACAAGAAGTTTCTACCAATGGTTGTTTAAGAATGTAATTTTTTTTTTAAACTTTGTTACCCAAACAAAGGTTACACCTTGTTTTGTATTCAATACAAACTTAATTTAAAAATCTGAACCATCTGCTCACAAATATTTAAACAATGTAATAAGCATTAAGAAAAACAAGAGAATTTGAAAAAGAGAGGGAAAAAGAAAATGAATAAAACAATAAAGAGATTAGAAAGTCTTAAATCACTTTTAACTTCTACTTAAGCTTAGCATATACCCCAAGAGTTAAGCTATTTGCTTTCAAACAAAGTTTCAAACATAAATATTGAATTAGAGTTGTTTATGCTTTAACTGCTGATGGCTTAGCATATTCCCCAAGTTAAACTTATTTTTCCTAACTTTAAATTCTACACAATTTCCATACAATCTGAAACATTTGCTCACAAAAGTGAACATTTAAACAAAACCAAATTTGAATTGAACTAGACTATCTATTTTAAGTTCAAATTCCATGCAAATTTAAACAAACACAAATTTCAGAATAAAATTCAAGATTTAAAATAAAAAAACATATAGAAATTTGATAAGTAATATTTAGAGGTAAATCACTATATATAGCAGGTCAATAATTTTAAACTGGACTAGGACAACTCTTAAAGAAAGGCTGGTCCTCTCAGCAAACAACCTTCTTATTTATAAAGTAACAAAGTACTGTAAAGCTTTCTTTTTGTAAAATAATAAAAAAAAAAACAACAACATTTAGATGGGACCAAAACAACAAGTAAATATAACGTCTCTTAAATTCATTAGATTTTTACAGAAAAGAAGATTCGAAAATATTTACTCTCAAAATGTAGGCCTATCACAAAACCACAAGAGTAACAAAATGCAGGTCAAATGTAAACTATAATTCCAAGCTACAGACAATGTCTACATCCCAGCAGTAAAAATAAGCAGGATATGTATACAACCATTCTAAAAATTGTTACAAAGTTTTCCAAACCTAGTAACCATAAAAAAACCTCATCTAAAATCAAATCAACATATCTGATTCCTGCAAAACTAAATGGCATATGGATTTGTCTACAACTTCATGGCCGCCAAAATGTGGTTAATAATTAAAAGGTCTCCATTATTTTCCAAAGAGTTTATTAGGAATCAATATATGTTAAAAATAAGAGAAATATTTACAGGTATATATACACATCTATTTTACAGCAAAACAGTCCAAATAATTAATACAGGACAACTCTACCAACCCCAATTAGTACAACACTGCTAAGATAATCACATAATTTTATCCAAGGAGTATACTACTTAGCCACATTCTCCAGTGTGTCCCAACATCTGCCATCTTTCCAGCAGGAACAGGATAATAAAAAGAGAGAGAGGTTTTTTATACCTCAATTCAATAGGGAGTGGTTTATCAAATGCCACTCAAAGGCTATTGGGAGTGTTCTACTTAGACAGACACTAGGCCAAAGAACTACTTGAATATTCCATTTTAAAACCAGCTATGTGAATTGCCAGGTATAAAATCTGTGAGCTATATTTTAATATTCCAGTGATAAAATGTCACCACACCCTCTAGTGGGGAAAACTGTCAAAATGCTTTCAGATTAGAGGCGGCCTTCAAGGTTTATGAACCTCCTAAATGTAGCTCTCAACTAAGAATACCAAGAGAACAAAGCAAAATTGGTAATAAAAGTAAATTGGAAAGTTGTTTAAAATTACATGCCCTATGTAAATCATGAAAGTTTTTTTTACTTGACTATCCCTTTAAAGACAGAGTCATGGACACTGAATCTATCTGGAAACCTAAAAAGGTGACCCTTGTTTGTAAATTGATCCTCCAACCATGCCTTTGAAGAAACCACACTAGTTGTTTCGTGTGAGATTCTGTTAAATGAAAACACTGAGCTAGTAGCAAGATATCATCCAAATAAGGAAACACAGCAGTACCCTGCTCTCTGATTACAGATAGAAGGGCACCGAGAACCGTCGAAAAGATTCTTGGAGCTGTCGCTAGGCCAAATGGAAGAGCGACAAATTGGTAATGCTTGTCTAGAAAAGAGAATCTCAGAAACTGATAGTGGTCTGGATGAATTGGACAATGAAGATAAGCATCCTGTAAGTCTATTGTGGACATAAAATGCCCTTGCTGAAGAAAAGGCAGAATAGTCCTTATAGTCACCATCTTGAAAGTTGGGACTCTTACAAAATGATTTAAAAACTTCAGATCCAGAACTGGTCTGAAAGAATTCCTCTTCTTTGGGACAATGAATAGATTTGAATAGAACCCCAAACCCTGTTCCTGGAGAGGAACTGGTACAATCACCCCTGAAAGCTCCAGATCTGAAACACATTTCAGAAAAGCCTGAGCCTTTACAGGATTTGTTTGGACATGAGAAAGAAAGAATCTTCCCATGGGAGGTCTTACTCTGAAACCTATGGGATACCCTTGAGACACAATATTCTGAATCCATTGATTCTGAACAGAACCTGTCCAAATTTCCTGAAATAATTTCAATCTGCCCTCACCAGCTGAACTGGATTGAAGGCCGTACCTTCAGGCAGTCTTGGGGACTGGATTTGTTTTTTTATAGGGCTTGGTCTTATTCCAATTTGAAGGTGGTCTCGAACTGGAACCAGAGGCCTTAGGGGAAGGAATGATTTTTTGTTCTTTATTCTGACAAAAGGAACGAAAACGATTAGGAGCCTTAAATTTACCCTTAGACTTTTTATCTTGGGGTAAAAAACTCCCTTCCCTGCAGTGATAGTGGAAATAATAGAATCCAATTGAGAACCAAACAAATTCTTACCCTGAAAAGATAGAGATAGTAATCTAGATTTAGACACCATGTGAGCATTCCAAGATTTAAGCCATAAAGCTCTTCTAGCTAAAATAGCTAAAGACATAGATTTAACATTAATAATGTCAAATATAGCATCACAAATGAAATGATTAGCATGTTGAAGCAGAAGAACAATGCTAGACAAATCAGAATCTTCTACCTGACGAGCTAAACTGTCCAACCAAAAAGTTGAAGCAACAGCCACATCAGCCATAGAAATGGTAGGTCTAAGAATATAACCAGAATGTAAATAAGCTTTTTTGAGTTAACATTCAATCTTCCTGTCTAAAGGATCCTTAAAAGAAGTACTATCTTCCATAGGGATAGTAGTACGTTTGCCAAGAGTAGAAATAGCCCCATTAACTTTAGAGACTTTTTCCCAAAACTCTAAATTAGCCACAGGCAAAGGATACAGCTTCTTAAACCTAGAAGAAGGATTAAAAGAAGAACCAGGCTTAGACCATTGCTTAGTTATTATATCAAAAACATCATCTGGAATAGGAAAAACCTCAGGAGCAACCTTAGGAGCTAAAAAAACTGAATTTAAACATTTACTGGCTTTGTTATCAAGAGGACTAGACTATTCAATATCCAAAGAAACCAACACTTCCTTCAACAAAGAACAAATATAATCAGTCTTAAACAGAAAGATTTGTCAATTTCAGAATCTGATTCAGGATCCTCTGAACCAGAGAGATCCTCATCAGCAGAGGATATTTCAGTATGTTGACAGTACACAATACAAATTTCATCAGAATTATGAGAAGTTTTAAAAGACCTTTTGCATTTACTTGAAGGTTGAATAGCAGACATAGGGGCCTATCTATCAAGCTCTGAAAGGAGCTTGATGACCCGTGTTTTTTTATAACCCAGTTATAAAGCAGCGGTCACAAAGACCGCTGCTCCATAACCTGTCTGCTTGCTCAGAGCAGGCAGACAGGAATCGCCACAATTCAACCCGATCGAGTACGATCGGGTTGATTGACACCTCCTTGCTGGCGGCCGCGAGTCTGCAGGGGCGGTGATGCACCAGCAGCTCTTGTGAACTGCTGGTGCAATGCTGAATACGGAGAGCATATTGCTCTCCGCATTCAGCGAGGTCTTGCGGACCTGATCTGCACTGTCCGCAAGACCTTTGTTAAATAGGGGCCATAGCCTTTTCTATAGCTGCAGCAATATAATTCTTTACATCTGCAGGAATATCAGGTACATTAGATGTTGAAGGAACAACAGACAATTATCAGCATTCAACAGCTTGCCATGACAAATGCCACATAATTGAGCTGAAGAAATAACATCAGCTATTTTACAACAGACACACTTAGCTTTGGTAGAACTGTGTTCAAGCAGCATGGTTTCTACAGCAACATCAGAGGCAGGATCAGATTGAGACACCTTGCAAAATGTAAAAAGATAAAAACAACATTTAAACAAAATATCCAATTTCCTCATATAGCAGTTTCAGGAATGGGAAAAAATGCTTATACTAAAGATGCAGAAAAATAAGCATCATAACTCTTAAAAATATAAAGAGAACCAGAAGCATTAAAGGATGAGGGGGTTATATACCAAATAAATTTTGGCGATACGTATGACGCATGACGCAAAAAGAAATGAAAAATTATATGGCGCCAAAGCTAACACCAGGAAATGACGCAACTCGCATCATAACAAGCGCGACTTTGCGCCAAAAAAACTAACGTCAACAAAGACGCAGGAAATGACGTGACTTGCGTAACCATAGACGCAACTTCGCGCCCAAAAAAATGTAGCACCAAGAATGACGCCATAAAAAGCGGCATTTTGCGTCCTCACAAGCCTAGTTTGCCCATGAAAATTTTGGAAAACACAGTCAAATTGAAAGAACTGGAACCCCAGGTAAGAAAAAAAATTAAAATAATCTTCCCAAACATAATTTCCATACTGAAACTGATAGTCTGCAAAAAGGAAATATAAATAGACCTGACTCATGGCAAATATAAGCAAACACATATATTTAAAACTTTAAATATAATATATATATGGTACAGGAGTATTAATGTCCATCTGAAAAGGGAGGCAGGGGATGAATCCCTGCGACCGATTACAGAGAGCCTTTGAATAGATTTCCCATGGGTGAAACCATAAAATCAATAGGCAATACTCCCCTCACATCCGTCTGACAAACACTGTACTCTGAGAGAAATAGGGCTTCAGAATGCTTAGAAGCACATATCACAGAAGAAATCAAGCGCAACTTACTTCACCACCTCCATAGGAGGCAAAGTTTGTAAAACTAATATATGAGTGTGGTGGGAGGTGTATTTATAGGCATTTTGAGGTTTGGAAAATTTTGCCCCCTCCTGGTAGGAATGTATATCCCATACATCACTAGCTTATGGACTCTTGCCACTTACATGAGAGAAAAACCTTTTAACCCCTAAACCTCCGGCCTCCCACATCTCTGCCACTAAATAAACCTATTAACCCCTAAACCGCCAGCCCCCCATATCGCAAAACACTAAATTAAACTATTAACCCCTAAACCTAACACCCCCTAACTTTAAATTAAAATTACCATATAACTATATTTAAATAAAAATAAACCTAACATTAAACTATAAATTAACCTAACCTTACTATTCTAATAAAATAAAAAATGCTACCAATTAAAATATCTAAATTACAAATTTAATAAAACCTAACACTACGAAAAAAACATTTAAAATCTAAAATTACAAAAAATAACAAACACCAAATTACGAAAAATAAAAAACTCTAAACTTACAAAAAATAATAAACGAAATTATCAAAAATAAAAACAATTACACCTAATCTAATAGCCCTATAAAAATACCCCCCAAATAAAAACACCCCCTAACCTACAATAAACTACCAATAACCCTTAAAAAGGCCTTTTGTAAGGCATTTCCCTAAGTTAAACAGCTATTTTATCTGTAAAAAAATACAAAGTCCCCCCAACAGTAAAACCCACCCCCCAGCCAACCCCCCCAAAATAAAAACGACTAACTCTAAAAAAAACCTAAGCTACCCATTGAGGCCTATTTATCATATGTCTGTCGGACCTGATCCGACAGTGCGGATCAGGTCTGACAGACACCGCTGAATGCGGAGAGCAATACGCTCTCCGTATTCAGCATTGCACCAGCAGCTCTTCTGAGTTGCTGGTGCAATGCCGCCCCCTGCAGACTCGCGGCCAATGGGCCGCCAGCAGGGGGCTGTCAATCAACCTGATCGTACTCGATTGGGTTGAATTCTGGCGATTCCTGTCCGCCTCATCAGAGCAGGCGTACAGGGTTATGGAGCAGCAGTCTTTAGACCGCTGCTTCATAACTGGTGTTTCTGGCGAGCATCCATGCTTGCCAGAAACACGGGCACTCAAGCTCCGTACGGAGCTTGATAGATAGCCCCATTGCCTCTAAAGGGGCATTTGTATGAACATGGCCCTTAAAAGGGCATTCAGCTCTTTTTCATTGCCCTTTAAAAAGCATTTAGCTCTTTTTCAAAAGCCCAAACCCTAATCTGAAAAAAAAACACCCCAAAAAAATAAATAAAATACTAACACTAACCCCAGAATATCTACTCACGGTTGCTGAAGTCCGGACATCCAGGCAGCGAGAAGTCTTCATCCAGGTGGCGACATCTTCATCCTTCGCGGGGGCGTCTTCTATAATACAGTATATAATAATATAATATAATACACTCTGGGATCGGCCCTCCATCTTTCTACTTCTTTTCTTCCCTCTACATTCTCTATCTCTTCACCTTTCTCTCTTTACACTCCCCTCCTATCTTCTCTTTTCTCTCTCTCCCTTTCTCATCTTACTACCCTTAGGTCTCTTACTATCCCTTTACTCTCTCCTTATACCTCTTTATACCTTTTTGACTAATCAAAGATGATTTATTATTGTATTGTATGCATTTTGTTACCAGATTAGCTATTTTATTATTGTTAAATATAGTTAAGAGACATACCTTAGCAACTTTTGAAAGGACTTTAAGTTTTTGGCAACTATGCCATTCATGGGCATAGACTGGACTTAGTACGACTTGCATAATTGCCAACCATAATTCTTTCTAGTCTATATAACTTAATATAACCATAAGTTAATTTATTGTCATTTCCAATGTCTTACAAATAAAAAATAAAATAAAAAAAATTAACAGTATTTGACAGTAATTATGTTTAGGATTGTCAATGAGGTCTAAAATGTTGCTTCATTTGATATTGGCAACAGTGAAGGATGATCTATCATGTTGGTATAGGCACAAACATGACATTAGGGCAGGAAGACTTGTCTCTCCATGTCTGGGTATTTCCAAACATGCAAGTGTGTGGACAAAGCTTGTCATGTTGGGGGCATCCATGTAGGTTTGATGCTAGGAGCTGAAGTCTGTTAGTTTTTAAGTGATGCGTGAATAGATTTTATCTAGATATGGAAATACAGTGTTCAATTGGGTGTTTTACAAATGAACAGTGTCATAAACAGAGCTAAGGTGTTATTTCCTCTATGATTAAAGCACTTAGGCCTAGTTTTGGAGTTTGGCGGTAGCCGTGAAAACCAGCGTTAGAGGCTCCTAACGCTGGTTTTAGGCTACCGCCGGTATTTGGAGTCATTAAAAAAAGGGTCTAACGCTCACTTTTCAGCCGCGACTTTTCCATACCGCAGATCCCCTTACGTCAATTGCGTATCCTATCTTTTCAATGGGATCTTTCTAACTCCGGTATTTAGAGTCGTGTCTGGTTGAGCATTAGAAATCTAACGACAAAACTCCAGCCGCAGAAAAAAGTCAGTAGTTAAGAGCTTTCTGGGCTAACGCCGGTTCATAAAGCTCTTAACTACTGTGCTCTAAAGTACACTAACACCCATAAACTACCTATGTACCCCTAAACCGAGGTCCCCCCACATCGCCGACACTCGATTAAATTTTTTTAACCCCTAATCTGCCGACCGCCACCTACGTTATCCTTATGTACCCCTAATCTGCTGCCCCTAACACCGCCGACCCCTATATTATATTTATTAACCCCTAACCTGCCCCCCACAACGTCGCAGCCAGCTACCTACAATAATTAACCCCTAATCTGCCGACCGCAAAGAGCCGCCACCTACATTATAGCTATGTACCCCTAATCTGCTGCCCCTAACACCGCCGACCCCTATATTATATTTATTAACCCCTAACCTGCCCCCCACAACGTCGCAGCCAGCTACCTACAATAATTAACCCCTAATCTGCCGACCGCAAAGAGCCGCCACCTACATTATAGCTATGTACCCCTAATCTGTTGCCCCTAACACCACCGACCCCTATATTATATTTATTAACCCCTAACCTGCCCCCCACAACGTCGCAGCCAGCTACCTACAATAATTAACCCCTAATCTGCCGACCGCAAAGAGCCGCCACCTACATTATAGCTATGTACCCCTAATCTGCTGCCCCTAACACCGCCGACCCCTATATTATATTTATTAACCCCTAATCTGCCCCCCTCAATGTCGCCTCCACCTGCCTACACTTATTAACCCCTAATCTGCCGACCGCACCTCACCGCTACTATAATAAAGTTATTAACCCCTAATCCGCCTCACTAACCCTATAATAAATAGTATTAACCCCTAATCTGCCCTCCCTAACATCTCCGACACCTAACTTCAATTATTAACCCCTAATCTGCCGACTGGAGCTCACCGCTATTCTAATAAATGTATTAACCCCTAAGCTAAATCTAACCCTAACACTAACACCCCCCTAAATTAAATATAATTTTAATCTAACGAAATTAATTAACTCTTATTAAATAAATTATTCCTATTTAAAGCTAAATACTTACCTGTAAAATAAATCCTAATATAGCTACAATATAAATTATATTTATATTATAGCTATTTTAGGATTAATATTTATTTTACAGGTAACTTTGTATTTATTTTAACCAGGTACAATAGCTATTAAATAGTTAAGAACTATTTAATAGCTAAAATAGTTAAAATAATTACAAATTTACCTGTAAAATAAATCCTAACCTAAGTTACAATTAAACCTAACACTACACTATCAATAAATTAATTAAATAAAATACCTATAATTATCTACAATTAAACCTAACACTACACTATCAATAAATAAATTAAATACAATATCTACAAATAAATACAATGAAATAAACTAACTAAAGTACAAAAAATAAAAAAGATCTAAGTTACAAAAAATAAAAAAATATTTACAAACATTAGAAATATATTACAACAATTTTAAACTAATTACACCTACTCTAAGCCCCCTAATAAAATAACAAAGCCCCCCAAAATAAAAAAAATGCCCTACCCTATTCTAAATTACTAAAGTTCAAAGCTCTTTTACCTTACCAGCCCTGAACAGGGCCCTTTGCGGGGCATGCCCCAAAAAATTCAGCTCTTTTTCCTGTAAAAAAGCACATACAATACCCCCCCAACATTACAACCCACCACCCACATACCCCTAATCTAACCCAAACCCCCCTTAAATAAACCTAACACTAAGCCCCTGAAGATCTTCCTACCTTGTGTTCACCTCGCCGGGTTCACCGATCGATCCAGAGTCTTGATCCAAGCCCAAGCGGGGGGCTGAAGAGTGATGTCCATCCTCGGGCTGAAGTCTGGATCCAAGCGGCGGCTGAAGAAATCCATCATCGGTCTGAAGTCGGAAGTCCATCATCGGGATGAAGTCTTCTATCAAGCCGCATCTTCAATCTTCTTTCTTCTGGAGCGGAGCAGAGCCATCTTCTTCCAAGCCGACGCGGAACATCCTCTTCAACCGACGACTAGACGACGAATGACGGTTCCTTTAAGGGACGTCATCCAAGATGGCGTCCCTCGAATTCCGATTGGCTGATAGGATTCTATCAGCCAATCGGAATTAAGGTAGGAATATTCTGATTGGCTGATGGAATCAGCCAATCAGAATCAAGTTCAATCCGATTGGCTGATCCAATCAGCCAATCAGATTGAGCTCGCATTCTATTGGCTGTTCTGATCAGCCAATAGAATGCGAGCTCAATCTGATTGGCTGATTGGATCAGCCAATCGGATTGAACTTGATTCTGATTGGCTGATTCCATCAGCCAATCAGAATATTCCTACCTTAATTCCGATTGGCTGATAGAATCCTATCAGCCAATCGGAATTCGAGGGACGCCATCTTGGATGACGTCCCTTAAAGGAACCGTCATTCGTCTAGTCGTCGGTTGAAGAGGATGTTCCGCGTCGGCTTGGAAGAAGATGGCTCCGCTCCGCTCCAGAAGAAAGAAGATTGAAGATGCGGCTTGATAGAAGACTTCATCCCGATGATGGACTTCCGACTTCAGCCCGATGATGGATTTCTTCAGCCGCCGCTTGGATCCAGACTTCAGCCCGAGGATGGACATCACTCTTCAGCCCCCCGCTTGGGCTTGGATCAAGACTCTGGACCGATCGGTGAACCCGGCGAGGTGAACACAAGGTAGGAAGATCTTCAGGGGCTTAGTGTTAGGTTTATTTAAGGGGGGTTTGGGTTAGATTAGGGGTATGTGGGTGGTGGGTTGTAATGTTGGAGGGGGTATTGTATGTGTTTTTTTACAGGAAAAAGAGCTGAATTTTTTGGGGCATGCCCCGCAAAGGGCCCTTTTCAGGGCTGGTAAGGTAAAAGAGCTTTGAACTTTAGTAATTTAGAATAGGGTAGGGCATTTTTTTATTTTGGGGGGCTTTGTTATTTTATTAGGGGGCTTAGAGTAGGTGTAATTAGTTTAAAATTGTTGTAATATTTTTCTTATGTTTGTAAATATTTTTTTATTTTTTGTAACTTAGTTCTTTTTTATTTTTTGTACTTTAGTTAGTTTATTTCATTGTAGTTATTTGTAGATATTGTATTTAATTAATTTATTGATAGTGTAGTGTTAGGTTTAATTGTAGGTAATTGTAGGTATTTTATTTAATTAATTTATTGATAGTGTAGTGTTAGGTTTAATTGTAACTTAGGTTAGGGTTTATTTTACAGGTAATTTTGTAATTATTTTAACTAGGTAACTATTAAATAGTTCTTAACTATTTAATAGCTATTGTACCTGGTTAAAATAATTACAAAGTTGCCTGTAAAATAAATATTAATCCTAAAATAGCTACAATGTAATTATAATTTATATTGTAGCTATATTAGGATTGTAAGTATTTAGATTTAAATAGGATTAATTTATTTAATAAGAGTTAATTTATTTCGTTAGAATAAAATTATATTTAACTTAGGGGGGTGTTAGGGTTAGGGTTAGAATTAGCTTTAGGGGTTAAAAAATTTATTAGAATAGCGGTGAGCTCCGGTCGGCAGATTAGGGGTTAATTATTGTAAGTAGCTGGCGGCGACGTTGTGGGGGGCAGATTAGAGGTTAATAAATATAATATAGGGGTCGGCGGTGTTAGGGGCAGCAGATTAGGGGTACATAGGGATAATGTAAGTAGCAGCGGTTTACGGAGCGGCAGATTAGGGATTAATAATAATATGCAGGGGTCAGCGATAGCGGGGGCGGCAGATTAGAGGTTAATAAGTGTAAGGTTAGGGGTGTTTAGACTCGGGGTACATGTTAGTTTGTTAGGTGCAGACGTAGGAAGTGTTTCCCCATAGCAAACAATGGGGCTGCGTTAGGAGCTGAACGCGGATTTTTTGCAGGTGTTTTTTTTCAGCTCAAACAGCCCCATTGTTTTCTATGGGGGAATCGTGCACGAGCACGTTT
The DNA here is from genome assembly GCF_027579735.1 of Bombina bombina. Classification (NCBI taxonomy): domain Eukaryota; kingdom Metazoa; phylum Chordata; class Amphibia; order Anura; family Bombinatoridae; genus Bombina; species Bombina bombina. Next base: position 842,970,946 of record NC_069500.1, read on the forward strand.
TTTAGGCTGGCCGCGTCCGTAAGCAACTCTGGTATTGAGAGTTGGAGTGGCATTAAATATGCCTCTACGCTCCATTTTTGGAGCCTAACGCAGCCATTCTGTGGACTCTCAATACCAGAGTTATTTTAAAGGTGCGGCCAGAAAAAAAGCCAGCGTTAGCTACGTGGGTCGTTACCGACAAAACTCTAAATCTAGCCGTAATTGACTACAGCTCAGTAGGAAATGAGTTACCTTGTTCAAGGGTAGGATGTGATGTTACATTAGTTTGTAAATACCACGAAAACAAATTTCTATTGAAATATCATCACATTACAAAAGGACTACGAGAAGTTCAATTATCAAAGAAAAAGAACTATCCTCTAAAACTTGTCCCTGGTAGGTCACTGTGTTCCACCTGCTACAAAAAAATGTTTATGATTGAAAAAGAAACATGTATGGAGCAGAGAGAGAACTATCTATTTCCCAAAGATTTTCTTCAGAAGGTTGACTCAGCTTCTGCTGCGCTTGGAGTATCCCCTCCATCCAATATTAGGGAGATAAGTGCAGATAAAGTGCTTTGAGAGCTAATGTTGGAAAGATTTCTGAAACTTTGAAAAGAAGTCTACATTAAAAGCAAAGAACTGAACTTCAGGTTCATTAAGTGTGAGAGAATTCTAGGTATAAGAAAATGTCACAGTTTTAAGGTGGTATCAGAGAGTACTATCAGGTGCTTCTTTACATCTGTATCTCAAGAGTTTTAAGAACATGCAGTTATGAAATCTGTCCCCTTGATCCTACGGAATAATGGTTTTGTCGCCTGTGTCTATGATGATCTAGCGGTGGTTAGGCTTGATTGAGGACTTCAGTGAGGAAAACTGTGATGTTTTTGTAAAATTTCTCTACCCACCAAGACCAAGACTATCATTCAATATATCTGCTGAGGATATGCTGTGGTATGACAATCATAAACATAATTACTGTAAAATACTGTTCATTTTTATTATATTATGCTTATATTACATCTGTTCATTTCTCAAAAGGATTAAATGATGTAGGCTTTTCCCCAGATTTCTACTAGCCCTAGCTCTTTAACCATTGGAATCTCAAACTCACAATTTTTTCAGCAGAATGATACCATAGAGCTTCCTATCTGGTCCCCCGCCAGAGATAATCAACACAAAGTTGAGGGGAAAGGTTAAAAGATTGCACGTTCTCACCCCCATAAAAATAAAATAATAGAAGTCTCAAACCTGAAATGTTCTGCATGCACACTATTCTTACCTAGGTACCCCCTAAAACATTTAGGACTTACACTCGAACCCTGTGGATTTTGATCATTACATTGGAACTTAACTCATAAGTCTATGGAACAAGAATTGGCAACATGTTTATATAAGTGTACCCTGTGTAATGTGCTCTAGACATCAGTTTTTGTTTCAAGGAGCTAAGACCATCCTGAGCTGAGATATTGATGTTTCCATAAACATCTGTATAAACAACATTTTTCATGCACCATAATACAAAGATGGATGCAGTGGTTAAACTAAGTAAAATTAAAAATGGTGGTTTTGCAATGGCAATACATAGAGGTAATCACTCAAAAGAAAAATTAGGAAAATTAAAAATGGTCAAGCAACCAACTTGACAATTATTGGACCACTTATGATGGATTGACCCTCAGCTGTTTTTTGTTTGCTTAAACCCCCACCTATACTGGAAATATAACACACAAAACTAAATGCTCCACAAAATGTGAGAGTTATTAGCCTATAACTCTTCTTAAAATGTCCCTTTTAATCAATAAGTCATTAGGGTTTTTGGGCTGCTCCTCTTCCAAAATCTCTATCCCCTCAAAAAGGATTTGATCTATAGACAACTTAAACACAAGAGAGTGCCACGTTGGTGTAGATTCTTCAAATCTCAAATTGTATTGCACTCAAAAGGTGTTATTTTCTTGTGCTTAACTATTAGAAGTCGTCCAGCTAACTCTATAACTGGTAACAGGATTCCTCCCTGAACGTGGGATTTCACAGATGTGAATGTTAGAGTTGGTAAAATGACCCAAAGCAACACTGCAATCTGACTATAGGATCCTGCGTTGTCACCTTTACAAAATCTCAAACCGCCTATTGAATATAGTTGGCAAACTTGCACATGAACCCCCCAAATATCCAGCTTGGCAGTGTATTAAAAGTGCAGCAGTGAATGATACACAGGATACTAGGAATATATTTGTGTTAGCCAGATTAGATAAAAATTATTAAAAAAAAAACTTGCTGTTATGGAGAGAAATCACATAATATCTTTGGGTTTATTTTTTGACCTTATATTGTAGTTTAGGATTCTCTCCTGCACATACAGAACCTGCATAGGGAGTTACACATCTTTCAAGGTAAAATTTGTATTTCTAAAGTTATTTGAGGAACTTTGCAGCACTGACGAGACTTCTTAAAGGGACAGTACATTATAAAATTGATTTTCCCTTAATGTATTTCCGATGACTTGTTATACCAGCTGCAGAGTATAAATATATGAGAAAATGCATTTTCAGGTTTATTTGTGTAAATGAAATTGCTGGTTTTGTGCTTTGAAGCCACAGTCTATTACAATGGGTTGAGATTGCAAGTAAAATTATATCTCAGTATGTTATAACTTTATGTACACAGACTTGCTTCCTTATCTTATGTCTGTTTGTAAACCAAAGCTCAATACTAAGGTGCATATTTATCAAAGTGCTTGATAATTTGGCCCCTTAGAGAGAACAATGGAAAATTATCATTTTATTGCTTAACTATTCTGCACCCCACTTGGAGTGTAAATTAAACCTAAAGGAGCAACAAAAACTTATAAAATAACAATAATATAAGAAATGTTATTACTGCACTATTGATTGAGCAGAACTATGTGTTTAACCCCTGCAAATCGGTTAAACACATGGGGCCAGATTACAAGTGGAGCTTTTTGCATGTGTCGAGTTGAAAGTAAACTGTCTTTGCAAAAAGCCAAAATTAGAATATTGCACGCTCGATAACCTATTCCCCTATAGAAGTCAATGGAGAAAAAAAAGTGGGGGAAAAAAACACCCAACCTCTGCGCAAACCTGATCGCATATTCTCAAGTGCGCTAACCTGACATGAAAATAGGTGACTATTTATAGGTATAGATATATACAGAAATAATTAGGAATTTCTATTTATAAATGATAAGAACATATTCTGCTATGTGCAGAACATTGGAATGTGAAATATTACAGTAAATATTACAGTAAAAACATAGTTAAAAATTAATATTGTATAAATATGTTTAATCTACTTAACTGCAAAGGGCCCCAATGTACTTATATAAATGTCTATATGTATATACATATGTATTAATGTGTTTCTATGTGTATATAAGCTCTACGGAATTTGGCGGCGCTATACAAATAAATGATGATACAGTAATAATAATATATATGTCTGTAAATACACATGTACACATACAGTATATACATACTGTACATACATACATATATTTAGACATGTATATGTATATATATCTCTATGTTAAAGCCCTTTGCCTGCCTTTTTTTTCTAACACCTGAGACCTCATATCTTTAACCCCTTAAGGACCACAGCACTTTTGGTTTTCTGACCGTTTGGGAACAAGGCTATTTTTACATGTCTGTGGTGTTTAGCTGTAATTTTCCTCTTACTCATTTACTGTACCCACACATATTATATACCGTTTTTCTCGCCATTAAATGGACTTTCTAAAGATACCCTTATTTTCATCATATCTTATAATTTACTATAAAACGTTTTATAAAATATGATGAAAAATTGAATAAAACACACTTTTTCTAACTTTGACCCCCAAAATCTGTTACACATCTACAACCACCAAAAAAACACCCATGCTAAATAGTTTCTAAATTTTGTCCTGAGTTTAGAAATACCCAATGTTTACATGTACTTTGCTTTTTTTGCAAGTTATAGGGCAATAAGTACAAGTAGCACTTTGCTATTTCCAAACCATTTTTTTTCTCAAAATTAGCGATAAATACATTGGAACACTGATATCTGTCAGGAATTCCTGAATAACCCTTCACATGTATATATTTTGTTTTAGTAGACAACCCAAAGTATTGATCTAGGCCCATTTTGGTATATTTCATGCCACCATTTCACCGTCAAATGCGATCAAATAAAAAAAATTGTTAACTTTTTCACAAACTTTCACCTAGATTACGAGTTTTGCGTTAGAGGCTGTGCGGTGCTAATGAGCAGTTTATGCTCACCGCTCACTTACAGACAGCGCTGGTATTACGGGTTTTTACAAACCAGGCAAGAAGTGAGCGCTGGGCAAAATTTTGCTCATTACCGCACTCCAATACCAGCGCTGCTAACGTTAGCGATGAGCTGGTGTAACGTGCTTGTGCATGATTTCCCCATAAGAATCAACGGGGAGAGCCGGCTGAAAAAAAGTCTAACACCTGCAAAAAAGCAGCGTAAAACACCTAAACGCAGCCCCATTGATTCCATTGGGGAAATAAAATTTATTTCTACACCTAACACCCTAACATGAACCCCGAGTCTAAACACCCCTAATCTTACACTTATTAACCCCTAATCTGCCGCCCCAACATCGCCGCAACCTACATTATATTATTAACCCCTAATCTGCCGCTCCGGACACCGCCGCCACCTACATTATACTTATGAACCCCTAATCTGCTGCCCCCAACATCGCCGACACCTACATTATATTTATTATCCCCTAATCTGCCTACCCCAATGTCGCCGCAACCTACCTACACTTCTTAACCCCTAATCTGCTGCCCCCAATGTTGCCGCCACTATAATAAACATATAAACCCCTAAACCGCTGCACTCCCGCATTGCAAACATTGGTAAAATATTTTTAACCCCTAATCTGCCGTCCCTAACATCGCTGCCACCTACCTACATTTATTAACCCCTAATCTGCCGCCCCCAACGTCGCCGCCACTATTCTAAATTTATTAACCCCTAAACTTTAGTCTAACCCTAACCCTAACCCCCACTAACTTAAATATAATTTAAATAAATCTAAATAAAATTACTATAATTAACTAAATAATTCCTATTAAAACTAAATACTTACCTATAAAGTAAACCCTAAGCTAGCTACAATATAACTAATAGTTACATTGTATCTAGCTTAGGGTTTATTTTTATTTTACAGGCAAGTTTGTATTTATTTTAACTAGGTAGAATAGTTATACTATTTAATAACTACCTAGTTAAAATAAAGACAAATTTACATGTAAAATAAAACCTAACCTAAATTACACTAACACCTAACACTACACTATAATTAAATTAATTCCCTAAATTAAATACAATTAAATACAGTTAAATAAAATTATCTAAAGTACAAATCCCCCCACTAAATTACAGAAAATAATAAACAAATTACAAGATTTTTAAACTAATTACACCTAATCTAATCCCCCTAACAAAATAAAAAAGCCCCCCAAAATAAAAAGCCCTACCCTAAATTACTAATAGCCCTTAAAAGGGCCTTTTGTGGGGCATTGCCCCAAAGTAATCAGCTCTTTTACCTGTAAAAAAATTACAAATCCCCCCCAACATTAAAACCAACCACCCACACAACCAACCCTACTCTAAAACCCACCCCTTAAAAAAACCTAACACTAACCCCTTGAAGATCACCTTACTGGGAGAAGTCTTTATCCAACTGGGCTGAAGTCCTCAACGAAGCCGGGAGAAGTCTTCATCCAAGCCGGGCGAAGTGGTCCTCCAGACGGGCAGAAGTCTTCATCCAGACGGCATCTTCTATCTTCATCCATCCGGCGCGGAGCGGGTCCATCTTCAAGACATCCGACGCGGAGCATCCTCTTCTGACGACGGCTAACACTGAATGAAGGTTCCTTTAAATGACATCATCCAAGATGGCGTCCCTTCAATTCCAATTGGCTGATAAAAAAAAAAGCCGGGAGAAGTCTTCATCCAAGCCGGGCGAAGTGGTCCTCCAGACGGGCAGAAGTCTTCATCCAGACGGCATCTTCTATCTTCATCCATCCAGCGCGGAGCTGGTCCATCTTCAAGACATCCGGCGCGGAGCATCCTCTTCCAACGAAGTCTTCTTACTAAATGACGGTTCCTTTAAGTGACGTCATCCAAGATGGCATCCCTTCAATTCCGATTGGCTGAAAGAATTCTATCAGCCAATCGGAATTAAGGTAGAAAAAATCCTATTGGCTGATGCAATCAGCCAATAGGATTGAGCTGGCATTCTATTGCTGTTCCAATCTTTTTTTTTTCAAAAGATGTTTATTGGATGAAATAAGACAATACAGAGCAATGCAATGGAGTTACATTTTTCTTAAAATTTTGAAAATATCAATACAGCCCTTGCATTTAGTAATATACCATCATCCAGTATTTCTTATATTTGCTTAACTTACAAAACATGATTAATCTGAAGATATTAAAACTCAGGTTGATCACCTTAATGGTAGTTCAATTTGTTCAATACTGCTCATATTTAATTTTAGTCCTTCCATTCCATATCTAAGTACATTCCTGGTCTAATTTAGTTTTCCCATCCCCCTTACTCTTCTCCTCAGAACACACTTTTTTACACAAGTTTCTTGCATATGACACGCTTTGGATCTTTAACTACATATAAAACTCTACTAATCATTACCTATATATAGCATCATAATGACGAGTACCTTTATGTTATCCCTGCTTGGCCCTGCCATCTGCATCTGTTCAGTTGCTCTTGATGTTCATGCCTGCGAGCCATACAAACGTATCTCATCGGCTTGTCTTTTATTCCTATGTGCTGATAGCTATTCCAGTTTCCTCACTGTAGTAGACTACTACATTGTTTCTCACCTCTGGTCCTCAAATACCCCTAACAGGACAGATTTCCATGATATCTGAACAAACAAGTAGGGATGGGTAAATGTTTTGGCAACATTCAAAAAATGAAATGAGTTTTAACACATTTGTTCATTTGTTTTAAATTTCTAATGTTTGTGCAACATTCTAACATTCATTTAATGTAATAGTATTTCTAATGCTGTCCTTAAATGTAACATTTGATTCAAACTTTTCTAATGAGTTGATTCGAATTATGCAATATTTAAATTCAAATCATTTGAATCACCACCGCCTAGATTACGAGTTTTGAGGTAAGGTAAAAAAGCAGCATTAACAGGTCCTAACGCTGCTTTTTTACGCTTGCTGCTATTACGAGTCTTGCAGGTATAGGTGTATCGCACCCTTTCTTTCATGTAATTGGCAAGAGTCCATGAGCTAGTGACATATGGGATATACAATCCTACCAGGAGGGGCAAAGTTTCCCAAACCTCAAAATGCCTATAAATACACCCCTCACCACACCCACAATTCAGTTTTACAAACTTTGCCTTATATGGAGGTGGTGAAGTAAGTTTGTGCTAAGATTTCTACGTTGATATGCGCTTCTCAGCATTGTTGAAGCCCGATTCCTCTCAGAGTACAGCGAATGTCAGAGGGACGTGAAGGGAGTATCACCTATTGAATACGATGATTTCCCTAACGGGGGTCTTTTTCATGGGTTCTCTGTTATCGGTCGTAGAGATTCATCTCCTACCTCCCTTTTCAGATCGACGATATACTCTCAAATTTACCATTACCTCTACTAGAGAACTGTTTTAGTACTGGTTTGGCTATCTGCTATATGTGGATGGGTGTCTTTTGGTAAGTATGTTTTCATTTACTTAAGACACTCTCAGCTATGGTTTGGCACTTTATGCAAATTATATAAAGTTCTAAATATATGTATTGTACTTATATTTGCCATGAGTCAGGTTCATGTATTTCCTTCTGCAGACTGTCAGTTTCATATTTGGGAATATAAACACTTTAAGAAATTTGTTTCTTACCTGGGGTTTAGTCTTTTTTCAATTTGACTACTTTTGCATTTGCGGGTATTAGGCCCGCGGGTGCGTCAAATGTTAGACTTTATTGCGTCATTTTTGGCGTAAACTTTTTGGCGCGGGAAATTACCTTTTTGACGCAACTTCGTCATTTCCAGCGTCATACGTGACGTCGAGACCTTTCACACGGCGGCGTCATTAGTGACGCAAGTGTGTCATTTCCGGTCATTTTTGGCGCCAAAAAACTTTACGTTACGTTGTGCGTCATACTTGGCGCCAATTTTTCTTCATTATTTCTATACCCCATTGTTGTTTGCCTCCTGCTTTCTTTTCTATCAAGAGGCCTATGCTTTTGCATTTTTCCCCATTCCTGAAATTGTCATTTAAGGAAATAGATAATTTTGCTTTATATGTTGTTTTTTCTTTTACATTGAGCAAGATGTCCCAATCCGATCCTGTCTCTGAAGTTTCTGCTGGAACATTGCTGCCTGACATGGGTTCTACAAAAGCTAAGTGCATTTGTTGTAAAATTGTAGAAATTATTCCACCGAATGTCATTTGTAATAGTTGTCATGATAAACTTTTACATGCAGATAGTGTTTCTATCAGTAATAGTACATTGCCAGTTGCAGTTCCTTCAACTTCTAATGTGCATGATATACCTGTAAATTTTAAAGAATTTGCTTCTGAATCTATTATGAAGGCTTTGTCTGCATTTCCACCTTCTAATAAACGTAAAAGGTATTTTAAAACTTCTCATTTAGCTGATGAAATTTCAAATGACCAACAACATAATAATTCATCCTCTTCTGATGAGGATCTATCTGAAACAGAAGATCCTTCCTCAGATATTGACACTGACAAATCTACTTATTTATTTAAAATAGAGTATATGCGTTCTTTATTAACAGAAGTGTTAATTACTTTGGATATTGAGGTAACCAGTCCTATTGACGTTCAGTCTAATAAACGTTTAAATGCTGTTTTTAAACCTCCTGTGGTTTCTCCAGGTGTTTTTCCTATTCCTGAGGCTATTTCTGATATGATTTCTAGGGAATGGAATAAGCCAGGTACTTCCTTTATTCCTTCTTCAAGGTTTAAGAGATTGTATCCTTTACCAGCAAAATCTATAGAGTTTTGGGAAAAAATCCCCAAAGTTGATGGGGCTATTTCTACTCTTGCTAAACGTACTACTATTCCTATGGAAGATAGCACTTCCTTTAAGGATCCTTTAGATAGGAAGCTTGAATCTTATCTAAGGAAGGCCTATTTATATTCAGGTCATCTTCTCAGACCTGCTATTTCTTTGGGTGATGTTGCGGCTGCAACAACTTTCTGGTTGAAAAATTTAGCGCAACATGAATTGGATTCTGACATATCTATCATTGTTCGCTTACTGCAACATGCTAATCATTTTATTTGTGATGCCATTTTTGATATTATCAAAATTGATGTTAGATCCATGTCTTTAGCTGTATTAGCTAGAAGAGCTTTGTGGCTTAAATCTTGGAATGCTGATATGACATCTAAATCTAGATTACAATCTCTTTCTTTCCAAGGTAATAATTTATTTGGTTCTCAGTTGGATTCTATTATTTCAACTATCACTGGAGGAAAAGGAGTTTTTTTGCCTCAGGATAAAAAACCTAAGGGTAAATCTAAGGCTTCTAACCGTTTTCGTTCCTTTCGTCAGAATAAGGAACAAAAACTCAATCCTCCTCCCAAGGAATCTGCTTCCAGTTGGAAGCCTTCCTCAAATTGGAATAAATCCAAGCCATTTAGGAAACCAAAGTCCGCCCCTAAGTCCGCATGAAGGTGCGGCCCTCATTCCAGCTCAGCTGCTAGGGGGCAGATTAAGGTTTTTCAAGGATTTTTGGATAAAATCTGTCCAAAATCATTGGATTCAGAGCATTGTCTCTCAAGGGTATCGAATAGGATTCAAAGTAAGACCTCCTGTGAGAAGATTTTTTCTCTCACACATTCCTGTAAATCCAGTAAAAGCTCAGGCTTTTCTGAAGTGTGTTTCAGACCTGGAGTCTTCAGGGGTGATCATGCCAGTTCCTCCTCAGGAACAAGGTTTGGGGTTTTATTCGAACCTATTCATTGTACCAAAGAAAGAAAATTTGTTCAGACCAGTTCTGGATCTGAAAATTTTGAATCGTTATGTAAGAGTACCAACTTTCAAGATGGTGACTATAAGGACTATTCTGCCTTTTCTTCAGCAAGGACATTATATGTCCACAATAGACTTGCAGGATGCATACCTTCATATTCCGATTCATCCAGAACACTTTCAGTTTCTGAGATTCTCTTTTCTAGACAAGCATTACCAATTTGTTGCTCTTCTATTTGGCCTAGCAACAGCTCCAAGAATCTTTTCAAAGGTTCTGGGTGCCCTATTATCTGTAATCAGAGAACAGGGTATTGCAGTGTTTCCTTATTTGGACGATATCTTGGTACTAGCTCAGTCTTTACATACTGCAGAATCTCACACAAATCAACTAGTGTTGTTTCTTCGGAAACATGGTTGGAGGATCAATTTACCAAAAAGTTTCTTGATTCCTCAGACAAGGGTCACCTTTTTAGGCTTCCAGATAGATTCAGTGTCCATGACTCTGTCTCTAACAGACAAGAGACATTTAAGATTGGTCGTAGCATGTCGGCTCCTTCAGTCTCAGTCATTCCCTTCAGTGGCTATGTGCATGGAAGGTAGGTCTCATGACTGCAGCATCGGACGCAATCCCCTTTGCTCGTTTTCACATGAGACCTCTACAGCTTTGTATGCTGAATCAATGGTGCAGGGATTATACAAAGATATCACAATTAATATCCTTGAATCCCAATGTACGACACTCTCTGACATGGTGGATAGATCACCATCGTTTGGTTCAAGGGGCTTCTTTTGTTCGCCCAACCTGGACTGTGATCACAACAGATGCGAGTCTTTCAGGTTGGGGAGCTGTTTGGGGGTCTCTGACAGCACAAGGGGTTTGGAAATCTCAAGAGGCGAGATTACCAATAAATATTTTAGAACTCCGTGCAATTCTCAGGGCTCTTCAGTTCTGGCCTCTACTAAAGAGAGAACCGTTCATTTGTTTTCAGACAGACAATATCACAACTGTGGCTTATGTCAATCATCAGGGTGGGACTCACAGTCCCCAAGCTATGAAAGAAGTATCTCGGATACTTGCTTGGGCGGAATCCAGCTCCTGACTAATCTCTGTGGTGCATATCCCAGGTGTAGACAATTGGGAGGCGGATTATCTCAGCCGCCAGACTTTACATCCAGGGGAGTGGTCTCTCCATCCAGATGTGTTTTCTCAGAATATTCAGATGTGGGGTCTTCCAGAGATAGATCTCATGGCCTCTCATCTAAACAAGAAACTTCCCAGATACCTGTCCAGGTCCAGGGATGTTCAGGCGGAAGCAGTGGATGCGCTGACACTTCCTTGGTGTTATCAACCTGCTTACATCTTCCCGCCTCTAGTTCTTCTTCCAAGAGTGATTTCCAAAATCATCATGGAACAGTCTTTTGTGTTGCTGGTGGCTCCAGCATGGCCACACAGGTTTTGGTATGCGGATCTGGTTCGGATGTCCAGTTGCCCGCCTTGGCCACTTTCGTTACGGCCGGGCCTACTATCTCAAGGTCCATTTTTCCATCAGGATCTCAAATCATTAAATTTGAAGGTATGGAAATTGAACGCTTAGTTCTAAGTCATAGAGGTTTCTCTGATTCAGTGATTAATACTATGTTACAAGCTCGTAAATCTGTCTCTAGAAAGATTTATTATAGAGTTTGGAAGACTTACATTTCATGGTGTTCTTCTCATAATATCTCCTGGCATTCTTTTAGAATTCCTAGAATTTTGCAGTTTCTTCAGGATGGTTTGGATAAGGGTTTGTCTGCAAGTTCCTTGAAAGGACAAATCTCCGCTCTTTCTGTTTTATTTCACAGAAAAATTGCTATACTTCCTGATATACACTGTTTTGTACAGGCTTTAGTTCGTATTAAGCCTGTCATTAAGTCAATTTCTCCTCCTTGGAGTCTTAATTTGGTTCTGAGGGCTTTACAGGCTTCTCCATTTGAACCTATGCATTCTTTGGACATTAAACTACTTTCTTGGAAAGTGCTGTTCCTTTTGGCTATCTCTTCTGCTAGAAGAGTTTCTGAGCTATCTGCTCTTTCTTGTGAGTCTCCTTTTCTGATTTTTCATCAGGATAAGGCAGTTTTGCGGACTTCTTTTCAATTTTTACCTAAGGTTGTGAATTCTAACAATATTAGTAGAGAAATTGTTGTCCCTTCTTTATATCCTAATCCTAAGAATTCTTTGGAGAAATCCTTACATTTTTTGGATGTGGTAAGAGCTTTGAAATATTATGTGGAAGCTACTAAAAATTTCAGGAAGACTTCTAGTCTATTTGTTTTATTTTCTGGTCCTAGGAAAGGTCAGAAAGCTTCTGCTATTTCCTTGGCTTCTTGGTTGAAACTTTTGATTCATCAAGCTTATTTGGAGTCGGGTCAAACCCCGCCTCAGAGAATTACAGCTCATTCTACTAGATCAGTCTCTACTTCATGGGCTTTTAAGAATGAAGCTTCAGTTGATCAGATTTGCAAAGCAGCCACTTGGTCCTCTTTGCATACATTTACTAAATTCTACCATTTTGATGTATTTGCTTCTTCGGAAGCAGTTTTTGGTAGAAAAGTTCTTCAGGCAGCTGTTTCAGTTTGATTCTTCTGCTTTTTGATTTAAGTTTTTTTCTTTCAAAAGTGAAAATAACTTATTTTTGGGTTTTGGATTATTTTCTCAGCGGAATATGGCTGTTTTTTGTTTTATTCCCTCCCTCTCTAGTGACTCTTGAGTGGAAGACTCCACATCTTGGGTATTGATATCCCATATGTCACTAGCTCATAGACTCTTGCCAATTACATGAAAGAAAACATAATTTATGTAAGAACTTACCTGATAAATTAATTTCTTTCATATTGGCAAGAGTCCATGAGGCCCACCCTTTTTATGGTGGTTATGATTTTTTGTATAAAGCACAATTATTTCCAAATTTCCTTTGTTGATGCTTTCTACTCCTTTCTTTATCACCCCACTGCTTGGCTATTCGTTAAACTGAATTGTGGGTGTGGTGAGGGGTGTATTTATAGGCATTTTGAGGTTTGGTAAACTTTTCCCCTCCTGGTAGGATTGTATATCCCATATGTCACTAGCTCATGGACTCTTGCCAATATGAAAGAAATTAATTTATCAGGTAAGTTCTTACATAAATTATGTTTTTTTGGCCTTACCGCAAAACTACTTACGTAAATTTCGTAAAGCCTTTTTTCTATGGGACTTCCATAGCGCTGGTATTATGAGTTTGTCCTGGGAGGCCAAAAAGTGAGCGGTACAGCCTCTACCGACAAGATTCCTAACGCATTTTAAAGTCAGTAGTTTTACACTACAACGCCGTAGCATAAAACTCATAACTAAAGTGATACAAAGTACACTAACACCCATAAGCGACCTATTAACCCCTAAACCGAGGCCCTCACGCATCGCAAACACTATAATAACATTTTTAACCCCTAATCTGCCGCTCCGGACATCGCCGCCACTATAATAAAATTACCGCCTCGCAAACACTAGTTAAATATTATTAACCCCTAATCGGCTGCCTCCAACATCGCCACCACCTACATTATACTTATTAACCCCTAATATTCCACTCCGGACATCGCCGCCACCTACATTATATTTATTAACCCCTAATCTGCTGCCCCCAACATCGCCGACACCTACATTATATTTTTTAACCCCTAATCTCCCTCCCCCAATGTCACTGCAACCTACCTACATTTATTAACCCCTAATCTGTTATTTTAACTAGGTAGAATAGTTACTATATAGTTTTTAACTATTTTATAACTACCTAGCTAAAATAAATACAAATTTACCTGTAAAATAAAACCTATCCTAAGTTACAATAACACCTAACACTACACTACAATTAAATAAATTCCCTACATTAAATACAATTAAATAATTAAATACAATTAGCTAAATTACCAAAAAAAACCACTAAATTACAGAAAATAAAAAACAAATTACAAGCTCTTTAAACTAATTACACCTAATCTAATAGCCCTATCAAAATAAAAAAAGCACACCCAAAATAAAAAAAAAACCCTAGCCTAAACTAAACTACCAATAGGGCCTTTTGCTGGGCATTGCCCCAAAGAAATCAGCTCTTTTACCTGTAAAAAAAAATACAAACAACCCCCCCAACAGTAAAACCCACCACCCACACAACCAACCCCCCAAATATAAGCCTAACTAAAAAAACCTAAGCTCCCCATTGCCCTGAAAAGGGCATTTGGATGGGCATTGCCCTTAAAATGGCATTTAGCTCTATTGCTGCCCAAAGCCCTAACCTAAAAAATAAACCCACCCAATACACCCTTAAACAATCCTAACACTAACCCCCAAAGATTCACTTACCGGGAGAAGTCTTCATCCAAGCACAAGATGTCCTCAACAAAGCCGGCAGAAGTGGTCCTCCAGACAGGCAGAAGTGGTCCTCCAGTCGGGCAGAAGTCTTCACCCAGACGGCATCTTCTATCTTCATCCTTCCGACGCGGAGTGGCTCCATCTTCAAGACATCCGGCGCGGAGCATCCTTTTCAATCGACGGCTTCTTCGGAATTAATATACCTTTAAGTGACGTCATCCAAGATGGCGTCCCTTAGATTCTGATTGGCTGATAGAATTCTATCAGCCAATTGGAATTAAGGTAGAAAAAATCTTATTGGCTGATTGCAACTTCAATCCTATGCAATCAGCCAATAGGATTGAGCTTGCATTCTATTGGCTGATTGGAACAGCCACTAGAATGCCAGCTCAATCCTATTGGCTGATTGCATCAGCCAATAGGATTTTTTCTACATTAATTCCAATTGGCTGATAGAATTCTATCAGCCAATCGGAATCTAAGGGACGCCATCTTGGATGACGTCACTTAAAGAAACATCCGCGCTGGATGTCTTGAAGATGGAGTCGCTCCACGTCGGAAGGATGAAGATAGAAGATGCCGTCTGGATGAAGACTTCTGCCCGTCTGGAGGACCACTTCTGCCCAACTGGAGGACCACTTCTGCCGGCTTCGTTGAGGACATCTTGCCGCTTGGATGAAGACTTCTCTTGGTAAGTGAATCTTCGGGGGTTAGTGTTAGGATTTTTTAAGGGTGTATTGGGTGGGTTTATTTTTTAGGTTAGGGCTTTGGGCAGCAATAGAGCTAAATGCCCTTTTAAGGGCAATGCCCATCCAAATGCCCTTTTCAGGGCAATGTGGAGTTTAAGTTTTTTTAGTTAGGCTTTTATTTGGGGGGGTTGGTTGTGTGGGTGGTGGATTTTACTGTTGGGGGAGTTGTTTGTATTTTTTTTACAGGTAAAAGAGCTGATTTCTTTGGGGCAATGACCTGCAAAAGGCCCTTTTAAGGGCTATTGGTAGTTTAATTTGGGCTAGGGATTTTTTTATTTTGGGTGGGCTTTTTTATTTTGATAGGGCTATTAGATTAGGTGTAATTAGTTTAAAGATCTTGTAATTTGCTTTTTATTTTCTGTAATTTAATGTTGTTGTTTTTTGGTAATTTAACTAATTGTATTTAATTTATTTAATTGTATTTAATGTAGGGAATTTATTTAATTGTGGTGTAGTGTTAGATGTTATTGTAACTTAGGTTAGGTTTTATTTTTTAGGTAAATTTGTATTTATTTTAGCAAGGTAGTTATTACATAGTTAATAACTATTTAGTAACTATTATACCTAGTTAAAATAAATACAAACTTGCCTGTAAAATAAAAATAAAACCTAAGCTAGATACAATGTAACTATTAGCCAGTCAACCACAGAGAAGAATCATGTAAAACATTATGTGCATTATAGTTGCGTTGTTAGTAATCAGGTTTAATGCTTAATACTAATCGCCTAGCATAAGAGCTGTAGCATACTGAAAAGCTGTAATCTTATAAGTGTATCAGCCAACAGCCCACCTAAATGGATGTGAACACATTAGCTAAAGGAATATACAACTTATTAATAGGTATATAACTGCTAGAACCCGATCTAAGAATACATACGGCTAGATTTAGAGTTGGGCGGTAGCCGTCAAAACCAGCGTTAGAGGCTCCTAACGCTGGTTTTGGGCTACCGCCGGTATTTAGAGTCAGTCATTAAAGGGTCTAACGCTCACTTTCAAGCCGCGACTTTTCCATACCGCAGATCCCCTTATGTCAATTGCGTATCCTATCTTTTCAATAGGATCTTTCTAACGCCGGTATTTAGAGTCGTGGCTGAAGTGAGCGTTAGAAATCTAACGACAAAACTCCAGCCGCAGAAAAAAGTCAGTAGTTAAGAGCTTTCTGGGCTAACGCCGGTTTATAAAGCTCTTAACTACTGTGCTCTAAAGTACACTAACACCCATAAACTACCTATGTACCCCTAAACTGAGGCCCCCCCACATCGCCGCCACTCTATTAAATTTTTTTAACCCCTAATCTGCCAACCGCACGCCGCTGCCACCTACGTTATCCCTATGAACCCCTAATCTGCTGCCCCTAACACCGCCGACCCCTATATTATATTTATTACCCCTAATATGCCGCCCCCAACGTCGCCGCTACCTACCTACACTTATTAACCCCTAATCAGCTGACCGGACTGCGCCGCTATTACAATAAAGTTATTAACCCCTAATCCGCCTCACTCCCGCCTCAATAACCCTATAATAAATAGTATTAACCCCTAATCTGCCCTCCCTAACATCGCCGACACCTAACTTCAAGTATTAACCCCTAATCTGCCGATCGGAGCTCACCGCTACTCTAATAAATGTTTTAACCCCTAAAGCTAATTCTAACCCTAACCCTAACACCCCCCTAAATTAAATATAATTTTATTCTAATGAAATAAATTAACTCTTATTAAATAACTTATTCCTATTTAAAGCTAAATACTTACCTGTAAAATAAACCCTAATATAGCTACAATATAAATTATAATTATATTGTAGCTATTTTAGGATTAATATTTATTTTACAGGCAACTTTGTAATTATTTTAACCAGGTACAATAGCTATTAAATAGTTAATAACTATTTAATAGTTACCTAGTTAAAATAATTACAAAATTACCTGTAAAATAAATCCTAACCTAAGTTACAATTAAACCTAACACTACACTATCAATAAATTAATTAAATAAAATACCTACAATTATCTACAATTAAACCTAACACTACACTATCAATAAATAAATTAAATACAATTCCTACAAATAAATACAATTAAATAAACTAACTAAAGTACAAAAAATAAAAAAGAACTAAGTTACAAAAAATAAAAAAATATTTACAAACATTAGAAATAAATTACAACAATTTTAAACTAATTACACCTACTCTAAGCCCCCTAATAAAATAACAAAGACCCCCAAAATAAAAAAAATGCCCTACCCTATTCTTGGATCCAGACTTCAGCCCGAGGATGGACGTCACTCTTCAGCCCCCCGCTTGGGCTTGGATCAAGACTTCGGACCCTCTTCTGGACCGATCGGTGAACCCGGCGAGGTGAAGACAAGGTAGGAAGATCTTCAGGGGCTTAGTGTTAGGTTTATTTAAGGGGGGTTTGGGTTAGATTAGGGGTATGTGGGTGGTGGGTTGTAATGTTGGGGGGGGTATTGTATGTT